>NC_133860.1:77320578-78049328 GCF_047830755.1 Zonotrichia albicollis
GTAGCCAATGACTTGGAGAAGCTAATTTGAAAATATTTTTAAAGTATGGGTAGGATGTAATGGCATTCCTAATTAAGGCATTTTGTAGATGTTGATTATCATATCATGTGAAGCATGTTCTTTCTACCTAACCTTTTTGTCAAGTTTCATTAGCTACCATTGTAGAAATGCTTATTTCTATTTCATACACCTTTTTAGTTTTAGTGCAAGTATTTGACTGTAAAAATTGCTTGAAAATGGTTTCAAACTTTCAGGTGGAAAAGCAGAGGGGATTTTTTTGTTGTTGTTTTGTGTTTTACTTGTTTTGCTGTGGATTTGGCACATTGGATGTATTTCGCTGGATTATTTTCTGAAAACTTTCTCCTCTTATGTGACCACTTTGGGCTTCTCTACTGTCTTTACCCAGCTGCACCTTGAATAACAATTTTGTCATTGTTTTGCATAGCAGCAGGGAAAAAGGAAAGTTGTCAGCATGTTTAGAAAATCTCTCTTTTCATAGTGTGGTAACATTTGCTCTCTTTCTACTCTTAGCAATATAAATATTTTTTTGCTGGTGGCTTGGAAAATTCTCGTCTTTCTCTCTCAGAGCCCTGAGCATGGAAGGTACATGAGGTCTGTTCCCTGTGGACAGGAGCAGAGACCTGCATCAGAGAGTCTTCAGATTTGTGGGTGTCTTTTGTTCAGTTGATGGAATGATTCCACATTTTTTCTCAGTGCTGTCCACTGCCCAGGCAGATCTGTGATTCAAAAGCTGGAGACAAATAAAATCAGGATCTTCTTTTTTCTTTCTGGGAGAATAACAGCTTCTTCCATGCAAGCATTAATGTATTAAAAGACATTTGCTGGCCTAGTTAGCCTGAAAAAGTAATTTCATCAGGCACAAAAGGAATACATACAGAGAAAAGCAACTGTCTGCCCTAACTACAGGCATTAATGTTTGCTATTTATAACTACAAAACACAATTGCAAGCTGAAAATATTTTACTAAAATTCTTGCTTAATCTAAAGTGCTTGCTAGCTGTTGCTGTGGCAGGAGTTTTCCTTTTTATTTGTATTCCTTAGTAAAATATATGACACGACAAGAATTATGGACAAGATTCCATTCATGATCAAGATTTCTTTTAATGGAAACAGTATTTAATGGTAGACTCAAAATCAATGTTATATTATTGAAAGGGTAAAAAATAAAGGGTTGTCTCACTGTCATATTCATAGAGCTGGTTGCTTTAATTGTTTTACTCAAAGGATTTCAAACCACAAGACAGTCCTGAGCAGGTGATAAAAGTGTTCATTTTTGGAAGAGTTGTATTAGGGGTTGCCATATGAGATCAGGTATTTATTGCCTTGGATGGCTTTGCATTTTCCCAAAGCTGTTTGTATTTGTTTGGAAAGCAGAAGTACCTGTATGTGGTCCTGTTTACTCCATTAAGACAGCTCTGATTTTGCTTCCCAAAATGAAAAAGCAGAAGACTGTAGCAGAAACTAAGTGTAGATAACATTTAATATATTGCTGTTAGTCTCTGCTATACCTATGCTTAAATTGTGTGAAAATGCCAGTGTGTTCTCTTCCATTCATTTTCCCCTCCTGCTTTCTTGACCTGTACAGTATTTTTCCATATTTTATACCATTTTTATGCTTCCTGAATATGTCCTTTCCAGTCTAGTCTGATAATCTTATATTGATCTCTGACTGTACTCATACAGCATTTGAGAAACAGCTTTCTATTATCTTAACTTAAAAAAGTTTCTAAGGCACTTATATGAACTGAAAGTATGAACAATTGAATTTCTACTGCATGCTGTTGTTGCTAAAATTTCTTTTTAATCAATTTAATATACTACTGATTAAAATCACTGTAAATAAATGAGGCATGGCTTGTGGAGTTTGACTGATGGAGCTGTAGGCCCATTTTGGCCAGCTGATTAATCAGATGTAATACACACAAAACAAATTTTTAAAGGAATTTAGAGTCTATGGTGCTGCCAAGACAAATGGACAGTTTTCTGTGTGCTGTGCAAGTGTTGGGGCACAATTTGGAGGCACCTCAAGGTATAAACATGGGTGAATGAATTGCATCCACTAAGAGCATGGAAATTTTTAGCTGCCAGGTCATGGTTGTGGCCCCCACAGGACTGGGATTTACTCACATACTTTATTTACATACTGTGTCTAACTAGATAAATTTTGTGAAATCTGTTTTCTTACTCTCCTGTAATATTATGCAATATTATGGCTGCAATTATTAGAAATGAAGTGAGGAATTTTGTAAAGCTGTGAGAATGAACCTCGAGGGCTTGTTTCCAGCTGTGCTCAGCGCTGCTACCACACACATGATGCATCTCTTTTGATTTTAACATTGCCTAGCTACAGCAATTAATTTTTTTCTTGTGTTCCAGAGGGAGATGTCCATCCTCCTGAACTTATACCAGACCCTGGCAAATGCCCAGGTGCTTTCCAGACAGACAAACGTCCCCCTGGAAGAATTACCTTGGACAGAGCTTTGTGCACTCTTGCATGAGAATGTTGAAGCCCTGGTCTTGAACTTCAACAAGGCCAACCAGAGGGTGAGCGTCCCCAGGCATCAGCTGCCTCTGCTGAGCTCAGTGACATTTATTCACACTGCAGTCTCGTTAAAAAGGACTGATATTCATCCCCCCAAAAAAGGATTTGGACACTAACAAATGAGCACCATTAATTATGGCTTGTCCACTGCTCAGTTTGTTGCCAGGGGCATTTAGATGTGAGTGGAGTGTGCATCAAGTCTCCCAGTTCCACCATCTGTGCAGGATATTCTGAAAGGGCAATCTGATAGAAGCCACAGGGACCTAATTAAAAGACAATAAATTCATCTTACTGATGAAGAAATTCACTGAACATAGTCATTTACAGTCATAAATCAAGTCTATATTTTACTATAATCCAGAGGCAAAATACACTTTCTCAAGGAATATCACCTTTTAATTATGTGTTTATGATTCAGATGTACTATTTGAAAGAGTGCCAGTGAGGGTTTTTTTTGTTTAATTGTAACTTTGGATTATGACATTTTTATTCAGAAACAAACAGAAATACCTATTATAAAACATGTCAGGATCTGTATGAAGGAGGAGCTGTACTTCTCTGAAAGGTTTTGAAGCAAATGAGCTTACATGGCGTTTCTCCCCAGAAAACCTTGTGGTTTTAGGAAGGAAAAAGCCCCTTCTAAAATAACTCAGCTGGCTCCAGAGGCTAAGCTATGCCTAAAGAGCTCTTTAGGGCATCACTTTGTGTTCTGGTTTATTTCTCTTTTGAAGTAGATGAGGAAAGAGAAGGGAAGGTGAACACTGTTGGCAGTGTTTGTAGGGCTTGTGTCTTATTGTTGCTTGCTTTTTAATTAAGGACTGTTATTAAGACTGATTGTGAGGTCTCTAGGGTTCTTCTCATGTACTTAGCAGCTTTTCTGGGATTTTAGACTGTGCTAAAAAAGCTTTTTTTTCCACACAATTCAGTGTGATCTATCTGGAAGTATCTTGATATTTTCTAGGAACAGAAAGTCCAGGTGTGTGCATTTGGGGATCGTTGTTGGCTTGGTTCATTCCTCCATTTAGCTTGCATGAGAAGTGCAGTGTTAAACCACAAGCATGAATCCCTTCATATTTGTTGAAAATACATCATAAACTTATGAGCTATTTCTAAGGAAAAAATTCTCTGTGCTAGAATTCCCTGAAATTGTTTTAAAACTTAATAATAATCTGGAATGTCTTGACTTTTCAACAAAAGAAAAAAAAACCACAAACAAACAAACAAACAAACAAAAAATTTAAGGCTATGTTTTAATTATTGTTTGCAATCATCACAAACTTCTCAAAGATATATTTGGATTAATAATTTACTAAAATTTATTACAATCATTAAAAAAAAAAAAATATGTAGTGTCTGGCTCAGGTTTCCTGCCTGAAGAGGGTGACAAGGTGGTAGAAGATAGCAAAACCGAAACCAAATAAAATACTTTGTTTCAAAATATATTTCAGTTTTGTTTTGAGAACCAAGTAATTTATCTGTCATGAAAGGGTTTTACTTAGTTTTAATAAAATATTGAAAAAACTGCAGTTTAGATTTTATGCTGGAATAGTTTGTGCTTAACTTAAAGTGAAAAGGTAAATAATAATTTCTTCTTAAATGCTTGTCACACAGATATCTTACCTAGAATTTATTTGCAAGCACAAGACTGACACTATGAACGACCTTCAGCAGAACCAGGAGGATGCTTTGGAGAAAATGTCTGAACAGTTAAAAGCACAGGAACACTGGTCGCAGAAAGAAAAGCAATATCTTGAACAGCAGTACTCAAACGCCCTTGCAGAAATTCATGCAAGATCACAGGTATGGTGCTGTGAACTTCTAATTTTTTTTTCTTTAAAAACGGAATGGATTATTTCAATAGTTTAAGCCTCTTAGCAGTTAAAGGTCAATTGGGAATTTGGGAATTTTAGTATACATTTAAAGTTTAAAAAAATCCAAAACCAAACAACAAAACAACCCATCCCTGTGCTAATATTAACATCACTTAAAATAAGAAATAAATTACTTTGATGAATAATTTGTTGAAGAGAATTTAGTCTTCAGGCCCAGCTGAGAAGCCTGATTTCATGTGCAGATAGCTATATTCTTTTTCTGAGAATGTTAAAGATGTAAGATCAACTTTGCTTGTTTTAAGAATTACTGAGAGCAGCAGCTACTTTTTCAGCAGCACCATTTGCAAAGATTGTATAGAATAACAATAATGTGGTATCACCTGGGGATAAATTTAGTTACGTATGTACTGACCCTAAGAGCAGTGGTAGATTTCAACAGTGTTAAGCAACTCTGTTTTTCTGATACTACAGTGAGGAGTGGCCTAAAAGTGTGAAACTGTCACTCCTTGTTAGATGAGTTATTTGTAATCCAAAATGTTCCCTGTTATTCCACAACCACCATTTACTATCTTTATCATCACACTCCTTCATACCTGTTTCAATTAAAAGCATAGTGAATAAAGGAAATAGATGTCCCTTGTTATTTGTGAGTTACTGCAACTTACTTTACAGAATAATGCTGTATTTGATGCAGATTTCAGGACTGGAAATCTTTGCATGCTGAAAAATTCAATCTGTCAACTTTCATGTTCCAGACTTCCTTGTTTTTCCTCTCACTTACACTGGCTTTCTGCTTGGTACAGCAGTGTTCTCTCTGAAATTGGAGGATGTTATTATTATTGTTAAGTCAATTAATAGAACTGTATTTTGGGCAGACAGGTGGTGTTGGACCTTCTGTGAACTGTCACGGTGTTGGTGGATTGTTTTCAGAAATCAGGAGTCCATTTGCAATTGATTATCATGTAAATTTCCCTCCTACCACTGTTTTTGTTTCATACATCTTATTCTGTAATTGTTTACTGGAAGAGACAGTTTCATCACGATTATTACTAATGACTTTTGCTCCTTTAATGCATCATTTGAATGGCAAAGCTAAATTTTCTTTTCATTCTTCTCTAGTTAAAAACCATGTAGTTAATGTTTTGTCCATTATAGTTTGGTTTGTTTCTGTCGCAGGAATGTGAAGAAACGGTGCAGAAAAACAGGCAAAAACTCTATGGCCTTGAACAACTCTCTGACAAACTGGCCCAGGAAAACAATACCTTGAAAAATTCATTATTAGATGCTTTCAAGGCAC
Organism: Zonotrichia albicollis; assembly: GCF_047830755.1. NCBI lineage: Eukaryota > Metazoa > Chordata > Aves > Passeriformes > Passerellidae > Zonotrichia > Zonotrichia albicollis. Next base: position 77,326,271 of record NC_133860.1, read on the forward strand.
GCTCATTCCTGCTGGCAGCCTGTGCACTGCTATCAGGGGCCCTGTGCTCTCTCTACGCCCGACTGTGCGCCATGTCTTGCCAAAGAGACATTCTCCAGGAACAGGTGAACCAGCAACAACTATTGAACCACAAGATCGTCAGCCTCCTTTATGCTCTCCCTGCTGTCATGGAAAGAAACCAGGACGCAGTCAGGATAAGGCAAAGAAGAGCCAAGAACCTGGCTTATGTGTTCCGAAGAGCTGTGATTGTAGCTCTGGCTGCCAACAGGCTGAGGGGTCTGGCCCGATATTCTTGTACCTTTTTCGTCTGGTCAGACGGGTGCAGAGGAAGCCCTGGAATTCAAGTTTGTCTGGGAGAATCCAGAGGCAGGCATCCTGTGACACGTAAGTGAATGTTTTTAAAGAGTTACATCAAATTGCACGCTTAGGGAATAACAAAGAGGAATATTATTTTTATTGCTGGGGCATAAAAACATATTTAATGACATTTTGACAAATGTTATTTATGGATTTATGTTTTTTATATTGCTTGACAAATGCATTTCTCTCTAAGAGGAAATGCCTAGTCTTAGGTTAATAATTGCAGGTAAAAGTTCACTTATGGTCATGAACTCAACACTATTTGATATTTTTGATATTTGTGTTATGGATTTTAGAACTAGGTGCTACAGCATCTTCCTTGTGGTAAATATCTTGCAATGTTCCTAAACGATTTTTCCTTTTTTTTTTGGAAAAGGTATTTCCTCTTTTTTTAAAAATAATTTTTAATATTTATTTCCTAAAAACCCACAAAAATTGCTTTCTGATTCAGGTAAAATATTAGCATAGGATTTCAAAATTTTCTTTAGAGATTATGTCTATTTGCCCCTTTCTGTTGCCAGATCAGTTTATATTTCTCTCTGCAAGGATAAATGGTATTAAAAATGTTTTGCAAATTAGAAGATTCATTTACTTTTTTTTTTTTAATGTCATTCTGGAAGCATGCCTCAAACAGTCTAAATTGTCCTGACTAATTTCTTGTTTATATGCTTATTTTTGGTTAATTTCTTAAAGAGCTGGAGGTAGCAGTGTGCCATGTTTTTGTGATTTATTTATCCTGCTAGCTGCACTTCTGTTTCACAGGTTTTGGAGAGGAAGGAGTTGACTGTATTGAAGCAATTAACTGGTTGTGTAGCTCTAACCTCTATACTGCGATGATCAATTCTATCTCAGATCTGGAGGGTGTTCTCAGCAACCAAGGTAATTTTAACTGTATATTGTTGTAGCAGAAATATATTTAAAAATAAGTCAGGGTGGTCATATAATTTCCATTTTTATGATTTTATCTAAGCTATTTTGTTTGGATAGCTCTGAAGAGATATTTCTGAATATTTATGATAGACACCTTTGACTAGAGGTTATGTCCTGAGCTAGTCAATACAAATTTAAGTGGGGCTGTTTCCCTAAAAGAGTAATTTTATTGCAGGCTAAAATAATAATCCTTTTCTACATTCTCTGAATGATCACATTTCTGTACTGTTGGAACAGATTAATTTTCTTAAACAGTTGATAGGATATTTTATCCTTTCGGTATATAGAGGCCATGGAAGCAGAAGGCTGTTTCTGGAGTTTATTTACAGTAAGAACTGATACAGGTTCCCTTGATTCATCTGCATTTACGCCACCCCTGATTATTTATTAACCTGCAGTTTTAGAGTCCCCACATTTTTGTCACAGAAAAAAGGATAGCAGAAGAGGGATAATTTATGTGAATAAAGGGAAATAGCAGGAGAAAGACAAGGTGATGCATTTTCCAGAAGCCTAAACACTAAATTGGTATAAAAGTTGGCGTTGAATCAAGTGTGTTTAGATTCAGTTTCAGGCACTTTCTTCTTTGATCATGCTCTTTTCAATAAATTGAATTCATATCCTTTAAAAGCAAAGTTTGAACAATGTTTCAGATTCAGCATTCTGTGTTTCAGAATATTTACAGGTTCCATCCTGTATAAGTGAAAACGAACGTGATATTACAAGAAACGGGAACTAATAACCTGCTTCATGTTTCCTTTTTGTTGTTTTTTTCTTAAAGATTCAGAGGTGTGGCTTTCTAGTAACTCGCTGATCGGCACAGCCAGGAACTGCTTTGCAAAAGTGATGGACAACCTGAGCGTTCTGATGGAGACAGTTCAAGGGAGCACTCGTGGGTGCAGAGCCTTCCTGGAGAGGGACTCCCTGATAGACAGGCTGGCTCGTGGGCTCCGCAGACTAAATGCCCAGGCCCTGGAAGCTGGATTGCATGACAGACTGCCCAGCACAGTAAGCAGACTTACAGTCCTCCTTCATGGAAACAGAAGGTTTACAGCAACAGTGAAGCTCCCTTGATAGCAGCATGTATTTTGTTTCAGACTGGTCATGAGTCCATGACAGTGAAGTGCTACTATATGGACACTCAGAAGTTGATTTGTCACACAGTAGGGTGTGAATCGGTCTTTTCTTTTATTGAGAAAGAATTTTTGGAGGAGGTTTAGTGTATCCAAGTAAAAGATTTTTTTTTAAGTTCGATCAGATCTGTATTAGCTTATAAGCACAAATTTGCTTTTGACTTGATGTAAATGTTAAGGTTGCTTTTTATTATTGTTTTCTACTTTCTCGTGTTTACCATCCTTTCTTTCAGTAAAGATAACCTTCTTTCCTTTAACCAAAATGAAAGGATAAACTCTTTCTCTAATAATCTTTTATAGTAAACCTTAGGTGAAAATAGTACTTCCTTTTAAACAGAATTTGCAGTTACCCTTGGTAAGTGACAGGTTCAAACTTTAGTCCTTGTGTATGTCTTTTTGAGATGGAGGAAAAAATTATGTTTTGTCTTCTTTTTCTTGAGTCTTAAATATTATTTATTTTATTGCTAAAATAGCAGATTTTATAGCCCATCAACTTGTTTTTGTTTGCTGACAGAGAAACATAGCAACTTTGCAGCAAGAAATATTTGAATTTTCACGAAGGCTTCATGCAGCAGAAGTAGAGTCCCGCTCACTGTACCTGCAGCTTAAAGAATGCCGATGGGCTTTGAACAAGATGCAAAAAGATGCTGAAAAAACCCACAGACTGCAGACCCAATTAAGTGAAGTTCAGCAAGTAAGTGCATTTGATTTGGAGGCTCTCTTGCTTAAAAGAGATTCTCCTTTCTACACATTTTTTGATTTGTGTTCTTTTGGAAAACAAGCATCAAATTGATTTACTTTCAACAGAATTTTCCAGAAACCTTGCCTTGTAAATGCCACTAAATCAGAAGACAGATTTATTTAGAAATATCTCTTTTCCACTGGAGTTATCTTTTGATTTGTAGAAGGAGGTATCCTGTATAAATTAGAGTTTGGTCTTCAGCAATCCAGGTTTTCCCATTTGCTGGAAATGTTGATCTGATTTATATATCCTAAAAGAAGATTTCACTTAACAGAATAAAGTCAGTGGGAATGAGGGTATTCAATAAGAATGTTAATGAAATATAAACATAGCAGTTTAAACTCTGTATGGATGTTGATGAATGTTATAATAAATACAAAGCAAATTTTAGCAGGTCTGTTTCCCTGAAGAAGTAACTTTACGGCGGGGGGAAAAAAGCTTTTGTCTATATTCTCAGTAGCACAAAATTCCCCTGAGCCTTTTGCTGTTGGTGATTGACTTACTGAGACACTGTGGGTTCCCTAACCTGAAGCCTAGTTGGTAGAACCTGTCAGGGGGTCCCAATCCAAACACTTCTAAGCAAAGAATATCTGCTAGATGATGTCTCACCCATTGTCCTTCCTGTTCTTAGCTAGTAAAATGGATTTTTTTTTTAAGCTCAAAAATATCTAATAATCTTCAGTTTTGTTCTTAACAGGTTTTATGCCCTTAGTGGTTTTGGACTGTTAGATGAAAATTATCACATATTAGATTGTAGTTGAAATGCAGATGACAACTTTCTTTGAAGAATTATTTCTTTCTGGAACAGTTTTTGGACAAGAAGGACAGTCCACAAAGGTGTTTACAAGGGTTAATAAGCTCTCCACTAAAATTCTGAACATTGATCTGCATATTTTTCCTTCTAAATACTGAAGTTTTGCATCCCATGGTGTTAATTAGAATAGAATAATGAATGGCAAGACTTTACATGAATGTTCTTTATAAAAAACACAGCAATTAACTGGTTTGCCATCTTATTGTTCAGTGATGTCTTCATGTTAAAAAAACCTCAATACTAATCATAAGCATGCATTTATTTTAGAATTTGATATGTTTGCAAGTGGAACTCACTCAATGGTAGGGAAACCACTGAGTATAGTTTCAGAATCAGGCACAACTTGTTTCTCTTTCCAGAACATCAACAAAGACAATGTACAGGAGGAGTTACAAAACGCTTTGCAGTGTGAGCATGAGGCACAATTACTTTTACAAGAGCACCACCAACGGATTCAGGAGCTGAGTAATAGACTGGAATCACACGCATATTCTGAGCTGAGTAAAAGCCAAGTATCTCCGACGGTAAGATTATTCTTCTTATAATATATATATAAAATAAATTCTTCTTATACCAGAGTATTACTATAAATTCTTCTTATACCAGAGTATTACTTTTCATTAAATAAGCCAAATAGTGCAGTCCTTGTGTAAATAAAATAACAGGAGTAAATACACACACACTACTAAATACACACACATTACAGTCTGCTGGAACTTTAGACCTCTGAGAAAACACTTCAAAGACTCCTTTAATTTTTTTTTTTTTTTAAGCTAATGGGGTTTTTTTAAAAGTTTAAGAAAAAGTCTTCAATGGGGGTTTGTTTTGGTGTTTTTTTTTTTTTTTTGCCTACAATCATTTTGTTTTCTAACAAAACAATATTTATATGCAGCAAATATACTAAATGCTAGGGGGGTTCTGGGTCAGTAATGCTTTTGCTAGGAAATTCATAAAACCTTAGGATGCAGTGGTCCAAATCTACTTTACAATCAATTTATCCTTCACATTGGTAAGTAGCAATGGCATAAAGTGAAGTTTATTTGCGCTACAGAGTAACTCTGCTCTCTGTCTGCTGGCAGGGCCTCCCTGATGCAGCAGAGGAGCTGAGGAAAAGAGACCAAGCTCTGGATCAACAGGAGAAACTCCTGAAAGAAATGGAGCAGGACCAGAAGCGGCTGTGGGATACTCTCGAGGAGGCCGAACGTGCCCTTGATCAGGGAATAAAGTGAGCCCTGGGGCCTGGGGGATGTCACTTAAAATGAACAGAAATTTAAATTCCTACTTCCAAGGGCAGGGCTTTAACCCTGGACAATGTAAGATTAGAAGAGAAAAGTACATCTATCTCTTTTATTTTTAAATTCAGGGATAGTCTTCTAAAAACAAAAGTGTTAGTTCAAAGTACTAGGGCATCCATTTGATGCAGTTATCCCATAATAGTTCTTCAAATTCTGGGTGCTGACATAACTGGCAAAAAATACCTGTGCTGTCTTACTGATCTGACATATCTTTGGCAGATCCTTAAAATTCTGTTTATTTAAGAAATTATTGTTTGCTCTCTGTGTTTCCATGCCAACTTTTCATAGACAGATACAATTTATTTATAGTAAATACAGAAGCATCACCTAGGGTACGGGTCTTCACTGTCGGAGAGACTGAAACCCATTTTGGATCTATGCCTTTCCTGTGGTACAAGATAGACCTTCCTGCTGATTTCAGGGAGTTTTGGATTTAGACCTAATCCCCACACCATTTACACCATAACCTGGAGAAGAAGGAAAGGCTCAGGCACCGGTCTTGAAAAGATTGGTAGTCAAAAGGAACCCCCCTGACTTGAAGTTTATTGCTAACTTATTCTTATGCCATTTGAAAAAAATAAGTCTTTGCAGGCTTTGTTGTCTAATACTTTTCATAGTATGAAGTATGTGTTATGAATATTGTTGTTCCATGGTTAGGAACTAAAAAACTTTTAGTTAATTAAAATTTCTCATCATACCTGGGATCATTCGACTTCTGAAGAACAATATCTGAGAAGCTTTAAGGGTTTTATGCACCAGGGAAATAATGCAATTTGTATGGTCACCAGTTAAATGTTAACAAGCTAATTAAAATGACAAATGTTATTTGGTATGATTTGATCAAATCAGGTGTCACCTGCACAAAGATTTGTTCCAAAAAGCTTTCCCTTTCCATCCTTCCCCAATCTATTTTGGGCATTTCAGTAAAGATCCTTCCTTGAGGCCATATATATATCCAGATGTCATGGTTTGACCCGGAAACAGGATTTCTGGGATGCTGTGTGGATGGGGCCAATGAGTGCTCAGATTTGAATATTGCCACCTGGCCTAACCACTGGGCAAATGGGATCCACCTCCGAGAACACAGGGTAAAAGCAGGGCTCTCCCCCTGGAAGCTGCTCTTTGGATTTGCGGTGGTGGAGGACTGGCCTGGTTGCTGGCTGGGCTGGGGGAGGGGAAAAGCCATGTGGCCCGGCCCGGCGGAGGTAGGCCTGGTCCCAAGGGTGGAAGGAAGGAAGAAGAAATGCAGGGAAGCAATGGGCAGTCTGTTCCCCCCCCACCTTGGAGACAGACAGAGAGAGTGCAGCCGGTGTTTGGGTGCCGTTACCTTGAAAGCAGTAAACATGTGCTGGCAGCAGGCAGCCCCGCTGAGGAGATGGTGGGGGGGGTGCAGCCAGGAGTCCAGCCACTTGGAGGAGTTTTTAACCCTTTCTTTGGACAATGAAAATTTCACAGAACACTAATCCTTCCTAGACGAGAGAGATAAGAGTGGAGGAGGACGAAGGAGATGAGTGAGTGATGAAGGTCTGGACGAGAGAGAGAGACTGAGAGATGTTAGAAAGATGGGGAAGAGGGAGTGGCATTTTATGCTGGACTCTTGTGTAGCCATGGACAGAGCTATGTTCCCCTGGAATACAGAGACTGAGTCCAGAGGGAGAAATGTCCCAGAGCCAAAGAAGATTCAGTGTGGGTACCCCTCGGCCCCAGGGGGTATATAAAATATGGGGAGGACAGATGTCCCAGAGGTGAGAGACTGAGCTTTTCTGGAACTGGACACAGCCTCCTTAAAAGGACAACCCTGGAAGCAGCCCTGATTCTGGTCCGGTGGTGAGAGCACCGGAACAAGGACGGAAAAGGCCACCACGACACATGGAAGGACTTCCTCTCCTCTTGAGGAACTGAAGTTGAGCATTCTAAAGGGTGGTGCTGGACCCAGATTGGATTTTGGATTGTATGGTATTGGGAATTTGGGGAGGAGGAGGAGGAGGAGGAGGAGGAGAGTGTTTTTGTGAGGTTTCATTTTCCTTGTGGTTTTTTTTTTTCTTTCCCTTTTTCTTCCTTTTGTGTGTGTTTAGTAGTTGTCTTTGTAGTTTAGTTAATAAACTTTTCTTTTTTTTCAAGTGAGAGTCCGCTTTGTTTATTCCTGGTCAAAATCTCACAGCAGACACCAGAGGTGTATTTTCATGTGGGCATTTGGCCTTGTGCCAATGTCAAACCAGAACACCAGAAAAGGTTATTCTAATGTGAAGTAACTTTAAAACTGGCTTTTTTTTTTTCATGTATATAGCAGCTGAATATTAACAAAGAAAGCTACTCTTCCATCCATTATTACAGCAACTCTTCACAACTAATAGGTTTTATTTCCCCCTTTGGAATATAAACAAAACAGATTAAATAAACAGAATCTGTCTGTGGTTTCCAATACAAGAATATAATTCCATCCTGCTAGAAACTTTTTATGACCTCTATATCCAAGCCATGATGGTTGTTCATTGATAGGCCTATACTTACCTCAATTTTAATTGCTTGTCCTCAACAGAAGCATCTTTCATATGGAAATGCACCAAATAGTGGTACATGAATTATTTTTAGGGTTTGCATTGGAAATATGAAAAAGAGAGAAAATCCTAATAGTTTGGGTTATCAACAATTATTTTACAAGACATGACAGCCATAAAATAGCAGAAGATTAATTTCTACATTGGCAGAGCTTCAGTTCCATAAAGTTACTCCATTGTTCTTGTTTTGTTTTATTTTCTTTTATAATAGAGACAAAGAGTTGATCATTGGTCAAATGAAAGCTGTGGAAGCTGCCCTGAATAAGGTAAGAATTTGAACTGTTCCCTGTGATTTGTGTTTTTAAACATGCTAAAGCCTTAGAACTGCTTATTCTCAGGGGAGGGGAAAAGTTGTTGCAAAGCAACTTCCTTTCCTTAGTGTTGAATTTTCCCCTCTGAACTTGTTCCATCTTACAAAACCACAGTGAAATAAAATGCAAGGTTGTAGTACATACACAACTTTTTCTGGATGTAGAAGTTATGACAAAATTCACTTGCCTTCCCTCACTGAACAATTTTTCTGGTTGACAAATGAAGACTAATGAACACACAAAAAATTGGCAATTGTTGTGGAGTTACCCCTCTACTGAATAATAAAAAGTCACATGCTTGGTGGCCATATAACATTTGGCTTTGTGTCTGCTACTTTAACCTATGAAACATCATAAATAGGAAAAGAAAAGACAGGGAGTAGTAATCTGTGGTCAGAAACTTCCATAGTATTTCTTAAAATCATATTTTAAACTTAATAGTAATTTCAAGTTTTCCCTCTGATTTGTACGATTGTGCCCTAATATAGGACTATTTGATGGTCCAACAAAGCTGTATGTATTAATTATTTAGGAGAAAGGACTATTTTCAACTATAGCTCTCATGGCAGATGACTGTTTTTAATCTAGAGCAGCACAGAGCAACAGTGATTTCATTACCTGGGAGTGTGAATTTCCCTTACTATATCTTTAATTCCCAGCAATGTGAGAATCTCTATTTTAGTTTTGGAGATCACAAAAACTGTTGCTATTTATTTAATTTATTTATTTTCAGATCTCTTTTTCTAGTCTCTTTCCTTTAATGTTCATGGAAAGTGACAGAATCTGAACTGCATGTTTCTCCTACAGCAAACTGTGCTGATAGAAAATTTCCTTTGTGCCACCACCATCTCCATACTGGCTTCTTTCAAACTTTGGAAGTCAATGTCATGCAGCAAGTGCTGTATTCTTACAGTAATACATATTTGCCATATCCTTGACCTTTCTCTTTTCAGACCAAGGCAAGGTGCTTTTTTTTGGTAGCATTCTCTCCCAGGTCTTTGAATTAGAGATTTATTTGCAACGAAAATTCAGTCAGTCATACTTTATTCACAGAATCACAGAATCACAGAAATTCAAGGTTGGAAGAGACCTTTAAGATCATCGAGTCCAACCCATGTTCTAACACCTCAACTAGATCATGGCACCAAGTGCCACATCCAGTCTTTTTTTAAACTCTTCGAGGGATGGTGATTCTACCACCTCCCTGGGTAGATGATTCCAGTATTTGACCACTCTTTCTGTAAAATACTTCCTCCTTAATTCTAGCCTGTATCTCCCTTGGCGCAGCTTGAGACTGTGTCCTCTTGTTCTGTCTGTTGTTGCCCAGAGAAAGAGACCGACCCCCAGCTCACCACAGCCACCCTTCAGGAAGTTGAAGAGAGTGATAAGGTCACCCCTGAGTCTCCTTTTCTCCAGGCTGAACAACCCCAGCTCCCTCAGTCGTTCTTCATATGGCTTGTGTTCTAAGCCCCTCACCAGCCTCGTTGCTCTCCTTTGGACACGCTCAAGCATCTCAACGTCCCTCCTAAAGTGAGGGGCCCAGAGCTGGACACAATACTCCAGGTGAGGCCTCACCAGTGCCAAGTACAGGGGAAGAATGACCTCCCTGCTCCTGCTGGCCACACCGTTCCTGATACTGGCCAGGATGCCATTGGCCTTCTTGGCCACCTGGGCACACTGCTGGCTCATGTTCAGCCGACTGTCAACCAGCACCCCCAGGGCTCTTTCCACCTGAGCACTGTCCAGCCACACTTTCTCCAGCCTATAACGTTGCAGGGGGTTATTGTGGCCAAAGTGCAGGACTCAGCACTTGGATTTATTGAACTTCATCCCATTAGATTCTGCCCATCCATCCAACTGTTCCAAGTCCCTCTGCAAACCCCTCTGTCCCTCTAACAGATCAACACATGCTCCCAGCTTACTGTCATCTGCAAATTTGCTAATAAAGGACTCTAAGCCCTCATCCATGTCATCAATAAAAATATTAAAACAGAACTGGCCCCAGCACAGATCCCTGAGGGACACCACTGGTGACTGGGCCCAGCTGGATGCAGCACCATTCACCACCACTCTCTGGGCCCGGCCATGCAGCCAGTTCTGAACCCAGCAAAGAGTGCTCCTGTCCAAGCCACGGGCTGCCAGCATGTCTAGGAGTATGCTGTGGGAGACAGTGTCAAAGTCCTTGCTGAAATCTAAATAAACAACATCTACAGCCTTCCCTGCATCCACTAGGCGGGTTACCTGGTCATAAAAGGTGACCAGGTTGGTCAAACATGACCTACCCTTCCTAAATCCATGCTGGATGGGTCTGATACCCTGGCCATCTTGTAAATTATGCGTGATGGCGCTTAAAATAAACTGTTCCATTATTTTGCCAGGTACTGAGGTCAGGCTGACTGGTCTATAATTACCAGGATCTTCCTTTGCACCTTTTTTGTGAATGGGTATCACATTGGCCAGCTTCCAGTCATCTGGAACCTCACCAGTGAGCCAGGACTGTTGGTAAATGATGGAGAGTGTACCAACAGTCAGCTCTCTCATTACCCTGGGGTGGATCCCGTCTGTCCTGTAGATTTATAAATATCTAAGCATTTCAGTAGTTCTACGACTGCCTCCTCTTGGATAATGGGGGGACCATTCTGCTCCCTGTCACCATCAACCAGTCCAGGCGGGCAGGTGTCTTGAGGGCAAGTCATCTTCCCACTAAAAACTGAGGCAAAATAGGCATTAAGCACTTCTGCCTTTTCCTCATCTTCAGATATTAAGTTCCCTCCTTTGTTCAATAAAGAACAAAGGCTGGTCTTACCTTTCCTTCTACCATTAATATATTTGTAAAAACATTTTTTATTATCCTTTACAGAAGTTGCCATTCTAAGTTCAAACTGAGCTTTGGCCTCCCTAATTTTTTTTCTGCATGCTCTAGCAGCCTTCTTGAATACTTCCTTAGAGACCTGACCCTTCTTCCAACGCTGATACATCCTCTTTTTATTCTTAAGTTCCTCCAAAACCTCCTTGCCCAGCCAGGCTGGACGTTTACTCCATTGACTGATCTTTCGGCACACAGGGATGGTCTGTTCCTGTGCCCTCCAGATCTCTGTTTTGAGGCATGCCCACCCTTCCTTAACTCCTTTGTTTTTTAGGACTGCTTCCCAAGGGACGCTCTGAATAAGTCTCCTAAACAGGCCAAAGTCTGCCCTCCGGAAGTCCAATGCAAGAGTTTTACTGGTGCTCTTCCTGACTTCACCAAATATTGAGAACTCTATTATTTCGTGATCACTCTGCCCCAAGCGACCTCCAACCACCACATCTCCCACCAGCCCATCTCTGTTTGCAAACAGCAGATCTAACATAGTCCCTCCCCAGGTGGGTTCACCCACCAGCTGCAACAAAAAGTTGTCCTCCAGACATTCTAAGAATTTCCTGGACTGCTTCTTTATTGCTGTATTAAGTTCCCAGCAGATGTCTGGTAGGTTGAAGTCACCCACAAGAACAAGGGCTAATGATCTTGAAACATTACCTAGCTGCTTATAGAATAAGTGATCTACCTCTTCTTCCTGGTCGGGTGGACAATAACAGACTCCCTGTCCGGTTTTCGGCTGTTTGAAGGGCCTGGAAAGGCCCGGAGTGGCCTTGGGGCAGCCCGCGAATCAAAGAACGAGAAGAGGCTTCAGTTCTTCTTTCGGTTTTTATGTTTATTAATTGTTTATCTAAAAGATTTTCTTTCAGCCCGACAGAGGTCTGCTCAGCAGTCAGCCATGAGCACACTGTGTCCGCCCTCCGGACAGCCACCTATCTTTATACCCATGGTTACGTGTACAATATTTATCATTTTTCCCCAATACCATTTATTCTTATTGCCAGGTGCACTTTTAGTAATAACCAATCCAAAAGTGCCACCATCACCAAAGAAGATGGAGGAGAAGAAGAAGAAGAAGAAGAAGAAGAAGAAGAAGAAGAAGGACAGGACACGCCCCAATTCCTCCATCTTACTTCTCTAAACCCCCCTGTACATAAATCCTAAACCCTGTGTCTCACCCTCTAATTAACTAATCCCTTCACCATTCACCCCGGTGAAGTCCTCCTATCCTCATACAGGTGTCGTCTGCTGTGTAGGGTCAAAGTCCAGCCACCAGACACTTCTGGCAACATTCCAGGACTCCCAAGCCCCCCAAGGGTGGTCTCGGTGGCTCGGCACCTCCGGACTGAGATGCTGAGATCCCACATCTCCCCCTTCTGTTTGCACCAAGAAAACCTCTTTTATCACCCGATTCATGGCGCGTTTCAGGCATACAAAGATGCACGGGACGACAATTATGAGGACTAGTAGGACTATTAAAACATAAAACCCTACCCTTAAAATTCTTCTCCAAATAGGAGAAATGTCAAAGAAATCTACCAGCTGATCGATCCATGATCCTGTGATCTCGCCAAGCTTATTTATGCTGTCTTTTATATTTCTAATACTTTCATGAATTGATTTTGAATGATCTGAGAGATTCATGCAGCACATCTCTTCAAACTCTTCACACCCATGTCCATGAGTGAGCAATAGATAATCGATTGCAGCTCTGTTTTGAAGAGTCACCTGTCTTACACCACTAACGTCTTTTAACATGTCATCCAATGCAACAGACACAGACCGTGCATGTTTGCTCAACCAGCAACCCATGTGGTCGATCTGAGTCAAAGCCACCCCTGATGCTGTTTGAGGTGAGAAAATTGCCGTAGCAATGCTTGTTTTCTTATCCCAAGAAAATATTTCGTCATTGCAATCTGTCGCATATTTTTCGATTGATCTTTTTCCTCTGTGCCTTTTCTCTCTTAACATGTTCAAATCAGGCGACAGCATTGAAATTTCCCCAATGCTGCATGGACCTCCCGTGGCATTAGCAGGAATGCCGTGCCAAGTTCTGTCCCCGCAAATTAAAAACAAACCCTGTGGCAATTGCACTGGGACTTGGATCGATCCTTTGGTAGTTCTCTTTGTATATTTGCACCAAGCTGATGCATTCTTATAAAACTCATGAATGGGAGTTAAATCGATAGTTTTTGCCTCTGTGGCCTTCGGAACTTCAAACTGCATGCAGAATTCCATTGTCATGGACCCAAAAATCTCCAATTCCTGAGGTTCTGTAGAAGCCACAGGAAGTAGATGTGTCCAAGCACACCACTCTTTCACAGGATTTTCAATGACCTGTGAAATGTTAACTGCGGAATGCCCTGGAACTGGCCATTCGTCCACTGGCAATCCAACCATGCATGCAGAAAATGGTTTTCCTGGCCTCGAATGTGTCAGGCAAATACTATCTAGATTTGCTGCTTGAGCCAAAGTCTCCCATAGATTTTGCCTTGGCTGATTTACAGGTAAATCTTCTTCATTGCTTGCTGCAATGAATGAAAGGATGATGCACATAAGCATCATGATACTCATTATTTCGCTCTTATACAGAAATCCCCAAAGTCCTTAGTTTCTTTTTATTTTTCTTCGGAATCGCTCTTTCCGGCCTGAGTCTCGACTTCTGTCTGAGTACTCGTCTCTTTGTTTCTTGGATCAGCGTTCTCATGTTCTCGCGTCCGGAATGGCTTCACGTGCCGCGCCGACACCCACTTTAGACCTCGATCTGTGGAGATACAAGCGAAACCCTTGCCCCAAGTGATTAGTCTGAAAGGACCTTCTATTTGTCCTGTCTCTGGGTTCCTGATCAAAACTAAAGGGTTTTCCCTTAGCTTTGCCTGTGTGCTGTTTAGAAAGTGTCTCACGATTGGTGGATTAGGTTCCGAGGATGAGCTATTTAGGAAATTCAACACATACAGTGCCTTATTTAATTTCATGTGAGGTGTTGCCTCTGGTTCACCCCTTCTCTGTCTGTCCAGAAGGGATTTCAGGGTGTGATGTGTTCTTTCAATGATCGCTTGACCTGTGGGTGAATGTGGAATACCAAACGTGTGTCTGACACCCCATTTTTTCAGGAATTTGTCAAGCACCCTGCCTGTATACATTGGACCATTATCTGTTTTTATCTCCTGAGGCACACCTAATGCTGCAAATGCTTGCAGAAAATGTCAGCAAGCATGGTCTGCTGTTTCCCCTGCATGTGCTGAAGCAAAGACTGCACCTGAGAATGTATCCACAGAAACATGAACATTTTTGAGCCTCCCAAAAGATGGATATTTCGTGACATCAGCTTGCCACAACTGAAGACTTTGCAGCCCCCGCGGATTGATAGCTCCGGTGGAAGAAGGCAGCTGCACAAACTGACAGTCTGGACAAGCACTAATGATCTCCCTCGCCTGACTCTTTGTGAGACGAAAGGACTCCATCAGCGCTTGCGCATTCTGATGAAAGAACGCATGACTTAACCTTGCTTGCTCAAAAATGTCCGGCAGTGTTTGCAAAATGGGCATTGTCAACCTGTCCGCTCGAGCATTTCCCTCCGCTAAAAATCCCGGAAGTGTCGTGTGCACTCTAATGTGTGTGATAAAATTCCCTCTTTCCCTGTCCTCTAGCAATGCCTTCAAGCTCGTCAGATAGGAGTATAAAACCCCATTACTGACTTCTTTCAAGAGCGAACCTTCCAATCTCTTGACCACACCCGCAACATATGCGGAGTCTGTCACCAGATTGAGAGGTTGTTTGAACAACTGAAATGCTCGGACAACAGCTGCCAACTCCACAATTTGTGGAGAGCCCTGAACCTTCCTCACGTCAGATTCCCAATCCCCTGTCGTTGAGTCTCTCCACGTGATCACTGACTTGTGTGTCTTCCCTGAGCCATCCGTGAACACTGTGATCCCGTCCAAAGGTTCTTCACTTATCCTTGGTTTTGTTTTATAACATATTTGCGATTGCAGTATTCTGTGTTGCGGAAAGTGGATTGTGCAAGTTCCTGGGAATGCTAACAATGCGATTAACAGGTCTTTCGATTGTTGCATCGCCCACTCGAAATAGTCTTGTTTCAAGGGTAACCTGATGATTGAGAATTCTCTTCCTGCCATTGTCAGCAACCTTGTTCTCGCTTTTATGATGATCTGTGCTGCCATCTCCAAATCTGTAAGAATTGTTTTTGCGGGCCTGTGTGGTAGGAAAATCCACTCTATGATTATCAAAGAGTCCTTTTGCAACTCATCCCATTGGAAGATCAAACCATGGAACTGTGTTTTCTTTCCCAGCACTGCCAACTGAAAAGGCAACGTTGGAACAAATCGATGTGCCTGCCTTTTCTGTATTGCGTCTGCAACTTTCTCCAATTCCTTCTTCGCTTCTTGCGTGAGCGTCCTGGGAGACCGAATGTCTGTGTCTCCTCTCAAAAGATCGAGCAACGCTGGGATGTCGCTGTTCGTGATTCCCAAAACCGGCCTCATCCAGTTTATTTCTCCCAGAAGCTGTTGCAAATCGTGCAAATTGCTGATCTTGGTGCTGATCTCCATTTTTTGAGGTTTTTATTGTTCTCTCTGAAATTTTCCACCCTAGATATTTCCAAGGTGCAACCTCTTGAATCTTCGAAATGCTGATTTCCAGACCTGCCTTTTGCGCCTCTGCGATCACACAGTCACGAGCTTCTTGCAGCTCCTGTTGTGTTGATGCTGCAATGAGCAAATCATCCATGTAATGAATGATCTTTACCTTTGGAAATTTCTTCCGTGCTGGTGCCAAAGCTCGTGCCACGTACCATTGACAGATCGTCGGAGAGTTTTTTAGACCCTGTGGAAGAACGACCCAATGGTACCGCTGCAGAGTCGTTTCCTTGTTGATACTCGGAACTGAAAAGGCAAATCTCGGAGCGTCATCTGGATGGAGTGGGATACTGAAAAAACAATCCTTGAGGTCAATGACCACAAGCTGCCAATCTCTGGGAATCATTGAGACAGATGGAAGTCCCAATTGAAGTGGTCCCATGTCTTCTATCACTTCGTTGATCTTCCTGAGATCGTGTAACAATCTCCATTTGCCCGATAGTTTTTTCTTGATGACAAACACTGGAGAATTCCAAGGGCTGTCTGTTGGCTTGATGTGTCCCGCCTGCAATTGTTCTCGGACCAGGTTTCTCAAAGCACTCAACTTTTTCCGCTCAAGGGGCCACTGATCCACCCAAACTGGATCATCGGTTTTCCATGTCAGTTTCAGTGTGGGGAGTGCTGCAGTGACCCCTACTAAAAATCCACTTCGATCTTCGCACCCCATTGTGCCAAAAGGTCTCGACCCCAGACTGTGATCGGCTTTTGGACAATAAAAGGACGAATGATTGCCGTCTTGTCTCCTGGTCCCGTGACAACGACAGAATTCTCACTTTGCAGACACAGAGATGCTCCCCCTATGCCTGAGAGAGAACCCAATGGCGCAACCAAGCTCCAACTGCGTGGCCAAAAGATGTATGATATCACTGTTACATCCGCCCCTGTATCGAGCATGCCTGTGATCGCTATTGTTCCGTTCCCACATGTCAATTGGCATGTGAGCGTGGGTCGGTCTCGACCTATGTGCTTCACCCATGTTGCATGTACTTCAACATGTTCCTTCATAGGGAGACCTTCTTCGTCGAAGATTGACATGACCTCTCCAATTGCGTGTGGCGGCAGTGCAAAGGCTCTCGCAACCACAGTGTTTTCTGGTACAGTCAATGGTGGACGAAGTGCTCTTGCCAATACTGTCAACTCTGTATTTTTGTCCGCTGAGATAACTGTTGGATAGACAATGAGCCCAAGAATACTGCACTTATCTTGTCCAATTATCAAGAAATCTTGCTTCTTATATGAGTCCCCGCGGATACTTATTGGTATTTCCGCATGACTTTCATCTAGAAAGCATACTAATTTTGAAGCTGCCAATGCGCACTGTGCCCCTGGTGGGAGGAGGTCTGGGTCACTGTGGAATCGGCTGAGGGTTTTGCTGAGGGCGTCTGCTTGTTGCTCACTGATGATTGCCCCGTCTGCTCTTGCGACACCGCCAGTACTTGTGTCTGAGCGCGCTGGTCCGCGCTGCGCCTCGCGTTTCCCGGATACGGTAACGGATTTCCATCCATGTCTGTCTGGGAATAGCATTCTTTCGCAGAGTGTCTTCCTCTTCCGCACCGTGCGCAAACTGGCCTTTCCGCCTTCTGTATTGGCGCTGGCATATGTGTTTGTGCACAATTCCTTTTCATGTGCCCAAGCTCCCCACATCTATAGCACTGTCCTCTTGGGGGATTGTTCTTTTTCTGCATCGTCGCAAGAACTTTGTTGATGTTCTCATTCTGTTGATGCAGTATTTTTTCCAGCATCTTTTCCAGTGTCTTGTCCTCTGTTTGCTTTTCTGAATGTCCCTTTAATTGATTCTCCCATTCCTCTCTCAATTCGTTCTTCACAATCGCTGCGACATGCTGAGGTGTTCCCACCTTGCTGCATGCCTCCACCATCTCTGCCAAGGATGGCCATCCTGGCATGGCGCTAATCACCCATTGACAATCCGGGTTGGCATTGCCGAAAGCTAAGCTTTCCAAGAGAGGCCTCTTCGCTTCTTCTATCGTCACCTGTCGATCCACGGCTTGCGTGAGTTGATCGATGAATGACATGAATGGCTCTGTGGGACCTTGCTTGATGCAAGAGAACGGGACTTCTGGAGCTCCTGCTGGTGTGATTTGCATAATTGCCATCCTCGCTGCTTCCTTGATGTCACTTAACACTCTTCGTGGGAGCCGTGCTGCTTGTTCCCCCGGGTTGTCATCTGGAGGATCTCCTGCTAACTGCCCCTCTGTGAGGTTTGCATTTGGTCCACCTTGGTATCTGTTCCGTAATTCAGCAAGATATTTTCTCCACCTTTTTTCCCAGACAAGGCTTTGAGTGTCAGTGAGAATCATTGCCACAATACTTCGAATGTCATATGGTGTGAGATCATATGTAGCGAATGTCCCTCTTAGTAGCTGTTTGAAGTATTGTGAATTCAGCCCAAAAGTTTGAGCCGCCTTCCCTAAATCCTTGAGTATTTCATGACCCATCCTTTCCCACCTTGGGTTCTGTCCCTGGGAATCATATGTCACTGGCATTGTCAGATCTCCTGATCCCGGAAATAAATGCTTTTCCTTTGCCAATGCTTTTCTGATTCGCTTCCAATCCATCGTCTTCACCGGCTCTTGAAATTCCTCTTCTTCAGGTTCCGTTGGAATTTGCATAAATAATGGTATTGTGGATGTTGTTGGTGATTCATCACGTCTCATTCCTCGCCTTGAGGTTTTTGGCCTCGCTCTCAAATCCAAAAAGGAAGCTCGAGGATCCTGTTGATGTTTCTTTTTTGTTGTGTCCACTGAATGCAAAAAGCTTTTAGCTGCCTCCGCTGCTGACAACATCCATGTAGGAACCCCTTCCGATGCTGTAATCCTTATAACATTTCCTTCTTGTAGCTGTTCTTCATCTGAGCTTTCATCATCCTCATGAAACCTTGAAGTCGATGGATAATCCCTTTGTTGTGTTGGCATTGTTTTCTTTAAAATGCTTTTCTCTTTATATAGTATTGGGAAAAATTGCTGCATTGTTGCAGTCTCGCCACGAGATGGCGCTGTGGCGCCGCCGATCCAATCCGGCATGGCGTGCACTTCTGTCTTCCTGCCACCAGATGGCGCTGTCACCGGCCTCCCTGGCTCGGATGACGTAGCGTGCTCGACTGCTCCTCTTCCTGTTGGCGGCCATGCTGGCCGCCCCGTTTGAGACCGTGTTTGCTCGGCTTTTAATTCAGCTGAAATTAGGGTTTGAACACCAGAACGTCTCTCTTGAAGGGGTGAGTCTTGGACTCCAAGGGTTTTGACCAAGGGCACCAAGTCTGGAGAAGGCGGGGGACCCCGGGATATGAACTCCCTGGCGTGGCCCCTCCTCGCCCAGGATGTTACAGGGGGTGTGGCCCGCTCCCGCCCACACTCTACTCTCTGCGCCTGCGTGCTCTCCGAGCCGCTCCCTGTGTCTCCCGAACTACTTTCACTGTCTCCATCTTGTTCTACCCCTGAGATATCTCCCCCTCGGTCTGCCCCTGACTCTGTCTCCTCCTCTTCTGACGTTGTGTCTACTCCTCCCTTCGCCGGTGTGTGCAGCCTCCCTCCCGCCGGCACCCGCGCACGTTCCGCGATTCAGGCTGATCTGCGCGGGGGGTCTAACGTCACAAATGCGCGCCTCCTACGTCTCCTCATGGCAGCCTTCTGGGGCTGTGCAAATCCCCCGATTTCGCTGCCTGGGTCAGACGCCCCGGCGTTGGTTTGTGGTTCTCCCCCCGGGTTTTCGCGAATTTCACCCGCCACGCGCGTTTCCGCATCCCTGCCGGCCGGGACCGCCGCCGCCCCCGGCCCTGAGCTAAGCAAAGCCGCACGAAAACACGTGTCCCTTGTTTTTTCTTCACCCGCGCTCCCCGCCTGCTCCGCCGCAGCCTGGCCGCGCTGCTCCGCCGCCGCGGCGCCGCGAGAAAGCGCCCCCCCCGATCCCTCCTCTCCCTCCTGCTCCCCCCCTTCTGCTCCTGAGTCCTCCATGCTCTCTGGAGTTTCCGGACGCTTTAGGGGTTTTCTGGGGTTTCTGGGTTTTGGGACCGGGGGTTTTAATATTATTTCCTGCCCTCTTTCTCCAAGAGCATTTCCTTCCTGGCCTTTTAAGGCCAGAGCTAATTTTTTCGCGGAGCTTCGCTCCTCCCCTCTTTCTGAGGGTCCTCCAGATGTCTGCTGCATCTGTTGGTTTTCCTGGCATTTCGTTTGCATAGAAATCCCTTCCAGCATTATTCTTGCAGGAGACAACAGCTTTAACGCTGTCTCATCCTTTTTAGTGGCTAAGAAATATAAATGTCTGTTTATCTCCTGCCAAAACCCCACTTCGAATAGCAGGCACGTTTCTGCCAGTGGGTAGTTTAACCTTGCCCATAGCAATAATTGTTTTAATTCTTTCTTTGGAATTCCTTCTGTGTATGCTTGTGTCACGCCTTGTAAGGCAGACAAAATTTCCCGTTGTTCCTGGGAAAGTGTGCCCCCCATGTTCTTATTTCTGGGCCTTCTTACCAAATCTTTCGTCAGGGCAGTCTGGAGGTCTCAGTCTCTGTCCAGCAGATCACGAGAGGTGGTCCCAGGGCGCCTTTCTGGGTCCGGTCCGGGCTGTTCTGCTACGAATTGTCTTTGGCAGAAGCTGAGAGATGGAATTCTCAGTGACTGCTGTTTTTTGCAGACTCTGTTGGCTTTTTTCTTTTTTTTTTTTTCTTTTCTTCTCTTTTTTTTTTTCTTCTTTTCAGGCTTCTTTCCTCAGGAGTTATCAGTGCTCTCCTGGGACCTCGTCTAAGATCGGAGCTGTTCCCTCCCGAAAGGTTTTGTGGTGGTTCGAGCTCACCCAGTGGAAGCCAGTTGTCGGGTTTTCGGCTGTTTGAAGGGCCTGGAAAGGCCCGGAGTGGCCTTGGGGCAGCCCGCGAATCAAAGAACGAGAAGAGGCTTCAGTTCTTCTTTCGGTTTTTATGTTTATTAATTGTTTATCTAAAAGATTTTCTTTCAGCCCAACAGAGGTCTGCTCAGCAGTCAGCCATGAGCACACTGTGTCCGCCCTCCGGACAGCCACCTATCTTTATACCCATGGTTACGTGTACAATATTTATCATTTTTCCCCAATACCATTTATTCTTATTGCCCGGTGCACTTTTAGTAATAACCAATCCAAAAGTGCCACCATCACCAAAGAAGAAGAAGAAGAAGAAGAAGAAGAAGAAGAAGGACAGGACATGCCCCAATTCCTCCATCTTACTTCTCTAAACCCCCCTGTACATAAATCCTAAACCCTGTGTCTCACCCTCTAATTAACTAATCCCTTCACCATTCACCCCAGTGAAGTCCTCCTATCCTCATACAGGTGTCGTCTGCTGTGTAGGGTCAAAGTCCAGCCACCAGACACTTCTGGCAACATTCCAGGACTCCCGAGCCCCCCAAGGGTGGTCTCGGTGGCTCGGCACCTCAGGACTGAGATGCTGAGATCCCACAACTCCCAGTATGGTGTCAGCCTTGTTGGCCTTCCCCTTTATTCTTACCCATAGACATTCAACTCCATCTTCCTTAGTTTCAATTTCGATGGCATCAAAAGTTTGCTTAATATAAAGGGCCACTCCTCCACCTCTTCTTCCTTTCCTGTCTCTCCTGAAGAGCTTGTATCCATCCAGTGCAGTACTCCAGTTATATAAGTTGTCCCACCATGTTTCCGTGATGGCAACTATATCACAGCTCTGCAGTTGCACCATGGCCTCCAGCTCTTCTTGGTTGTTGCCCAAGCTGCGTGCATTGGTATACATGCACCTCAGCTGGGCTACTGACTTCACCCCTAACTCAGCCTTGCAATTCTTGGGCCTGTTTCCATATAGCTCAGCTGATTCTCCTTCCCCCTTCAAACCTAGTTTAAACCTCTCTCAATGAGGTCTGCCAGTTCGTGAGCTAAAAACCTTTTGCCCTTAACAGAGAGGTGTACCCCATCTGGTTTCAGCAGAGAAGATGCTGTAAAAGTTTCCCCATGATCAAAGAATCCAAAATTTTGCCGATGACACCAACCCTTAAGCCACTTGTTGATGATGCAGATTCTTCTGTTTCTTTCATCATTTTCCTCCGCCACCAAAGGGACTGAGCAGAACACTACCTGTGCTCCTGCCCTAACAACTACCCGACCCAGTACCCTGAAGTCCTTTCTAATTGCCTTGACACTCCTCTTCTCAATCTCATCACTGCCAGCCTGGATTATCAGCAGTGGGTAATAATCAGAGGGCTGAATCAGCCCAGGAAGTCTCTCAGTGATATTTTGTACCCGGGCCCCAGGGAGGCAACAGACTTCCCTGTGGGATGGGTCTGTTCAACATATGGGGCCCTCAGTTCCCTTCAGGAGGGAATCACCTACTACGATTACCTTTCTTTTCTTCTTGATGCTAGAGGTAGTGATCCATCTTGCAGATGAATCATAATTGGGGGGTTCACTGGGATGGCAATTCTCTCCTAAATCATCTAGTTGGGTCTCTCTATCCAGGATCTCATACCTATTCTGAAGTGGTATTTGGCTGGATGATGGGGAGGGGGAGGACTTTTTGCTATTACCTCCCCGAATGGGGACCCGTTTCCACTCCTCTTCATCTACCAGGTGCCCTTCTGTTACCTGAGAGCAAAAGGCATATAAGTCCTCAGTCTCTTGGTCAGAAGCCTCCCTTAAAGAAGGTAGGGCTGAACTCCACCAGTCTATTTCCCTTTCACTTTCCCTGATACTCCTTAACCTTTCGACTTCCTCCCTAAGCTCAGCCACCAGTGAAAGGAGGTCATTCACTTGTTCACAGCGCAGGCAGGACTCCTCCACAACACTCCCTGATGCCACCGATAAGCTCAAACACTCTGGACACGGATGGGTCTGTACAGACACATCCTTTTTGGAGGGCCCGACTTGGTCACTTATACCAGCCACAGCTTTTGACCGTGTAGGAACCATTACTGACAAATACCTCAAAAATAACCAGGCAGCAGAAAGACCTCAAACAATACAGAGCACTCCTTACTAGCAAGAAAGCTGGCAACCCTGCCTTCTTGACCTGCCTGCACAAACTGCCTTGTATACTCCCCAGAGACTCACCACAACACAGTTCACCCACTCCAGGTCACCATGCTCCCCAGACACCTCTTATAATCAGCCAGTCAGCAGCAACTGAGGAAGTTCCACCCTCTGCTCCTCTGTGACTCACAATTATTCATGGATGTTAGGTCCAGTGATCAAAGCAAGTCCCTTCAATGGGCTCAAGGAGACACCATTCATCCCAGGTGGTGTGTCTGAAGGAGAATTACCACTGATGCTGGGGTTTTTTTTCCCTTTAGGCCAAAGAGCAGGCTGTGGCATCGAGTGCTGAAGCAGCCGCGCCACTCCCCAGCCTGCAGCTGCAGACCCTTCCAGAGGAAGCAACGGCGGGCAGGCCAGAGGCTGCCTCATTACAGGTTAGAGTCTAAAACCAATCCTGTTTAATATTTTTTTTAATTTTCTTTCATTTTTTGCATCTGACATACAACTGCTCTGAGCATGTGGAGAGCAAAAAGCTTCAAAACTCTTGCAGTCAACAGTTGAAAGACTATTTCCATGTATACTCTTGCATGTGGTATTTCAGAGATGATGGTAACTTCTAATTTTGCAGTTACAGCATTAAATAACTGACAGCAATAGAAACATGGACAGAAGCATACATACCTGAAAATTAATATTCCTCTATCCCTCTCCCTTTTCTCCCATTAATATACAAAAGACTAATTAAAAAACCCCAAAAAAACACGAACAAAACCAAAACCAAGATCCCCAGAAACAAGCAAAACCAACCAAACAAAAAAGACAAAATTTTCATATTCCTTCTTGGTCAGTATCAGAATTTTTTTCTATACACAGTTTTAGAATC
The DNA here is from genome assembly GCF_047830755.1 of Zonotrichia albicollis. NCBI lineage: Eukaryota > Metazoa > Chordata > Aves > Passeriformes > Passerellidae > Zonotrichia > Zonotrichia albicollis. The sequence continues at coordinate 77,349,790 of NC_133860.1, forward strand.
AGTTGTGGGGTCTTGAGCATTCCTTATTTAAAAGAAACTGCTCTTTAGAATGTTTAAATATAGAAGCTATGTTGCTCATGTAGGTTTAAAAACTTGCACATTTCAAAATACTAATTTTGCTAGGATAAAACAATGAGTGGGAAAAAGGAGAAATTAACAGAAGATGTGCCATATTTTCAGCTCTGAACATAGATTCAGTGCAATGCCTCCTCATTGTTTTTAAGGTTGATGTCTTCTACAGAAACTATATTAGTCTTTATAGCTGTGCAGAATACATTAGTGCCAAGACAGATTTTTTTTCCCAATGAGAGAACAAAAGGCAAAGTGAGTACATATTTCTTTCATTGTGCTGCTCTGTTTGAGAATTAGAGAGAGGGCAGGTAATCAAGTAAAGTGCAAGGAACTGAGGCAAAGTAAATGTTACATACGGTGTGTAAGCTTCTGCAGTAATTCCTTCAAATTTATTGTAGATTTTCAGTTCTGGTGCAGCATATAATTGCACGATCAGGGTCACAAAATCAAACATTCAAGAAAGGCAGATTCTAAGCTGGAAATTTTTCACTGTTGCCCTCTTGCATGCATACATACATTTCAATATGACAAAGATATAAATTATGTGTGCATTATCATATTTCCACACTAAAATATGGAAATATGGAATATGTAATGCCTTGAGATTCCCATGAAGCTTAATTAGCACAGATGAACTTTTCTGTCAAAAGGTAGAATTACAAAATTTTCTCCAGTGCGGTGATGATCCATTTTAGAGCTTCACAAAAGTTCGTATGTGGTGGAACTTTCCACAGGAGGCATTGTGGCAATCGCCAGCTTTTAAATCCTGCTTTTCTAATTTGGTAGTCGATGGTGCTTTTTTTTTTTTTTTTAAGTCCCATCTCAACTCCCATTCTTTTTAGACCTCACAATGATTGCAGAAGCATCTGCAACCTGTTCCCTCTTTTTCTCCAGAAGGGAATAAAATCACAAAAAGTTGCATTTCATATTTGCACAAGGTGCTTGTGGTACAAATAATATAGTACAGTGTGTGCTGGGGAGCTCACTGGTGGGGCAGAACTGTAAAGTTCTTGTTCACCTGACAGCCTCAGGTGCACTTGGTAACTCAGGACATATACAAACAGCACCAATGGCTCACAGTCTCACTGTGACCTTCCTTTTCTTCATCCCTTTTCCTTTTTGTCCTTTCATCATCTCTCTTTCCCCCTTTTCCCCCTTTCTCTCCTCAGCCCTCATCTCTAGTTCCTGTTTGATTTCTTTCCAATCTCATTATTGAGGTTTCATTACAAAATTTGCCTTTTATGGACAGAGGTCACATAATGGATTTTAGTTTTACCCTATGCCAAACTGTATTAAGGGCAGTCCTGCAATCTTGAGTGAGGTAAGCAGCTAGGAATGACTTTAGGGACTATAGTCATTAAAAGCAGTGGAGTTTGTTTGCAGGCACATCCTCTAGAACTGCCTTAGTCTGTGATGAGAACATTTCCATTAAATGCCTTGTAATCTGCAATAATCCTCTTTTGGGACTAGGACCACAGCACCAAGGCATTTTGGAGATTCTTTCTGATGAGAAGAGATGTGATATGGGTTAATTTGCCACTGCTGTTTCCTAGACACCATGATGAAATAACCTGATTGATTTTAGCTGCGTTAATATCTATTCTGAAAATCGTCAAAGTCATGAAAGGAAAGGAAAACTGCAAAAATCTTTGCAAATCCCTGTTTGTGATACTAAGCTGATTTTTGTCTGCATCACAGGTTACATTCAAAATACCAATATAATACTGTCAGGAGGGAAAAATCATAACAAATAAAATGTGATTAACCATTGTAAAGAAGACCAATAATTTCAACAGTTAGTTGAGACTACTAGGGGTAGATATAAAGTTACCAGTACTGCCAAATTGTCTGTGCTCTCTTGTCCTGCTAACTTTATGATCAATCCAATCAATGGAACAAAATTGGGACATTCTTCCACTGCATACATGGAAACAGCTACATTTTTCCAGTTATAGTGCAATCATATTATTAGTTTTCAGAAGTCTGTAGGTTTGTGATGTTTCTTTTGTTACTGCCAAGTTTATGTTTTGCTGTGGAGTGGAAGGATTAGTAAATTGATTCATCTTGGAAGTGTCAACATTAGCCCGCAACTGTGTAGTAATTTTGAACAGAAATTGAACCTGCACTACGTTTTGTATTGAAATAAAATGAAAAAGTTGTTTCAAGAGCTCAGTACTGTATTGCATGCTTGAAAACATCTCATCAAAGCATCTCCTAACTAGGGTGAGGACCAATTCCCTTTTCCTCAATGATATTAATATTCAACATTTTAGAAAAAAATAGAAAATCCAGTGGTAGATGTTTTGACATTTTTGTTTAAGTCCTGGGACTGACATTCTCCCTGGCTTGCAAACTCTATTTTATTTCTCTGCTAAAACAAACCCCTGTCTTTGGTAAAAAATTTGGATATGTGCTATTTGCCATTTAAGTGTAGTTTGCCTGGCACTAATGATTCCTTCTACTTTTATTTAAGAATGTGGTTAGAAGTTTTGAGGATCTCTACTCACTGGCAGCTTCCAAAATTGACGTATTAAGAGCAGGAAGAGACTCTTCAGGCTCTACCTATGGATCCTTAACAGCTGTTGGGAGTCTGTCTGCTGAGGGTAAGTCTGCTTTTCAAGCAATTGTAGTCACTGGGATGTGGGTTCCTAGCCAGCATTTCCCTTCAGGCTGCATGGCTTCTGTAGGCCAGTACAGCAAAACTTAATTGTAAACATAATGGAGAGCAATAAAATTACTTCAAAGAGAAACATCCTGAGATATTTTCCAGAAGAGAAAGGGGATGGTTAAAGCTAACACAGTCATTGAAATTACTACTGTATATTTTTTTTCTATTGGTCACTATTTGATTGTGGGGTTTTTTGTTTTAGTTCAAATTCCTTGCTTGATTGGTTGGATTGTTTTTTTGGTTTTGGTGAGGGGTGGTGGCAGGTGGGTGGTTATTAGTTTTTTTTATTTTTATACATTACCTTTATTTCTGTCCTTTTTTTCTCTCTTTCTTTCTCTTTTCTCTTTTCTCTTTTCTTTTTTCTCTTTTCTCTTTTTCTCTTTTCTCTTTTCTCTTTTCTCTTTTCTCTTTTCTCTTTTTCTTTCCCTCTTCCTCTTCCTCTTCCTTTCCTTTTTTTTACCAAAGGATTTTCCTTTCTTTCTGTTATAAACAACAACATTTCTATAATAGTCTTTTTTGCAACCATAACCCCTTCTGTTCTGTCTATGTCCTTGGTTTTTAACATTTACTTTCTCTGAACAGAATCCTCGCAAATTCACTTTGCACAAGGACCAGCTACTTCATCTCCTATTCCTATTACTCCTCCTGCTCCTGCAGGTAAGTCTGCTTTTCAAGAAATTATAGTTTCTTAGAAGTGAGTTTCCATGCTGCTCAGCTTCTGTAGGTAAATAAAACAATACTTGATTTTAAACATAGTGGTGCAATAAAACTAATGATAAGAGAAATGGTCTGTGGCTTTACAGAAGAGAAAGGGGATGGTGAAAGATAAAACAGGCATTAAAATTACTACTGTTATTTTTTTTTCTATTGGTCCTGATTAGCTTAGATATTTTTGGTTTTAGTTTGGGTTTGGTTGGTTGAATCTTTTGTTATTGGGTAGTAGTGGTGGTTGTTGGGTGGATGTTTTCTTTTTGGTTTTAAAGGGTTTTGATTTTTGGTTTTTGGTGGGTTTTTGATTTTTTTAATTTTTGTTTTTAATTTCTTTCTTGTCACTTTCTTTTTTTTTTTTTTTATGAAGTCTTTTCTCCTTTCTTTCTGTTAGCAACCATTAACATTTCTGTATTGGCCTTTCTTTGCAACCATAACCCCTTCAGTTCTGTCATTTCCTTGCTTTTTAAAATTTCTTCCTCCGAGCAAAATTTTTACAAGTTCACTTTGAATCCAAAGCAGCTGGATTTTCTCCTCTTTCTCCTGGTGGTGCTATTCCTTTTCCTTCTCCTATTAGTGTTGGTAAGTCTGCTTGTCAAGCAATTATAGTCATTTGAATTTGGGTTCCTAGCCAGCATCTCCCTTCATGCTGCACAGCTTCTGTAGGAAAATAGAGCATCAATTTTTAATGTAAACATAATGGAGCAATAAAAGTAGTGCTAATGGAAACGATCTGTGACTTTTCAGAAGAGAAAGAGAATGGTGGAAGATAGCAAAACAATTAAAATTACTACAGTAATTTATTTCTTATATTGGACCCCCTTTGTTTGGGTTTTTTTATTTTCCTTTGGTTTTGGTTCCTTGGGGAGTTGGACTTTTTTGGTTTTGGGAAGTGTTGGCTGTGGGGTGGGTTTATGTGGTTTTTTTGGTATTACTATTTTTTGTCTTTCCTTCCTTCCGCCACTTCCTTCCTTCCGCCACTTCCTTTCTTCCATTAACATTTTGTAATAGCCTTTCCTTGCAGTCACAACCATTCCAGTATTGTGCATTTCCTTGCTTATTAAAATTTACTTTCTCCAAACAGGATCTCCACAAGTTCACTTTGAACCCAGTGTTGCACCTCCTTCTCCTATTCCTCTTCCTCCTCCTATTCCTGCTTCTGTTTCTGCTGCTTTTCCTGTTTCTGCTCTTGCTCCTGTTCCTTCTGCTGCTGCTGCTGTTCCTGCTTTTGCTGGTAAGTCTGTTTTCCAAGCAATTGTAGTCACAGGGATGTGGGTTCCTAGCCAGCACCTCCCTTCAGACTGCACAGCTTCTGTAGGCAAACAAAATTTAAATATAAATGTAAGGGAACATTAAATCTAGTGCTAAGAAAAACATTTTCTGAGACTTTTTTCAAAATAGAAAGGGGATGGTGAAAGCTAACAAAGGGATTGAAATTACTCCTGTCATGTTTTTTTCTATTGGTCCCTATTTTTGATTTTAGTTTGGGTTTGGATGCTTAGCTGGTTGGATCTTTTAGTTTTGGAGAGTTGTTGTGGTGGGTGGGTGGGTGTTTGATTTTTTTTTTTTTTCTTTTATTTCTTCTTTTTATTTCTCTGTATTTATTTCAACTTAAGACTTCTTCCTTTCATTATTTTATAAACCAGTAACATTTTTTTAATCATCTTTCCTTTTAACCATAACCATTACAGCATTTCCTTGCTTTTTAAAATTTCTTATCTGAAGAAAGTTTAAAATTTACTTCTCTGAAGTCAATTTACTTTCTCTGAACAGACGCCTTTCAGCATCGCATTTTACCCCAAGCAGCTGGAAGACCTCGTACTCCTGTTTCTGCTCCTGCTGGTAAGTCTGCCTGTCAAGCAATTGCTGTCCCTTGGATGTGGGTTCCTAGCCCGCATCTCCCTCCATGCTACACAGCTTCTGTAGGCAAACAATACTTAAATATAAACATAAGGGAGCATTAAATCTAGTGCTAAGAGGACTGTTTTCTGAGACTTCTTTCAGAAGAGAAAGGGGATGGTGAAAGCTGACAAAGGGAATAAAATTACTACTGCAATGTTTTCTTCTATTGGTACCTATTTGCTCGGTTATTTTTGATTTTAGTTTGGGTTTGGATGCTTAGCTGGTTGGATTTTTTAGTTTTGGGGAGCAGTGGTGGTAGGTGGATGGGTGTTTGATTTTTTTTTTTCTTTTATTTCTTCTTTTTATTTCTCTATATTTATTTTAACTGAAGACTTCTTCCTTTCATTATGTTATAAACCAGTAACGTTTTTTTAATCGTCTTTCCTTTCAACAATATTCATTCAACATTTCCTTGCCTTTTAAAATTTCTTCTCTGAAGTCAATTTACTTTCTCTGAACAGACGCCTTTCAACGTCGCATTTCACCCCAAGCAGCTGGAAGACCTCGTACTCCTGTTTCTGCTCCTGCTGGTAAGTCTGCCTGTCAAGCAATTGCAGTCCCTTGGATGTGCGTTCCTAGCCAGCATCTCCCTCCATGCTGCACAGCTTCTGCAGGCAAATACAACAATATTTCATTGCAAACATCATGAACTAGTAAAACTGGAGCTAACAGCAAAGCTGTAAGACTTTTCTCAGAAGACAAAGAGGATGGTGAAACCTAACACAGGGATTGAAATTACTACTATAAACTTTTATTCTCTGAGGGTGTGGCACAGCAGTTTGCATAGCACTTCGCGCAGGCAGGGTTGCAACTTTTCTTGCCAGTAAGGTTTGCTGTGTGTTGTTTGCAGTGTTTCTGTTGGTTGGTGGGTTTTGGGGTTTGTGTTAGTAATGGTTTTTACGCAATTGAAAACTGTAGTTAGTACAAGTGTACATAGTCAAATGGAACCCTCCAAAAAGGTTACATCTGTCCAGACCCATTCTTGTGCAGAGTGTTTGAGCTTAGCAGCAGTTTCAGGGGCAGTTGTGGAAAAAACCTGCCTGCAGTGTGAACAGGTGAACAATCTCCTTTCACTGGTGGCTGAGCTTAGAGAGGAAGTTTAAAGACTAAGGAGTATCAGGGATAGTGAAAGGGGAATAGATTGTTGGATTTGCCCTTCCATCCTTGAGGGAAGCCTACCAAGAGTCAGAGGATTCCCATGCCTCTCACTGTCAGACAATAGAAGGACACCTGGTAAGTGAAGGGGAGTGGAAATGGGTACTTACTTGAGGAGGTAATAATAAAAATTCCTGCCGACCCCCATCCCCAAGCCAGATGCCACTTCAGAACAGGTATGAACCCCTGGATCTAGAGAATCAGACAGATGATTAAGAAGAAAATTATCTGCCCAGTGAGCCTCCCAATAATGACTCATCTGTGAGAAGGATTACCACCTCTGGCAACAGGAAGAAAAGAAGGGTAATTGTAGTGGGTGTCTCCCTTCTAAGGGGAACAGAGGGCCCCAAATGTCAACAGGACCCACCCCACAGAGAGGTCTGCTGCCTCCCTGGGGCCTGGGATATCACTGAGAGACTTCCTGGACTGATTCAGCCCTCTGATTATTACCCACTGCAGATATTCCAGGCTGGCAGTGATGAGATTGAAAAGAGGAGTGTCAGGACATTTGAAAAGGACTTTAGGGCACTGGGACAAGTGGTTGATAGGACAGGAGTACAGTGGAAGGAATAGGAGAGCTCACATTATCAATAAGTGTCTCAAAGATTGGTGTCATCGGCAGAATTTGGGTTCTTTGATCATGGGGCAACTTTTACAGCACCTGCTCTACTGGAACCAGATGGGCTCCATCTTTCTGTTAAGGACAGAAGGTTTTTAGCTCATGAACTGGCAGAACTTGTTGAAAGGACATCAAACTAGGTCTGAAGGGGAAAGGGGATGCATCTGGGCTGTCTGGAAGCGGGCCCAAGGGTGGTAAGCCTGAGACAGGAGTGAAATCAGCAGCCCAGCTGAGTTGCAGGTATACCAATACACGCAGCACAGGTTACAAACAAGAGCTGGAGGCCATGGTAAAGCAGCAAAGCTATGATGTAATTGCCATCACAGAAATGTGGTGGCATGACTCACATGGCCGGAGTGCTGCACTGGGTGGCTACAAGTTCTTCAGGAGAGACAGGAAAGGGAGAAGAGGTGGAGGGGTGTTGTAATCTTCGCTGCAGTGTTGTTCTCACCTCCCTGCTGGGGCTCTTCTCCATTCTCTACAGCACAGTCCTTCCTGTCTTCTCAGGGGCTCCTCTTGGGCTCTTGACCCACCTCTATTTATTTCAGTTACCTTCATGAGCTACAGCTGCTGCCCAGCTAAGGACCCTGCAGCTGCAGCTCGTTTGGAGCAACTCGGACCCACACAGGTCTTACAATACAACATATATTCAGGCCCCCACATTGACACACACAGATCTTACAATACAATATATATTCAGGCCCCCACATTTCCCCCCTTTTCTTTTAACAATTATACAATTATAATACGCATACAGTCCCAGCTCTCAGGCTGCCACAGCTCTCAGCTGTCTTTAGATATATACATAGAATATATACATATCCCTATACAGTCCCAGCTCTCAGGCTGCCACAGCTCTCGGCTGTCCTCAGATGTTCCAAGGCTCTTTTCTTTAAAGGCCATATTCTTCCAGCTTTCTGCTGCTACAGCTCCTTAATTCAAAGGCCATATTATATTCTACAGTCCCAGCTCTCAGGCTGCCACAGCTCTCGGCTGTCCAGGGGATTCCATACCTTCTCTCGATGTTTGGCTGCATGTCCTTCCTCACACGGGGCACCAGTTGTTGTAATCTTCGCTGCAGTGTTGTTCTTGCCTCTCTGCTGGGGCTCTTCTCCATTCTCTACAGCACAGTCCTTCCTGTCTTCTCAGGGGCTTCTCCTGGGCTCTTGACCCACCCCTATTTATCTCAGTTACCTTCACGAGCTACAGCTGCTGCCCAACTAAGGACCCTGCAGCTGCAGCTCGTTTGGAGCAACTCAGACCCACACAGGTCTTACCATACAACATATATTCAGGCCCCCACAGAGGGGTGGCCCTTTATATTAGGGAGGCTTTTGATACCATGGGTATTGAAAGTTATGAAGTTGAATGCCTACAGGTAAGAATTAAGGGGAAGGCCAACAAGGCTGACATCCTACTGGGAGTCTGTTATTGTCCACCCAACCAGGAAGAAGTGGTGGGCAATTCATTCTATAATCAGCTAGGGAATGTTTCTGGATCATCAGCCGTTTTTCTTGCTGGCGACTTCAACCTGCCGGACATTTTTTGGGAACTCAATACAGCTGTAAAAAGACAGTCCAGGAAATTTTTGAGAGTTTTCAGAGGAAAACTTTTTGTCACAGCTGGTAGGTGAGCCCACCAGGGGAGGGACAATGTTAAATCTGTTATTTGCAAATAGAGGTGGACTGGTGGGAGATGTGGTAGTTGGAAGTCACTCAGGGCACAGTGATAATAAAATTATAAAATTCTCTATATTTGGTTAAATCAAGAGGAACTTTAATAAGACTTTCACAGGTGACTTCTGGAGGGCAGACTTTGGCCTGCTCAGGACACTTATTCAGAGACTTCCTTGGGAAGCAGCCCTTAAAAACAAAGGAGTTCAGGAAGTGTAGGTGAGCTTCAAAACAGAGATCTTGAGGGCACAGGAACAGACTGTCCCTGGGTGCTGAAAGATCAGTCAATAGGATAAACGTCCAGCCTGGATGGGCAAGAAGATTTTGGAGGAAGTTAGGAATAAGAAAAAGGATGTATTATCTTTGGAAGGAGAGTGAGGTCTCTCAGGAAGTATTTAAGGGGGCTGCTAGAGCATGTAGGAAAAAGTTAGAGAGGCCAAAGCTCAGTTTGAACTTAAAATGGTGACTTTTGTAAAGAATAATAAAAAATACTTTTGTAAATATATTAATGGTAAAAGGAAGAGTAAGATCAACCTTTGTTGTTTATTAAATGCAGAAAGGAACTTAATAACTGCAGATGAGGAGAAGGCAGAGGTGCTTAACACCTTCTTTGCCTCAGTTTTTAGTGGGAAGGCTTGCCTTCAGGACAACCATCCTCTTGGGTTTCTCGATGATACTAGGGAGCAGAATGGTCCCCCCCATTTTCTGAGGAGGCAGTCAGAGAACTGAGCTGCTTGGATGTTCATAAATCCATGGGTCCAGGTGGGATCCATCCCAGGGTGATGAGAGAGCAGGCAGATGAGCTTGCGAAGCTGCTCTCTATCATTTACCAACAGTCCCGGCTCACTGGTGAGGTTCCAGATGACTGGAAGCTAGCCAATGTGTCAATCATTCATAAAAAAAGGGTGGAAAGGAGGATCCTGTTAATTATAGGCCAGTCAGCCTGACCTCAGTCCCCCAGTAAGTTTATATGGAGTGTCATCACTCAGCGCTTACAGGATGGCCAGAGTATCAGACCCAGTCAGACCCAGCAAGGATTTAGGAGGAGTTGGTCATGTTTGACCAACCTGGTCTCCTTTTATGACCAAGTGACCCACCTGGTCAATGTAGAAAAAGACTTGGGGTTACTGTTTGACACTGGCTGGACATGATCCAGCAGTGTGCCCTGGTGGCCAAGAAAGCCAATGGCATCCTGGCCTGTGTCAGGAATTGCGTGGCTAACAGGAGCAGGGAGGTCATCCTTCCCCTATACTCAAAGTGTGGCACTGGTGAGGCCACACTTTGAGTGTTGTGTCCAGTTCTGGGTCCCTCAGTTTAAGAAGGAAGTTGAGATACTTAAGGGGTAAGATGCTTGATGCCTCCAGAGGAGGCAACAAGGCTGGTGAGGGGCTGGGAACACAAATCCTGTGAGGAATGACTGAGGGAGCTGGGGCTGTTCAGCCTGGAGAAAAGGAGACTCAGAGGTGACTTTATCACTCTCTACAACTTCCTGAAAGGCGGCTGTGCTCAGGTGGGGGTTGGTCTCTTTCTCCAGGCAGCAACTGACAGAACCCAGGGACAAAGTCTCAAGCTGCATCAGGGGAAATATAGGTTTGATAATAGGAAAAAGTTTTTTATAGAAAGGGTGATAAAGTACTGGAATGGTCTACCCAAGGAGGCAGTGGAGTCACCATCTCTGCATGTGCTTAAAAAAAGACTGGATGTGGCACTTGGTGCCATGGTTTAGTGCTTTAGTGGAGGTGTTAATGCATGGGTTGGACTCAAAGATGTTTAAGGTCTTTTCCAACCTAGTCATTCTGTGAATTCTCTGAATACTGTGGTTTTTTTTCTATTGATCCCCATTAGCTTGGCTATTTTAGGGTCGGGTTTGTTTTTTTGTGGGTTTTTTTTTTTTTTGGTTGGTTGGATGCTTTTTGTTTTGCAAAGTAGCAGTAGTGAGTGGGTGGGTGTTTGTTTTTTGACTTTTCTTTTCTTATTTTCTCCCTTTTTTTTGCCCCCCAAAGGCTTCTTCCTTTTATTTTATTGTAGAGCAATAATGGTTTTTAATCATCTTCTGCAAAAATAACCATTTCAGTTCTATGCATTTCCTTGCTTTTAAAAACTTACCTTCTCTGAACAGATCTATTTCGGATTAGACCACCCCGTACACCTACTATTCCTGTTCCAGTTCCTGCAGGTAAGTCTGCTTGTCAAACAATTCTAGTCCCCCGGATGTGGGTTCCTAGCCAGCATCACCCTTCAGGCTGCACAGCTTCTGTAGGCAAATACAGCAACATATAAGTGAAAACATAATGGAGCATTAAAACTAGTGGTAACAGAAATGTTGTCGTGTTTTTTAAAAAAGACAAAGGGGATGGTAGAAGATAAAACAGGGATTAAAATTATTACTGGAAAGTTTTTTCAGTTGGTCCCTATTTCCTTCTAGTTTTTGTTTTTTGTTTGTTTTAGTTTGGGTTTGGATACTTGGTTGTATGGACTTTTTTGGTTTTGGGGAATGGTTGAGGTGTGTGGATGGGTGTTTGCATTTTGATTTTTTCCTTTTATTACTTCTTTTAAATACTTTCTTTTTTTTTTTAATAACAAAAGGGTTTTTCATTTCTGTTACAAACCATTCAAATTCTGTAATAGCCTTTCCTTTCAAACATAGCCACTTGCAATCTGTGCAATTCCTTGGTTTATAAATCCTATTTTTACTCAAGAGATAATATTTTGTCTTGTGTTTCACCCCAAGCACCTTGTACACCTCCTCCGCCTCCTGTTCCTGTTCCGGTTTCAGCTGGTGAGTCTCTTTTTCAAGCAATTGTAGTCACTGGGATGTGGGTTCCTAGCCAGCATCTCCCTTCATGCTGCACAGATTCTGTAGGAAAATGTGACAACACTTAAATGTAAACATAATGGAGCAATAAAGTTAACGCAAACAGAAACATTCGAAGACACTTTTCAGAAGAGAAAGGGGATGGTGAAAGCTAACATAGGGATTAAAATTAATGCTGGAGGAATTTTTGTTAATATTGGGTCTTTAATATGCTTTGATACTTTTGATATCACTCTAGGTTTAGCTGCTTGGTTAGTTGGTTTATTTTTGATTTTGGGAAGTGGTCGTGGTGAGCGGGTGGGTGTTTGATTTTTGATTTTTTTTTATTTCTTCTTTTTGTTTCTTTATTTTTTTAACTGAAGACTTTTCCCTTTCATTATGTTGTAAACCATTAACATTTCTTTATCATCTTTCCATTCAACCATAACCATTTCCATTCTGTGCATTTCCTTGGTTTTCAAAATTTATCTTCTCTGAAGTAAAATTACTTTCTCTGAACAGAATCTTTCTGGCATCACTTAAAACCCCAACCAGCTGGTATCTTGTACTATGTACTAGTTTGAAAACAAACTAGTGTCAGATTCTAAGCCAGAACTACAGCTTAATAGGACAATTAAAATACAGGCAGAAAACACTGGCAGGAAACCTGAAGAGTCAGGATACAACCTGACACCCAGTTGGACGGGGTGGTGGTAGCAGTCTGATTAAATGGTGGCTGCAGTCCTGCCAGAGTGATAGATGTGGTTCTGTTGATGTGCTGATCCTATAGTAGGTTCTGGTCTTCCTCTGAAGATTCAGTGGTGGTTATGTACTTCTTGTCCTCTGGGAATCCAGTCAGTAAGGCCATTCTGGTGTTCCAAACCTCAGATTGTATCCAGGAAGGAATGCTTGGTTCTCCCTGTTGGGCAGAGCATCTCAAATGTGATGATGTAATTTTATGGGTGATGCAGTGAGACCTTGATGGTCCATGAGCAGACATAGGCCCCTGGAGGGAATTGTCAGCTATGAGTCATGGAGACAATAAAGAATACTGCATCATTTCTTTAAACAGCTGACATAGATGGTAATAGACTACACACCTCTGGGTTACATTTTCCATGATACCCTAAGACACTGAAGTAAATTTACTTTCTCTGAGCAGACTCCTTTCACCATTGCATTCAACCCCAAGGATCCACTACACCTTGTACTCCTGCTCCTGATGATAAGGTGGCTTGTCACGAAATTATAGACATTTGGATGTGTGTTCCTAGCCAGCATCTGCCTTCATGCTGCACAGTTTCTGCAGACAAATACATCATTTTAAGCATAATTGAGCAATGACACTACTGCAGATATTTTGAAATAGCCATTTCTTGCATCCGTAACTATTTCAGTTCCTTGCATTTCCTTGCTTTTTAAAATGTACCTCACCTGAAGTAATTTTACTGTTTTTGAAAAGATTTTTTTTGGATTCCTGTTTCAGCCCAAGCTGCTCGTACACCTCCTGCACTAGCACAAGCTCATGATGGTAAGTCTGCTTGTCAAACAATTGTAGTCACTGGGATGTGGGTTCCTAGCCAGCATCTGCCTTCATGCTGCACAGCTTCTGCAGACAAATGCAACAATACTTAAATGTTAACACAATGGAGCAACACAACTAGTGCAAACAGAAACATTCTGAGACATTTATCAGAAGAGAAAGGGAATGGTGAAAGCTAACACAGGGATTAAAATCATTACTGGAATGTAATTACTCCTAGTTCCTATACCTTTTGTGAGTTTGTTTTGGTTTTATTTTGGGTTTCGATGTTTAGTTGCTTGGAATTTTTTGGTTTTGGGGAGTGATTGAGGTGGGTAAGTGGATGGGTGTTTGATTTTAGAATTCTTTCTTTTCTAAATTTCTTTCTTACTGTGTTTCATTCTTTCTTTCATTCTATGTTCCCTTTTTTTTAATAACCAAATAGTTTTTCATTTTTATCTGATATAAAATATTCCCATTTTGAATTAGGCTTTCCTTTCAAACACAAACATTTCCAAACAATTCATTTCCTTAGTTTTTAAATCCTACTTTTACTCAACAGCTATTTTCCAGCCTTGTGTTTCACCCCAAGCAGCTCGTGCAATTCCGGCTCCTATTCCTGCTCCTGTTCTTGCTCCTATTCCTGCTCCAGCTCCTGCTCCTGCTCCCATTCCTGCTCCTGCTCCTGCTCCAGTTCCAGTTCTTGTTCTTCCTCCTGCTCCTGCTCCAGCCCCTGCTCCTGCTCCAGTTCCTGCTCTCGTTCCTGCTCCGGCTCCTGGTCCTCGTCCTGCTGGTAAGTCTCTTCTTCAAGAGAGCAGTCACTGTAGTCACTGGGATGTGGGTTCCTTGCCAGAATCTCCCTTCATGCTGCAAAGCTTCTGTAGGAAAATACAGCAACACTTCAGTATAATGATAATGGAGCAATTCACCTAGTGTAAAGAGAAATGTTCTGAGACATTCTTCACACAAGAAAGAAGTGGTGTAACTAACACAAGGATTAAAATTTTTGTCAGACTGTAGAAGTTGCTTTCATTGATTGTGAAAAAAACACACTTTAGCATTTATAAGGACGAGGGGAAAATATGTCTGTGAGAATATGTAGAACTTCAAACAACATGTGATTACAATAATTCCTAGGGCAAGATACTTGTGCTAATGTCCTTTGTGTATTAAGGATTAATATAGAATATTTATATGCCATGCCTTTCATATAAGCAATTAAGACAAGGAGCAAACAGTTGTAAGTACTTCAAATACGTAGTCTTGTCAGAGCAATTTAACACCAAATGTAGATTCTCTCCTGATTTTGTTCTATTAATTTTTTTTTATTCCAGCTTTCTGGGGACGCCCAAGATTCAGAACCTTTACTGTGTCTGAAACCGATTCAAACTACAGTAGTATGACCCCCGACGGAACCTATACTGTGTCTGGAAGCGGCTCAGCCTTCAGTACGTCACCCAGCAGATACTATACTGCATCTGGAAGCGACTCATTCTTCAGTACATTACCCAGCAGATACTATACCATGTCTGGAAGCGACGTATTTGGAGGTGTGTTATTACAGACGGTCACTGTGGTGAGAGAAGGACGAGAATCTTGTTTCTAGATCAGAAGGCTTGATTTATTTATATAAGATATATAATACATTATAACTATACTAAAAAGAAAAAGAAGAGAAGTTGCAGAGAGCAGCTATGCTAAAAATAGAATAGAAGGAATGAATAACAAAGTTCTGTGTCCAGGGAATCTGTCCCTGAGCTGCTCCTGTGATTGGCCTTTAATGGTACACAAGGAAGATGAGCCAATCACAGGGGCACCTGCTACATTTCACAGCAGCTGATAACAATTGTTTACATTCTTCTTCTGGGGCTCTGCTTCCCAGAAGATGGACAAATCTACAGAAAGGATTTCTATAAAAAAATGTCTCAGACAGTGTGTCATCCTACAGAATCTGTACTGTCTCTGGAACCAACATTGCCTTTCCTTCCAACTATTAGCATTTCCATTCCATACATCTCCTTTTTAAAAAAAAATTACCATCTCTGAAGCAAATTCACTTTCTCTGAACAGACTCCATAGGGCCTCCCCAAGGAGCCAGTACACCTCATGCTCCTATTCCTGCTGTTGGTGATAAGTCTGCTTGTGAAAACATTATAGTGATTTGGATGTGGGTTGAGAGCCCACATCCAAGGAGACTGGTTGAGGTGGGTGGGTGGGTGTTTGCATTTTGAATTTTTTCCCTTTTATTACGAGTTACAATTGCATGCTTTCTTTCTAACTTTTTTTGTTCATAGCAAAATTAGTTTTCTTTTATTTCTATTACAAACCATTCATATTCTGTAATAGGCTTTGTTTTTCAACCATAACCATTTCCAATGGGTGCATTTCCTTGGTTTGTAAATCCTATTTTTCCTCAAGTGATAATATTCAGCACTGTGTTTCAGCCCAAGCAGCTCGTACACCTCCTGGTAATCTTGGTCCGGGTCCTGCTCCTGCTGCTGCTTTAGCTCCTGCTCCGGCTCCTGGTCCCGCTCCAGCTCCTGGTCCTGCTCCGGCTCCTGGTCCTGCTGCTGGTCATGCTGCTGCTCCTGCTGGTAAGTTGCTTTTTCAGGCAAATCTATTCAGTAGGATGTGAGTTCTGATCCAGCATCTCCCTTCACGTTGCACAGCTTCTGTAGGCCAATACAGCAACACTTCATTGTAAACAAAATGGAGCATTACACCTAGTGAAAACAGAAATGTTATGATGCTTTTTAGAGAAGAAAAAGGCAATGGTGGAAGCTAACACAGGGTTTAAAATTATTATTGGAAAGTTTTTTTCATTGGTCTCTATGTCTTTGTGGGTTTTGTTTGGTTTTTTCTTTTGGTTTGGATGCTTACTTGCTTGGACATTTTAGGTTTTGTGGGCTGGTTGAGGTAGGAGGATGAGTGTTTGAATTTTTATTTTTTTCTTTCATTGTTACTTTAAAATACTTTTTTTCTAAAATAACTGAATTGTTTTTTCTTTATTTCTCTTACAAACCATTCTTATTTTTTAATAGCCTTTCCTTTCAACATAACCATTTCCAATCTGTGCATTGCCTTAGTTTTTAAATATTACTTTTACTCAAGAAATAATATTTAAGCTCGTGTTTCACTCCTAGCAGCTCATAGACCTTCAGCTCCTCCTGCTCCTGCTCCAGGTCCTGCTCTCGTTCCTGCTCCTGGTCCTGGTCCTGGGCCTGGTCCTGGGCCTGGTCCTCGTCCTGCTGGTAAGTCTCTTCTTCAAGCAATTGTAGTCACTGGGGTGTGGGTTCCAAGCCAGCATCTCTCTTGATGCTGCGCAGCTTTTGTAGGAAAATACAGCAACACTTTAGTATAATGATAGTGGAGCAATTCAACTCATGCAAAGAGAAATGGTCTGAGACATTCTTCACACAAGAAGGGGTGGTGTAAATAATACAGGGATAAAAAATTTTTGTCAGACTGTAGGAGAAGTTGTTTTCCTTGATTAAAAAAACACACTAGAGTATTACAGTGACCTTAGATGGTCACGGTGGTGAGAGAAGGACGAGAATCTTGTTTCTTGATCAGAAGGCTTGATTTATTTATATAAGATATATAATACATTATAACTACACTAAAAAGAAAAAGAAGAGAAGTTTCAGAGAGCTGCTCAGCTAAGAATAGAATAGAAAGAAAAAAAATAACAAAGTTCTGTGTCCAGGGAATCTGTCCCTGAGCTTCTCCTGTGATTGGCCTTCAATGGTACACATGGAAGATGAGCCAATCACAGGGGCACCTGCTACATTTCACAGCAGCTGATAACAATTGTTTACATTCTTCTTCTGGGGCTCTGCTTCCCAGAAGATGGACAAACGTGAGAGAAAGGATTTCTATGAAAAAATGTCTGTGACACTAGAGAAATTATAAGCATGAGGGGTATGTCTGTGAGAATACGTAAATCTTCAAACAACGTCTTACAATACTTCCTAGGGCAAGATACTTGTGCTAATGTCCTTTGTCTATTAAGGACCAATATAGAATATTTATATGAAATGTCTTTCAAATAAGCAATTAAGACAAGAAGCAAACTTGCTTCAAATAAGTACTTCAAATATTAAGTACTTCAAATACGTAGTCTTTTCAGAGCAATTTTACAGCAAATGTAGATTCTCTCCTGATTTGGTTCTATTAATTTTTTTTTTATTCCAGCATTCTGGGGACGCCCAAGATTCAGAACCTTTACTGTGTCTGAAACCGATTCAAACTACAGTAGTATGACCCCCGACGGAACCTATACTGTGTCTGGAAGTGACTCAGTCTTCACTTCGTCACCCAGCAGATCCTATAGTCTATCTGGAACCGACTCAGGCCTCCGTAGTCTGACACCCGGCAGAACCTATACTGTGTCTGGAAGCGGCTCAGCCTTCAGTACGTCACCCAGCAGATACTATATGGCATCTGAAGGCGAATCACCCAGCAGATACTATACTGCATCTGAAGGCGATTCACCCAGAAGATACTATACCGCGTCTGGAAGCAACATATTTGGAGGTGTGTCGTCCTACAGAATCTGTACTGTCTCTGGAACCGAAACTTCCATTCTATCCATCTCCTTTCTTTTTAAAATTTACCATTTCTGAAGTAAATTTACCGTCTCTGACTCAACTGCTTTGAGCCTCCCCAAGGAGCCCAGTACACCTTGTGGTCCTATTCCTGCTATTGATTACAAGTCTGCTTCTGAAAATATTAGAGCCATCTGAATGTGGGTTGAGAGACCACATCCATGGGGAGTGGTTGAGGTGGGTGGGTGGGTGTTTGCATTTTGATTTTTTTTTCCTTTTATTACGTCTTTTAATTGCATGCTTCCTTGATTTTTGGTATTTTTTTAATAGCAAAATTGTTTTTCCTCTATTTCTATTACAAACCATTCATATTCTGTAATAGCCTTTCCTTTCAAACATAACCATTTCCAATCACTGCATTTCCGTGGTTTATAAATCCTATTTTTCCTCAAGAGATAATATTCAGCCTCGTGTTTTACCCCAAGCAGCTCGTACACCTCCTGGTCCTCCTGGTCCTGGTCCTGCTCCTGCTCCTGCTCCTGCTCCTGCTCCTGCTCCTGCTCCTGCTCCTGCTCCTGCTCCTGCTCCTGCTGGTAAGTTTTCTTTTCAGGCAGTTGTAGTGGCTGGGATGTGGATTCCTAGCCAGCATCTCCCTTCACGCTGTACGGCTTCTGTAGGCAAATAGAGCAACATTTCATTGCAAACATAATGGAGCATTACAACTAGTGCAAACAGAAATGTTATGATACTTTATAGAGAAGGGAAAGCTGTAGGTGGAAGCAAACATAGAGTTTAAAATTATTATTGGAAATCTTTTCCATTTGTCTCTATGTCCTTGTGGGTTTGCTTTGGTTTTTCTTTGGGTTTGGATGCTTGGTTGCTTGGATTCTTTTGGTTTTGGGGAGTGGTTGAGGTGGGTGTGTGGGTGTTTGATTTTTTATTTTCTTATTTAAATGCTAATTTTAATACTCTTTCATTTTTAATAATAGATTTGTTTTTCAATTTTTCTGTTACAAACCATTCATATATTTAATCATCGTTCATTTAAATCATAACCATTTCCAATCTGTTCATTGCCTTGGTCCTTAAATCTTTTATAGAATAGATAATATTAAGCCTCGTGTTTCACCCTAGCAGCTCATAGACCTCCAGCTGCTCCTGGTCCTGCTCCAGTTGCTGCTCTCATTCCTGCTCCTGGTCCTGGTCTGGGTCCTGGTCCTGGTCCTGCTCATAAGTCTCTTCTTTAAGAGAGGAATCACTGTAGTCACTGGGATGTGGGTTCCTAGCCAGAATCTCCCTTCACGCTGCACAACTTCTGTAGGCAAATACAGCAACATTTCAGTATAACGATAATGGAGCAATTCACCTAGTGCAAAGAGAAATGTTCTGAGACATTCTTCACACAAGAAAGAAGTGGTGTAACTAACACAGGGATTAAAGTTTTTGTCAGACTTTAGAAGAAGTTGCTTTCCTTGATAAAAACCACACCCTAGAATTTATAAGGACGTGGGGAAAAATATGTCTGTGAGAATATGTAGACCTTGAAACAACGTCTGATTACAATACTTCCTAGGGCAAGACAGTTGTGATAATGTTCTTTGTTTATTAAGGACCAATATAGAATATTAATATAGAAGATATATGCCACGTCTTTCAAATAATAATTAATAGGCAGTCAGTTGTAAATACTTCAAATACGTAGTCTTGTCAGAGCAATTTAACAGCAAATGTAGATTCTCTCCTGATTCTCTCCTGATTTCTATTATTTTTTTTTTATTCCAGCATTCTGGGGACGCCCAAGATTCAGAACCTTTACTGTGTCTGAAACCGATTCAAACTACAGTAGTATGACCCCCGACGGAACCTATACTGTGTCTGGAAGTGACTCAGTCTTCACTTCGTCACCCAGCAGATCCTATAGTCTATCCGGAACCGACTCAGGCCTCCGTAGTCTGACACCCGGCAGAACCTATACTGTGTCTGGAAGCGGCTCAGCCTTCAGTACGTCACCCAGCAGATACTATATGGCATCTGAAGGCGAATCACCCAGCAGATACTATACTGCATCTGGAAGCAACGTATTTGGAGGTGTGTCATCCTTACAGAACCTGTACTGTCTCTGGAACCAACAGTGCCTTTCCTTCCAACAATTAGCATTTCCATTCCATACATCTCCTTTCTTTTTAAAATTTACCGTCTCTGAAGCAAATTCACTTTGAACAGACTCCATAGGGCCTCCCCAAAGAGCCAGTACACCTCGTGCTTCTATTCCTGCTGTTGACGTTAAGTCTGCTTGTGAAAACATTGTAGTGATTTGGATGTGGGTTGAGAGCCCACATCCAAGGAGACTGGTTGAGGTGGGTGGGTGGGTGTTTGCATTTTGAGTTTTTTCCTTTTATTACTTCTTTTCATTGCATGCTTGCTTGCTTTTTCCTTTTGTTAGTAGCAAAATTGTTTTTCCTCTATTTCTATTACAAACCATTCATATTCTGTAATAGGCTTTTTTTTCAACCATAACCCTTTCCAATGGGTGCATTTCCTTGGTTTGTAGATCGTATTTTTCCTCAAGAGATAATATTCAGCCTCCTACACCTCCTGCCCGTCCTGCTCCTTCTTTTAAGTCACTTTTTCAAGCAATTGTAGTCACTGGGATGTGGGTTCCCGGCCGCCATCTCCCTTCCTGCTGCACAGCTTCTGTAGGCCTATCCCGCAATACTTAATTATAAACACAATGGAGCTTTAAACCTAGTGCAAACACAAATGTTATAATGCCTTTTAAGATGAGAAAGGGGATGTTGGAGGCTAACACAGGGATTAAAATTAATTCTGGAGGATTTTTTCTTCCTATGTGTCCTTTATTTGCTTATATAGTTTTCTTTTTTTAGTCTGGGTTTAGCTGCTTGGTTCGTTGGATTTTTTTTTGATTTTTCAGTGTGGTCCTTGTGGGTGGGCAGTCTTTTATTTTTGATTTTTTTCTTTTAGTGCTTCTTTTAATTACATTTTTGAAACCGAGTCCCTTTTCCTTTCTTTCTTTTATAAACCATTAACATTTCTGCAATAACTTTTCCTTTCAACCATAAGAATTTCAATTCTTAGTATTTCCTTGTTTTTTAAAACTTACTTTTTCAAAAGAGGTAATTTTCAGCCTTCAATTTCATCCCAAGCAGCCAGTACACCTGCTGGTCCTACTTCTCTTGATGGTAAGTCTGCTTTTCAAGAAATTATAGTCATTTGGATGTAGGTTCCTTGCCAGCATCTTCCTTCATGCTGCACAACTTCTGAAGACAAATACAACAATACTTGATTGTAAACGCAATGGAGCAATAACAATATTGCAGACATTTTGTAATAGCCATTTCTTGCAACCATAGCCATTTCAATTCTGTACATTTCCTTGCTTTTAAAAATGTACCTCCTCTGAGGTAATTTTATTTTCTCTGAACAGCCTCTTTTCAGTTTCTGGTTTCAGCCCAAGCTGCTCGTACACCTCCTGCACTAGCACAAGCTCATGATGGTAAATCTGCTTGTCAAACAATTGTAGTCACTGGGATGTGGGTTCCTAGCCAGCATCTGCCTTCATGCTGCACAGCTTCTGCAGTCAAATATAACAATCCTTAATTGTAAACATAACGGAGCATTAAAACTATTGTTACAGAAATATTCTGAGACATTTATCAGAAGAGAAAGAGGTGGTGAAAGCTAACACAGAGGTTAAAATTACTGCCGTGGTTCTCTCCATTGGTGCCCAATAGCTTGGCTATTTTTGGTTTGGGGTTGTTTTTTGGTTGGTTGCTTTTTATGATTTTTTTGGTTTTCCAGAGTAGCAGTAGTGTGTGGGTGGCTTTTTGACGTTTTGAATTTTTTTCTTATTTTCTTTTTGGTCTTTTTGCCAAATGCTTCTTCCTTTCATTATGTTATATATACCCATTAATGTTTTTTAATCATCTTCTCTTGCAAACACAACCATTTCAGTTCTGTGTGTTTCCTTGCTTTTAAAAATTTACCTTCTCTGAAATAAATGTATTATCTCTGAACAGATATATTTCAGGTGAGCTTTGGACCCAGAGCACCCCGTACACCTGCTACTTCTGCTCCTGCTGGTAAGTCTTATTTTGAATTTTTTTTTTTGTAACTTAGTTTAATTTCTTTCTTTTCTTTCTTTCTTTCTTTCTTTTCTTTCTTTTCTTTCTTTTCTTTCTTTTCTTTCTTTTCTTTCTTTCTTTTCTTTCTTTCTTTCTTTTCTTTCTTTTCTTTCTTTCTTTTCTTTCTTTCTTTCTTTCTTTTCTTTCTTTCTTTCTTTCTTTCTTTCTTTCTTTCTTTCTTTCTTTCTTTCTTTCTTTCTTTCTTTCTTTCTTTCTTTCTTTTCTTTCTTTCAAGAGCCAAAGGCTTTTTCCTTTCTTTCTGTTATAAAATATTAACATTCAGAATAAGTTTGTTTCCTTGAATAAAAAACACAGCTTTGGAGTTAATATGATGAGAGGTAAAAGATGTCTTTAAATGAATATACTTGCAGCACTTCATTTAAAGTGCTATACCAACTACTTATGGGGCAGGATAATTGTGCTAATGTCCTTTGTCTATTAAATATCTATATATAATAATCAGGTGCCATGTGTTTCAAAGCAGCATTTAAGGAGCAAATATTTATAAGTACTTCACATACATGCCCTTGTAAGGAGCATTTAACAGCAAACATAGATTCTGTCTCGATTTTTTATCTTTTTGTTTACTCCAGCACAGCAGAGAGTGCCTAGACACAGAGTCCACACTGTGTCTGGAACCAACGTACCCCCCTTTGTGCTACCAGCCAGACCCTACAGTGTGTCTGACGCCAACATCCCCTCCAGTGCACTGCCACGTAGAACAGGTTTTGGATCATCAATGGAACCAGCCATCAACCTGATCCCAACCAGATCCAATACTGGGTCATCCATGGATGCATCCTCCCACACAAGACGAAACAGAGCTTTTACCGTGCCCTCAAGCAACATGCCTTCCCATCTGACAGGAAACAGAGCTGGTATTGGGTCTTCATCCTTCAATTTCAGACCACACAGAAGCAGTTCTGTGCCTTCAGTAGCTCCTTTCAGGCGGGATGTGTTACCCAGCACTAGAAGAAATAAGGAAATTTAATTATCAGATGTGAGAGATTTAATTATCAGATGTGAGAGCTTCTCTCCAGAAGCAAAACACTCCAGCAATACAAGAAGATCTAAATAAAGTACAGTCTTATCTACCTTTGTATTGTAGTTCACTGTATATATTTTTTGTAATTTCATATTTTTATGAAAATGTCATCCACATCTTCACATTTCTGTGTTTCTAATTAAAAAGCACTTATTTATATAACTCTTTTTATGGCAGTTTTTAATTTTTATGTAGTATGTTTTAAAATGTTATAAAACAACACCTTCTGGGTAGTTTTCCCCATTCCTAAAAAAATAATAGATCCACAAGCCATTTTAATCTCTCTCTCTAAAAGGTTTTTCATATCTGTCTATTCTAAACCAGGATTTTCATACTTTAATAGGATTGAGAGAGGTCCATGATATATACACCAGTGATTCCTCTTGCGGAAAGTCATGGCCCTGTGTTTTGGTTTGAAAAGACAGGTGTCTGCTAAGAAAGGAAGGAGCCTCCCTTGAAATGGAAAATGCAAACTCCCTCTCTCTGAATTATCATTTTGAAACTAAGGTGCTCTCAGGCAAAGACATGGGAGTAGGAATAGTAGTTCTTTATTAGGAAAATTAAAATACAAATGCACTAGTACAAAAACAAACTATGGACAGAGTCAGAATATGCCCTGACACTCTGTTGGTCGGGGTGTTGGTAGCATGTATCCAAAAATACATGGTGGCTGTAGCTTTCTTGGAGTGGCGGATGTGGTTCTTTTGAAGCCATGATCCTGTAGAAGGGTGTAGTCTTCCTCTGAAGGTCCAGCAGTCATGTAGATGTGCTTGGTCTTCTTCTGGAAATCTAGTGGAAGAAAAGCTGCTCTTCTGGGAATCTAGTGTGAAAAGGCTGCCGTGGTGTTCCAAATCTCAGATTATATCCAGGTAGGAAAGCTTGGGTCCTTCCCCTGGGTAGAGCATTTCCCAATGGGATGATGTAATTTTTTCATCATTCAGTGAGATTCAGTGGTCCACTAACAGAAGATATTTTCTGGAGGGAGGACTAGTTGTGGAAGAGATAAAGAAATCTGTCCCACCTGGTTTTAACAGGTGGCCCAATTAGCAGAATATAATTGCCCTATCTCTAACAGACAGCAATAGAGTACATACTCCCAGACACATTTTCCAACCTAAGACATTATCCACCCCTTATTCTATTAGTACTTACATTATACTCAAATCAATAAACTTGACACCATGAAACCTTACACACAGTTCTTACTTAAGACTAGGTTTCCTTATGATACACTGTTGTTGTTGAGTTAGGAACGGATGAAGAAAGGTGACATTGATTCCTTTGATCAGAGGGCATAAAGCGAGATTTATTAGGAACTTCACATACTTATAGACAAGATTATTCACCCAGAACCTGAATGCCCCTCACACCACTGGTTAATGAGGAACAATTTCTTCTGGTAAAATATCTTTCCATAAACATGTACAAACATTCCACATGTTCACAAATACCAGGTGCAGAGATTAAGATAATAATTGTTTTAATTCTTTCTCTGAGCATTCTCACAACTTCCCTAGGACAATGCCTGGGAAAGTTGTCTGTTTTTCTCTCTGTCAGCATCCAGAGATGACAAGAGGCCAATCCTGTGGAATCATCAAAAGAGAGGGAAGTCCAGTTTGCAGAGGCCCCATGTCCTCTATGATATCGTTGATCTTCCTCAGGTCATGGGGCAATCTTCAGGAATCAAAAGTTGCCTTACGAATGACAAAAACTGGGGAATTCCAGGGACTGTTTGTAGGTCTGATGTGGCCTTTTTGCAGTTGTTCACTTACTAATTTTTTGAGAATATTCAATTTTTTCTGCTCAAGAAACCATTGATCAAATTGGCTGATTGGTTTTCCATGATAATTTCAGAGTGGCAGGCGTTGCTGTGGTTTTTGTCAAACACCCACTTCTATCTTTGCTCCCCACTGGGACACACGTCTCTCCCCAATACTGTGATGGACTTCTGCACCATGAAGGGACTGATGGTTGCTGTCCTTGCCTTGGGACCTGTAACAGTAATCATGAATTCACTTTGCAGACACAAGATAGCTCCTCCAACTCCTGTGAGAGCACCCATGGGTGTCACCAAATTCCAATTGCACAGCCAGGATGCACGAGAAATCACAGTGATGTCCGCCCTTGTGTCCAGCATACCTGCAATATGAACAGTTTGACCAAGGTGCATTAGACTGCACGTCAGCTCTGGCCGTTCATTGCTGACATGTTTTATTAGGCACTGGGCCAGGACTCTCAAAAGGCATTTCTCAGCATACAACTTGCTTATTTCTATTCATTGGTAATGCAATAATGATAGCTATTGCTGGTTTTGGTTCAATTATCATTGGAGCATTGTAAGTAAGAGCTGAAATCATCAGCTCTTCATTATAATTTGCTGAGACAACAGTTGGAAAAATTGAAAGTCGAAGAATTTTATTACTGTCCTTGCCTATAATTAAAAAGTCTTGCTTTTGTTGTGAATATATTTCCTGTGCAAATGTATTCATGGTAAAAGTTTTTTTAAAAATAAATTAATTTGGAATTTGTTAATTTGCATCGTGCCCCTGGGGGTAATGATTTGGGATGACTTGGGACATGGTTTTATCTTGTATGACTTTACATCTCATCTTACCCATATTGGTCAGCCTTTTTGAATTATTTCCTGAATCAAAAGAAGGTAAAGTAGGTTTTCTTTCTGTTTTTGCGGGACCAGTATGTAATAGGTTAACTTCTTGTTCAGAATCACTAGAATTATCACTTATTTTCCTTATTTTCCTCCCTCACAACCTTGTAAATTATAGATTGTCTCAGAGGAATTTCACGGTGACTGGAGACTGTTTGTTTTGTAATACTAACAGAGAAATCCTGCCTTTTGCTAGCAGAGATACTGGTGTTGAGAATTTTTTCGCTCTTTCTCTCCCCACACTTTTTCTCACAAGTAGCAATGAGTTCTCATATTCTGGGGGGGGCAAGCAGGGACCCGGACATGGCTTGGAAAATGGTGAAAGTTGGGGGGCACACTGCCATGGTAGGGGTGGAGGTGTCACAGCCCCAGTCTGAATGTCAGGGTTACAGCTGAAGTTGAGTTACAGCTGAAGCAGAGGTGGGAGGTCTGGGGACTCAGACTCAGTGTTGGGGGTAGGCGCAGATGCAGCTGAGGAAGTGGAGGGTTTAGTAGAATGTTTAAACATATCAATCATGGTAGGACACACCAGAAGCAACTTAGCAGCTTTTTGATCTGTGATTGTGGTAAAAGCATTGTATAGTTTCAGTCCTAATAATTCCCAAAGAGGGAGTGAAAACATGGAAGTTTTATCTATAGCTGGAAACTACTTCTGAATGTATAATAATAAGTCTTTTAACTCAGTTTTTGAAACATTACAGGAATTAGATTTGACCAGATCTTTGAGGTTTTTATAAACATCTCTAGGTAAATTGGCCATGTTGTGTCCTAACATGTTCCCTGAGGCTTACCTGATGTTGAACAACATGCAAGTCCTTGTCGGACCTCCATCCTGATCGAGCCAGAGACACGGGTAGAAATCCAACTTCTCTCTTTTTGTAAGAGTTACGATCCTGGGGTTTGTGCTTCTCTCAGCAAAACTTTACAAAAATTATCTCGGGTCTTTTAGGTCAGAAAGTTTAGACAAGTTATTTGCTCCTGATACGGGAACACCAATGTGTCGGAAACACCCTTTTCTGACAAAGAGATGGGGCAACTGAGAGGCATTTTAAAATCTTTTATTCCACTTCCAGTTTCATAAGAAGGGCGAGACAATACAGATGTTATCATTCACGCTACCACAATCAGAAGCTATTTCCTTGTGAGAGTCTATCCGAAAATCCTTCATTTTTGCCTCACAATTGTCATGACAAAAGACCACCAAAAGGTTAAAAACTGTTGAGCCAGTTGGGAAAGAAAGTCTCATGCTTATTCAGTATGTTCACAGGTGGTGTTTGCAGAACATGCCATGCTGAACTTGAAGGGGACTTGCTGCCCTTTCTGAACAATGGATCTGGACTTTCTTCCAAACTCCTGACTTGGCTGGTCTGAGCTCTGGGGTGGCTCACCCCTCCAAGAGAAGGCCCCTCTTGCCTGCCTTCAACCACCGTGACAGACAGACAGAGATGCGAATCCCCTCATCAAGGAACCAAGACAAGACAAGAAACCCCCTTGGCACCTCCATGGTACCCCCTTGGCACCCCCTTCCAGAGACTGGGATTGAACTCCGCCCCCGAGCTCGGTGAGGGTGGGAAAAACTGCCCAGAATAAACATACCTGCAAGCATTCAGCCATGAAAACAATGGAATAACATCCCCCTCCTCCTGTTCCTATTCTTTTCCCCTCCATGGAAACCTAATTTCAGCCACCCTTCCCCCAAAGATAAATGGTATATTTTTGGGGTGCGATCCAACCATCCTTTGAGATCTCCCCGAGACGTGCACCAGTGAGCTTCGACGGCTAGACCCCCGAAGGACACCGACACGTTTTGGTAGCTATACCCTACCTCACCCTTCTTTCCTCCCTCTTCCCTTGTCTTACCCTTTTCTTCGTCAGATTCCCTAACCAAGCGCATATTCAGCTGTGGTTATTATCAATAAAATTGCATTTTGTTGATTTGTTACTGCAAAGCCCCAGTGCCTTATTGCTTATTTTTTTTTTTGCACCAAAAGTTCATCCATCACCCATTCATTCCGGCAGACCTCGACATTAACTGGCGTCACGGACAGGATTCTGGTAGCCAGTGGGATTTTGCGGGTTCTGTGTAGTCTGTATCAGGGGAACGAAAGATCTGCCCTGAAAAAGTGTTTGATTCTAATCTCCCGCAGACTGCACATGTCAAAGCCAAATCTCATGCTCGATTTAGCACTCAGGCTCCGGAATTGACACAAAAGATATTTTCGGTGCAAAAGCTGGGGAAATTGTTACTATCACTACTGTTGCTGATCTGATACGGGCACTGACACCGACACTGATACTGCTCCTGATCCTGATATTGATGCTGACATTGATATTGTTGTGGTTTGACCAGGATGTAGTGGGAATTCTGGGATGCTGTGGTCAAACCAATGGGTGCTCGGATTTTGATATTGGCACCTGGTGTGGCCAGTGTGGTTTGGACACACCTCTGAGAACACACAGGGGTTAAAAGCAGAGCTTCGGCCCTGGGAGGCTCTCTTGGGACTTTGAGGGAAGGAGGTCGGATCTCCCTTTCCCCCGTCCAGCTGCTGCTGCTGGGCAGAGGAGGGGCAGCCATGTGGTAGGCCTGGGCCTGGACAGAGATGGGTGGTGAGGAGGCCCTTGAGGACGGAAGGGTGGAGGAGCCCCAAGAGACGGCCATTGGGCAGCCATTCCCCCCCCAGGAGAGAGAGGAGAGCCGGCGTCTGAATTTGATAGCGGCCGGCCCAGGAGGAAAAGGCTGGGGGGGAATGCAGTGAGGAGGTGCCAGCCAGAGCAGCAGCAAGTGTGGGAGTGCCGGAGCTCTGGGACAGGGAGAGACTGAATTTTTTTAACCCCTTTCTTTCATGACTGGGACCTTGCAAAAATGCTGATCCTCCTCAGAGCTGAATAAGAAGAGAGATAAGAGATGAGATAACCAAGGACCTGGCCCGAAGGACATAGAGAAGACTGGCTGAGTGGAGAGAGAGATGATTGGAGTGGCCTTTTGGCTGGACTTTTTCTTGTGTAGCCACAGACTCAGTTTTATTCCTGTGACACAGAGACTGCACTTAGGGGGAGGCAGTGCCTCAGAACCAGGAGGGTTCATTGTGGGGACCTCTCGGCCCCAGGGGGTTGGAAAAAAATGGGGGGGACAGATGTCCCAAAGCAGAGACTGTGCCTTTTTGGAGTGAGACAATGCATCCTTAAAAGACAAACCTAAAAGCAGCTCTGGTCCATGTACAGTGGTGAGAGCACTGGGCATGGAAGGAAGATGTCACCATGGCAAAAGGACTTTCCGGGTGGTGCCGAGTGACATGGAAGCACACGAGATTTCAGCATGTTTCCAGGGGATGCCTATGGAACAAGAAGAACTCCTCTCCTCTTCATGGACTGAAGTTTGAGTATTCTAAAGGGTGGTGCCAGGCTGGGCAGTTGGTGATTTGGGGGAATGTATCGGATTGGGAAATTTTGGTGGTGGGGAGGAGAAAAGTGGTTTCTTTGTAAGGTTTTTAATTTTATTTCCCTTATAGTTTTTTCTCTTTCTTTTCTTGTAGTTTAGGTAATAAAGTTTTCTTTATTTCTAAGCTGGAGCCTGCTTTGCTTATTCCTGGTCACATCTCACAGCAGACACCAGGGAGAGGGTATTCTCATGGGGGCACTGGCTCTGTGCCAGGCCTAAACCATGACAATATTGATATTGATATTGACATTGATGCTGGTACTGTTGTATTTGAATGAACCTGAACCTGTTACTGTTGTATTTGAGTGAATCTGAACCTTTTACTGCTGTATTTGTGTACCTGGTCTGTCTAAAAAGGAAGGGACAGGCCTGAAGAAATTAAGCTTTACCTTTTGACAGATATTGTCCCTTCACCTATACAGGGGAGTGAGGGGCGGCCCAGCAAAGGCTGAGTTGCTTTCTTCCTGTTCTAGGTTCTGGTCCCCTCACAAAGAAAACACGTGTGTGTGTGTGAGGGTGTGTATCTGGACTGTCTGGAAAAAAAGGGACAAACCTGAAGTGATTAAAACAGTGCCTTCCAGACAGACTTTGTTTCCTCAGACTTCTAGGGAGACGAAGGGGACAAAGAGGTCTGTATGATTGTGTAACCTCATTTCTTTTCAGATCTACCACCACATCTTCTAAGGAGAAATCAGAACATTCCGTAGCGACATAGAGATTGCAAATGCCATAGACCAAATTTTAATGGGCGAATTCAACAGAACTCTAGATGGATATAGGGTTGCTATTTCTCCCTGGCTGCTATCAGCAAGCAACACTGCCTCTGTAAAATACAGCTTTTAGTTCTTGAAAGCTCTGAAAAGGAAAAAGAGGAAAGCGACAGCAACACCTTTGCTACTGCTGCTGCAGACTGGAAAAACTCCAACTGGATCACAATCTCATCCAGGGCTGGAAAGGAGAGGAAATATCGTGCAGAATAATCTTTGCTTCCTGGAAAAGGAGAAAATGAACATAACAAATCTCTCCTAGAAAACCAAGAAGCAAACAAGGCACAAGATAGAAGTGTCACCCATTCTGTTATCTAAAGCACTTGGTTTCACTGAGGGCATGTTTAGTATGGAAACAGCCCTTGTGGTGAGTAATGTCACATAGGGATTGTTGGAAGTCTGCTGAAGGTCCCTCCTATGCCTTCCATTGTCCAGGCTAAAGCTCTCTCAGCACCTCCTCACTGGGCCTCTGCTCCACACCCTTGCCCAGCTCCTGTGTCCTTCTGTGCACATGCTGAAGCCCATCAGTGACTTTCTGCTTCCCAGGGCCCACAAGTGCACACAGCACTCCAGCTGTGGCCACAGCGCTGCCCAGCACAGGGCCACGCTCACTGCCCTGCTCCTGCTGCCCCACTGCTGCTGGCACAGCCCACCATGCCCTTGGCCTTCTTGGTGCCAGGCTGGCTCTTCTTCAGCTGATCTTCTACCACACCCCTGGGCCTTTTGAACCCACACAGCTCCCCAGCAGCAGAGTTGCACATTTTAATTCAAATACAGCATCAGCCATTTCTAGATGGCCTTCCTCTTCTGAGCAACATAAGAAAACAGTCAAGGACTTGCAGCCTCATCCGCACTCCAGGCTCCAAGGCACTTGCCAAAGCTGCAGACTTCATCACCAAATGCATCAAAACAAACTTGTCACTTCTGCTTTTGCCTCACCAGGACGCTTCATAACTACTCACTTTCTTTCTTTGGCAACATGGAAAGGGAATGGCCCTGCACAGCTTCATACATATAACAATGATCTCATTGAGTTTTATCAAAAGCCAAAAGACAACTTGGCAATAAGACTCTTTAGAACTGAAGAATAACTCAAGAAAACTGCAGAGCACTCTCACAAGCGAAACACATCTTTCCAACAAGGGAAAACAAAGAAAGCCCTCTGACCTCCCGCACTACCACATGCGCCCTCGGCCATAGCACTGCAGAAGCCCAGAGACAGAGCTTCCCTGAGCCAAGCAGCCAGATGCTCTCCCAGAGGCACCAGCCATTTGGGGCCTCAACATCACAGGACAAAGGCCAAATTCTGCTGTCACTGCCTGAAGGAAATCCCTAGCTCCTGGCAGCACTCCAGCATTCGGCATCCTCAGCCAGCAAGAGGAAGCGCCAAGCTGCTCTGAAACTTGCACCTCTGCCTTGCTCTAAAGACAGCATCACACACAACTGGCACTTACGGGCTCAGGATATTCAGGCTCTTCTCTGAGCAGTGATGGAAACTGGAGCTCGTCCGCCTCAATTTGCTCTTTTTGGGCTTCTTCTCCAGGAGCAGAGGGAGCCAGGGGAGAGATGGCTCTTGGTTCTGTCAGCTGTGGCAGGGAGAGAAGCATGAGGGACAAGTTATCACCTATTATTCAGAAACTCATTTCCTTTCAGATCTACCACCACATCTTCTAAGGAGAAATCAGAACATTCCGCAGCGACATTGGGTATGACAGTCCCACAGACCAAGTTAAAACAGGCCCGTTAAATAGAACTGTGGATGGACATGAGGTTGATATTCCTCCCTGGCTGCTATCAGCAATCAACCTTGATCCTGTAAAACAAAACTTTTAATTCTTGAATGTTCTGAAATGGAAAAGCAGGAAAACGACAGCAACGTCTTTACTACTGCTGCCACAGATGTGGAAAATTCCAACTGGATCACAATCTCATCCAGGGCTGAATGGGGCAGGAAACATAGTGCCAAGTATTCTTTGGTTGCAGGAAAAAGGGAAAATGAACACGCAAACCTCTCCTAGAAAAACAACAAGCCAACAAGTTACAAGAGTGAAGTATCACCCACTCCAGTGTCGAAAGCACTTGGTTTCACTGAGGGCATGTTTAGTAGGGAAACAGCGTGTGTGTTGAGTAATGTCACATATGGATTGTTGGAAGTCTGCTGAAGGTCCCTCCTATGCCTTCCATTGTCCAGGCTAAAGATCTCTCAGCACCCCCTCACTGGGCTTCTGCTCCACACTCTTGCCCAGCTCCTGTGTCCTTCTGTGCACATGCTGAAGCCCATCAGTGACTTTCTGCTACCCACGGGCCTGTGAATGTCCATCCGAAAATCCTTCATTTTTTTTTGCCTCACAATTGTCATGAGAAAAAGACCACTGAAAGGTTAAAAACTGTTGAGCCAGTTGGGAAAGAAAGTCTCAGGCTTATTGAGTGTTTTCACAGGTGGTGGTTGCAGAACATGCCATGCTGTACTCGAAGGGGCATGATGCCCTTTTCTGAACTATGGAACTGGGCTTTCTTCCAAACTCCTGACTTGGCTGGACTGAGCTCTGGGGTGGCTCACCCCCTCCAAGAGAAGACCCCTCTTGTCTGCCTTCAACCACTGTGACGGACCAACAGAGATGCGAATCCCCTCATCAAGGAACCAAGAACCCCTCTGGCACCCTAGTGGCACACCCATGTTACCCCTCTGGCGCGCCCTCTGGCAACCTCCTTCCAGAGACTGGGACTGTACCCCCTCCCAACTCGGGGATGGGGGAAAACCTAATCAGAGTAAACGTACCTGCAAGCATTCGGCCATGAAAACAATGGAATAGCCTCTCCCACTCCTCCTGTTCCTATTCTTCTCCCCTCCATGGAAACCTAATTTCGGCCATCATTCCCCCAACCAAGAACGTATATTTTGGGGTTTGGTTTGACCGTCTGTTGAGATCTCCCCAAAGCGTGCACCAGCGAGTTTCAGCGGCGGGCCCCCGAAGACATCATGTTTTCTCAGCTATACCCCTTCCCTAACCTTTTTCCTCCCTTTTTCCCTTGTCCTACCCTTCTCTTCCCCAGATTCCATAACCAAATGCATATTCAGCTGTGGTTATCATCAATAAAATTGTATTTTGTTGATTTGTTACTGCAATACCCCTGTGCCTTTGTCGGTTATTTTTGCACCAAAAAAATCATTCGTCACTGGTTCATTTCGGATGGACCTTCACATAAATTGGTGATGAGGATGGATTCTGGTAGCCAGCGAGATTTTGCAGATTTTGTGTAGCCTGTAACCTCTCGCAGACTGCATACGCCAAAGCCAAATCTCATGCTTGATTGAGCACACAGGCTCTGGAATTGATACAAAAGATTTTTTCGGTGCAAAAGCAGGGGAAAATTGTTACTGTCAGTTCTGTTACTGATCTGATACCGGCATGGACACCGACACTGATACTTCTCCTGATCCTGGTATTGATGCTGTTACTGATATTGATATTGGTATTTATACTGTTGTTGCTGTATTTGAGTTGAATCTGAGCCTGCTACTGTTGTATTAGAGCTGAATTTGAACCTATTACTGTTTTTACTGCTGTATTTTTGTGTACCTGGACTGTCTAAAAAGGGAAGGGGCAGACTTGAAGTAATTAAGCTGTGCCTTTTAGACAGTTATTGTCCCTTCACCTACACAGGGGAGTGAGGGGCGGCCCAGTGAAGGCTGAGTGGCTTTCCTCCTGTTCTAGGTTCTGGTCCCCTCACAAAGAAAACACTTGTGTGTGTGTGTAAGTGCGTGTATCTGGACTGTCTGGAAAGGAAGGGACAATCTGAAGTAATTAAAACAGTCCCTTCCAGACAGATTTTGGTTTCTTCAGCTATCTAGGGAGACAGAGTGGAACAATGCGGAGAGGAACGTATGTGGCCCGAAGTTTAGAATCCGACTAGCTGAGGGCGAAAGGCCGACGCCCCTCTGCAATTCCTGGCCAGCACCCTTCGGCGTCTGATGGCCTCGGGCTGTGCTGGCTGCGGACTGGCGTACCTCGCTGGTATATGAGAGGAACGGAGTTGACCATTTCCCGGGGGTTAAACATCGGTTCATTGCAGGTGATGCCAGATCCAAAAACACCGGGGAAACCAGCCGGGAAAAAGTTCTTTCATAGGGGGTGAAAACAGGATTATAAAGGAGGGAGGTAGGTACAGACAGAGCCAATCAGGAAAGGTGAGGGGATGAACTTCACAGAACTGACACTCCATGGAGACCAATAATCAAAAGGTAAAGGAGGTGTCCTGGGACCCCAGCCAACCACCATCTCCAGAGAGGAGAAGGTTCTCGAAACTTGGGAGGAGGAAGGGAGTGATTGACTGGACAGGGAGGAAACAACTTTCACTTATAAGGGAAACCAGGGGAGGAGCAATTACATATCGGCAACTATGAATAGCAGTTGCTATAGCAACTTAGCTGACAGGCTAGCAGTGGCGGGAAAAACTGGGGGAACGAAACCATTTTACACATAATAGGGGAGAACAATACGTAAATTGGGGGAATAACACAAGAAACTTAACAACACACTACCACAGAACAAAAAGTCTGTATAACCTGAGTTAGCAAATTAGCTCCCTGGTATAGTCCTAGTCCCTTCACACAAAATGAATGAAAATCTCAATCCTAAAGCAAAAGCTGATTTTTACTCGTTGCTTGCTAAACACAATGCCAAGCTGTCATCTGGCGAAGACACTTGGCAGAGAACAATTGGTTTAATTTAGAAAATGTCATCGATAGAATATGTTCTCTGCAACATGAATCAAAATTCAAAATGGGTAAAAATAAAAACATTCCTTGCTCAGTCCTTGGAGCATGTCTTACTGCTGTCATAGAAAACCGCTGTAAACGGAGGAGTGAGGAAATGGTAATTATAGATTCCCTTCAAAATTTAGTTGAAATCTTGCAAAAACAGTTAAATGAGGACAGAAATTAAATTTACAAGCTGCGAGCTGCCCTTAGGGAAGAACCATACACAAAATCAATTTCTCTACAGAGGAGGAAGAAAAAGGAACACCTTGCATTAAAAAAATTTATCCATACAAAGAACTTGAGGCAGCAAAACAAAACTATTCTTACAAAGAATCTGAAACAGTTAAAAACTGTGGGGAAAATTGCTGTCCTCATTTGAGACCTTTTATTAAAACTGAATATAATAACATTAATGATGAAGACCTGGATCCCTACATAACAACTAAACAAACACCATTCAGCGCTACCAAATTAGCTAAATTGAAAAAGGAATTTAGATGTCTTCCTCACGAATCCGAAATGGAATATGTGTTCCATGTGTCTCTCACTGGCAGAGACCAGATTAAGTTAACTGAACAAGAAGCCACTGGATATTGGGGACATGGTGTTTTCCTAACAACAGGAGATAAGCGTGACGCCTGGTCTCTAACACAACGTGCAGCCTATTGGGCTGGGGGAATAAATCCCCTGGAAAGGGGTGATCCCCTAGCAATTGCCACTACCCCTGACCAAATCCTAGAAAGTGTACAAAAAGCTGCATGTTTGCAAATGATTAATGAGAAAAAATTAATTCCTGGCTTTGAATCCCCAATGCAACTGCCTGTGAAGCCTGAAATTATGACCCCTTTAATTTGTGGGCTTCCAGAAGCATTGAAATCAACAGCAATCACTATTCAAAAAACAATTATGGCTTTAAGCCCAATAGATAGACTGGATAGGCTTCTTAACAACTCCACTGAGCAGTCTGAGTCCACTGACACTGCACCTTCACCCTATACACCAACACAGACCCTCACAACACCATCTGACACATCTAGCAGCAGCTGTAAGTTTTGGACATGGAGTGAAGTAGCAGTTGATTTAATAAATTATTGTGGACAGTATGGGCCTGTAAAAACCCTGGAAGAAAAATCAGAAAAAACAACACTGAAAACACAGAACCAGGAAAACAGATTTCCAACAGACAACGCTGGTGGATGTTGGGAATAAAAAAAGGGGTCCCCCGGGACATAATGGATGGTTTACCACTTGAAAAATTGCAGAAAGTCATAACTAACTGGAATTTTAGGAGACCAAATACCTCCACCCACCCCAGTGCACCTATCCCCCTCCCTCATCAGAAACTAACAAACACTCCTACCAATACACAGTACAGTACACACAGTACATCACGGTCTCTCCCACAGAACACAGGCAGTGAGCCAAAGTTAACCCTTTCCCAGCTTCTCCCTTGGAATCTGGGCAGTGAAGCTGCGTCTCAGCCTCTCCCGCAGAACACAGCCAGTGAGCCAAAATTAACTCTTTCTCAGCTTCTTTCACAGAACTTGGACAGTGAAACCCTGGCTGCATGTCTCCTGAAAAGCACTAGCACTAAGCCAGAAGTAACTCTTTTACAACTTCTTTCACAGAGCCTAAGCAACATAACTGCCCACCCAGCCGTGCCCCAAAACACAAACAGTGAATCTTCACCAACAGAGCTTTCAGGAGACTAATATCTCCGCCGCTTACAGGTGAGCGAAGGAGCGGAGGTTGGGTTTACTTACAAATGCTCACAAAAAATAAATCAGGAGACAGGTTAATTACAGCTATCACAGGCCCCAAAAATGTTCTGGTAACCTTCATTGTTGATATGGGAGCCCAGATCTCCGCAGTAACACATAGAGATGCCCAGAAGTCTGGAGTTGTTCCAACAAAAAGGCAATGCTGCATTCTTAATGCTTTAGGAACCAATGAATGTTGCTCTAGTCAAAGTAACACTCCCTGGAGAAGAAAATCAATTGGTTGTCAAAATGGTAATTGGGGACATCCCGAATAATCTGCAAGGGATGGATGTCCTTGCAGGAAGGCAGTGGGAAGACACCGAGGGTTTTCTGTGGTCTTTTGGCACTCCGCCACTTAACATTAGGCTGCTTCAGACCGCACCCGCACTGCCTTACAGTAAAACAATCAATGTGAAACAGTATCCCTTGC
This sequence comes from Zonotrichia albicollis, assembly GCF_047830755.1. NCBI lineage: Eukaryota > Metazoa > Chordata > Aves > Passeriformes > Passerellidae > Zonotrichia > Zonotrichia albicollis. The sequence continues at coordinate 77,386,460 of NC_133860.1, forward strand.
CTTCTGGAGCTAGAGAAGGCATCAAACCAGTTATTCAGGAATTGCGGGATCAAGGAATAATAATTAACACACACTCCCCATATAATTCACCCGTGTGGCCAGTCCAAAAACCCAACGGGAAGTGGAGACTTACAATAGATTATTGTAGGCTCAATGCCAACACTGATCCTCTGACTGCAGCAGTGCCAAATTTAGCTGAATTAATAACATCAATACAAAAAAAAGCTCACACAGTCATGGCAACCATAGATGTCAAAGACATGTTCTTCATGATACCTATACAACCAGAGGACACGGGTTAGGGTTAGGACCACTTTGCACTCACATGGGAGGGACAACAGTAAACATTCACCAGACTCCCTCAGGGATACAAACACTCTCCAACTCTAGCACACCATGCTTTAGCTAAGGAATTAGAAAAAATACCTAAACTTGACACTGTAGCTGTGTACCAATACATTGATGACATTTTGGTAGGAGGAGAAGAAATTAAAGAGGTGGGGGATCTCCAACAGAATATAATCTCTCATCTGGAGAGCCTTGATTTAAAGATTCCCTCAGAGAAAATTCAGAAGCCTTCTCAGGAAGTAAAATTTCTGGGAATTTGGTGGTGATCTGGAAGCACATGCATCCAACCTGACACTTTACCTTCTTTAGAACAGATGAAAATGCCTGAAAACAAAAAGGACCTCCAGCAAGCTTTAGGACTATTAGTATTCTGGAGGAAACATATCCCAGATTTCTCAATCACTGCTAGGCCCCTTTACAATTTACTAAGAAAAGGAGTCAAATGGGATTGGACTCCTTCTCAGGAAGAAGCACTGCAATTACTGATTTTTGAAGCCACTGCACATCAGGCATTGGGGCTCATTCATCCAAAAGACGCTTTCCAAGTGGAATGGGGATTTACCTCCTTAGGGCTATCAATACACATCTGGCAGCAAGGTCCAACAAGGCCTGTCAGCTTCTTTACCCGTGGTTTTAAAGATGCTGAGAAAAGATACACTTCCTGGGAAAAAGTATTGTTTGTTGTTAGCTTAGCTCTCATTGAAGTAGAAAAAATCACACGGCAGCAAGCTATCATCTTGAGAGGTCCCTTCAAAGTAATTAAAGCTGTCACAAATGGGACCCCTCTGCCTGACGGCATAGCCCAAAAGTCATCAGTCAGGAAGTGGTATGCTCAAATAGAGTATTACTGCAATAGCTTTCCTGTCACAGAAGGTGCTGCAAAATTCTTGGCAATACAAGATACTGAGAGCCTGGATAGTAGCCAAGACAAACCTGCTTCACTAATAAAAGTAGCACCACCCTTCTAACCTGAGTTAGCAGCAAACTGTTGGTTTACAGATGCTTCCTCAAAGCGGGAAAGAAAAATTTGGAAATATAAGGCGGCTGCCTTGCATATTTCATCTGGTGAAAAAATTATCACAGAAGGGGAGGGCAGCGCTCAGGTAGGAGAACTCATAGCCCTCTGGAGTGTTTTCCAGCGTGAGGCACAAAACACTTCTCCTGTTTACATCTATACTGATTCATATGCAGTATACAAAGGCTGCACTGAGTGGCTCCCTTTCTGGCAACAGAAAGGCTGGGAAGTTAACAGAATCCCTGTGTGGCAGAAAGATAAATGGAAAGAAATCCTAGAAATCACCAGTAAAGGAAACTTTCTGGTTGGTTGGGTAGCTTCCCATCAAACAGATGGGAATCAAGCAGGTGAATGGAGCAACAGAGTTGATGAACTAGCAAGGCCTAGACCTGAAGCAAAGTGAAAATTTTCCAGGATAGAAATCCATTTTAATTTAGGTGAAATGTACATTTCTGAGTTGAGTCTGTGGTTAGAAATTGTAGTTACTTACCCAGACTGCAAGGCCTAAGCTCAGTGAAGTTACTTCAACAAAGGACAGAGATAAAAGGGAGGAGACAGAAGATGATAGAGAGAGACAGGGACTGCTGTAAGGGCAAGTCAGCCTGACCTCAGAAGTCTTTCTGATAAAAAGGAACTAGTGGTAAAAGTCACATGAAACCCATAAAAATGAATATGTATGAACTTATTGTGAAACTTTATGCATATGTATTTGAGAGGGGGATAAAAGAAGATCTGAAGTTCTCAGAGGTACGCATGCCTTTTGAGGAGAGTTTTCTCCACATGTGTCCAGCGCCGTAAATAAACATACCGAGCTTTACAACTTTTATAAAGTTGTGAGGTTTCTTCTTTTCTCTGCAAAACATTATGGCGAGCCAGGCAGGAATTCTCTGTCCCCAGAGGGGCAGGGGGGATAGACGGACCTCCAAGGCGCACCCTAGGATTTTTTTCCTGATGGGGCTCCACTTGTCTCAGCTTGCCTCCTGCGAGGATAGACAAGCACCTGCTGGCCTGCGGAGGAGAATACGGTATGTACTGAGGGGCCCCCGGGGGAGGAAAAAGAGAGCTAGGGAGTAAATCACTCAGTAGGGAGTAAATCACTCAGAGATGTCTGGGTTCAGCTGATGGAGCAGCTATATTAGAGATGGGGTTCATCGTTCTGATAGGGCAGATCACTAGTGACCCTGGGGTTGGGTTGGGTGAACACGTGTATGTGTGTATTGGGGGTTCATTGTTCTGATAGAGCAAAACTGCTGAACCCATGTGTGTTTTATTTGTGTTTGTGTGTGTGTGTGATGTCCAGACACTGTGTCGCTGTATGGTTAATGCATTGTGTGGTCAGTGCACTGTGTTTGTAATCGTGCAAGTGTATAAGTGCATGGTGTATAAAAGAGAGTAGATCTACAGTGTCCTACAGTGCGGGGGGGTGAGTACTACCCGTGTTTGAAGCAGTCGTGTGAGGCCTGAGGCTGCAGCAGGCTGTGGGGGCAGGGAGAGAACTACCCTGCGGAGACGCGAGTGGAGGAACATCAGTGATGGTATTTGTTGTGTTTAAATGTAGTCATTTGTGTAAATTTGGTACATTGTAACCATGAGTACAAGCTCAGAGAGTTCCTTTGCCTTGAATGTTTGGACTTGATCTCTAGACTGTGTGCTGTTATTTTGATTCTGTCCAGGAAAAACTGATGTGAGTAAATGCTGAATTATGGTATGCTGTGTTGTGTTGAGAAGAGTGGGCACTTCGAGAGATATGCCCTTTCCCAGTGATTTTGTGTGGTGATTTTCTTTCACTGCATTGTGGTAATTTGATTCTCAGATTGTATAGTGGTGTTTGTGGAGATTTTAAGATTTTGTTTGCAACAAGAGTAGCATTTTACACAGAAGAACTATAGTATGGTGATTTATGTTTAACTACCATAAAGTGAATTAAAGGAATTCCAAGAATTCTCCCCCTCACAGCAATTCAAGCCTTGGCTCTAGTGAATTTGAGATAAAAGGGGGGTGGTGCATGTGTGTCTGTGTCTGTGGGCATATCAGAGTTTCGGCTAAGGCAAGCACAGCCTTTTTGCAAGGCAGTAAAGTGTAAGTAGACACAGTGCTTAATTAGATTGTGCAAGAAGAGAACTAGAAAAGACTGATATTTTGTAAAACAGATTTTAGATAGAACAGATGAATTAGTTAATGAGACTTCAGCTAGTACCATAGCAAGTTGTCCAGGTTTAGAGCAAGTTTGGGGAAGAATCCCCCCAAAGGAGCTCCGGTGGGAAAAGCAGATCCAATCGGCCCCTCCCCCCTCAACTGGTCCGGGAGGAAAGAAAAATACCTCCTTGGAGAAAGGTGGAAAAAAACCCCTGTTTATTAAACAATACGACCAAAACAGTATCAAAACAATGAGACCCCTTGCCACTCTAAAAGAGATGACAAACTGAGAAAACCCCGGGTTCAAGCAGCAGCTCACTCAGTCTCTGATCAGTCTCTCAGTGCTGGAATTGTAGCAGGCCAGGGCCGGCCCGGTGGGCCACAGCTGCAGCTGCCGGTGCTCTCCTGGGTGTTCAGTCCAGAGCAGTTCCAAGAGGTCCAAAGAAAAGGGAAAAAAAACAGTCCAGGGAACTTCTTTGCCTCAGCTAGCTAACACTAACTAAAAAGCAAAAGAAGAGCTCTCTGTCCCGCTGTCTGTCCGCAGACAACACACTCAGGAGCAGGAATGTGGAGGAGTGAGTGCAGTGTCTGAAAACAAACTGCGCGCTTCTTCTCTCTCCCCCTTCACTCTCTGTAACACTCTTAAAGGTACAAAACTTATTATTATTCAACAAACAGAATGAGACGATTGGGGATAAAAGCATCATATAGTCAACCCAGGACACAAGTCTGGACTGGTAACAGTCTGCTGTAGGGATTTAAAGTTCTCTGTAACAAACAGAATAGCTTGCCTTTGCGGGCAATTTTGGGGAGCCTTTGGTGCATCGAGAGGCTGACACGCTGCGTGAGGTGACAGTGGCTGTCCCCTGAGCACAGGGACAACTCTGGCTGCCTGGCTTCTCCAGGGAACACAGGAATGACCTGTGGGCAAAATCTGGCTGTGCAGGTATTATTCAGTGCAGAGTTTGTGAGAAACACTGGTATTGCTGTTTTAATAAGCGTCAGGGCACATGCCCCAAGTGTAAATCAAAGGTTTCTGATCAAGCTGATTCAGAACCTAAGATCTTAGAGCTTGTGTGTGGGAATCACATCTGATACCTGCCACCTGGAGCTGTGTGTGTGTAGGAGGAAGACTGAGAAACTGGAAGCGAGATAGGGGAAGGAGAAAGAGATAATGGGAGCTGACCAGAGCGAAGAGGTTCCTAAATTAGCCCCTTTTTGGGAGGAAGGGCTCACTGGGAGAAGGTTGCCAGTAACAGCAGCTCAGAAAAGAAAAAGATTTATAATACTTCATTGCAGTTAGTACTGTTTTAAAATAGGAAGATAAATGGGATAGAGTTTTTGTATGATGAAATGTCTTTTTATTTTAAGAAATCACCCAGAATGGCAAAGAGACTGTGAGATCAGACCACCCTATGGTCTTGGCCCTTGAAAAAGAAAACAAGGCAAAGAGAAAGCAAATCAAACGTGTTGTTCAGCATACAGCATAAGATAGCAACGTATGAAGTCAAGCAACGATTATCATGCTGAAATGCAAAGCAAAAACAGTTCGCAAAATGAGTACATATGATTTGTTAAAGGCTCCTCCCAAGGTAAGGGAGGAAGGATAAAGATGACCTCCCCAAACGGGAAGAATTTTAGTCCACACAAGGGCCATACATTCAGTTTTAAATATAGCTTTAGTACCTGTGGAGAACGTTTATGTTGTAGTGTGGGGAACAACTGGCCAGTCTGAGAAGGCATACTTTTGCAAACCTTTAAAGTAACATGTGTATTATGTGTACTTAGAAGTTTTTGCACAATTCACTCAATTTGCTAAACATTCTCAAATGAGAAAGGTTACTCTGGAGGCAAATGATACAAAGATATTAGGCTTAACATTAACAGATACTGAAATTAAGAAAGACATTAGTAAGGAGATATTAGAATAAGTAAATAAGTGTTTTCAAGGGTATGGGCCTCTGCTGTACCAGAGAGAGTGAAAAATGCCCCCCCATGGTAATCAAGCTTAAGGAAAGAACATAACCAATGAGAGCTGAGTGGTACCCTCAAAAGGAAGATAAGGAAGGAATCAGCCCAATTATTGATAGTACTGGATTAAGGACTGTCAATAAGATAACACAGAATTTATACCCTGTGGTAGCAAATCCATATACTTTACTAACTTGTTTAACACCTGAGTTAACCCAGTTCACTGTTTTAGGCCTAAGAGATGCCTTCTTTTGCCTCCCTATCCACGAAGCCAGCCAGAAAATTTTTGTATTCAAACACAGCTCACATAGTCCATGTGCCTGAAGGCTTCAAAATTCCCCATTGCAATTGGAGAACAGCTTGCAAAGACCCAGAGTCCTGGGAAGCTCCACAAGAGGAAAGGAGGCTGTTGCAATATGTGGATGATCTTCTAGTAGCCACTCAGATGAGGGAAGCCTGGATGGTAAGCCTTTTGAATTTCCTAGGACTCCAAGGATGCAGAGTCCCAAAGAAAAAGGCACAGGTAGTGAAACAGAAGGTAATCTTCCTGGGGTAAGAAGTGAGTGCTGAGCAGCAGACTTTAAGACAGGGAAGCCATATGCCAAACCCTGAAACCCCAGACAACGAAGGAACTCCGAAGCCTCTTAGGCATGGCAGGGTGGTGCCAGCTGTGGGTTTATAATTATGGACTGCTCGTCAGACCCCTCTATGCTCTTATTGCTGATGGAAACAGAGATCTCCAGTGGACAAAGGGAGCCACACGGGCCTTTCACCAGCTAGAGAGTACCCTCATGTCGGCTCCAGCTTTGAAACTTCCAGATGTAAGTAAACCATTCTTTCTATTTTTCCATGCAAGGAATTGCCCTGGGAATACTGGCTCAGGACTTGGGTTCATACTGAAAGGCAGTTGCTTACTTCTCTAAGCAACTAGATGCAACAGCCAAAGGATGGCCAGGTTGCCTCAGAGGAGTAGCAGCAGTTGTGCTGAATATTCAAGAGGCACCCAGTCTACCCTAGGACAAAAATGACTGTGCTAGTGTCCCACACAGTGTCCACAGTACTGGAAGTAAAGGGTGGCCACTGGCTTTCACCAGAGAGGTTTCTGAAATACCAGGCCATCATTGTAGAGCAAGGTGATGTAGAGATAATGGTGACTAATATTGTCAACCCAGCTTCTTTTCTCAGTGGAAATCAAGAAGGAGCAGTACACCATGATTGCCTAGAGACCACTGAAGCTACCCCCTCCAGCCGCCCAGACTTAAAGGACACTCCTCTGGATGATGCAGAGACATGGTTCACTGGTTCACTGACAGGAGCCAATTTGCCAACATTGCCAATGGGAAGCGACATTGCAAAGTACACAGTGACTACTTGCAGAGAGGTAATAGAGTCTGGACCCTTACCAACAGGTACCTCTGCACAAGATGCTGAGATAAATGCATTGACCCATGCCTCAGAAACAGTAAAAGGCACTCAGAGTTGTGCATGCACATGGAGCACATGGAAGGAGAGGGGACTGCTGACCTCACAGGGAAAGAAGAGACAATCCAGCTGCTGGAAGCAGTTCAGCTACCTGAAAAAGCATATTAAGGCACATCAGCTACCTGAAAAAGCATATTAAGGCACACCAGAGAGTGAGCCTAAAATTGGAGGAAAGAAATGAGCTGGCGGATGGAGAGGCAAAGAAAGCAGCAAAGGGTGAGGTACAGATTTTCCTCGAAGGTACCCATAATACAATAATACTAATCAAAAGAGACATACAACTACAAGGGGTAGGCTACCATTGAAAGAGAGCTAGAAATCCCTTCCCATTTTTGTGGTTACTAGTGAAGGAAGGGCCCTAGAAAACACCCTAGGGCCTAACTACTTAAAAACCTTTTATAAAGTGTGGCTTTTTTCTCAAAATGACCAAGGCTGCGAGTGATACAGACTGCATTGAAATGAAGTGTTGACTCTGAAGTAGTAATTTCCACAGGCTTTCTAGAACATACATCTGATTGAAAGAATTGTTGTCAGGAATTTACATGCCACTATCACTCAAGTAAGCTGACAATGTGATCCTTGCCTCCAGACTAACCCCAAAAATACCCCCGGGCCGAAACTCGGTCAGACTGGGAGAGGCCATGGGCCTGCACAGCAGTGGCAAATCAACTTTTCAGAACTCCTAAGGAAAGGGGGGTATCAGTATTTACTGGTATTGATAGATACATTTTCAGGGTGGCCAGAAACATTCCCCACCAGAACTGTCAAAGCTCAAGAGGTGACCAGATTATTTTTACAAGAAATAATACCACGCTTCAGAGTTCCAGCCATGATATCCTCTGATAAAGAATCATATTTCATTTCCAAAGCAGTGCAACAGATTAGTGGCCACCTGGGCATAGATTAAGAACTTCACACTCCATACTGCCCCAATCAAGTAGCCAGGTAGAGAAAATGAATCCTTTGATTAAGCAGCAGATTGTAACACTGGGGCAAGAAGTTAATCTACCCTAGCCCCAAGCTCTTCCACTAGCACTACTGCAAATTTGAACTAAACCTTGAGCTAAAGGAATGCTGAATCCTTTTGGAATGCCTTATAGAAGACCATATAGAATACAAAGGGAATGTCCAGAATGTCCACCTACAAGGTGCCTTTAACTAAACAGCTCAGAGGAATTGAGAAACATGTGGCTGGAACTCGGAGCAGGGAGTTAGATAGCCTGGGGATGATGTATATGTTAAGTCTCTTACAGAGAAGACTTTGGAGCCACAGTGGGAGAGACCACTGCAAGTGCTTCTCACCACCTTCACTGCAATCAAAATCAAGGAGCAGAATGCCTGCATCCATCACTCTCAGGTGAAGAAGGCCCAGAAGGCCCAGAAGCCCCTTCAGGAGTGACACCAGGAGACAATGAACTGAGACCAAAACTTATTCGGGCAAAATGAGTATATTGCAGTCAGGAGTAGTTCATACTTTAGTTTACAGAATTATTTTGTATGTAATTGTAACTGAAGTTTCAGTACTAAAGAGTACCTCTATCCAAAGCAATGCTGAATGGCCTTGGTCTCAGGCTTTTAATCACTATACTAGATCCATGGGAGAACTTTCTGATAAAAAAAAGATTTAAACGTATCTACTGTAGTAATCCACAAGAATCAGGTATATGAGGAGCAAGAATGGCAGGAACAGGAACTGTGGACACTTCAAGGAATCAGAGGAGAAGAAATCAAAGTAGAGTGTCATCAATAGGACAGCTTATGAAAGACCAGATGTAATTAGTGTCTCAACCTCCCCTGGTGTATATGAACACCAGGAAGTCTGTGATAGCCTAAGTGAATCAGACTGTTGGTGTAATTTCACCTTGACACAGCCTGTAGAAGTGACCTGTCTTTGAGCTCAAGTTGCTATCAGACTTTCATGTAAATTCAAAGTAGACACTGCACTTTTTACAACAGCAGGGCCTTATACAACCCATACTAGTTCAGACTCTACCCAAACTTGAACCTAAAGTGTATGAAATAGGCCCCTACGTAGTAAAGAATGTGACTGAACAACAGCTATTATTCAATCCAGAATGGTCTCTCAAACGTGTGGAGTTGATGATGCAAATTAACATCTCAAAAATCCAACCAGCCTGCTCCTCCTTCCTAAAAACATCCTTTGAGGGCTGGACAACGTGGTTACAAAGAAGGGCATATCTCAGGAGCAGACAAGAAAGGATCTAACTGGCATATTTGAGACAGGATTAGGAGTTTTAAATAGAATTGATTCAGAAATACTGATGAATAAACTGGCCACTGCAGCAGGTAGCCTAACAAAATTGAAGCAGCCTTTACAGTCATCTCAGTTGGCATTAGGAACTAGACAGTGACTGGTTTCAAAAGTATTGCCAAAGTAAGGAAGTATGAAAAGGCCGGGGACCAAGACCCTCAAGTTAATAGTAGAAGCACTTAGTACAGTTCAAGTTAATGTGTCTTTAGCTTTCAGTTGTATACAAGCACAGTTATGGATGCAGGCAACAGCACCTCTGATCATATGGGAGGGGGGTCAAGGTAATTTTCCAGCTGAAATTGGGAAAATTGTGTGGGATGATGCAACTGATTTTGAAAGGAAGTTTCAATCCTGGTGGACTATGGTGAATTTCACCTATGATCCTGCTTCTAATGTGGCCACTGCCTTTGTGCTCACCATATGTAATGCCACTGTTTATGTTATCCATCCCATCATTGCACTAAGATTAAACCATGAAAAAACAATACTCTACCCTTCAGAACATAGAGTGTGGGCACAAAGGATGAATGAAAAGTGGCAGACAGTAAACTTAGAGTCCTGCATTACTAGAGAAACGATGAGATTCATTTGTAAAAGCAATACTATTAGTACCCAATATGTGTGTCTAGACACTGAACAGAGTATTTGCCACTTTGAAATTCATCCAGTCACTGACCAGAAAACTGTGCTCGTATATACTGGAAAAGGGGGGTGTATGCCTGAGAACTGCCTGTGCTGCTGGAAAAATTGATAGCAATGATGTTATTCTGTCTAGTAGAAATCATTCTAATTTCTGTATTTGTAATTTTGTTAAGATTATCGGGTGTGATTTTCCATACTTGGCCCCAGTGACATCCCACCAGCTGGTTAAAACTAATTATACAATGTAACACAGACTATCACCTACCCCTATTGGAATGGACCTTGCATTAGTAAAACAATTAAGCACCAAGACCTACTGGAAACCTTGAAAGAAATCCAAGAAAGTGGAAAGAAAACCTTAATTACTGTCCAACATGATACAAAAGAAATAACTAGAATTCTGCAAAGAATAGAAGAAAATGCAGATCATCACTGGTGGGATGTGGTGTTTAGGTGGTCACCAACTACAAATAGAATCCTTGATAAGTTGTGTCATCCTACTGTAGTTTTGTTAATATTAGTTAGAATAAGTTCAGGATTATCCACTATAAAATGTACATGGTAAAGCCCTAAAGAACACTTGTTGTCATAGGAATTTGTACGAAGTAAAAGAATTTACTTCCTCCTTTTAGGAAAGGGGGGAATAAAGCAAAGCGAAAATTTTCCAGGATAGAAATCCATTTTAATTTAGGTGAAATGTACATTTCTGAGTTGAGTCTGTGGTTAGAAATTGTAGTTACTTAGCCAGACTGCAAGGCCTAAGCTCAGTGAAGTTACTTCAACAAAGGACAGAGATAAAGGGGAGGAGACAGAAGATGACAGAGAGAGACAGGGACTGCTGTAAGGGCAAGTCAGCCTGACCTCAGAATTTTTTCTGATAAAAAGGAACTAGTGGTAAAAGTCACATGAAACCCATAAAAATGAATATGTATGAACTTATTGTGAAACTGTATACACATGTATTTGAGAGGGGCATAAAAGAAGATCTGAAGTTCTCAGAGGTATGCATGCCTTTTGAGGAGAGTTTTCTCCGCATGTGTCCGGCACCGCAAATAAACATACCGAGCTTTACAACTTTTACAAAGTTGTGAGGTTTCTTCTTTTCTCTGCAAAACAGCCCCCTGAAAAAGGAAACTATCTCACAGGATTGGAATGAACTGTTAGAGTGGTTACATGTAAAAAGACAGCACACAGGTGCAAAAGATCTGTACCAGGAAGCACATGCCCATGGCTGGCCAGTCACCAGGGAAATGTGTTAAACATGCATATCGGCCTGCGAACAGTGCCGCGAGTGACTGGAAAAGCATCCTTTAGAGGATGACCCTCTGCATTTGAGGAAAGGTAAAGGCTTGTGGGAAGTGTAGCAGGTAGATTATGTTGGTCCTTTTAGGAAGTCAGGAGGTAAACATTTTTTGTTGATAGGAGTGGAAATTGTATCTGGGTTGGTACAAGCTGATGCTTTTAAAAGGGCCACAGGTGATAACACAGTCAAAGCTTTGCAGGGGTGGTTTGGAACTTTCCCAAAGCTGCAAGAAATTCAGTCTGACAACGGGTCTCTACTGCCAAGGTGGCAGAGGATTGGGCCAGAGCCGAAGGCATAAAGTGGACCTTTCATACTCCTTACTACCCTCAGGCTAAAAGGATCATGGAAAGAACAAATGGCCTTTTAAAACGGTTCCTTAAGCCCCAGAAAGCAAGCTGGGACTGCCGGCTGTGGGAGGCTGTTAAAGGGGTAAATAGCAGGTGGGGGGTGAACGGTTGCCCCAAAGTCACTGCTTTTTACCCCACACCTCCAAGCATCATCCCTTCACTGGAAGGTCCCGACAATGCAAACAATCCATCACATTACCCTGGACAACCTGTCTTAGTGGACCTCCCCACGGTGGGCGAGGTACCACTTGTGCTGAAAACCCTTCTGAATAAATATGCATGGGTAGCCTCTGACACTCTTGGAAAAGAGCACCGCATACGCACATGCTGGATAATCCCCTCATTTTAAACTCCTTTCTGCCTCTCAGTGGCAGGATTTTTTGTTGTTATTGCTTTTACAGGAGAACCCCGAGGGACATAAGAATCATCTGAAAACATGATAACCTTGCTAATACTTTTCTGCATTTTACCACGATTTCATGGACAAACCCCTGTGAGCAGCTGTGGCTGGAAGCCATCGTTCAGCACATCAATGTTCTTGGAACCTATCCCAAGGGCGGTTACCCAAACCTGGCAACCCTAGTGCAGCATGACTCCAAGGTGTACTGCCCAAATGAGTGAAGACGGGACCAGAACAAGTTGATGAGGACCCTGATGGGAACGGTTGGTGAGTCAATTGTGGTGGAAGGAACCCTCCATGAAAAAGCCACCTCCATCATAATTGCTGGAAATTTTATGGAAGCAGGTGGAAGGAATCATCTGGACATCCCCTCAGCAAAATTATGTCCCACAAAGAAATGGGGGTGTTCCAAAATAGAAAGTCCCCTTACTCTGTGTTGCTGCCAGGACCATATTGGTAGTTATGTTTCAAGTACCAAAACCACCAATGTTGCAATTACAAGGGATTGCAATGATGAATCACTAGATTGCTGGTACAGTTTTACTTTGGTCAAACCCAATTCTGTGACATGTCAGTGGCAGAATGACACAGCTAGTCCATTAGGACTAAGAGGCTTGGTTTACACATTTAAGATAAACACCGTACCAAAACCCATACTAAGTGATGTAATTACACTCTCTCAGACCCAAAGTGTGAATCCTTTTTCTAATGTCACACCCCAGTTGGCAGAGGCAACAGGAAGCCATTTCACCTGTCCCTGGTCTCAAGCCTTCCTGCAATCCACTGGATCTATGGGAAATGTCACAGATCTGAACTTACTAACAGTAGTCACACATGAAGATAAGTTGTACACTAGACAGGAATGGGAGAAACACAAAACCTGGCAGCTTCAAGGAGTAGTAGGTGAGCTAATTAGTGTTGGGTGTCGAATGGTTAATGGGTCTGACTACAGCAAAGCAATGTCAATCAGTGCTTCTACAGATCGGGAAAACAAACAGAAGCAAATCTGTACGCACCCAAGCATACGAGATTGCTGGCACAGCTACACATTAACCCACACTACAGAGGTAACTTGTCTCTAGTCCAAGGATATTAAGGCCTTTCTTTTAAATTTGTAATAAATGCTGAAACCTATGTTGTTGGAGATTTTTTCAGACATGGCTTAAAAGGCAGCTGTGAGGAGCAAATTCTCACAGCCTGTTTCTGTAAGCAGAAGAAATTCTCAGGTTGTTTTTAATAACAAGTGGATAGCTTATCCTTGGATAAGGTATGAGAAAGCAAAAGTGACAAACATGAAGGCCTTGAGAGCCTTGCATACCAGGGTTCTCAAGCAGTTTTCTCATAACAAGTAAATATTTTAGCTGTTTTGGGAAAGCAAAAGTAAGTTTTGAGAACACAAATCTTGGTATTGAAAACAAAAGGAGGATTTGAAGTTTTCTCTACAGCCTACCAGGAGCTCAGATTTTGCAATATGCATGAAGTGAATTAGCACTGTTATAAAAGGTGTCGAATTTGATCAATAAACTGGAGTCGATGCTCATCAATCGGATGGTCGTCTCCCTTCACTTCAATACTATGTTACCACTGTCACCACTTCACCTGTACCACCAGCCATATACTCATCCCAAGAATTTTCGAGATTGGACCCTATGTAATCAGGAAAACTGGCCAACAACAAATATTGTTCAATCCAGCATGGTCACTCAAACAGGTCAAATTGCTAATGAAGAACAACATTTCAGATATTCAGCCAGCCTGTTCTCTGTTCCTGCAAACTTCTTTTGAAGGCTGGACCACTTGCCTTTGGAAACGAAGCTCCTTTAAAATTAGAACACCAAGAGATGTGACCGGTGTTGTGGGTACAAGATTGGGAATTCTGAATAGCATTGATTCTGAAGTACTAATGAACAAACTGGCTGGTACAACTAGAGATTTGACTAAATTACAGCAACCACTGAGGTCATCTTTGTTAGCCTTGAGGACACACCAGTGGCTGCTGTCAAACATTTTGCCAAATTGGGAAAGAGTGAATGTGAATGATTGCAAATTGGTAATTGATGCACTTAGTGCTACACAGAACAATGTTTCCTTAGCCCTCAGCTGTATCCAGGCACAATTGTGGATGCAGTCAGTCTCTGCTTCAATTATAAGAGAGGGCGAGGAAGGCACCTTCCCCACAGAAATTCGGAAAATAATCTGGGACAGTGCCACTGAATTTGAAAGAGAATTCCAATCCTGGTGGAACCTGGTGAACTTTACCTATGATCCCATTTCAAACACAGCCACTGCTTTTGTTTTAACCATACGCAATGCTTCTGTACATTTGGTCTTCCCTGTTATTGCATTAGGATTAACCATGATGGAGCTGTTCTCTGTCCTACTGAACATAGGGGATGGGCCCATCAGGTCGATGATAAATGGCAAACTGTTAATCTGGAATCTTGTATTGTCCCAGAACAACAAGGATTCATCTGTGAAAGCAATGCAATTGTAGCTCAGGATATCTGTTTGGACACAGAGCAAAACATCTGTCATTTTGAGATTCGTCCACATGAGGATGCCCAGACAGTTCTTATATACATAGGCAATGGCTGTGCATGCTTTAGAACCACATGTGATTCTGTTTTTGTAGAAGATGTTGTGGTAGATACAAAGAATCACTCAAACTTTTGTGCTTGGAACTAAAGATAGTAGGATGTGATTTCTCTTATGAAGCTCCAGTTACCTCTCACTACCTATTGCAATCCAACTACACACTGATCCAGAAGCTGATGCCCACTCCTATCGGAATGAACCTCACCCTCGTGAGACAACTGCTGCTCCATCAGGACCTGGCTGACATCCTCGAGAAAATCAAGGAGAACGGACAGAAGACTCTGGTGAATGTTCATCACAACGTGAGACAAATACGCCGGGTTATGGAGAGGGTAAAACAAGATGCTGAGCATAGGTGGTGGCATAAGCTCTTTGGGTGGTCACCTACTGCCACAGGTGTCCTGAACAGTGTGTGCCATCCAATTGTTGTTCTTTTGATCCTAGTTATGCTTGGCTTTATCTTGTCAGCAGCCCTATTCGTTATGAATTGGAACATGATGAAAAAGCTTAGGAGATTGACGACCGCAATCAATGCACACCGCTTTGCTAATGTACTCTATAAAATAGACGTCTCCGAAACACTTGACACAAAACAATTATGAATCAAGCATATGTGCTTTAGAACAATTTCTTAATTATCAAGTATGATTTACAGAAAGTTACTTTGATTTTTAGAAAATAATTTCTAAAAGACAATGCTTATACTATGATTTGCTTGTTGTTTTGATGATTTGTGATTTGTTTTAATCATTTTTGAAATTGTTAAACAAATTATATTGTTTTAATTAACCATTTTTGAAATTGTTATAATTAATAATTTTTTGAAATTGTTAAAAGAGAATAACCACGTGTGAAAATTGTTATGATGATCAATATTAATTATGTCTATGCTTATTGGTTCCCTTTCCCCTCTCTCTTTTTCCTTTTCTTTTCTTTCTCTTTCCTTTTATCCCCTCTTTCCTGTCATCTCTACTTTTCCGGGGTTATGCTACCGACATGCAAAGAGTTTCAAAGATTTATCAAGGACACTCCAGAGTTCTGCTGATGAAGATCCCTCAAGAAAATCGTGAGTCACAGGGTCGTGTAAGAGTCTATCCAAAAATCCTTCATTTTTGCCTCACAATTGTCATGACAAAAGACCACCAAAAGGTTAAAAACTGTTGAGCCAGTTGGGAAAAGAAGTCTCATGCTTATTCAGTGTGTTCACAGGTAGTGTTTGCAGAATATGCCATGCTGAACTTGAAGGGGACTTGCTGCCCTTTCTAAACAATGGATCTGGACTTTCTTCCAAACTCCTGAGTTGGCTGGTCTGAGCTCTGGGGTGGCTCACCCCTCCAAGAGAAGACCCCTCTTGCCTGCCTTCGACCACCGTGACAGACAGACAGAGATGCGAATCCCCTCATCAAGGAACCAAGACAAGACAAGACAAGAAACCCCCTTGGCACCCCTTGGCACCCCCTTCCAGAGACTGGGACTGAACCCCGCCCCCGAGCTCGGTGAGGGTGGGAAAAACTGCCCAGAATAAACGTACCTGCATGCATTCGGCCATGAAAACAATGGAATAGCATCCCCCTCCTCCTGTTCCTATTCTTTTCCCCTCCATGGAAACCTAATTTCAGCCACCCTTCCCCCAAAGATAAATGGTATATTTTTGGGGTGCGATCCAACCATCCTTTGAGATCTCCCCGAGACGTGCACCAGTGAGCTTCAACGGCTGGACGCCCGAAGGACAACGACACGTTTTGGTAGCTATACCCTACCTCACCCTTCTTTCCTCCCTCTTCCTTTGTCTTACCCTTTTCTTCGTCAGATTCCCTAACCAAGCGCATATTCAGCTGTGGTTATTATCAATAAAATTGCATTTTGTCGATTTGTTACTGCAAAGCCCCAGTGCCTTGTTGGTTATTTTTTTTTTGCACCAAAAAATCATCCGTCATCCGTTCATTCAGGCAGACCTCGACATTCTTTTAAGCGTTTCTTGGCCTATCAACTTGTTTGCCACACCATGCTGTAGATGCCTTAAAGCCAATAATCTAAAATTACCCCTCATTGTCCTACTACAATGCATCTTTCATAGTTCTTTTTCTCCAAAGTATCCAGTCTTATTTACAAGACCATCCTTTGAAACTTTTTTCTAGCTCCAATTCTTTCTCAACAATATCTGTTCTATTCCATACCATTTCTAAGTCAGCATTTCTTATCTCAAACTTTGCATATGGATGCATACTGTGTGGGCCTCCTGTCAGGCCCTGAGAACTCTCTACAAATTCGTTTCCCACATTGGTCAATATCAGTGTAGCTGCTTCTGGCAATACAAAAAGATCTTTCAAGACTCTTCTGAAGAGAAGAGTCTTTTACCTTTTCATCCTAAACTGCAAAGCTCCCTCTAGGATGTACAGCAAACAGTTATCTAGATTATCTTTCCACAAAAGCAGAACACTTGCCCTTTAATAAGCCTGAATTGGCAAATTCTCATCTGTATTAAAGTAGCAGTGCGACCCCTGAGCAGGGAATAGTGAGCTTTGACTCCATGACTTCAGAAGGCTGAATAAATGCTTTATTAAGCTACACCATATTATACTGTACTACTATACTATACAAATACTAAAATATACTAAAGAAAAACCCATGACCCATTACAGTCACTCACAACACAACTTTGACTTAATTGGTCAATCAATCCAAACACCATCACCAGTCTCCAATTAACAAATCCCTTTTGGGTAAACAATCTCCATAACACATTCCACATAACACGTGCCAAACAACAGATGCAGCATGCAGAAAAAAAGAATTGTTTTTCTTCTTCTCTGAGCTTCCTCACTGCCTTCCCGAAGAAAAATCCTGGGGAAGTTGTGCCTCTCTCTGTGAAGACAGCTGTGGCCACAAGTCTCTGCTGTAAAAAAGTGATTTCTATGCAACAGAGTTGATAAAGGACAAACCTGAATTAACAACAGCTGCCTTGCCCAAGGACAGCCCCTGTGCCAGCCGGGGCAGCTGCGCTGAGCTGGGCAGGGCCCGCTCCTGCTCCGCTGGGCAGTGCCCACGGCCACAGCCCATGGCAGCCTCTGCCCCAGCCTGCCTCCCCGGGCCTGTGGCCTCAGCTGGGCTCTCTGCAGACTGGCAGCAGCAGGTCCCCGTTCACTGCTCTTGCTGCTGGCCTTCAGCTCCTCCCTGCTGCCTCCCATCAGTCTCCAGCTGTCCTCAAGGTCTTCCTTGAAGCTGTGGCAAAAGTGGAGGCTCTGGAATTGCTTCCAAGGCCTGGCAGAGTTGCAGTCCCTGCTGTGCTCCCTGCTGGAGCAGATGAGTCCAGCCGCAGATACCCCCGACAGTCATGGGCCAGGTGTTTTTCTAGTGGAATGTCTATCCAGCGGGAAGTTAGGCCAGCTGCAAACATGTTCACACATTGGGGATGGATTGTCTCATCTCTCAGTGCTGCTCAGAATTTATGAATATGCCCAGAAGGCACTGTCAGAGACATCTCCATGCTGCCGAAGTCTTGCCTGCATCAAGAACAGGACCAGGAAGATCTCCTTGTGTCTCACGTGTGAGATGCATGTGTCGCAGTCCATTCCAGTGGACGGGTGACACCATGATTTTTTGGGGCATAAATAACCAGCAAGGCACAGGGGATTTGCAGTAACAAATGGACAAAATTCAGTTTTTTGAAATAACTACAACTGATATGCATTGGTGAGGGGATCTGGGGAAGAAAAAGAGAAGATAAGGGAAGAGGGAGGAAAGCAGGAACAGGGGGGTATAGCTACCAAGTCGTGGTGGCGCTTTTGTCCTTTGGGGTCCAGCCGTCGAAGCTCTCTGGGGCATGTACGGGGAGATCTCAAAGCACGGCTGAATTGCACCCCAAATTATAGTCTGTTCATTGGGGTGAAGGGGAGCCGAAACAAAGGTCTCCAAGGAGGGGAAAGAACAGAAAAAGGGGGAGAGTACACAGAGTCTTTGTTTTCATGGCCCAATGCTCACAGGTGCGTTTATTCTAGGCAGCCTTTCCCCGCTTCGTGCGCACCTCCCCCGAGCTCGGGGGATGTTCAGTCCCAGTCCCTGGAAGAAGGTGCGAAGGGGGTTTTCTTGCATGGCGAATTCTTGTTGGTTCTCTGATGAAGAGGCTCACATCTCTGTCTGTCCCAGTGGTTGAAGGCAGGCGAGAGGGGTCTTCTCTTGGAGGGGGGAATCACCCCAGAGCTCAGACCAGCCAGGCTGGGAGGTAGGGAAAAATCCAGATCCATTGCTCAGAAAGGGCAGCATGCCCCCTTCAAGTTCAGCATGGCATGTTCTGCAAACACCACCTCTGAATACACTAAGCTAAGAGGCATTTGACTTTCCCTCCCCACTCGATCAACAGTTTTTAACTTATCGATGGTCTTTTTCTTCCTGACAATTGTGAGGCAAAACTGAAACTTATTCTGGACAGACTCTCACAGCATGTACCTGTGCTTTGTTTCCTGTCAAGAGAACTCTTCAATGGGCTACAAAATCAGTCTCTGTGCCAGCCACCTGCACTGCAGGGCTGCCAGTCCTCTTGCTGTTGTGGTGGTTGCTACCCAGCTGAGCACAAAGGGGAAAGAGCCCCAGAGAGTGGGGCTGCCTTTTGTATCTCCTGGAAGCTGGCATCTCTGCTTTAAATCAGCATCTTGCATTTGGTTTCCCTCAGTGAAAAAGTTGAACCAAGAAAATCCCGTGATGATATACACCGAACTTGGCAGCAGATGACTCCAATTGCAGATACCTCTGCACAGTCATGGGCCAGGTGCTTTTCTGGTTCAATGTCTATCCAGTGGGAAGTTATGCCAGTGGCACACATGTTCGCACACTGGGACTAAATGGTTCCATCTCTCAGTGCTGCTCAGAATTTGTGAATATGCTCGGAAGGCACTGTCAGAGACAACTCCATGCTGCTGAGGTCTTCCCTGCATCAAGAACAGAACCTGGAAGATCTCCTTGTGTCTCAAGTGTGAGATGCATGTACCTGTGCTTTGTTTCCTGTCAAGAGAACTCTTCAAAAGACTGTACAAAATCAGTCTCCCTGCCAACTATTTGCACTGCAGGGCTGCCCGTCCTGTTGCTGGTTTGGTGGTTGTTACCCAGCTGAGCACAAAGGGCAGATTGCCCAAACACACAGGAGAACATGCTTTGACTCGGTGCTGATTGGTCTAGCATTTAGAATGGTCAAGAACTGCTTTTCTCAGGAACTGGTGGGTAATCCATCTCTATGCCTGAAGAACTGCATAATGAGTAAAGCCTGAAGTGACCAACTTGCGTTTCATGAGTTAGATGGTAATCCTTACATACTCTGAGCAGTTTTTAATAAAGCAGTGAAGGGATATTGGAAAAATATCCTCTCCTGGCTTGATCTGTGATTTATGGGTAAGAAAAAATGTTGGTTTTCCAAAGAGAAAATAAATGTTTACAATAGGGAATTCTCTAGATTTGCCTGAGAAAGCTGCACTTCAGAAAAAGCAATGAACAATATAGGGATCAAAAAGAAACTTAGCTTAGAGCTGAGAATAAAAGCACAGAAACACATAATAGAGATTTTACCCTATCTTATACACTGAATGGCTATGACTCCGAAACTTTTATTTCAAGTTGTATAAGTTTTTATAGATTTTTCCATCATTTATTTTTAAGTAGGACTGTACAAATAAAGCAAGAAAAGCATGAAGTACACCTAGTACCATCTAAAGCGTGATGTTAAACACAGGCAGAATCAAATCAGGTCAAACCATGTCAAGCAATTTCTGAAGATATCGGAAGTCTGCTGGTTAGTCTCTAACTGAAAGGAACGGTAGAAACACCAGAATAAATGTAAAAAAAAACAAGACTGGCTATGACATCTTTAATAAATATCCATGCATAAGTGTTAGGTCAGTTCAGATCAGTGAAAAGATTCTTGCTGACTGCAGTGGGTTGGAAAATGCAAATTAGAAATAATTAACTTTGTGAAAAGATCCCAGAGAAAGCATTAAACTCATCTTCATATCCTTTGTAATCAGTCTGTTACCTCCAATAAAACAAGATACATGCTTATAAATCACAATCATTCCTCTGCTATTAGTCTTAGTTTGGTATTTCACACCACTCTTAAAATTGAATTTGCTGTTCTCCTTTCTATTCTTCTAGCAGTCACATGAATAGGGACAGTGAAGAGTCAAAAAGTGCACCCCAATTGTGTGGTCTTTTTGGTTTTTGATTGCTATATCACATACGTGTGTGACCCTCTCCTTAAGCGAGTTTCACCTTAACCATTAATACCTGCTGAATATCATAGCAATTCAGCAAAGGGATTAATTTGTTTCAAAAGTCAGACTCCTAAAGTCAGTGCCTGTCGGATCTCAAGATCTCAGTCCTGAGATGCTGAGCTTCCGAGACCCTTGGGGGGGCTCGGGACTCCTGGAATGTTGCCAGAAGTGTCTGGTAGCTGGACTTTAACCCTACACAGGAGACGACAAGGATGAGGGCTTCACCGGGTGAGTGGTGAAGGGATTAGTTAATTAGAGGGTGAGACACAAGGTTTAGGATTTATGTACAGGGGGGTTTAGAGGAGTAAGATGGAGGAATTGGGGTGTGTCCTGTCCTCCTTCTTCTTCCTCCTCTCCTCCATCTTCTTTGGCCACGGTGGCACCTTTGGATTGGTTATTACTAAGAGTACACCGAGTTATAAGACTAGATGGTATTGGGGAAAAATGATAAATATTGTATACGTCACAATGGGTATAAAGATAGGTGCCTGCCCCGGAGGGCAGAGACAGTGTGCCCATGGCTGACTGCTGAGCAGATCTTTGTTAGGCTGAAAGAACATCTTTTAGATAAACAATTAATAAACATAAAACCAGAAAGAAGAACTGAAGCCTCTTCTCGTCCTTCAACACGTGGGCTGCCCCAAGGCCACCCCCGGGCCTTCCAGGCCCCTCAAACAGCCGAGATAAACCGGACAAGTGCCCTTCATGAAGCTGCTTTCCCACCGATGGAGACCTCCTCAACAAAGCCTCTTGGGTTTGCCTTGGGAATTAAGAGCAGAAGTGCCAGCTGAGAACATCTGCAGCTGCCAACATCTCCTGCAGACCGTTATGCCTCTGAGCTGAGCTAGATTTTCATATATCTATATATCTATACATCTATATATCTATATAGATGGATATCTATGTATCTTATCTATAGCTGTATCTAATCTCTAGATGTATATATGTATAAATCTATATCTATCTAAACAAGCTCCCATGGAAGCACAGGTACATGGGAAACTAAAGTACAGCCTAAAATTATTAAATCTCTAACTACAATACACCTGTGGAAATAAGGAATGGGGGGAAATAAGGAATGCAGTCCTACTATAGAGACTTTATGTAGCTGCCTAAGAGTGTTTGTTATCAATTTTAATGGTATACAAAATTTTTTCTTTGCATGTCCCAAAGGGCATGTTCTGCAGGTCTTGGGTCATATTGTGGACATTTTGCATTTAAAACAATATTAGACAGCTGTGCTGAGACTACAGATAAATTCTAGATATCTGGTTCTAAATTATAGATATCTAAATTCTAGATACCTCGTTCTCACAGACTTGACGAGCCTTCATATACAATCTTGGAGCAGCCCAGAAGAGCAAAGACGAAAACTCAGGCAAAAGTGATTCTTGGTTTAGATGGCTTAAAATAATAAAATATTAAAGAAGAATATAAAGAAAAAGAATATTAAAGCATTTTTAGTATTACGTTTCCTAGATGGAAACCATAGAGTCTGTGATCTAAAATGTCTCCTACAATCCATAGCTGCTTACCAAAAGGACAAATATTAGCCAAAGGAATAAATCATGCTGCACATGGATAACCAAGAGATTTCATAATGTGACCTAAACAATAACAAATCTTTGATATTGAACTGCATTGCTGCTGCCTCAGCAACCTCCAGATGAATGAGTAGAATAATTAACTGATGCTGTTGAGTCAGGGATGGAATGAAAGACTCCAGTCTTCAGAAGCTGAATCAGAAGGCAATTTAATGATGGCAGTGAGTCTTTTATAGTATGATTCGCTAAGGCAAGATTTGGTTGGTCTCAAAGTAAAAACCTCTCACACTATTGGTAAACTATGAATAGCACACTCTGGAGAACCATATCTATAAACAACAGTTACAGAAAGAGAGATAATAATTGTTTTAATTCCTTTCCCAGGCTCTGCCTGGGAGAAATTTTCTCTGTTCTTTCTTCCACTGAACCGAGGATACCCACAATTCCCCCTTTTTGTTTAAAGGAGGAGGCAGTGTTTGTAATCTCCTGTGGGATCCCTTGCAGGAAAGAGAATAAACACAGCTCCAGAGGTTTATCAGTTATCAATCAAAACCGCAATCAGACATTGGCTCAGAATGGTCAAAGAGATCTCATACTATAAATTCTCTACCATTACATTCCATAAACTTTAACTATTACTTCTAAAAGTCAGTTACCAACTTTAAGTATAGTAACATTGTTAATCTGCTCATAACACTGGGAGTCTAACCATCAACAATCTGTTTCCGGAAACAAGGAAAAGATAAAATGCTCATACCCCACTCGCAGAGGGGCCAGCTTGTTGATGGTCAGTATCTTGATCATCATTCAAAGACTGTGACTGATGGTCAGCACTTTGGCCACTGCTTGAAGGTTGCCTTCTGGCCACATTCTGTTTCTGATGTCGCAAGTCAGGGCGAACACTCCTTGCAGGTATCCATCGTACCCTGGTACCTGTGGAGACACATGCATATCCGAGGCCCCAGGTGATAATGTCGCACGGGCCCTCACACTTATGGGTGGCAAGGTCCCATATCCAGACCTTCGCTCGACACAGGTGCATCTCACCTGCTGAATTCAACGAGAGAAAATGATTCAGAATTACAGGAATCTCTGAATTCTTTGGCACTGTAAGGTGATTAATTGTGTAAAAAGCTTTTTCCAGTTGACTGTGGGGAGTCTTTCTCAGAATTCCCCTATTTTGTTTTTCCAGAACATGCTTTAAAGTGCCATAAGCATGTTCAACAATAGCTTGACCCATTGGTGAATGCAGAATACCAAGTTTGTGTGAGACTCCCCATAGGTGTAAAACCTGACGTGTCTTCTTGTGAGACAAGGCAGGGCCATTGTCAGTTTCCATAGAAGAAGGTATCCCCAAAACTGCAAAAGCCATCCTCCAATGGGCAATCACATCACAACCCCTTTGAGCAGATGCCCACATGGCAGAGGAGAAGGTGTCAATAGACACATGCACACAAAAAACTCAGCAATGTGAGTAATATCTATTTGCCAAAGCTACAAGCCTACAAGCCCCTTAAGCCTCTGGGGTTCACCCCTGCTGGTAAAGGTGCAGTAAGGCCATGGCACTCAGCACAGGAACTGACAATGCCATGAGCTTCAGTCAACATTAACTGAAATTGCTTTTGCAGAGTATGTGCACTTTGGTGAAAAAAATCATGTGATGCTTTGGCTTGCACAATCTTGTCAGGCTGAAGCGCTACCCACGCAGCATTAGCCAACCTGTCAGCCCCGGCATTACCTTCTGCTATGAAACCTGGTAAAGTGGTGAGACTCCGAATGTGCAGGATGTAACAGAAATGAACCTGAACTGCACACCCCAAGGCTTCCAATAACAAACAAAGCTGCATTATTGACCTCTTTCAGAAGCGAGCAATCCAAACACTTGGTTATGTCTGCAACATAGGCAGAGTCAGTGACCAAATTCAGAGGCAGAATAGCTTTTAGTTCAACCAGTTGGGCCGAGCTCGACACGTGGCCTTCCAGCACTTGCCATACAGACTCATCCTTCCAGGCAACAATGGCCTTCCTTGTTTTTCCTGAGCTGCCGGTGAAGACGGTGGGTCCCTGCACTGGCACTCAACTATTATTTGGCCATAAGGACAGACTGGTTGTTTTTGCCAGCTGCAGTAACTTGTGACTGGGCAGATGACAAGCAATGTAGCAGGCACAGGGCCTGCAAGGGCTCCCTGGTGTGCAGAAGTCTAAGATAGGAAATGCCAAGTCATGGTGAATGTGCTAGAAGCCCCTCTCTTCTGCCTTTGGACCCCTGCTTACCTCTCTGTAAGACTGTAGGTCACTTTCCTTTAACCTTTGCTATTGGAGAATTTCTGATACCCGGGTACCCTATGTAAAGAGCTGCTTTTGCCCAGCTTGGGCAGAAGAGCTGTCACTGGGAAGCTTCTCAGAAGAATCAAAAAAGACGCTCCTGTGGAGCCCCACACAGACTTCTCCTCTCTCTCCCTGCATCTGCCTGCCTAGGCACCTAGAAAGCTGAAGGGCTGAAATCATAATGAGCTGATAATCACTAAAGAGCTGATATCACTTAAGCTTGCTAAGTGGCCTGTGGCTAAGAATTGCTTGGGAGCTCGGACAGTCTGTCCTGAACCAGACTGCGCTATCTGGGCCCCTATAGCCTGCTGGAGACACCCTGAAACCCAGCAAAAGGTCGCAATAAATGGCACAGTGAACTGAAGAAACTCTGGAGCAGCATCTCTTTTGAAATCGTTATTGCCTTCAGATTGCTAGGGCCCCCGAAGAAAAGCCTCCATTACAGCAGGACTCTTCTGCGGGGGGGGGAGGGGGGTTGTCAGTCGCCCCTCACAGCTGACTTCTGAACGAGTCTTTGAGGAAACTGACATCAGCAGACCACCTCCAGCAGACCCTTGACCCACACCCAGCTGAAGAAGGGTAAGTTTTAAAACAGCTTTTATCACAGGCATCTTGGGTCCCCTTTTTGATTTCTTTTTTTTTGTCCTTTTGTCTGCTGGTAGGGAACGGGAAAACATGGGATCAAAACTTAGTATATTGAAAGGATCTCACAATGAGAGAGATTTATACTTACTAATTCTAGAAATCCTGTCTTCTAACAACGTGTCTTTCTCTAAAGGTAATCTTTCAAAAACTAACCTGAAAAAATTTATAAAATGGATTCTTTCTCAGCTTCCTGATACTAACACAGACATCATTACTAAAGACTTCTTTTAGGACAAAGTTGGGAACACGATACATACACTCCAAACTAACCAAGATTTCTCTGTAACTCAGTTTATTCCTATGTTCCACATTATAACTGAAGCCATAGAGAAAGCCAACAGAAATAGCTCGCATTCCCTGCAACCTCCCATAGCAGGGACAGACTACCTCCCTTCAAAACCCAATCACACTGGTAACAATCTTTCCCTGGAATTCCGCCCTCCGCCTCCGGGTCCCCAAGGTCCCAGTGCCACCTCTGCCGCTGTTCCATCCTCTGCCCCTTTCCCTGCAAACTTCTCGCCGCTTCCCCCCACCACCTCCGCGCCCGCGGGGTTTACGTGGTCCCCCCTTCCCCTCCCGGACGTGGCAAACACGAATTCCGCGGCATCCTGTGTGTTATCTGCAAGTGCAAATGTGCCTCTTTCCTCTGAGTCAGCTCCCCCCACCTTTCTTGCTGCTTCTCCTACCCCGACCACGGCTTCGCCCGCTCCCACTGCAGCCACCTCTGCTGCGGCTCCCCCTACCCTTCCTCTCGTTCTCCCCCCGCTCCCGCCGCAGTCCTTCCCATCCCCGCCACCAGTCCCTCAATCCCAGCCCCCACCCCTGCTGCTGCCACCTGCACCCGGGCATGTATCCCCATCCCATTCCTGCCTGCTGCACTGGGAGGTCTCCCTGCATGCTGGCACACCCCAGCCGCAGGACACCACGCTGTACCCGCGGCAGCCCAGACCAATCCCACCGCCCCCTCTCCCCCGCTTCTCCTTTACCCCCACCCCCAGGCTTTCCAGCCGCCCACCTACTCTCAGTGTCACCCGAACAGAACCTCAGAGACCCCCCACGGTACCACCCCACTTCCCCACCCCTGAGCATGACATTCTTCTGCCATTCCAGCTCCACTGCTGGCTCCCTCTGGCCAAGCTCTTCTGTGCCTTCTCTCAGCCATAAAAACCCCTGCAAAATCTCACTCCAACACGCCGTAAAAAGCATAGGCCATGGCCTGCTCACTCTCGTTCCTCCTCTAAGGACGGCAGTGACAGTGACTCCGATTCTCATACAGAGGACACTGACCATGGGCTCTAATAAAAATAGAAGTGACCAAGGCAGCAGACTGGCATATGGCACAAAAAATTAACACCTTCTCCTTAGATTATAAAAAGAGAAAAAGAGGAGGGGCCACTAATAGAAAAACATGGGAACCTAACTCAAATAAGGAACTCATACAATTAAGAAATATAGCCAAAGTACATGGCAGAAGTTCACATACTTTTAGAAATTTCCTAGAAGCTATGTTCTCAACACATATTTTAGTACCCCATGACATTAAAAATATTGCCCACTGACTCCTTGCCCCAGCAGAATATATGTTTTGGAAAAGGCATTGGAAAAGACAATTAAAAACATTATCAGACTCATATTCTACAAATGCTGATAAGTCTGATTTCACGGTTGAACAGCTGGCTGGGGAAGGGGATTTACAGAAACCCTCTGACCAAGCTGACACCTTACCTAAGGAAACATTACAAGATGTGGCACTTGCAGCAAGAACTTCCTTACTTCTTACCCCAGATAACTCGATTTCCCTACCCAACGCTTTTCTAATGTTAAACAAGGAGTAGATGAAAGCTTTATCAAATTTGTGGACAGAATTAAAGATGCTCTGAAAAAACAGAGAGCACACAGGCAAGAAAGGGGCTGTTATACAAGCTTGCCATGAGTAACCCAAATGAACAACGCAAAACAAGCTCTCTACCCATGGATACAGAACCTACCTATTACACACCCTGTTCTAAAAGACTTTTATACTGTTTTCCCTCTTCTCTGTGTTTTCACACTTGTTCAACAAGGTTTTCTTTCTAAGAATATTAATAACAATATCCCAAAAAATGGTTGTGTATTTGCTCCCTAAGTATTTACAAAGGAACAATTTAAAAAAAAAAAAATCTGTATACATGCTGCATGCAAAATGCAAATAAAAATAAACTTGAGAATTCTCCCAAAAAACCTTAAAAAAAACCACCCCATGTATTCTGTAAAACCCAGAGTATTCATCTACAGAATACAAAAATGGGCACCTTCTAGAAGACAAAATTTGTACAATGGTTCTGCACAGAATTCTATGCTTTCAAGCTTTTTGCCCTTCAGGGGCAGTGCCATTCTCTGAACTGGAATGCTCTGAGCATGTTCTGCTCTCCCCTCGTACAGATCATCCTCCCAGCAAAGGGGGAGTGCAGCCACCACAACTCGCAGCACTTTCCCACACAGCAAGAACCTGAAGTACAGAGATGGCTTTCAGCAGCTGCTGCGGGTTCTAATAGTGCCACCTCTCCAGCTGCTGAAAGCCTGAATTTCTGTGTCGCGATGTCTCAGTTTATTAACTTAAATCTTCTGTTATCTTGTGGTGTGTTCAAGTGTTCCCCAAGTTATTACACTTGTGTTCTCCCCTGTGTTATGCCCTCCTACCCAAATGGCCCTCAAGGAATCTCCCTCCTCACCAGATTTTTCCCTGTCTGTCAAGACAACCCGGCCCCTTGGGCCCATCCATCAGCCCAAACCCTACCCTTTGTTCCAGAAAGTTCCCTGTCCCTCACCCCAAGATCCAATCCCTATCCCAACCCTCTCTCCTCCCCTTGTTCTGATTTGTTGTAGCCTTCAAAACCACACCCTGAGAGTCGCTTATTGGTTACTATATCGTGTTCGCTCCCTGTTTGGAAAGATTTTAAAAACCTGTGCACAGTAGGGCTGGGATTTGGGAGTTGTTTTTTATTTCGGCTTGCCTTTTACAATTCATTCCTATGTGCTTTTTCCCCACCTTTTCTGATAAATTTGCTGCATTTAACACTGCAGAAGAGCTTCCTCTGCCTCCTTCACTTGGTCCTCGTTGGTCCTCTGGGGGTCTCTGCTGGTAGGCAATTAGCCCAGAGGTTCTGGCTCAGGCAAAACCCCAGCCTAGCCAGTTCCCCATTCTTGCCACTGTCCTTGGAATATCACAGAGCTAGCCAGGGCTCCAGAGGGACAGTGACCCATGCCCTGGCATGTTACAGTCCCCAGAGCCACACCTGCCAGGCCACAAGCCCCAGCCCTGGTCCCCGCTGCCGGCCTCAGCGGCTCCTGGGCATTCTCACTCTGAGTGCAAAGGCAGCCACAGGAACCCCCCAGGGCGCTCTGGATCCAGGCTGCAGACACCCTAAAGCCAGCACTGAAAGGGACATGGATGGTGACTGCAGCTGCATCTTCCAGTGCTCACCAGCTCTGACTGCTCTTTCAGTGCACCCAAACCTCACCTGCAGCACCTTGAGCACATTTACCCTTCTCGCCTATTCTGGAACATGGTGTTCCCCCATCGTACACCAGTGCTTTGCAGGGAGTGACCAGCTCCCAGCTGCTCTGCTACCCTGGCCTTACTTTCTGTTTGCTAGCAATGATCTTAATGGATACACTCATGAGAATCCCAGCACAGCATTTGTTTCTCAGGAGCTCTTAGGCAAAAAAATTCCATTGATGACTAGTTTTTGCTCAGAGGAGGAGGTGCTGACAAACGTAAAGCAGAAGCAGGGCTCGGGCATGAGAATTCCTGATCGACAGGATCCCACCCATTGTTGCCAACTGCTTTGCTCATGTGTTAGAGCCAGTTTGGGACAGAAGTTGCTGTTGACAGGATAGGAAAATTTGGAGAAATAAAGGCGCAGAAGACAACCAAAAAGTCCCAAGAGGAAAAATGCTTAGAAACACAGAGCACAAAAGTCCTTGGAGATGGTTCAATAGAAAATGCCACCAGCAGTGAGCAGTGAGTCCAAGGCTCCTCACTGCCACCACAGGGGCTTCTCAGTCCCGTGCTGGTTTATGTCTCATCCCTACTTGGCTCTCTCTGCCCCTTCAGCAGACACAGCCCTGCCTGGAAAGGGCTCCATGCTCTTGTGTTCCCTGTTTGCTCCGGCTACATTTTTAGCAGCACTGAAAGAACACTGCCATGTTTTGTCCTGCTTGCAAACTCTTCTCCTTCAGTGCTACTGCCAGAGATCATTCTTCTGTCAGCTTGGCACTGTGTCTGCTGCTGCAACCTTGTCCATGTCCCTTCCATCAGCTCCTGCATATCGGCACTTTCTGTCCCACACCATGAACTGAGAAGAGCAAAGATTGAGTTTTCTTGGCTTTTCCAGCAGACACAACAAATATAAGTCCAAATAACTTGGTTGTTTGTTTCAGCCCTCCTTTTAGATAACTCTTTCTTGCTTTAATGCAAAAGGCTCTTTTCCCACATGGATGGAATGTTCTGTAATTGACAGTTGCTTCAGGCTGTTAGGCACTATAGGAGTTTCCTCTTGTCTCTGATGGGGATTTGGTGAATTTTCCATTGGTCACTTGGTGGTGTCACCATGGGCTGGGCTCAGCTGCAGACTCTGCTGTCCCCAGGGGATGCATTGGGACACCAAGTCCCTCAGGGCTGGAATTCGGCGTTGGGCGAGCTCGGAGCGCCAGGAGCCTGGGCCCGTGAGGAGCTGCTGCTGGCGCTGCCTGTGCTCAGCCCGCTGTGCCGAGCAGCCGCGGCCATGGAGACACGCGCGGGAGCTGTGGCCGAGGCCGGCAGGCGGCGCGGGCCGGCTCGCAGCTGCGGGGACGCCGACAGGCTGTGCCCTGAGGCCGAGGCGGTGGCGGGCGCTTTGCGGGCAGGGCTTTTCCGAGTCGGCCGCAATGTGTTGCCTCCGGTGTGGGCCCGGCCGCGGCAGAGGCAGGCGGGAGCTCGGCGGGGCCGGCAGCGGCGGGCAGAGGCCGCAGAGAGCAGCAGCCCAGCCGGGCCCGCTGCGGAGCGGCAGGGAGCTGCCGGGCAGCCCTCGGCCGTGTCTGTGCGCACAGGGCAGAAGCAGAGGCCGGAGCAGAGGCAGGAGCCGGCCATAGCGGCAGCTCGCCGTGCCCGGAGCCGCAGCCGCAG
Organism: Zonotrichia albicollis; assembly: GCF_047830755.1. Classification (NCBI taxonomy): domain Eukaryota; kingdom Metazoa; phylum Chordata; class Aves; order Passeriformes; family Passerellidae; genus Zonotrichia; species Zonotrichia albicollis. Next base: position 77,416,891 of record NC_133860.1, read on the forward strand.
CTCTCCCCTGCCGGCCACAGCAGCAGCCGCTCGCCTCCGAGGCTCCGGCGCTTCCCGAAGACGAGGGGCCCGGCCCCCAGCACGGCCTGGAGCCCCGCAGCGAGAGGAGCCTCCGGCGCCGCAAAGGGCAGTGCAGAGGGCGCAGGTTGAGGAGGAGGACATGAGGCTGGCTCTGGGCCGCGCTGGGGCAGCTTTGCCCTCTCGGCCTTCGCCTTGAGCCCTTTGCTTCTTTTCCAGGAGCCCTGATGCCCGTCCTTGGCAAAGGGCCCCCGCAGCCCTTTCCAGGGGTGCAAGAAAAGCTCCCTCAGTGACAGAATCACAGAATCACTGGCTTGGAAGACAGAGACACCTTCAAGATGATCGACTCCAACCCATGCCCTAACACCTCAACTAAAGCACGGCATTGAGTGACCCATCCAGTCTTCTTTTAAAGGCTTGCAGGGATGGTTAGTCCACCAGCTCCATTCAGGGGTCTGTCCCAGGAAGAAATAAGATAACAGTGGGGCCTTCTACCCCCCCAGTGCTTGGAGCTCTGGAAGTTTGTCTTTCTGCTTAGGCAGAGGCCATGGAAAAGACTGGGAAAAGTAGTCACAAATAGAGTGCTCTACAGAGCACTAAAAAGATGTGCAAAGAATACAGAAAACAGAAAAGAAAAAGGCAAAACCCAAATGGCATCAGCAAAGTCCTGGGCATAAACACATAGATGCAGATGGTCTTCTCAGCCCTCTTTGTATTTCTGGGAACCAGAGGAATCCTGCTTGAGCCTCTGGGGGGATGGGTTTGGGAGGTAAAAGTTCATTGTTTTTTTTCTCCTTGGGGCAGCCCCTGTTCCTAACATCAGCTGAGCCTCTCTCCAGCCTGATGCCTGTTCTGATTGTTGTAGCAAAACAATTGATGGCAGACAGAAGACACTGACACTTGCAGAGATGTGACTTTTTCCAATGCCAGCTGTGAATGGGAGTCAGAAGAAAAACTCCAGAAAGCACAACTCCATTGGAAGATTGCCTTCCTTTTCATTCTGTAAAGAAGCTCTAGATCCACTTGGGAATTGTCAGTCATTTGTTAGGGATGGGAAGTTGTCTTTCATGATTTTTTTCGTGTGGTTTGGAAGTGGATAAGGCTCTCCTTCATTCACAAACTCCAGACGCAAGTGCCTTTGGAATATGGCCCACTGGGCAGTTTTTGCCCAGCCATGGTACTTGTGGATATAAGAAAGCAAGGGCAATGATATTTGCAGCCAAAACCCAGCAAAGCTTGGCTTAGCCAAAACATCCTGGGGAGACAGAGGCCTCCAGCTGTTCCTAGAAATCAGCAGAGTTCCAGCCAAATGGTTCTAAGTGCACTCTCTTTGCCTGGATCAGAGCCTTGCTCAGCTGAAGAAGCAGAAAGATCAGCAAGGAGTTCCCAAAGGCCCATCACACTATTTTGATTTTGTTCATCTTCCAACTAAACATGTGTTTGCCATTGAGCTGATGAGAGAAAAAAACAAACAAAAAAAACCCCAAAAAACCCAAGAGGCTTATGACAGGGCCATGACATTCCACAAGAGGAATCACTGGTGTGCATTTTATGGACCTCTCTCAATCCTATAAAAGTATTGTAGCCCTGATTTAAAATAGACCAGTATGAACCAACTTGGAGAGACAGAGACTGAAATGGCTTATAGGGTTTGTTTTAAAAGTGAGGAAAACTACCCAACGGGTGTTGTTTTATGACATTTTAAAATAATACTACTTCAGAATTACCAACTGCAATAAATCAAGAGGTAAAAAAGAAATGATTTGGTATAGGAATAATTAGAAACACAAAAAATGTGAAGATATGAATGCATGTTTTCATAAAAATCATGAAATTAGAGACAAATAGATGCCCTGAACTACAATAGAAAGGCAGGTAGAACTGTACTTGAATTAGCTCTTTTTACATTGCTGGAGTTTTTTCCTTCTGAAGAGGAGCTAGTAGGGTATTGCTGAAGAAAAGTGACCCAGGCAGGACGGGGCAGCGTGCCGTGCTCCGTGCAGAGGCTGCCAGGAGCTGCCCAAAGAGCGCCCTGCTGCAGCCAGAGCCCTCCTGGCCTGCAGTCCGGAAGCAAAGGGCCAGGGCAGCCACCTCCTCCTTGTCCTGACCCTGCCACCGCTCCTTGCTGCTGCTGCTGCTGCTGCTGCTGCTGCTGCTGAGGGAAAGAGAACCAAAGGCTGTCGGTGGAGAACACCAGGCCATTGCTGCTGCAGCCTGTCCTGCCCTAACCATGCCTTCAGCGCTGTGAAGAACCTGGACATCCTGGACAAGGAACAACAGCTGGCATGTGCCTGTGGCTCTGAGGCTCCTGAGAGCTGATGTGTAACTGGGAAAAGCTGCCCCAGCCCTGACTCTGCCCTCTGCAAGCTGTGGGTGCAGTGCAGACTGTCTCTGCACAACCATCTCCCGTGTCCTCGGTCCACTTGGTTCCCTTGCCTGCCCGGGGATGCCCACCCTCAGGGTGCCACATCTGCATGGCTACACTTGTGGGAACAAGTGAGCACAACTTGGCCACAAGAAGAGGTCAACTTCCCAGAGTCACATGGTGAGAGGTCAAGTACTTGTCTGTCACTGGACAGGACCAGGGCAGGCTCTTGCTTGGTATCAACGGCTCTATTGACTGTTTGTTCCTTGTCATACCTCTGTACACGTTGCAACCGTGTCACCAGCTCACAGCGGGTGTCCCTGCACTGCCACCAGCACGATTTTTGGGGACCTGGCTGTGACTCAAAGCAGCCCCACACTGCACATCCCTGGAATGCTGCACCTGACCAAGAATATACTGACCCAGCTTGACAGAGCCATCAGTTCTGAGAAGGATGTTGTCGCTCTTCACATCTTGGGGGCTCACGTAGCTTGAGGGCAGAAAATGCAGTCTGCAGCTGTCCGTGGCCTTAGGCCTGGTGTTCGGCTAGCCAGAGGGCGGCCAACAGCCCACTGCAGTCGGGGGGAGTCAGTCCCGGTGGCAGGGCCCCAGGGCTGACTGCTTCGGGCACCCCTCGGCATCAGAGGCCTTGGGCTGTGCCTGCAGGGACGAGGTCTCGGTGAAAGCTGCGATGTTGGTTGAAGAAATAAGAGTCGGACACTTCCTGGGGTCCAAATAGGTTCAATGCCTCTGGCGATCCGACGTGGAGGGCCAGGGACCAGCAGGGAATGACAAAAGACAGTGGGGGAACAAGGGTTATAAAGGGAGGTGGAAACCAAGGGAGGGGTTTATAACTAACCAATTAGGGAAGGTCGGGGGATGAGCTTAACATAACAGACAACATAGTGAAGCCAATAAATACAAATTATAGGAGGGACCCCGGGACCTCAGCCAACCACGGCCCCCAGTAAGATGAAGGTTCTGGAAGACTGGGAGGCAGGGGGGTGATTTACTGGGAGGAGTAAAAATTTACTTAAAAGGGAGTAAGAGGGAGGAGAAATTACATAACATAGGTAATTGACACCAACCAAGGGCAGGGGTACCCATGGCAACATAACTGAAATTGACTACTGGCGGGAAACTTAAGGAGGGCAGAAGCATCTTACACAGAATGGGGAGGGGGGGGGAACCATACATAATATGAGAGAATATTACAAAAAATTTAGAAACACACTACAACATCTCCCCGTCTGTTGTAGTGTGTCATTAAGTTTTTTGTATTGCTCCCCCACTTTATGTAGTCTCCCCCCTTTTTTCAATGTAAAATGGTTCTGCCCTTCCCTGTTTTCCCGCCACAGCTCTCCTGACAGTTTTGTTGCCATAGTAACCCCTGCCCCTGGTATTGTAAGTTAGTTAAGTTATATAATTTATCCTCCCACCTTCCTCCTTATAAGTAAACTTTTCCTCCTCCCTGGGCCCAGTCAATCACCCTCCACTCCTCCTAGTCTTCGAGAACTTTCTTCTCTCTGGGGGTTGTGGTTGGCTGTGGTCCCGGGGCCCCTCCTTTACTTTGTATTCATTGGATGCTATTGTATGCCCGTTGTGTTAAGTTCCTCCCCATACCTCACCCTATTGGTTTGCTGTGGTTTCCTCCCTTATCCACCCCCTGTCTTTAAAACCCTGCTTCTCCCTCCCCTCCTGGTCACTTGCTGGTTGGTGTCACCTGGCCGTTTGCTGGGGTCATCTGCCATTGGTTGCTGCTCCTGCGTCATCTAATAAACCGACCTTCACCCCCAGCAGGTGTCCGGCTCCTTCCTCGTCCCATCAGCGCCGTATCCAGTCCGCGATCCAGCTCAGCCCGAGGCCAAGACGCCAAGGGGGGCTGGAATTCCATGCAGCTGAGGTGTCGGCCACCAACCTACAGCTAGCCGGACTCCGCCCTAGTGGCCACGTACACCCGGCCGCACCTGTTATTTTGTTAAATGAAATTGAAAAGAACGAAAAAGATTGTATTAAAAGGCTCAAAAGGCCGGGTCCAGAGGCTGGTCAGGCCAAGCGACTTTTTCATCGAAAAACAGTTCATGGTGGTACAATGGCGGTGCAGTGGGTTCCTCTTCTTCTGCGGCTCTCTCTGCCTCCGAAGGGTGGTCATCCACTTCTACGGGTTCTCCGTACTGTGCTACCACCTGGTTCACGCTTGGCATAGTGGTTTTATTAATTAGTCTTTTCACCAGCCCACAGATTACTGAAATAGAAATCAAGAGCAAGAACAAAACTAAAACGGTTTGTAAAACTGATTCAAGAATTGAGCTGGCGCAGCTGCTTTGGCCCCAACCCTTGAAAATGTCCCTCAGCCAGTCTGATGTTTCTTGTTTAACCTGATGTAACTCGTCTTTCATGCGTTGGATGGTGTGTCTGACGTCCTCGGCTCGGGATGACAGGTTCATACAGCAGAGGCCCTCAAACTCCTCACAGTGATGGTGATGGAGAAACAATAGAGAATCTATTGCTGCTCTGTTTTGGAGCGTCGCCTTCCTTGTTATTTCCTCATCTGTGAGGAGGTTGTATAAAGCGGCTGAAGTTAAATTAGCTCTAGGCAGCCCAATTCACCCAGAGACTTCACCACTGATACCCTCGGCAATAAAATGGTAAAAGCGACGGATTTTGAATGAGACCATTGTGTAATTTCGTCATCACAGTTCTCAGTGAGATCTTTAAGATCCCTTTTAGATCTGGCCAATTCGGACGTGATGTTTGTCCTTTTCCAATTGATAATTTGGGTGATGTTGGGAGTAAACAGCGTCAGCCTGCCAAAAGTGCACAGCCCTCCGATCAGACCAAAGGGGATGCCTGCCCACGCTCGGTTGCCACAAATTAAAAACGCTCTCCTAGGAAGGGCGTATGGGGTCCGTCCAGTGGTGGTGGGGCTACTGATCTTTAGAACTGCCTTGCACCACTGGTATGCCTGGTATTCTTCTTTGGTTTGTTGGACCACTTCACTGCCCTTCTCTATGGGGGCAAAGGTATAGTCAAATTGAAAACAAATGGAGGAATTGGCAGAGCTGAGGAGGTGTAATTCAGTGGGCTCAGAGGCTAAAGGATCCAGCCTAGCCACTCCATCTCTCCAGGCATTACCAGAGTCAAAACTGGGAAGTACGGTGAGGCTCCGGGCCAAAATGGGGGAAAGGGCTGACTGAAAGGCAGAGGGAAAGTCACCTGGAGAGAAAGGGATCCCCACAGGGCATGACGACATCGGGTCTTCTGCTGAACCTGCGTCGAGGCAGATATGGTCTTGCCCTAACGCTTGAGCCAGGGTACGCCAGATGTTTGTCTTGGGCTGAGGGACGTTCCATGCCTCCAACATAGACACAAGGAGGCCGAGGATCGTGAACAGTAAGATGGTGCTTGGGCTGAGTGCCATCTCCGGTGTTGTTTGGGCCAGAAAAGGGAGATGAACTAGAAAACAAAATGGACATGGTTATAACATAAAATTTCTTTCAAACTGATGGTTCTGCCTCGAATAATATATTAAGTTCTAAAGAGGAAGCGGACATGGGAGAAGGAAGGTCGGGTTTCTAGGACAACATTAAAAAGTGAAGGTGACTGAGAAGAAGGGGAAAAGAACTCAGTGGGGGGGGAGCAGGTCTAAATTGGAGGAAAAGGGAGAGGAAAGAGCAGAGAGTTTCCTCCTCCACCGCCGACATGCCTCTTGAACTTGTGGTACAGCCTTTGGTGGTTTCGCCTGCTTGGAGAGGAAGGGCCTAACCCATTTTGATGGAACCCACTTTGGCCCTGAGGGAGTGAACACGCAAGCGTAACCTCTCCCCCAGGTAACCAGGTCGAAGGGCCCTTCCGTTTGCCAGGTCTCCGGATCCTTGATCAGAACTGGAGGCCTGGCCTTCGGCTGCAGCTGCTGGTGACTGCTGAAGTGCCTGACATCTGGAGGGTTTAGGTTGTCGAAAGAGCAATTCAGGAAATTGAGGGTGTACAAGGCTCTCAACAACCAGACGTGGGGGGACTCCACCTTCACAGCCGCTCGTTGTCTCTCTAAAACCTTCTTCAGGCTCTGGTGGGCCCTTTCCACCATGGTTTGGCCTGTCGGGGAATAGGGGATGCCAGTCTTATGCTCTATTCCCCATTGCTGCAGGAAACTCCTAAGCTCCTTGGAAGTGTAAGGTGGGCCATTGTCAGTCTTTAGGGCCCTAGGGATGCCCAAGACAGCGAATGCCAGAAGCAAATGCTTCTGGACATCCGCAGCCTTTTCACCCGTGTGGGCAGAGGCAAAGATAGCTCCAGACAAGGTACTGATGGAGACGTGAACGTAACACAACTTCCCAAAAAATGGGATGTGTGTCACGTCAGTCTGCCACACTTCACAACTTGCCAAGCCCCGGGGATTAGCCCCAGCCACGATGGTCGGCATCCGATGGGCTTGGCATTGGGGACGTGTGGCCACGATCGCCTTGGCTTGATCCTGCGTTAGTTGGAATTGCCTGACCAGGCCTGGTGCGTTTTGGTGGAATAGCTGATGACTGATCTTAGCTTGGCCGAACGCATCTGGGAGCGGACCCACTGTGACAGCAGCCGTGGCCAGAGAATCGGCTCGACGGTTGCCCTCAGCAATGAACCGTGGCAAATCAGTGTGTGACCTCACATGCATCACAAACAACTGATGCTCTCGGTGGGAGACTAGCTCAACAAGCCTTGAGAGCAAATTAAACAAGTTTTGATTTGAGACTTCTTGAAGAACTGCTGATTCTGCTCTGGACACTACACCAGCTACATATGCAGAATCTGTGACTAAATTGAAGGGACTAGGGAACCTCTCAAATGTCTGGATGACTGCGTCCAACTCAGCTACTTGTGGAGAACCCTCCATAATGTCAATATCAGCTTCCCACTGCTGAGCCTGAGGATCCTTCCAAGTCATCATTGTGGGATGCTCCAGACGCATCAGTGAATACTGTCAGAGCATCGAGAGGCTTCCTACTCCGAATCCCTTTCATCGCCAATTTAAATTTCGAATTGAAAAGTTTATGGGCCGGCTGATCTACTGCAATGCGGCCAGTGTAGCTGTCCAGTGCAAACTGTAATATTTCATTAGTCTCCAGCAGTTCATCAAAAGTCTTTATTTTGAGTTGGCTCGAGTCTATTTCAATTGGGAGGTGAATGCATGTGAAGTCACAACCTGCCAGCTCCCTGATCTGAGATCTTGCTTTCCGGATCAGTTCGGCCATCAGCTCCTGTGGCCTTGTCATTCTTTTGGACCTATGATGGCTGAGGAACACCCACTCTGTGATTAAAAGGGAGTCACCCAAACCTTGGTCCTTCAAACTTTGATCCCATTGATATATCAGGCCATGAAGATGTGGCAGTTTCCCCAGGATAATAAATTTGAATGGCAGGCCCGGATGATAGCGATGGGCCTGCCTAGCTGAAATGATTTTCTGTACCTTCTCAAGGGCTATCTGAGCCGCTGGGGTGAGATCCCTAGGAGAACTCAGCTCCTCTCCCCCTTTCATTAAATTGAAAAGGGGGGCTAGGTCTTTAGTTGGTATCCCCAGCCAGGGCCTCACCCAATTGAAAGACCCACACAGCTGATGGGCATCCGCAAGGGTCTGGACTTTGGTCCTAATAGCCAATTTTTGCGGCACAATGGTCCGCTTGATAATTTCGAGGCCCAGGTACTTCCAAGCTGGCATCCTCTGAATTTTTTCCGCCTGGAGTTCGAACCCTGCAGCAACCAACGCATTGGTTGCCAGGTCAAGCGCATGGGCAAGCAGATCATCGGTTGAGGCACATATGACGATGTTGTCCGTATAATGGTGTATCAAGACGACATCCCTGAGGGCTGTACGGATGCGAGACAGCAGCAAAGCGATGTACCACCGGCAGATCACAGGAGAATTTTTCATGCCCTGCGGCCGGGCGTATGTGGCCACCAGAGTGAAGTCCGGCTAGCTGTGGTTCTGTGGCCAGCACCTCAGCTGCATGGAAGGCCAGCCCCCCTTGGCGTCTTGGCCTCGGGCTGAGCTGATCGCGGGCTAGAATACGCGGCGCTGATGGGACGAGGAAGGAGCAGGACACTCGCTGGGGTTGAAGGTCGGTTTATTAGATGGTAGGGGAGCTCCAACTGTCCGGTTTTCAGTGGTTTGGAGGGCCTGGAAAGGCCCGGAGTGGCCTTGGGGCAGCCTGCGTATCAAAGGATGAGAAGAGGCTTCAGTTCTTCTTTCGATCTCTGTGTTTATTAATTGTTATCTAAAAGATTTTCTTTCGGCCTGACAGAGGTCTGCTCAGCAGCCAGCCATGAGCACACTGTCCCCCCTCCGGGGCGGTCACCTATCTTTATACCCAAAGTTGCGTATACAATATTTATCATTTCTCCCCAATACCTTTCACCCTTATTGCCCGGTGCACTTTTAGTAATGACCAATCCCAAAGTGCCACCATCACCACAGAAGATGGAGGAGAAGAAGAAGAAGAAGAAGAAGAAGAAGAAGAAGAAGAAGAAGAAGAAGAAGAAGAAGAAGGACAGGACACGCCCCAATTCGTCCATCTTACTTCTCTAAACCCCCCTGTACAGAAATCCTAAACCCTGTGTCTCACCCTCTAATTAACTAATCCCTTCACCATTCACCCCGGTGAAACCCCCCTATCCTCATACAGGTGTCGTCTCCTGTGTAGGATCAAAGTCCAGCCACCAGACACTTCTGGCAACATTCCAGGACTCCCGAGCCCCCCAAGGGTGGTCTCGGTGACTCGGCACCTCAGTCCTGAGGTGCTGAGATCCCACATCCAACCAGGGGAAAACCAGCCAGCAAGCGACCCAGAGGGGAGGGAGAAGCAGGGTTTTAAAGAGAGGGGGTGGATAAGGGAGGGATCCACAGCAAACCAATGGGGAAAGGTATGGGGAGGAACTTAACATAATAGGCATGCAACAACATCCAATAAATACAAAGTAAGGGAGGGGCCCCGGGACCACAGCCAACCACAACCCCCAGAGAGAAGAAGGTTCTCGAAGACTAGGAGGAGTGGGGCGTGATTGACTGGGCCCAGGGAGGAGGAAAAGTTTACATATAAGGAGGGATAGGGGAAGAGAAATTATATAACTTAACTGACTGACACTAACCGAGGGCAGGGGTAACCATAGAAACAAACTGCCAGGAGAGCTTTGGCGGGAAAACTGGGGAGGGGAGATATGATACATAAAATGGGGGAGCAATTAAATAAACTAACCGAACACACTACATCATCTCCCCGTTTTTTACCAAATAAAAAGAAAAGAACGGAAGAGTCCAACTCGAACTTAAGAAACAGGGACCTGCGGCTGGTCCGGCCAGGCTTTGCCCTCTTCAAGCTGGAGTCTGTCCGCCCATAGATGGTCGAGGCACGGCGTGGCAGCCTCCTCCTCATCCGCAGCACCTCCAGCCTCCAAGGAGAGGTCCTCCAGATCGACGGGCTCATCGAAAGGAACGGTGGCGTGGTTCACTTTTGGCAAGGCAGCCTTGGCCATCAGTCTTCTGACCAGTCCGCGGATCAAGGCAACCAAAACTAAGAGTATAATTAAACTTAAAACAACCTTACAAATGGATTCTATTACAGAACTAGCCCACCGCTAAGGCCCCAACCCTTAAAAATGTCCCCCAGCCAATCAGATGTTTCTTGCTTGACTTGATGTAGAAGGTCTTGTAAGCGCTTGATGGAGTGCCTGGCGTCCTCGGCTCTTGAGGACAGGTTCAAGCAGCAGAGGCCCTCAAACTCCTCACAATGATGGTGATGGAGCAGCAATAGAAAGTCTATTGCTGCCCTGTTTTGGAGCATCGCCTTCCTTGTTATTTCCTCGTCTGTAAGGAGGTCGTATAACGCAGCTGAAGTAAGATTGGCTTGTTTAGCCACCCAACACTCCAGGCGGCCCAATTCACCCAGGGATTTCGCCACTGATACCCATGGCAATAAAATGGTAAAAGCGACGGATTTAGAGTTAGACCAATGAGTAATTTCATCATCACAATCCTCAGTGAGATCTTTAAGATCTCTTTTGGATCTGGCCAATTCGGACGTGATGTTATTCCTCTTCCAATTAACAATTTGGGTAATGTTGGGGGTAAACAGCATCAGTCTGCCGAAAGTGCACAGCCCTCCGACCAGACCAGAGCCTGCCCACGCTTGGTCACCGCAAATCAAAAACACTCCCCTGGGAAGGGCGTAAGGGGTCCGTCCAGTAGTGGTGGGGCCAACGATCTTCAGCACGGCCCGACACCACTGGTTGGCTTGATATTCTTTTTTGGTCTGCAGGACCACCTCACTGCCCTTCTCTATGGGGGTAATGGTATAATCAAACTGAAAACAAATGGAAGAATTGGCGGAGCTGAGAAGATGTAACTCTGTGGGCTCGGAGGGTGCAGGATCCAGCCTTGCCACTCTGTCTCTCCAGGCATTACTAGGCTCAAAACCGGGGAGGAAAGTAAGGCTCCGGGCCAAAATAGGGGAAAAGGCAGACTGGAAGGCAGAGGGGAACTCGCCTGGAGAGAAAGGGATCCCCACAAGGCAAGACGACATCGGGTCCTCTGCTGTGCCGGTGTCAAGGCACATATGATCCTGCCCCAGTGACTGAGCCAAGGCACGCCAGACATTGACCTTCAGCTGGGGGATGACCCACGGCTCCGTAGGTGGCAGAAGGAGTCCGCAGGTCGACAGCATCATTAACAGCACGCCAGGGTTGGGAGCCAGCGATGACAATGCAGAGGCCATTCGGGGAGATGTAACTGAAATAAAAAGTAGTAAAAGTATAAAGAACTCACACAAATGGTTCTGCCTCAAACAACCAACTTAAATTCAAAATGAGAGGGGAGGAAGCTGGAACGGAGGGTCGGGACTCAAGATGTCTTAGGAAATCAAGGGGTGGAGGAGTAGAAGGAGGTGAAGGCTCTTCAGAAACGGTGGGGAGTCCCGGAGAAAAAGATGGTTTTCGGTGGGAGGGTTTCCTCCGCTGCTGCCAACACGCTTGCCGGACCTGTGGTACCGCCTCCTGCTGAGTCCTCTGTTTCGGGACGAAGGGCCTGACCCATTTTGATGGTATCCACCGGGGGCCCGAGGGAGTGGACGCGCAAGCATATCCCCTCCCCCAGGTCACCAGGTCGAAAGGCCCCTCCGTCTGCCAGGTCTCAGGATCCTTGACAAGAACTGGGGGCCTGGCTTTAGGCTGCAGCTGCTGGTGACTGCCAAAATGCCGGACCACTGGGGGATTTTGGTTGTTGAAGGAGCAGTTTAAGAAGTTTAGAGTGGAAAGTGCTCTCAACAACCGGATGTAGGGGGGTCTCCACCTTCACTGCCACTTGCTGACAGGATAAGATCTTCTTAAGGCTCTGGTGGGCCCTCTCCACCATGGCTTGGCCTGTCGGGGAATAGGGGATGCCGGTCTTATGCACTATTCCCCATTGTTGCAGGAAGCTCCGCAGCTCCTTGGACGTATAAGCTGGGCCATTATCGGTTTTTAGGGCCCTAGGGATGCCCAAGACAGCGAATGCCTGAAGCAAATGCTTCTGGACATCCGCAGCCTTTTCCCCAGTGTGGGCAGAAGCATACATAGCCCCGGAGAAAGTGTCCACTGAGACATGGATGGAACACAATCGACCAAAAGACGGGATGTGTGTTACGTCCATCTGCCACACCTCACAGCTCGCCAAACCTTGGGGATTAGCCCCTGCAGCAATGGCGGGCAGCTGATCTTTCTGGCATTGGGGACATGTGGCCACTATTGCCTTGGCCTGTTCCTGTGTCAGGTGGAATTGCCGAACCAGGCCAGGCGCGTTCTGATGGAAAAGTTGGTGGCTGATCTTAGCCTGGCCGAACACATCTGGGAGTGGGCCCTGCATGACAGCAGCCGCGGCCAAGGAATCGGCACGTCGGTTGCCTTCAGCTATAAACCCAGGCAGGTCAGTGTGCGATCTTACATGCATTACATAAAATGGATGCTCACGACGGGAGACTAAATCGACGAGCCTATTAAGTAGTTCAGATAATTTTTTATTAGTGACCTCTTGCAGAACTGTGCATTCAGCCCTGGACACTACACCAGCAACATATGCGGAATCTGTGACCAAATTAAAAGGTCCTGGGAATCTCAGGAATGCCCTGACGACTGCGTCCAACTCAGCGATTTGTGGAGAACCCTCCACAACAGCAACATCAGTCTCCCACTGCTGAGTCTGAGGATCCTTCCAAGTCATCACTGACTTGTGGGATGCTCCAGACGCGTCTGTAAAAACTGTCACAGCATCCAGTGGCTCCCTGCTCTGGACCCTTTTTAAAGATAATTTGAACTCCAAATTAAATAATTTGTGGGCCGGCCGGTCTACCGCAATGCGCCCAGTGTAACTGTCCAATGCAAACTGAAGGTCTTCATTAGTTTCCAGCAGTTCCTTCAATTTTAACTGGCCCGATTCCAATTTAATTGTGATATGAATGCATGCAAATTGCATCCTGCCAGCTCCCTGATCCTTGATCTTGCTTTGAGGATCAGTTCGGCTACCAACTCCTGTGGCCTTGTCATCCTTTTGGACCGGTGGTGGCTCAGAAAGACCCACTCTATGACCAAGGCTCCTGAGCCTTGGTCCTTTAGACTCTCGTCCCACTGATGGATAATGCCATGGAGGTGTGGCAACTTTCCCAGTAGAATGAATTTGAAAGGCAGGCCCGGATGGTAACGGTGGGCCTGCCTGGCCGCAATAGCCTTTTGGATTTTCTCCAAAGCTACCTGAGCCTCTGGGGTAAGAGCCCTAGGGGAACTAAGCCCCTCTCCCCCTTTCAACAAATTGAAAAGGGGGGCTAGGTCCTCGGTAGATATACCCAGCCAGGGTCTCACCCAATTTAAAAACCCACACAGTTGATGGACATCCGCTAGGGTCTGGACTTTCGTCCGAATAGCCAAGTTTTGCGGAACAGTGGTCCGCTTCGTAATTCCAAGCCCCAGGTACTTCCAAGGCAGCATCCGTTGAATCTTTTCCTGCTGGAGCTCAAACCCTGCAGCAACCAACGCATTGGTTGTCAAGTCAAGTGCATGGGCAAGCAGGCTGTGGTCGGGCGCACACACGAGGATGTCGTCCATATAGTGGTGGATCATGACAGCATCCCCGAGGGCTGTACGTACAGGGGACAGCAGCGAAGCAATGTACCACTGACAGATCACTGGAGAGTTCTTCATTCCTTGCAGAAGGACCCGCCAGTGGAAGCGCTTGGCTGGGGACTCACGGTTGATGGATGGAACCGTGAACGCAAAACGCGGGGCATCGTCAGGATGAAGAGGAATTTGGAAGAAACAATCTTTTATATCGATAACAGCCAAATTCCAATTTTGGGGGAGCATTGCTGGGGAGGGCATCCCTGGCTGGAGAGACACCATGTCTACAATTTGATCATTAAGTTGCCTGAGGTTGGTCAGGAGTTGTCACTTATCTTTGTTGGGCTTCTTGATGAAAACACGGGAGAATTCCACTGAGACATGGTCTCCATGATGTTGCCCTTAAGCAGCTGCTCCTGAACGACCTCATTGAGCACCTTTAATTTTTGTTTATTAAGTGGCCACTGCAAGACCTGTACTGGTTTATCAGTCAGCCAATTCAGTTTCCAGGTCCGGCGCTCCTCAGTGGCCACTGCCCGAAAAACCTGGGGAGCCTTAGGTAAGTCAATTTTGATTCCCCACTGGGCTAGAAGGTCTCTCTCCCAGAGAGGCTCGGTGTAATCTAATACAAACGGGTGTACAGAAGTCAATTGCCCGTCTCGCCCCGTAATTTGTACAACACTCCGTGATCTTTTTGGCAATTGAAGCCCTCCGATACCCTGAATCATGCCGGCAGCGTTTTGCAAGCCCCAATGTGACGGCCATTCCTGAGAGGAAATGATCGTCACATCTGCCCCCGGTTCCAATAGACCCCTCACGATCTTCCGGTCCCCGCCCAACGAAAGCTGGCAAGTCAGGCGGGGCTTCTCCCTCCTCACTACCTGCGCCCAGGCCACCGTCGGAGGTGATGACGGCTCCGGAGACTTCTTCCAATGGTCACTTTCTGGAACTGGAATGGCCTGGGCAATAACCTGTCCTTTGGGGAGGAAGAATGGGGGTCGGACACAGTACAGCCCTACCGCGAAACGGTTTTCATCGGTAGTAACCAAACCCAGGACGATGTAGATGTCTCGCGGCATGTGCTTTGTGTCCCCGACGACGGTCCACCTGCAACGTCCTAATTTCCTGCAGCGACCCAGATGTTGGAGGTCGACAGACACCAGCTGTACATTACTATTAGGGAGATGGAGGTCCCTAGTGAGCTACAGCCTGTAAGGGGAAACAGAGGACATGGTGTTAAGAGCAGGTTTAGGCAGAATACTACAGGTATTGTATGTCAAATCTGATAGAAAGGTCAAGTCTGGCATTGCGTGTGGCGATACTCCCGTCCCTCCTCCCTCCCCGCTAGATGTTTCCTTGCCCACCGCACTTGTGTCGTAGTGCAGGGAGGGGCTGTGCTGGTGGCCTAGTTTTTTTGGGCCTTTTTCTCTTCTTCCTCCCGCTTCCTCCTATAATCCAAGTAATCGAGGCACATGGGGCATTGGGGCATCCAGTGCCCAGTTTTGCCACATAGGTGGCAAGGGTGGGTGGCCGCTGATCTTCTGCCGGGCCCTGGTGTTGATGGTCCGGCGACGGGGGCAGCTTCAGCTTCATGGAACTCAGGCTCCGGAAATTCGGCGAAGGCTATCGACGATCGTTTGGGCTGCGATGTTAAAGGAATCCTACTTACCACGGCCTCTATCATCGCCTCTACGATGGCCAGGGACTCCGAGGGAGAGTCTTGATGGCTTTCCTACACTCCGCATTGGCGTTGTGGTATGCCATTCTGTGGAGCATACTCTCCCTCTCACTGTCCCCGATCACTTGTGTCTGTACGTATCGGTAGAGGCGCTCGATAAAGGCCATGTAGGGCTCCTGCACCCCCTGCCGAATCTCCTCATCTTCCCACTGTGATGTTATAACAGCTAGCTTGTAAAAAGCACGCTCAGCGGCTCTGGCGGACTCAACAAGCTGCTGTGGGAAGAGAGCCTTGGCCTGAGCTGCCCCATCTGCCCACTGTCCCTCGCCTACCAGATGGTCTTGGGAAACCACTAGACCATCTGCGTCATGAGACGCTGAAGGACTCCCCCAAAGAGTTGGGAGAACCTCCAAGATCTCCCTCCTCCATTCAGCCACCAAGACCCTAAACTCCATGGGTCTTGTAAGGCTGAAGATCGCCCTCAGGTCTGCGGGCACCAGATCTCCCTGTGCAAGGGCATTATGGAGTATCCCCCGGAAGTACTCGGACTCCCGGGAGTAATCCTTCTGCGCCTTGCACAGTTCCTTGATCCGGGCCTGTGAAAAAGGCACCCATTGGGCCTGGGAGCTCCCCTCTCCGCTCAGGTGGTATGTGACCGGAGCAGCTTCCAATATAGGCGCCTGCTCTGGCTTCCGGTCATCCCCCCCCCCCCCCCCCCCCGGCACACAAGGCGTGGGAACCGGAAGGGGGAGCGTGGGAACCGGAACAGGAGGAGGTTGAGGTGGGGTCCGGTAGAGAGGCAGGACGAGGGCGTGGATGCAGCACACCACCCCACACCACCCCCTGGGTGGAGTTCGGAGGCGAAGCCCCATGCGGAGGAGGAGCAAGGGAGGAGTCAAATGGGGGCGGATCAATGGGAGGGGTGAAAGGAGGAGTTGTGGGAGGTGCCGAGGGCGGAGGACAGGGAGGGTAAGAGGGAAGAGCTAAGGGAGGGACAACCGAATCCGAAGGAGGGGCAACAGGAGGAGGGGTTGAGTCCTGGGGAAGGAAGGGGTTGGGCTTGAAGAAAGGAAGGGGTTGGCTTTAGGTAGGAAAGGACTGGGGGAAGAAGAAGGAGCCATGGCGGGAACGGCCACGTGGCCCCCGCCATTTTGGGCTCCATGGGAGCCATTCTGCGAACCAGCACCATCAACAAACCGAACCACTCTTTGGGACACAACCGGGGACTTAGGGACAGGGAGAGAGGGAGCGAGAAGAGAACTCCAAGAGACCTAGCCAGGGTCCCTTGGAGGGGGAGGCCGAGCAGGTCGAGAGGGAGCAGGAGCAGGGTGGACCCCCTGCCTCTTGTCGGCCTTTAGGATCCCCCTCGAGGGCTCCTGCCTAAGGGAAGAGGGTAAGGACTGAGGGGTAGGGGCAGCAGAACCGGGAAAACCGGGGACTAAAGTAGAACTGGATGGGCTCTTCTTCAATCCCCCTGACGGGCGAAGCGCAGGGTGCACCCTGCGCGCCCAGTAAGCCACGGGAGCCAGATTGGTTTCCCCAGAGTCAATGGCTTTATCTAATTTGGCCACAACGGCTGCCCAAAACTGTGGCTCTTTAACAATCTCTGGGGAAACCTCGGGGAATTGAGAGAAGACCCATTTAACTAATAACTTCAACTCTGACTTAGGGGCTTGGTGACCACCCCCAAGCAGCAAACCTTTAACGATATAATAAACTCCTTTCTGGGTTTTTCCTAAGCCTGCATCCATGGCTCCCTTCTAAGACAGAAAAAGCTGTCTTAGAAGGGAGGAAAACCACTGATGTTCTTACCACTCACTTGGAAAATAAGGGAAACTAAAACACTGAACTGCCCGCCGCCAGCCCCTGCTCCCCCCTCTGTCCCCAAGTCTGGGGGTTCAATGAAGGGAAAAAAGGAATTTGGGTGGTGGGTCCGGGCCCCAAGTGTGGGGAAGCCGGCCCCACCGGAAAGGTAAAACAAAAAAGGCGAGGGGTGAGGACTGTCCCCATGTCTGGGGATTCAGCCCTCAGGGGTAAAAGGTGGGGAGTGGGTCCCCAAAGTAGGGCATGCACTCCAAGGGTGGGTTAAAAAGGCAGGGGGGAAACCCAGAGAGTCCCCAAGTCAGGGCCCGGGCTTACCTGTCCAGCGGCGGCGATGAAAAGAAAATCCAAGCGGGGGTCCTCGTCCCCGAGGTCCTCCTCGATGGGGTGCCGGGAGTTGTGACCTCCGTCCCCAGGGAGTGCTGCCCCTAAAACGGAGACTGCTTCTACCTGGGGTAGTTTGGCGACCAGAGGAAAATGAAATTTCCAACCTGCGGGGTCCGGCGGTCAACTGTCCAGTTGTCCACTCTTGGGCCCCACGTTGGGCGCCAAACTGTGGCTGGGCGTATGTGGCCACCAGAGCGAAGTCCAGCTAGCTGTGGTTCTGTGGCCAACACCTCAGCTGCATGGAAGGCCAGCCCCCCTTGGCGTCTTGGCCTCGGGCTGAGCTGGATCGTGGGCTAGAATACGCGGCGCTGATGGGACAAGGAAGGAGCAGGACACTCGCTGGGGTTGAAGGTCAGTTTATTAGATGGTAGGGGAGCTCCAACCAGGGGAAAACCAGCCAGCAAGTGACCCAGAGGGGAGGGAGAAGCAGGGTTTTAAAGAGAGGGGGTGGATAAGGGAGGGATCCACAGCAAACCAATGGGGAAAGGTATGGGGAGGAACTTAACATAATAGGCATGCAACAACATCCAATTAATACTAAGTAAGGGAGGGGCCCCAGGACCACAGCCAACCACAACCCCCAGAGAGAAGAAGGTTCTCGAAGACTAGGAGGAGTGGGGCGTGATTGACTGGACCCAGGGAGGAGGAAAAGTTTACATATAAGGAGGGATAGGGGAGGGGAAATTATATAACTTAACTGACTGACACTAACCGAGGGCAGGGGTAACCATAGAAACAAACTGCCAGAAGAGCTGTGGCGGGAAAACTGGGGAGGGCAGAACCATTTTACAGAAAAGGGGGGATACGGTCCATAAAATGGGGGAGCAATTAAATAAACTAACCGAACACACTACAACAATGCCCTGTGGAAGAACACGCCAGTGGTAGCGCTTGGCTGGGGATTCACGGTTGATGAAGGGAACCGTGAATGCAAAACACGGGGCATCATCGGGATGTAGGGGAATTTGGAAGAAACAGTCTTTTATATGAATAATGGCCAAATTCCAGTTTTGGGGGAGCATTGCTGGGGATAGCATCCCTGGTTGAAGAGGACCCATGTCAATTATCAAATCATTAATTTGGCGGAGGTCGGTCAGGAGCCGCCACTTATCCTTATTGGGCTTCTTAATGACAAACACTGGGGAGTTCCAAGGTGACATGGT
Source organism: Zonotrichia albicollis (assembly GCF_047830755.1). Classification (NCBI taxonomy): domain Eukaryota; kingdom Metazoa; phylum Chordata; class Aves; order Passeriformes; family Passerellidae; genus Zonotrichia; species Zonotrichia albicollis. Next base: position 77,435,442 of record NC_133860.1, read on the forward strand.
CTCCACCAGGTTGCCCTTAAGTAACCGAGTGATGAGCTCGTTGAGCGCCTTCAATTTTTGTTTATTAAGTGGGCACTGCACTACCCGTACTGGCTCATCAGACTGCCAATCCAGCTTCCAGGTAGGGCGCTCCTCAATGGCCACCGCCCTAAAAACCTAGGGAGCCTTTGGAAGGTCAATTCTGGCTCCCCATTGGGCTAGCAGGTCCCTCCCCCACAGGGGCTCAGTGTTATCTAAAACGAATGGGCGTACTGAAGCCAATTGCCTGTCCGGCCCCGTAATTTGCACAATGCTGTTAGATTGTTTTGCGAGTTTCAGACCCCCTACACCCTGGATGTGACTGGCTGCGTTTTGCAAATCCCAATGTGACGGCCAATCCCTGGAGGGGATGATCGTTACATCTGCTCCCGTGTCCAGTAATCCCCTTACTATCTTGTTATCTTTGCCCAGGGACAGTTGACAGGTCAACCTGGGCTTTTCCCTCCCCACAACCTGTGCCCAGGCCACTGTTGGAGGCGAGGACCCCTTGGTTGACTGTGAGTCCTGCACCTCCTCTGGCACCAGGATGGCCTGGGCGATGACTTGGCCCTTGGGGAGGAAAAGGGGGGGCCGGACACAGTACAGCCCTAAAGCAAATCTGTCCCAGTCGGTAGTTAACCAGTCCCGGGATGATACGAAGGTCTAAAGGTGTATTTTTGGTGTCCCCAACAATGATCCACCTGCTACGTCCAAGTCTCCTCCAGCTGCCGGGATGTTGAATGTCAGCAGACACCGGGTGGAAGTCACTGTCCTTTAGAGAGATGGATCAGGTCAGCTGCAGCCTGAAAGGAGAAAACGAAGAGGTGGTGGCTAGTACAAGCTGTGGCTGTAACCAACAAGTGCAATATGTCAAGTCCGGGTAGTTTAGGTCTTGCTCAGTAGAGGCATGTGGAGGGATTCCTTCAGTCCCTCCCTCCCCGCTGGGTGTTAACTTGCCCACCTCATTTATGTCTTTGCGCAGGGAGGGGCTGTGCTGTTTCTTTAGTTTTTTTGTCCAGAAGTTCCCTGCTTGGAAGCAAGGCAGTCCTTCTTCCTATATTGCAGGAACTCCTCCCTCAATGGGCACTCCGGCATCCAATGTTCTGTTTTGCCGCAGAGATGGCACGGGTGTGTAGCTGGATTCCTCCGGCTCGATCCGGGTGTCAGCGAACCTGCAGCTGCTGCATTGACGTCAGTGCCCTCCTCGCAGGGGAAACCTCGAAGGCCACAGAACTTCTTCTCGGTTTTGGTTTCTGGTCTTGTGCATTCGGCAAGGGAACCTTCCTAGCAGTGATCTCCATCATTTGTTCCATGGTCGGTCGAGGGCTCCGGGGGAGAGATCGTATGGCCTCCTTGCACGCCGAATTTACGTTCAAGTAGGCCATCTGCTTTAAGACCGCTTCTCTCTCTCTTTCGTCTGGAACCTGAGTCTCAACAAACTGGTAGAGCCTTTCTATGAAAATAAGGTAAGGCTCTTGAGGCTCTGCCGAACTACTTCTTCCTCCTGCTGGGATATTACAGAGGGTAGTTTAAGAAAAGCTCGCTCTGCAGCCTTGCAAGACTCTCCGATCTGGGCCGGGAAGAGCACCCTTGCCTGCACTGCCCCATTGGCCCACACCCCGGTGCCCACAAGATGGTCGGTAGACACCACCTGGCCCTCTGTGTCATGTGAGGTCGCCTGGTTCTCCCAGAGGACTGGGAGAACTCCAGCGACCTTCTTCCCCCACTTGACTGCCCAGGCCCTATACTCCATAGGGCCTAAAAGGCTAGAGAAGAGCGTCCTCAGGTCAGCTGGGATCAGATCTCCCAGTGCAAGGACCGAACAGAGGAGCCGCCGGAAATACTCAGATTCCCGGGTGTGGAAGTCCATCCAAAAATCCTTCAGTTTTTGCCTCACAATTGTCATGAGAAAAGGACCACTGAAGGGTTAAAAACGTTTGAGCCAGTTGGGAAAGAAAGTCTCATGCGTATTTAGTGTGTTTACAGATGGTGCCTGCAGAACATGCCATGCTGTACTCGAAGGGGGCATGCTGCCCTGTTCTGAACAATGGGACTGGACTTTCTTCCAAACTTCAGGCCTGGCTGGACTGAGTTCTGGGGCGGCTCCCCCCCCCGCTCCAAGAGAAGACCCCTCTTGCCTGTCTTCAACCACCGTGACGGACCAACAGAGATGCAAATCCCCTCATCAAAGAACCCCTCTGGCACCCTATTGGCACCCCCATGGCACCCCCCTGGACACCTCCTTCCAGAGACTGGGACTGTACCCCCTCCCAACTCAGGGAAGGGGGAGAACCTGCCCAGAGCAGACGTACCTGGGAGCATTCGGCCATGAAAACAATGGACTTTTCCCCTCCATGGAAACCTAATTTCGGCCACCCTTCCCCCAACCAAGAACAGTATATCTGGGGTTCGGTTCGACTGCCTCTTGGAGTCTCCCCAAGACGTGTACCAGCGAGCATCGGCGGCGGGACCCCGAAGGCATCACGTCTTGGTAGCTATACCCTATTCCCTAACCTTCTTTCCTTCCTTTTTCCTTGTCCTATCCTTCTCTTCCCCGGATCCTCTAACCAATGCATATTTAGCTGTAGTTATTATCAATAAATTCCATCTTGTTGATTTGCTACTGCAAACCCCTGTGCCTATGTTGGTTATTTTTGCACCCAAAAATCATTCGTCACCCGTTCATGTCGGGCGGACCTTCACACCGGGAATACTCTCTCTGGGCCTTACATAGTTCCTTGATCCGGTCCTGTGCTATAGGCACCCATTGAGCATGAGAACTCTCCTCCCTGCTCAGGCGGTACATGACTGGGGTGGCCTCAAACACAGGCGCACGCCCCGGCTTCCGGTCGTCCACACCCACCTCCCCCCCCGCCGGAACACGAGGCGTGGGAACCGGAGGGGGGAGCGTGGGAACCGGAATTGAGGGAGGCAGAGGCGGGGCTTGGCACCTGGCAGGGACACTGGCTTGGGCGGGGCGGAACAGGAGGCGGCGACAGGACTTTCTCCGCTCCCAAGGTGGAGTCAGGATGCGGAGCGGAGTAGGGAGGCGGGATAGAGGCGGGGTTTGGTGGAGGTGGAGCACTGGGAGGGACAAAGGGCGGAGGCAAGGGAAAAGGGGATGGATCATTGGGTAGGAAAGGGTTGGACTGGGAATAAAATGGGTTTCGGGAAAGAGATAGAGAAGGGGTAGAGGCGGGAAGAGCCACGTGGTTGCCTCCATCTTGTGCTCCATAGGAGCCATCTTGAGTAGAGACATCAAATCTTACAACTTTGGGAATCGCAACTGGGGACTTGGGGGGTTGGAAAGAGGGATAGGAAAGTGTGCTCCGGGGAGTCTTGCCAGGATCTCCTCGGAGTCCTCCTTTCGGAGGGAAAGGCCGAGCTGGTCGAGGGGAGGCAGGGGGAGGATGGAGCCCCTGCGTCGTGTTGGCCTTAAGAACTCCTCTCAATGGCTCAGACCGACGGACACGGCGTGAGGAAGACGGGGTAGGGTTACAAGAACTGGGGCAACGGGGGTTCAAATTGAAGTAGATGGATTTTTTCTCAGCTCCCCAGGCGGAGATAGCAAAATCAAGACTTTACCAGCCCAATCGGCAGCTGGATAAAGTCTCGCTTCTCCAGAGCTGACCGCCTGATCTAATTTGGCGACAACGGCTTTCCAATATACTGGGTCCTTAACGTGCTCTGGGGAAGAGTCGGGAAACTGGGAAAAGATCCATTTACTTCTTCAACTCAACTTTAGGGGGATCAAAACCTCCCCCAATCAACAAACTCTTAACCTGGTAATAGACTCTTTTTTGAGTCGTGCTCTGGCGTGCACCCATCGCGTTACGAAAAGAGAGAAAGAGGAAAGAGAAAGAGCACAACTCAGGTGTTATAAAACTGCCCACCCGGAGCAAAGGAAAACTAAAACACTAACGCACGCACCACCGGCTCCCGCGCCACTGCCTGTATAGGAGGTCGGTCCCAAAGCAGGCATAAACCCCTAGGGACAGAGCAGTGGGAATAGGATTTGGGGGTTTAGGAACTGTCCCCTAGCAGCGGTCCCCAAGACAGGGCATAACTCTAGGGTAAGCGGTCCCCGAGACAGGGCACGACTTAAGTTCCTAGGGAAGAGAAAACAAAAAATGAGGGGTAGGGATTGTTCCCAAGGGACAATCCCAGGGGAAAAGGGTTGGGAGCAGTCCTCAAAGCAGGGGCTGGCTCCTAGGGGAGGTTAAAAGGGCAGGAGGGAAGACACCCCAAAGCAGGGGCTTACCAATCCGGCGGCGCTGCAAATAAAATCCAAGGTAGGCACGTCTTCAACCGCGGAGCTCTCCTTGGGTGGGAGGAGTTCCAGCTCCGAATCCCCTGGGAGCGCCGCTCCTAAAACGGAGCCTGCTACAACCAGGGGTAGTCCGGCGTCCAAAGGTCCAATGACCTTGTCCGCGGGGTCTGAGCCAAGCGGGGGGGGCCCACGTTGGGCGCCAAAACTGCAGCTGTCCGTGGCCTTAGACCTGGTGTCCGGCTAGCGAGAGGGCGGCCAACAGCCCACTGCAGTTGGGGGGAGTCAGTCCCCAGTGGCAGGGCCCCAGGGCTGACTGCTTCAGGCACCCCTCGGCGTCAGTGGCCTTGGGCTGTGCCTGCAGGGACAAAGTCTTGGGAAAAGCTGCGATGTTGGTTGAAGAAATAAGAGTTGGACACTTCCTGGGGTCCAAATAGGTTTAATGCCTCTGGCAATCCGACATGGAGGGCCAGGGACCAGCAGGGAGTGACAAAAGACAATGGGGGAACAAAGGTTATAAAGGGAGGTGGAAACCAAGGGAGGGCTTTACAACTAACCAATTAGGGAAGGTCGGGGGATGAGCTTAGCATAACAGACAACATAGTGAAGCCAATAAATACAAATTAAAGGAGGGGCCCCGGGACCTCAGCCAACCATGGCCCCCAGTAAGATGAAGGTTCTGGAAGACTGGGAGGCAGGGGGGTGATTGACTGGGCACAGGGAGGAGGAAAAATTTACTTAAAAGGGAGTAAGAGGGAGGAGAAATTACATAACATAGGTAATTGACACCAACCAGGGGCAGGGGTACCCATAGCAACATAACTGAAAGTGACTGCTGGCGGGAAACTTAAGGAGGGCAGAAGCATCTTACACAGAATGGGGGCGGGGGGAACAATACATAACATTAGGGAATATTACAAAAAACTTAGAAACACACTATGACAGCAGTCCTTGCATGCCCAACAAGAGAAAACAGGAAAATAGGAAAAGGAGGGAAAAAAAATATGAGTTCATCACAACAGAAAAAAAACCAAACACTCTCGAAGATTCCCTCTCCAGGGGAATGGGGAGTATTGGCAGAACACTGTGCCATTGAGAGGAAGAGCTGGCTCACCCACTGCCAGTATCTTCCAGTTCAGTGAATTTCATGATGGGATTTTCCTTCTCTACTGTTTTCTCAGAGGGAAACAAAATGCAAGATGCTGATTTAAAGCACAGATGTCAGCTTCCAGGAGATACAAAAAGCAGCCCCATTATCTGGGGCTCTCTGCCGTTTGTGCTCAGCTGGGTAACAACCACCACAATAGCAACAGGACAGGCAGCCCTGCAGTGTAGATGGCTGGCACAGAAGCTAATTTTATACAGTAGTTTGAAGAGTTCTCTTGACAGGAAACAAAGCACAGGTACATGCATCTCACACTTGAGATACAAGGAGATCTTCCCAGCCCTGTTCTTGATGCAGGGAAGACCTCAGCAGAATGGAGATGTCTCTGAGAATGCCTTCTGAGCATATTCACAAATTCTGAGCAGCACTGAGAGATGGGAGCATCTATCCCCAGTGTTGGAACATGTTTGCAGCTGGCCTAACTTCACGTTGGATAGACATTCCACCAGAAAAACACCTGGCCCATGACTGTGCAGGGGTATCTGTGGTTGGACTTAGCTGCTGCCAATATGTTCCAGTTCGGTGTATATTCTCATGGGATTTTCCTGATTCACCACTCTCCCTGAGAGAAACAAAATGCAAGATGCTGACTTTAAAGCAGAGATGCCAGCTTCCAGGAGATACACAAGGCAGCCCCACTCTCCGGGGCTCTCTGCCATTTGTGCTGAGCTGGGTAACAACCACCACAACAGCAACAGGACAGGCTGCCTTGCAGTGCAGATGGCTGGCATAGAGACTGATTTTGTACCGTCCTTTGAAGAGTTCTGCTTGACAGGAAACAAAGCACAGGGACATGCATTCCCAGGAGAGAAGGACATCACTACCTTTCAGCTGTTTGCCAAAAGAATGCCTTTCCGTGTGTAAAGCAGAGCAGCTCAATCTAGAGCCGATCCCGATGGGGTTTTCTGCATCAGGACCCTGACCTGTTCATGAGCAGGCTGAGCTCAAAGATGCCCCTCTCCCATCTAAGGAAGGCTCCAGCCTCTGCAGTCAAAGCAACCCTCAGGGACAGGGCAGCTAGCACAACAAGGCTGGCAAAGCCCAAGCACGAGCACTGACAGGCAGTGGGAAGAAGCCACGTCCAGTCTGAGCCCCATACAACCTGTTGTCCCCATTCAGGACACAACAGGATGGGCTTTGACATCAGCCACACCGAGGTGTGGATCAGTGCCCCTTTTGTCCCAACAGGTGATGGTAGACACAGAATCCCCTGGGCTCTGCTCTCTGCCCCGCCAGGTCTTATCTGAGAGCACAGCACTGGCAGCTGTTACAGGCAAGAGGCAGATTCATTGGATTGTGCTGCATAATCACAAAGGACTTGATGTGTCAGCAGGGCTTGGCCCAATGGGTAGGATCCTAACAGTCATGGAAAGAGTGGGAATTGGGTATGGAAAAGTGCCATGGATCTGAGGAATATACCATGGCTGGGCTGGAGGCTCTCTCCAGAGAAATGCCTGCAGTACAGTTTTATCTGATCACACCACTTGGATGTGTCTCTTGGACACATCTTGATAAACATAAAACTAGAAGATTAAATAAAAGTTGTTTCAGAAGTTTCTGTTTTATCTTTGAGGGCATATGGAAAACACCTCTTGCTTTCTATTTGTTATCTAACCTGATATTTTTCAAAATATCTCTTACCGACAAAAAAAATAGCATTCTCATGAAAACAAACTGCAGATGTAGTAGTGGTAACTGTCATAAAAATGACTCAGTAAGATGTGGGGCAGAAGGGTTTTTCAGGATGGAGAAAAATCAACTCCACCAAAAATCCCCCCCAAACCATCAAACACAACAAAAAATCCCCAGAAAAGCAACACAAAAACACCCCCCCCTTAAAAAATAAAACAAAAAACTCAACCAAAAAGACAAAACTCCAAATCCAGTCTATTTCTTTGAATTTTGTTTTCTTTGATGACTGGTTGGAAGTCAGGAGACTACAGAGAATTTAGGAAGCTGAAAATTCTGTTCAGTTTGGCCACTAGCATACATGGACTTGCCTAGATCATTTGCTAGGTCACAGCCTTCTGCTGATTCCAGAACAGTTCCTGCTTCAGCCGTTAGCAGAGAGGGATGCTGAGGCAAACCCAAGCCAGCCAAGGTACCGTCAGAGGCAGCAGGAACACCCAGAGCATTCTCTCGCTGCCTTGGAGCACAGCACTGCTCAGGGGAGTCCTAATTGGCCCCGTGACACCAAATTCAGGGGGAGCATTTGGTACAGCTCTGCTGACACCTGCACACCATGCACTGTCCCTAAGACAAGAGACACACTGGATGTACCCAGCATCTCCAGGTGCCTCTTCTCATTCTGCTGTTTCGGGGAGACAAAGGAACTGCCCAAGCTTGAGTTCCCAGGTTTGACAGAAGGGCTTCCTCGAGGTAATGCTGCTGCGGCAGCAGAAGGGGACCAAGGACATCACTACCTTTCAGCTGTTTGCCAAAAGAATGCCTTTCCGTTTGTAAAGCAGAGCAGCTCAACCTAGAGCCGATCCCGATGGGGTTTTCTGCATCAGGACCCTGATTTCTTCTCCCTCTTTTGTCTTCGGGATTATTTCCTCCCCGCAGGGGAATTCCTGCTCAGGTGCGGTCAAAGCAAATTCCTCAGGACCTGAAGGATGCACCTTACCAACCCACCTGATGCTCAGTCCTAGATAACTGATCTTTTGGCCAACCAGGAGATGAAGGATGTCTCCAAACACAGCTGAGGATTCAACCGGGTTTATTGAGGGCAAGGCAGAGGGTCCAGGAAGGGTAGAGGTGAGGAGAGAGGCAGGGGCACAACCACAGCCGAAGAGAGGCTGGTGGTGGAGCCAGGAGAAGGGGTGGGGCCAGGGTTTATAACTGAAGCCCGAGCTTGAGTTCCCAGGTTTGACAGAAGGGCTTCCTGCAGGTAATGCTGCTGTGGCAGCGGAAGAGGACCCTAGGGCATTTCTTCTCCCTCTTTTGTCTGCGTGATCAATTCCTCACCGCGGGGGAATTCCTGGGCAGGTGCGGGCAAAGCAAATTCCTCACGATCCGAAAGACCCACCTTACCGACCCACCTGATGCTCAGTCCCAGATAGCTGATCTCTTGATCAACCAGGAGACGAAGGAGGTCTCCAGACACAGCTGAGGATCCAACAGGGTTTATTGAGAGCGAGGCAGGGGGTCCAGGAAGGGTAGAGGTGAGGATGTTAGCGTTCAAAAACACATAATCACGGGGGATTATATGCAGTGCTTTTTATTAAGAGCTCTGGGTCTCAGGGGTATATTCAACCCAAATCTGACTCCGACCATACATCCGAAATGATCATGTTTTTATACTCTATCATTACATAACTTTCATGTTAATTATTAAACTTATATTGTTGTATTGTATACATAAATTTAGCCCTCTCTGAATTTTCAGCATAGTTTCTCACTATTCTTCTTATGGTTATATAATAATTACATTTAATCACTAAACAATCATCACATCTAACAATTATATAATTTATCATACTGCTTACGCAGGTGCAGTTGATCTGGGAAAGCACAAAGCCTAACACTTTAGATTCTATCTTTAAACTTTTTCCAGGGCTCTGCTATCATTCTCCCCCCTTTGAAAGCATTGTCACTTCACTATAGGTGTAAATGTTTTCTCTTGATACAGTCCTTTATTCCTCAGTTCGTACTTGGTTCTTCAATTCCAGGGTTGATGTAAACGTTGTCGTGGATGCTGTTACGAACTGGAGAAGCAGAAGATGGTGGGCGTGGATCTCGTGTTAGTGCCTTTATTATCCTCTGGTTCCAGGACATTTTCTTCTATATCTCTCCCTTTAAGATGCTGTAAACTATCCAAATTGCTAAGAATACAATTTGTAAGTTTATTACATTCTCAATGATAGATTTAATCCATGAATTTACATTCCACCCTAATCCTTTAAAGATTTTTCCTAACCAGCTTGTAGCCAAATCCTTTTGCTCTTCTTGTGCTTCATGCTCTATTTGTTTCAACTGATTGATCATAGTCTACATCTGCAGTTACATTTGGGATATGAGCGCAGCAATGATCAACTTGTCTCTTTAAGAATCCACATACTTCGTGCTCTTTCAGGAGTAACACAACATATCTAGGGCTAATCGATTTTGTAAAGTCATTTTTGTGGTGGCTTGTAATTGTATATTTAATTCTTTAAATCCTTCCCAGTGACTCTTGCCAGTCTATCTACCTCACCTGTAAGTTTGTTTAGCATCTCTCTACTCTGATAGTTTGCTATAGGACCAAGCAATGACTCTAGGGCCCATCCAATTTTCACTCCACTAGAGGGTTCTTGCCAAGTGTCATCTGGATTTTGATTGCTTGTCTTGTTCTTATCTGCAGAAGTTCATGTTTTCCATTAAATGGGGACTTTTTCCAAATTGGACTTAAGGTTGGGAGGCCTAAAGTAATCTCCTTTACTTTCCCGTCTACAGGCAGATGTGTTGTCCAGGTACCATCACTTGCTGCTCATACAAATTGTCCTGGACCTCGGACTGTAACCCTGGTACACCCTATAATTACTCTATAATTCGCTCTGCCTTGTTTATGTTTGATCCCTCTGCAAGCACATCCAAATTGTAGGGCTATTGCCAAGGGTGGCACCTGTTTTATCTCTTCATCATCTGAAGTGCAGTTGTACGTTTTATTACATGCCTGCCAACTTACTTTGTCTGCCCTCGTTCTGCTACTAAGGGCAGTGTTCGTTTTTGCTGGATCTGTTTCATTCTCGGGGCCTTCCCACTTAATACACCAAGGAGTGTTTGCCATATATTGGAATCTTTGAAGAATACTCACAGACCACTCACTGTCCCAAGGTTCTATCTGATCTTTCCTATCCTTGGCCTCACATTTCCATACCACAGTGGTTTCTGTAACTTGCCTCAATTCAGGTACCTGTTTACATGTTAATTGTTTTGTTCTTTTGTATTTGAGGTAGTTTTGATGTTATGATTCCCCAATTTACTGGGTCTCCTGCTGCCTTTGGTATTGGCAGACAGGCAGTTATCCGACTGGTGGTTTGCATTTTGGCAAAATCTTTGACTAATCCAGTCATTACATTCTCAGCCCGAACTGCATTAGAAACCTTTATCACCTGTTTTTCTGTTTGTACCTCTCTCTTCATTCTAGAATGAAGAGTGGTTAGTTGATCATTTTGCATTCCACATCCCAAAGATATTAATAACCATAATGTTAGCACAATTACTGATAGCATTCTGAAAGCAATTAAACACATCTTATGTGCAGCCTTTTTTCATTCCAGAGCTTATACAGTCTGTGATCCAGGATGGACTTTCTTCACTCGGGTATAGTGAATCCAGGGGTCCACACCAACTACTTTGACTGCTGTAAAGGTGGTCAGTAGTACCTGATGGGGTCCATTCTACTTTTCTTTCAGCGGTTCCTCGTTCCAGTTCTTGATGTACACCTTGTATCCTGGATGTATGTTATGAACTGGGTTCTTGAGAGTCAGTGGTCTATTCCACATGAGGATACTCTGGAGCCGAGCTAAAGTTTTCCCAAGAGACAGAACATAATCATACACTTCCTGCTTTCCTGTGACGTGTACATTAGGGTTAGGCTCAGGAGATTCAGATGGTTTCCCATACAATATCTCATAAGGACTGACTTGACATCCCACTCCTAGGCTTTATCCGAATCCACAAGAGTGCTGTTGGCAAAGCCTGGGGCCACTGCAATTTGGCTTCTTGGCATATTTTACTGATCTGCCTTTTTAGTGTCTGATTCATCCTCTCTACCTGTCCACTTGACTGGGGTCTCCATGTTGTGTGGAGGTCCCAATTTATCCCCAGCAATCTACTTACCTCTATTACTACTGTAGCTATGAAATGGGGTCCCCTATCTGATGATACCCCGAGGGGTACTGTTTTGCGGAGAAAAGAAGAAACCTCACAACTTTATAAAAGTTGTAAAGCTGGGTATGTTTATTTACGACGCCAGACGCACACGGAGAAAATTCTCCTCAAAAGGCATGCGTACCCCTGAAAATTTCAGACCTCCTTTTATCCCCCTTCCAAATGCATACGCATACAGTTTCACAATAAGTTCATACATATTCATCCTGCATGACATTTAGCACCAGTTCTTCTTTATCAAAGGAATTTCTAGGTCGGGGCAAATTGACCTCGTGGTCTTTTCTGTTTTTCTTTCTCTGTCGCCTTGCTGTCTCAGCATACAAGTTTTTCCTTCAGCTTTGGCCTCACAGACTTTTCACCATTGTTAGACACTTCACCTAATTCAGGATGGATCCCTACTCTGTCTCATTCCCCCCTTTCCTAGGAAATAAGTAAATTCTTTTACTTAATGAAAACTTTCATGACAATAAGTGTCTTTTAATGCTTCACTATGTACGTTTGATAAAGAGGTTAGTACAGCCATTCGTTGTAGTATTCTCCAGTTCCAAATTAACAATGTAATAGATAATCCTAAGCTTATCCCAACTAATATTAGTAAAACTACAATAGGGTGGCACAACTTATTAAAGATTCCATTTGCAGTTGGTGACCACCCAAAGATCACATCTCACCAGTGATGATCCATATTTTATTTTATTCTTTGTAGAACTCTGGTTATCTCCTTTGTATTATGTTGGATTTCTTTCCACTTTCTTGGATTTCTTTCAAGACTTCTAATAGGTCTTGGTGCTTAATTAATTGTTTAACCAGTGTAAGGTTCATCCCAATAGGGGTAGGTGGTAGTCTGTGATACACTGTGTAATTGGCTGTAATCAGCTGGTGGGATGTTACTGGTACCAAATACGAAAAATCACACCCAATAATCTTAACAAAATTACAAACACAGAGATTAGAATGGTTTCTACTAGACAGAATAACATCATTGCTATCAATTTGTACAGCAGCACAAGCAGTTCTCAAGCATACACCCCTTTCCAGTATATACAAGCACAGTTTTCTGGTCAGTTACTGGATGAATTTCAAAGTGGCAAATACTCTGTTCAGTGTCCAAACACATCTTGGGCATTAACAGTATTGCTTTCACAAATGAATCCCATTTGTTCTCTAGTAATGCAGGATTCTAAGTTTACTGTCTGCCACTTTTCATTCATCTTTCCGTGCCCACACTCTATGTTCTGAAGGATAGAGTGTTGTTTTTTCATGGTTTAATCTTAGGGCAATGATGGGATGGATAACATAAACAGTGGCATTATGTATGGTAAGCACAAAGGCAGTGGCCACATTAGAAACAGGATCATAGGTAAAATTCACCATAGTAGTCCACCAGGATTGAAACTTCCTTTCAAAATCAATTGCATTATCCCACACAATTTTCCAAATATCAGCTGGAAAATTACCTTCACCCCTTTCCTATATGATCAGAGCTGCTGTTGCTTGTATCCATAACTGTGCTTGCATACAACTGAAAGCTAAAGACACATTATCTTAAACTATACTAAGTGCTTCTATGAATTTGTGGTCTTGGTCCCCGGCCTCTTCATACTTCTTTACTTTGGCAGTACTTTTGAAATGTCACTGGCTAGTTCCTAATGCCAATAGAGATTACTATAAAGGCTGCTTCAATTTTGTTAGGCTACCTGCTGCAGCAGCCAGTTTGTTCATCAGTATTTCTGAATCAATTCCATTTAAAACTCCTAATCTTGTCCCTAATATGCCAGTTAGATGTTTGTTATGGGGAACAGGAACTGCTTTCTGTCCATGACCATCCCTCTCTGCAGAGGGATGTGCTGGGCTCACACTGCAAATTCAGACACACTTCACAAGTGTATCTGACAGAGGTTTAGGTCATACTTGAGGCAGATGTTTGTTCTGAAATGTAGAGACCTCGGGAAATCTAACCTCTCCCTCCCCCTCCAAAGCACCTGATTTCTCAGATGTGTGGCAAGCAGGAATGTCTCTCCTGGTCTACAAAACCTCACCCACCTTGCCCCTAGCTAAGATCAAGCTGTGGACTGTGTTCAGGGCAGAAGATAATGGAGGGGAAATCTTGAGAGAAGAGCCTAAATTCATTGCAGTGCCTCAGAAGAAACTGGGATCAGGTTTCTGCTACTTGAAACACTCAGCACAAAAGTGATGTTCAAAATCCTACAGCCTGCTGCTGAGCTCTGAGGGGGTCTCTCTCTCTACCTCTTTTAAGCAGAATCCAACTGCCTCAGACTGGGACAATCACTGATCCAAATCTCAGTAGGAAAAGGGATAGCTATAAATAAGGAAAATCACCTTCTTTGCTTGGGTTAATTTACCACCGGCAGTTCAGCACCCTTTACCAGCCATTGCTTGGGGGTTCAGCCAACCAGCTTGGAAAATGACCTAAGGAAACTGATTTCTTGGTGGTCCTGGTTTTAGGCACCAGGAGAGCTGGCTCCGTCCTTTCTTGTCTGCTCCTGAGACATGCCTGTTTTTGTGACCATGTTGTCAAGCCCTCAAAGGAAGTTTTTAGGAAGGAGGAGCAGGCTGGTTGGATTTTTGAGATGTTAATTTGCATTATCAACTCCACACGTTTGAGAGACCATTCTGGATTGAATAATAGCTGTTGTTCAGTCACATTCTTTACTACGTTTGGTTCAAGTTTGGAGATTGGGTAGAGTCTGAACTAGTATGGGGTGTATAAGGCCCCGCTGTGGTAAAAAGTGCAGTGTCCACTTTGAATTCAAATGAAAGTCTGACAGTAATTCGAGCTCAAAGGCAGGTCACTTCTACAGGCTGTATCAGGGTGAAATTACACCAACAGTCTGATTCACTTAGGCTATCACAGACTTCCTGGTGTTCATATACACCAGGGGAGGTTGAGACACTAATTACATCTGGTCTCTCATAAGCCATCCTATTGATGACCGAGCACTTTACTTTGATTTCTTCTCCTCAGATTCCTTGAAGTGTTCACAGTTCCTGTTCTTGCTATTCTTGCTCCTCACATACCTGATTCTTGTGGATTACTACGGTAGATATGTTTAAATCTTTTATCTCAGAAGGTTTTCCCATGGATCCAGTATACTGCTTAAATGCCAGGGACCAAGGCCATTCAGCATTGCTTTGGGTAGAGGTACTCTCTAGTTCTAAAACTTCAGTTATAATTCTATACAAAACAACTCTGTACACTAAAGTATGAGCTACTCCCGACCGCATATACTCATTTTGCCCGAGTAAGTTTTAGTCTCAGTTCATTGTCTCCTGGTGTCACTCCTGAAGGGGCTTCTGGGCCTTCTTCACCCCAGAGTGATGGATCCAGGCATTCTGCTCTTTGATTCTGATTGCAGTAAAGGTGGTGAGAGGTACTTGCAGTGGTCTCTCCCACTATGGTTCTGAAGTCTTCTCTGTAAGAGACTTAACATATACATCAACCCCAGGCTATCTAACTCCCTGCTCCGAGTTCCAGCCACATGTTTCTCAATTCCTCTGAGCCGTTTGCTTAATGCCACCATGTAGATGGACATTCTGGACATTCCCCTTGTATTCTATATGGTCTTCTATAAGGCATTCCAAAAGGATTCAGCATTCCTTTAGCTCAAAAGGTTTAGTTTGAATTTGCAATAGTGCTAGTGGAAGAGCTTGGGCTAGGGTAGATTAACTTCTTGCCCCAGTCTTATGATTTGCTGCTTAATCAAATGATTCATTCTCTCCACCTGGCCACTTGACTGGGGGCGGTATGGGGTGTGAAGTTCCTAATCTAAGCCCAGGTGGCTACTGATCTTTTGCACTGCTCTGGAAATGGAATATGATTCTTTATCTGAGGATATTGTGGCTGGAACTTTGAAGCATGTTATTATTTCTTGTAAAAATGATCTGGTCACCTCTTGAGGTTTGACAGCTCTGGTGGGGAATGTTACTGGCCACCCTGAAAATGTTTCTATTAATACCAGTAAGTACTGATACCCCCCTTTCCTTGGGAGTTCTGAAAAGTTGATTTGCCACTGCTGTACAGGCTCATGGCCTCTCCCAGTCCGACTGAGTTTTGGCCCGGGGGGGTATTTTGAGGTTAGTCTGGAGGCAAGGATCACATTATCAGCTCACCTGAGTGATAGTGGCATATAAATTCCTGACAACGATACAACAATTCTTTCAATCAGATGTGTGTTCTAGAAAGCCTGTGGAAATTACTGCTTCAAAGTCAACACTTCATTTCAATGCACTCTGTATCACTCGCAGCCTTGGTCATTTCGAAAAAGGAGCCACACTCTATAAAAGGCTTTAAGTAGTTAGGCCCTAGTGTGTTTTCTAATGCCCTTCCTTCACCAGTAACCATGAAAATGGGAAGGGATTACTGGCTCTCTTTCAATGGTAGCCCAACCCCTTGCAGTTGTACGTCTCTTTTGATTTGTATTATTGTATTATGGCCTACCTTCGAGGAAAATCTGTACTTCACCCTTTGCTGCTTTCTTTGCCTCTCCATCCAACAGCTCATTTCTTTCTTCCAATTTTAAGCTCACTCTCTGGTGTGCCTTAATATGCTTTTTCAGGTAGCTGAACTGCTTCCAGCAGCTGAATTGTCTCTTCTTTCCCTGTGAGGTCAGCAGTCCCCTCTCCTTCCAGATGGCTCCAAGTGCATGCACAACTCTGAATGCTTTTTGCTGTTTCTAAGGCATGGGTCAATGCATTTATCTCAGCATCTTGTGCAGAGGTACCTGTTGGTAAGGGTCCAGACTCTATTACCTCTCTGCAGGTAGTCACTGTGAACTTTGCAATGTTGCTTTCTTGTCAGTGAACCAGGTCTCTGCATCGTCCAGAGGAGTGTCCTTTAAGTCTGGGCGGCTGGAGTAGGTAGCTTCAGTGGTCTCTAGGCAACTATGGTGTACTGCTTCTCCTTGATTCCACTGAGAAAAGAAGCTGGGTTGACAATATTAGTCCCCACTATCTCTACATCATCTTGCTCTACCATGATGGCCTGGTATTTCAGAAACCTCTCTGGTGAAAAGCCAGTGGCCACCCTTTACTTCCAGTACTGTGGACACTGTGTGGGACACTAGCACAGTCATTTTTGTCCCAGGGTAAACTTGTGTGCCTCTTGAATGTTCAGCACAACTGCTGCTACAGCTCTGAGGCAACCTGGCCATCCTTCGGCTGTTGCATCTAGTTGCTTAGAGAAGTAAGCAACTACCCTCTGGTATGGACCCAAGTCTTGAGCCAATATTGCCAGGGCAATTCCTTGCGTGGGAAAATAGAAAGAATGCTTTACTTACATCTGGAAGTTTCAAAGCTGGAGCCGACATGAGGGGACTCTCTAGCTGGTGAAAGGCCCGTGTGGCGTCTCTTGTCCACTGGAGATCTCTGTTTCCATTGGCAATAAGAGCATAGAGGGGTCTGGCGAACAGTCCATAATTATAAACCCACAGCTGGCACTACTCTGCCATGCCTAAGAAGGTTTGGAGTTCTTTCATTGTCTGGGGTTTCAGGGTTTGGCATATGGCTTCCCTGCCTTAAAGTCTGCTGCTCAGCACTCAATTCTTACCCCAGGTAGATTACCTTCTGTTTCACTACCTTTTTTTTTTGCTTTTTTCTTTGAGACTCTGCATCCTTGGAGTCCTAGGAAATTCAAAAGGCTTACCGTCCAGGCTTCTCTCGCTTCCCTCGTCTGAGTGGCTACTAGAAGATCGTCCATGTACTGCAACAGCCTCCTTTCCTCTTGTGGAGCTTCCCAGGACTCTGGGTCTTTGCAAGCTGTTCTCCAATTGCAATGGGGAATTTTGAAGCCTTCAGGCACATGGACTATGTGAGCTTGTGTTTGAATGCAAAAATTTTCTGGCTGGCTTCGTGGATAGGGAGGCAAAAGAAGGCATCTCTTAGGCCTAAAACAGTGAACCAGGTTAGCTCAGGTGTTAAACAAGTTGGTAAGATCTATGGATTTGCTACCACAGGGTACAAATTCTGTGTTATCTTATTGACAGCCCTTAATCCAGTACTATCAGTTATTGGACTGATTCCTTCCTTACCTTCCCTTTGAGGGTACTACTCAGTTCTCACTGGTTGTGTTCTTTCATTAAGCGTGATGGGGGAGCATCCCATGGGGGAGCATCTTTCACTCTCCCTGGTACAGCAGAGGCTCATACTCTTGAAAACACTTATTTACTTATTCTAATATCTCCTTACTAATGTCTTTCTTAATTTCAGTATCTGTTAATGTTAAGCCTAATATCTTTGTATCATTTGCCTCTAGAGTAACCTTTCTCATTTGAGAATGTTTAGCAAATTGAGCGAATTGTACAAAAGCTTTTAGGTACACATAGTACACGTGTTACTTTAAAGGTTTGCAAAAGTATGCCTTCTCACACTGGCTAGTTGTTCATTCCCCACACTACAACATAAACATTCTCCACTGGTACTAAAGCTTTATTTAAAACTGAATATATGACCCTTGTGCCGACAAAAATTCTTCCCTTTTGGGGAGGTCATCTTTACCCCTCCTCCCTTACCTTGGGAGGAAGCCTTTAGCAAATCATATGTACTCATTTTGCGAACTGTGATTGCTTTGCATTTCAGCATGATAATCCTTGCCTGATTTCATACGTTGCTATCTTATTCTGCATGCTAAA
Source organism: Zonotrichia albicollis (assembly GCF_047830755.1). Taxonomy (NCBI): domain Eukaryota; kingdom Metazoa; phylum Chordata; class Aves; order Passeriformes; family Passerellidae; genus Zonotrichia; species Zonotrichia albicollis. The sequence goes on from NC_133860.1 coordinate 77,453,413, forward strand.
CAACATGTTTGATTTGCTTTCTCTTTGCCTTGTTTTCCTTTTCAAGGGCCAAGACCAGAGGGCGGTCTGATCTCAAAGTCTCTTTGTCATTCTGGGTGATTTCTTAAAACAAAAGACATTTCAGCATACAAAAACTCTCTCCCATTTTTCTTCCTATTAGAACAGCAAAACAGCAATACTAGTGTTTCTCATAAACACCGCACTGCAATAATACCTGCACATCCAGCTTTTGTTCACAGGCCATTCCCATGTTCCCTGGGGAGACGGGGCAGCCAGAGCTGTCCCTGTGCCCAGGGCACAGCCACTGTCACCTCACACAGCGTGCCAGCCTCTTGATGTACCAAAGGCTCCCCGAAATTGCTCACAAAGGCAGGCTATTCTGTTTGTTACAGAGAACTTTAAATCCTTTCAGCGGATTTTTTCCAGTAAAGACTTACTGCAGTACCAACTGAAGTCTCATAAATCTCGTAAGTCTCATTAACTAATTCATCTCATTCATCCCTTCTATATAAACTCTGTTTTACAAAATATCAGTCTTTTCTAGTTCTCTTCTTGCACAATCTAATTAAGCACTGTGTCTACTTACACTTGTTTTGCTGCTTTGCAAAAAGGCTGTGCTAGTCACAGCCGAAACTCTGATATGCCTGCAGACACAGACACACGCACTCTCCCCCCGCCCCCCTTTATCTCAAATTCACAAGAGCCAAGGCTTGAATTACTATGAGGGGGAGAATTCTTGGAATTCCTTTAACTCGCTTTATCGAAGTTAAACATAAATCACCGTACTATAGTTCTCCTGTGTAAAATGCTACTCTTGTTGCAACAAAATCTTAAAATCTCCACAAACACCACTATACAATCTGAGAATCAAATTACCACAATGCAGCGGAAGAAAATCACCACACAAAATCACTGGGAAAGGGCATATTTCTCAAAGTGCTCACTTTTCTCAACACAACACAGCATACCATAATTCGGCATTTACTCAAATCAATTTTTCCTGGACACAATCAAAATAACAGCACACAGTCTAGAGATCAAGTCCAAACATCCAAGGCAAAGGAACTCTCTGAGCTCATACTCACAGTTAAAATGTACCAAATCTACACAAATCACTACATTGAAACACGATAAATACCATCACTGACATTCCTCCACTCGCTTCTCCACAGGGCACTTCTCTCCCTGCCCCCGCAGCCTGCTGCAGCCGGCGCCTCTGGCCTCACTCGGCTGCTTCAAACATGGGGAGTACTGACCCCCCCCACACTTTAGGGCACTGTAGATTTACTCTCTTTTATACACCATACACTTATCACCTGCATGATCACAAACACAGTGCACTGACCACACACCTTAACCATACAGCAACACAGTGTCTGGACATCACACACACACACAAACAAAACACACACGGGCTCACCAGTTCTGCTCTATCAGAACTACGAACCCCCAATACACACGTACACGGGTTCACCATGGGTTCACCCGGCTTACTCCCAAAGCCGCTAGCGGTCTGCTCTATCAGAACGACGAACCCCGTCTCTAATACAGCTGCTCTATCAGCTGAACCCATGAACCCAGACGTCTCTGGGTGATTTACACCCTTTCTCTCCTTCCTCCCCCCTGGGGCCCCTTAGTACATACCGTATCTTCCTCCGCAGGCCAGTCGTTGTCTGTCCTTGCAGGTGGCAAGTTGAGACAAGTGGAGCCCCACCAGGAAAAAAAATCCTAGGGCGCGCCTTGGAGGTCCGTCTATCCCCCCTGCCCCTGCGGGGACAGAGAACTCCTGGCTGGCTCGCCATAATGTTTTGCAGAGAAAAGAAGAAACCTCACAACTTTATAAAAGTTGTAAAGCTTGGTATGTTTATTTATGGCGCCGGACGCACACGGAGAAAATTCTCCTCAAAAGGCATGCGAGTTTTTCCTTCAGCTTTGGCCTCACAGACTTTTCACCATTGTTAGACACTTCACCTAATTCAGGATGGATCCCTACTCTGTCTCATTACCCCGAATCTGGGAATAATCTCCTGTAGCAACCACTTAACTGTTTCCTTTGCTTGGTTCATGCGACAGGGAAGGGCTTCTGGCCACCAAGAGTATGTGTCAACCCTCACTAACAGGTATTTTTATCCTCGAGTTCTTGGTAGTTCTACAAAATCTACCTGTCAATAGTCTGGCTCTATTCCTATCTGAATTCTTCCTAACTGTGCCTCTCGCATGGCCACTGGGTTGTTTTTTTAGCAGATATCACATTTTGACATTACTGATTTTGCCATTGTTAACATCCATACTGAAATTAAACTCTGCTTTAGCAATTTTACCAATGCCTCTGCTTCCCAGTGACATTTGTTATGTTTAATTTGTAGAACTTCTCTCATTATCAAGGGGGGTACCACTATTTGTCCTTGTGCAGTCACATACCATCCCTCTGAATTCTTTTGTGCATTTAGCAAACATGCCAGTCTCTCATCTTCTACTGAACATTTTGGTTTTGGAGGCAAATTGAATTGGGATACATTAAGCTTCAAGGGTATCAATGCCATTGTTGTTTGTACCTCTTGAGCAACCTGTCGGGCTGCCCAGTTTGCCTTTTGATTTCCCTCACAGATTTTGGAGTTTCCTGATTGGTGTGCTTTGCAGCGTATGATTGCCACTTGTTCAGGTTTTTGTACTGCCTTTATCAATTGCAGGATTGCATCCTGATGTTTAACGTGCGTACCCCGAGAAGATAACAATCCTCTTTCTTTCCACAGTGCTCTGTGTACATGCACCACTCCAAAAGCATATTTTGAGTCAGTCCAGATATTTACCTTTTTCCCTTTACTTAATTCTAGTGCCCTGGTAAAGCAACCAGTTCTGCCTTCTGGGCAGATGTATTTGGTGGTAATGCCTTTGCCTCCACTACTGTATTGACTGTTGTTACTGCATATCCAGTGTATCTGGTTCCATTTTCCACGAAGCTGCTCCCATCTGTAAACAGCTCCCAGTCCGGCTGCTCTAGTGGGACGTCTTTCAGGTCTTCTCTTGCTGAACAGGTGTACTCTATTACTTCTACACGGTCGTGTTCTAATGGGCCTTCTTCAGTTGTGATACCTAGGAACAAAGCTGGGTTCAAAAGGTTAGTTGTTTTTAATGTGACATCATCTTGCTCAGTCAGGACTACCTGGAATTTCATCATCCTGCTGGGAGATAGCCAATGGCCCCCCTTTTGTTCTAAGACAGTGGGTACCATGTGTGGTACATCGACATATATGTGCCTTCCCATAGTAAGTTTCCTGGCTTCTTGTATCAGGATCACAGTAGCTGCGACTGCCTGCAGACATGGGGGCCACCCAGCACTTATGTTGTCGAGTTGTTTGGAAAAGTAGCCCACCGGCCTTTTTCAGCTTCCCAGACGTTGGGTCAGGACTCCTAGTGCTAGGCGCAGCCTTTCATGTGCAAACAGCTTAAAATCTTTAGACAGATCAGGTAACCCTGGTGCTGGAGCAGTTGTCAGTGCTTCCTTTAATTTTAGGGAGGCTTCTTTCTGTGGCTTGTCCCAGGTGAATGGCTGCGTCTTCTGAGCTTCATACAGGGGTTTCGCAATCAGTCCATAATCCACAAGCGACACCATCCTGCCATCCCGAGGAAGACTCGCAACTCATGTAAATTCTGGGGCTCTGGAATAGCACAAATAGCTTGGATATAGTTGGTACCTAGTTTTCATTGTCCTTGTGAAATTTCACACCCCAGGTAAATGACAGTCTGTTGTGCGGTTTGTGCCTTTCCTCTTGATACTTTATAGCCTCCCATTCCCAAGGAATTTAAAATCTCAATGGTTACCTTTATACAGATTGCTCTTTCTCCTGTAGCTATTAGTATATCATCAACATACTGCAACAATAAGTATTGGTCTCTTGGTACTTGCCCATTTTCAGTCCAAATCTCCAGTTCCTTTGCCAGTTGGTTTCCGAATAGGGTGGGACTGTTCTTGTATCCTTGGGGTAATTGTGTTCAGGTGAGCTGGGTCTTTCTTCCGTTCCGTGGGTTTTCCCACTCAAAGGCAAACAGTTTCCTACTTTCTTTGTCAAGGGGGGGATGCAGAAAAAGGCATCTTTTAAATCAGTTATGGTAAACCATTTATATATCTCCTTTACGGATGTTAGCAATGTATAAGGATTTGTTACCACTGGATAAATGTGCTTTGTTATTTTATTTATTGCTCTCAAATCCTACACTAATCCATATTTGCCATTTGGCTTCTTTACTGGAAATGCTGGTGTATTAAATTCTGATTCACATTCTTCTAAAATTCGGTATTTCAAGAATTTCTCAATAATCTTTACTATTCCTTGCTGTGCTTCTGGTTTTATGGGATATTGTTTGACTTGCACAGCCCTTGCCCCTTCTTTTAACTCTACATGCACTGGTTGTGCCAATTTAGATTTCCCTGGTATATCTGTCTCCCATACAGAGGGAATCACTGCATCTTCTACCTCCCTAGGGATAGGGGGAACAGTTTTCTCTTTGATCATTAATATCTGTCCTGTCTTTGATTCAGGTATTTTCATTATAAGCTCTCCATTTTCAAAGGTTATTACCACATCAACTTTTGCCAGCAAATCTCTCCCCAAAAGCGGAATTGGACACTCAGGTACATATAAAAATTTGTGTGTTATAACCTTGTTTTCAAAATACAAATCTAGGCGTTGCAGGAAAGGCCGTTTTTCCTCTTTCCCTGTAGCGCTGACTATTGTCGTTTCCTTGTCCCCAATTTGTCCTTGCAAATCACTCAATACAGAAAAAGTAGCTCCTGTATCTATTAGAAATCTGACCTCTTTATGCCCTAACTGTATATTTATAACAGGTTCCTTAACTTGTTCTACCAGTTCTACGTCTAGTCAGCTGGTATACTCCCCCAGGACTATCTCCTTGGTAGCCTGCTGGAACCAATTGCCCTGGTCAAACTGGTTATTCAAGCTTGGACAATTTCGCTTCCAATGCCCCTCCTGCTTACAATACGCACATTGATTCAGGCTTAACCCCTGGGTAACTGGTCTCCTACCCTGACCATTCCTATTACGTCCCCTGAAATTTGGGTTCCCTATCCCCTGTATTACTGCCAAAAGATTCTGCTGCTGCCTTTTACTAGCTTCTTTTTGGCGATTGTTACATACCTTCCAAGCAACCTCAAGTAACTTATCCAAATTCCTTAGTTCTTCCCCTTCTAATTTTTGGAATTTTCTACAAATGTCGTCCTGTGATATGCCCAAGAATATGAGAGGGACCTGAACCTTTGCTTGCTCTGTATCCATTCGGAGGTCTGTATATTTCCTGGCTACCTCCTTAAGCCTCTCCAAAAACGCAGTGGGAGATTCCTTCTTTTCCTGCTGAACCTCATATAGTTTGGACCAATTTATAGTTTTGGGCACAGCGTTCTGAACTTCTGTTTGGATCCACTGTTGATATTTCCGTAATTTCCTCATATTGCACAATAAATTAGGGTCCCGATTTGGATCCTCAATTGGGAAATTCACATCTAAATTCCCTGTTACTAGCCCATTTCTAGTATCTTCTCTTGCCCTCTCTTTGGCTGCCTTAAGTACCATTTCTTTTTCAGTACAATCCATCAGAGTATCTAATATTACTTGTATGTCATCCCAGTCAGGGTTTTGAGTTTTTATAACCATTTTTACTATGCATGCCATTTTATCAGGATTTTCTCTATAAGTTCCGGCTGACTGTTTCCAAATAACTAAGTCTGCCAGGGAAAAAGGCACTTTTACAAATACTGGCCCTTCCACTCTGACACCTTGTCGCAAAGGGGCAATCACAGTCTGTTTTTGTGTGCTTATGCCTTTTCTATGCACAACTGGGGCAAGCTTTGATTGACTCCGGTTTCTATGGGCTACTGGGATCTGATTCATTACCATTGCTATCTTTTTCACTTGCATACCTCTTTCTCCTTTCTATCACAGTTAGGTTTTGCTCATCTTCTGAGGAAGAGGGATCGGGTGATGATGGGAGAGGAGGATAAAGAGGGAAAGGTGTACTAGACGAGACAGACTCATGACTAGGTGAGTGAGGAGCAGGAAGTGAGATAGGGACAGATGAAATAGATGGGATAGGGTTAGGTTCTCTTGTTCTTATTGGAGCTATTTGTAAATCAATATCTGTATAATTTTCCCTACTCAAGCTTTCTCTTAACGCCAAGTGTTCTAAACAACATTCCTCACAAATCCCACACTTTGCAGATGTTTTAACCACTAATAATCCACATTCATCCTGCCATTCTGGCTTTCCCCATAAATAGAAAAACAGATCAACATTAGGTACTTCATCCCATTTTCCTTCTTGTTTACAAAACATCATTAACCGCGAAACAGTGTTATATTGCAGAGTACCGTATTTTGGCCATTTTTCGCTGTTCTCCAAGGCATATTCTGGCCACCATGAATTACAATATTCAATCAGCTTAGTTTTACATAATTCTTCCCCAAAGTTACCCTGTTTCCACTGTGCTAATAAGCACCCCAAAGGAGAAGTTTGTGGGATAGGGGTGTTACTGCCCAAAATCCTTTTAAGTTTCTCCATTTCAAATACACCACAAATGCCAAACCCGCAGTGCTTTCACGATTGTTTTATGGAACGGCGCCTAGTCTTGTACCAACAGGAATTCCTTTAGCCCAACCAAGCGTAGATTTCGCTGTGTCTTATTTGGCAGGCATCCAAAATCAAACCAAAGTAAAAGGCACCTTACCTTTCTCCCGGGGACGTTTGTGAGCAGCGGAAGTGGTCGCAGCCAATGGGCTCCATGAGAATCCCTCAGTGCCAGCTGGAATGTGATCGAGTCACGAACTCGCTCAGCAGCACTCCTAAGGGGCCCATCTGGGTCGCCAAAATGTTAGCGTTCAAAAACACATAATCACAGGGGATTATATGCGGTGCTTTTTATTAAGAGCTCCTGGTGTCAGGGGTATATTCAACCCAAATCTGACTCTGACCCTACATCCGAAATGATCATGTTTTTATACTCTATCGTTATATAACTTTCATGTTAATTATTAAACTTATATTGTTCCATTGTATACATAAATTTAGCTTCTCTCTTCTTATGGTTATATAATAATTACATTTAATTACTAAACAATCATCACATCTAGCAATAATATAATTTATCATACTACTTACGCAGGTGCAGTTGATCTGGGAAAGCACAAAGCCTAACATTTTAGATTCTATCTTTAACTTTTTCCAGGGTTCCACTATCACTTTAACAATGGATTTCTGCCTTATGTTTATAGCTAATGATTGGTGAGGTGATCCTCCAAAGTACATTATTTTGCATAAAAATTTTTGTTAGTCATTTAACAGGTGACTTTTAACTTTAAAAATGTGTCTTGGTTTGAAAAGACAGGTGTCTGCTAAGGAAGGCAGGACCTCCCCTGAAATGGAAAATGTAAACCCCCTCCCTTTGAATTGCTATCATTTTGAAATTAAGGGGGCCTCTCAGGCAAAGATATGGAATAACAGTTCTTTATTAGGGAAGAAAATAAAAGTAAAGTAAACAATGCAGTAATAGGAAACAACACTGACAGAGTCAGGATACAACCTGACACCTGTCAAGGATGGAGAGAGATGGGGAAGACTGCCTCAGTGATCAGAATCCAACTTTACTGTGGGATACAAGTGCTTATATACTATTTCAGGGAGACTAGTAATGTGTACTACAATGATTGGGTTAAAATCACATACACAAAGTTATGCATATATCAACATCTCTTGCTTGCAGAGTTTAATGGGATTTTCTTTTTCCAGTAAACCTGTTCGACTTCATCTTCTTGCAATCTAGGTCTAATTTTCAAAGTTCTGTTTGCTTTTGCCAAGGCATCCCATTATCAAATCTCTGATGTTAACCAGGTCCAAAGTCTATCATCTGTCTGATGTCCTCCAACATTCCAACAGACACCCTGTTGGTCAGGGAATTGGTAGCAATCCAATTGAAATGGTCGCTGCCATCCTCCTGGAGAGGCAGATGTGGTTTTGTTGAAGCAGTGATCCTGTAGAAGGGTGTGGTCTTCCTTTGAAGATCCAGTGGTGGTGTAGATGGGCCTGGTCTTCCTCTGGGAATCCAGTGGAAAAGGCAGCTGCTTCTCTGGGAATCCAGAGGAAAAGGCTTTCCTGGTGTCCCAAAATCTCAGCTTCTATCCAATTAGGAATGTTTGGCTCCTCCCTCTGGGCAGAGCTTCTCACAATGTGGCATGATGTAATTTTATCAGTCATGCTGTGGCACTCAATGGCACATTAAGAGCAGATGTCTCCCTGGAGGGAGGACTGGTTTGTGGAAGAGATGAAGAAAACTGCTCAATTAACAGAAGATAACAGAGACGCACCTCTAACAGATGCAAATAGAATATACACATTACCTTGCAACCTAGGACAAAAGGATGACAAGTGGCAGAACTTCAGTTGAAGAACTTTGCAACTAAAATTTGGCTATGATAAATAGATTTCTTTTTTTTTTTTTTTTTGGTATCTTAGTGGATATCCCTTGGATCTTAACAATCCTTCTTGAAACAAGGCAATAATAATGAGTAGGAGTATTAAGAAAACACTTCTTAATACACACACAATTAGACTTCCTTGATGCACAGCAGTAGTTGCCTGAGACAGAAATATAACATTTTCCAAATCATAGGCATATTGATTTTGGTCCTAACAATCGCAAACACCCATAATGTGTATTTTTCTATGAACTCCTAGGCATATTTTACAAACAATTGTACATTTTCCTAACTTTTGTAGGATAATCCTTCAGTGTGTTTATATTAGAGTTTTTGGAACATGATTGCCTTGATTTTTCAGGAGCTAAGGTGGTTGTGAGGTTTTAAAAACGTTAATAGGGAAATGCTGGCTTTCTCTTGCACTTGGTGAGAGTGGCTCTCTCTTAGCTGCTGTGAAATGGCTGTGGCATGTGGCCAGCACCATCTTCTCAGGATGGCTTGGTTGCTATTGCTGGCATGGCCCCACACCCTCGCATGCTCCTTTCCACTCTTTTTTGCTGGTTGGGCCCTCCACAGAGGCTTTTCCCACGCTCTGCTTCTGGGTTTGGTGTCTGCAGCTCTTCTCAGATCCGTCCTTGGAGGAAGGCTCCGGGGCAGGGCCACTCCCGGTGCAGACACGGCGAGGCTCCATAGAGGTGTGACTTTGGAGCCAGCCCACTCGCTTTCCATGGTGATGGGAAGTGTGGGGACCCGGTGCCAATGGCAGGGTCGATCTCAGCGGCCATGTGGCAGGGTGCAATGGCTGCGGAATTGCCCTTCAACCCGGAGGTCTCGGAGCAGCTGCATGGTGTGGTGTGCCCAGAGGGGCAGAAGTGCCCACTATGTGCTCTGCTCCCCCAGAGCAGGGCGGCATGCTGTGCCCGCCTGAGTCAGCTGCCAGAGCTGTGGGAGCCCTCATCTCTCCACGTGTCTGAATTGTGCAATCGGCACCACCTGAGCGGTGTGGGACTCCAGGCGGCTCTCCAAAATGCAGTTTATTTTATCCAAGAGGTTACAGCAGTGCAGGGTGGTGGGTGACAGAGCCTGTGCCTACAGCTGTCAGCTCCAGCTGCAGGCAGGCCTGGCGACCCTTTGGTTTTGGTTACATTGCATTATATACTTTTCTTTGCTTAGCACGTTAATACAGTACAACCAATCTATATCTTAACTATTATCTATAGCCTATCATAACTACTATAATTACCATATTCATGTTACTGTTCTCCAATCTCTAAAAGTTAGTACATTACAGTTTAAGCTAGGAGTTGTTTTTCAGTTTTCTTGCAGTGGGAAATTCTGAGACCTTTTTTCTACTTGCAGTTTTGCTGACTTGTTTGCCTGTGCTTTCTGCTTGGTAAAAACATCTTGTTTGAGGTGGGTTTCTCAGACTTTGCTCTAAGTCACAAAAACCGCTTCTAACTAACATACCCTTTGCCTCCTTGGTTATCCAGTAAGACTGGCTCAGCAATTGTTTTCTTCTATATCAAAACTTGCTTCCATCTCTATTCCTTCATCAGACCCTACATTTAAAAATCTTTCTGCTAAGCATGCATATCTGTGTGACTTTCTTGTCAAATTTTCATCCTTCCCAACAGCCGCTGGCTCTCTGGACATCGTTGGTGTCCTCGGCTTGGGCAGCCCCTGGATGCTCTCTGTTTTCTGAGATTCCCCCACTCCCTGGGGCTGTGCTGCTTTCCACAACTCTGCATTGGTCAGCCACAGTTCCATTGCAGTAGGATACGTTTTCTCAGCTGCTGGGGCCCGCCAGCTCCCGTGGCAATGCTGCTCACGCCCAGGGTGGAACAAAGAGGTGGCTGCGCTGCTGCCCTTCCCCCTTTCATAAGTCCAGAACAAGCATCCATGGTTTTATAATACCGATGGCTGCATCATCACCAAATGGCACTGCCTCAAATATATTCTGTCCAACCTTCTCCCAAAAGGGCAAATCTAAAATGTCCCCTTCTGATATGTGCAGCTCATGGTTTTCGCACCAGGTGAATAAAGCTTGTAGAGCTCGTTCATTGGGGTTTATCCCTCTTCTTTGAAAGAAGAAAATCAGTACCTTCATTACGGAGTTTTCTGGTCCTGACATCCAAACTCCCACGGTCTCCTAAGTGGTTCCAGTCCACAAAAACAAGGCTAGCAACCTCACAGCACTTCACATTACTTAGCAAAGTCCTGGCTTTTCACCATATTGGCTCTGTCACCGTTTCCAGCTCCCAGGCTGTATTTCTCTGGTTCCAAACACCAATCCAGGGTTAGATGCCCTTGTAATCTGGTTTCCACACCACTTCCCAGCTCTCAAGCTGCTTGTAATCCAGTTCTACACCATTTTCAAGCTCTAATGTTGTGTGTCTCTTTTGCTCTGTGCTTCTGAGTTCTTATAATTTCAGAGTTTACCACGTTAGGTCAAATGAGGGGGTTGCGGGTGCAGGAGACAGAGCTTGCTCAGCCTCGAGGTTTGTGTGGCACAGAGAGTGTTTATTTCCCAGGCTACCCCTAAGACAGAGCATTTGAAAGACCCGGTCTGCATATTCTTATTGGTCTGAATTCCACGCCCCCTGGGGATCTGGCCAGTGAAATGCTTGCAGCTTTCTAAGAGACCTTACTGGGAGAAGCCCCTGGCAGTCAGTCCTGAGGCTTGGCAGCAAGCTCATCCATGACATTCAGTAACACCAGCCAACGGGGACCTTCTTTCTGCTCAGTTGTGTTGGGTTTCACTTTGGTTTCAGTTATGTCAGTTTGAGATTAAAGGCATAAAAAGGATGCAGAATAAAAGAATTTTTACAATAAACAGATCTCCTTTGGATGCATGAGGGGGTCCCTGTTGCTTTGCTCTCCTCTGCCACATGCAAATCTGCCTTTTGGGAGTGCTAATTCAATAAATAGTCACTATACATAAACAAAGCTAGGGCTATAATTCTCAAAAAACTTATAACTCTCTCAAGGTGTTTTGTTTTGTTTGACAGAATATCTTAGGTGTGGAGTTGTTTTGGTGTTCACAAGGGGTCCCATGAAAACAGAAGAGATGAGAATCTTGACTCCATGCTTCAGAAGGCTGATTTATTATTTTATTATATATATATATTATTAAAATGATATATTAGAACTATACTAAAAGAATAGAAGAAAGGATTTCATCAGAAGGCTTGAAAGGAAAGGAATGGAATGAATAACAAAAGCTCGTGACCCTCAGAGAGTCCAAGCCAGCTGACCGTGATTGGCCATTAATTAGAAACAACCACATGAGACCAATCAAAGATCCACCTGTTGCGTTCCATAGCAGGAGATAATTATTGTTTACATTTTGTTCCTGAGGCCTCTCAGCTTCTCAGGAGGAAAAATCCTGGCCGAGGGATTTTTCAGAAAATATCATGGCTACATGGGGTAGAGAGTTATATCTTACAGGCTGCTTTAAAAGAAGAGATACTGCAATCCCACGAAATCACATCAACCAAAGCACTCCCAGTCTATTAGTAAGAATTAACAAAGTCTGAACTTCGAGATATTTTCTATCTCAAAGCTTTGTACGTACATCCATCCATACAATACCACTGTGATTAACTACACTGACACACAGGTTTGCATAAGTACTATTTTCTCAAATACACTGGAGTATGGTAGAGCAAAAGAAAACATCAACTGCAGCGTCTAAAGCATGTGGTTTAATATTCCCTTTGTGTTCACAGCTTTAAATTAAAATTTACCCTTATAAATAAAGGTATTAGAGGTTCCCCATGAACTCCACAGATTTTAAAAAGGTGCTTGAAGGCTGGATCTGAAGAAAGAGAGATATTCCATTAAAAGGTTTCAGTTGCAGAGTTTTCTGACTATTTGTCACTTCAGTTTAGAGTGTCTAGAAAATCATTTTCATGCTGAAACTCACTAACAACTACCTTCCATATTTTTCTGGTTAGGCACTCATGCCAATTCCTGCTGAAGTCAAGAGCAGGTTTCTAAATATAGCAGGAATAAGATTAAACCTGAAAGGTCTACCAGTGCTATCACTGAAATATTGATTGGCGTGTTCTCTTATTTTTTGAACCAAAATATAACCATGGCTTTTACGAACATATTTTGAACCAAAATATGACCATGGCAGCTGGTATGCAGATGCAATAATCACAGAACTGAAGTCATTTGAGATTACAGAAAGGTTAAAAATTATGCATGGGAAGGTAATAACAGGAATTTCTAGCTAACAAAAAATGGTTTCTCCTGCAGCCTTGAGGTCATGTCCTTATACCCTTCTCAAAAGAAAACTTATTCATTGAAGTCTCATCATCATCCCACACATATTTAAATTAATTGGAACTGTTGATTAGCCCATGTCAATTAGCATCTTGCTTTTTCTTTTTGCTGACTAACTCTGATTCACTTTCAAATCATAAATCTTTCAAGGAAAAAATATACCATGCAGAGGAAAACCCAAAGCATAGGCTTCTGTACATGCTATTGCCAATCCCTGTGTGACAGCCTCCTGCTAGCTTCCTACATCAGACACAGGGCAACTTCGCTGCAGCACTGACTTTCTTAATATTGGTGACATTTTAAAAATCCAAAGACACTGCTTGTTTTAAAAGTCCTAAAAAGAGCATTCTGAGTTTCTGATAGCAAAGATAGAGGGACTAATTTGGTTTAGGAGAGAAGGTGTTTGTGCAGTTGGATAACAGCTTGTATGTTGACGTGTCTGGCGGGATTTATATGTTTGCGCTCCCCTTGTTTGAGGCAATGAGCGCAGTGTCACCTGTGCATAGCCGACACCACGGTTTAAGACTGTATGCCTTGAAGGTGCAATGCTTTATTTGTAATCAAAGGGGAAATGTATCTAAACTTATTAGGATAAGCAGTTCCTTTGCAAATAGACTGATCTAGAAACTTTGCCATTTTTAAGGAGTAAACTCCCAAGGTTATAAGGAAAATGCACATATGCTTCTCATCGCCTTATAGAATTTTCTTGGACATGATTTCATTTTTCTGAAACTGGACTTGTACACCTGCAAATACATTTGAAGGGTCTTGTTAAATTTATTTCAAAGGTATTTCAGACAGCAGGAGTAGCAGCAACATCTTTCATTTCAACAATGCTTGTTGGTTTCTTTTGTACTTAACTCCTATACTATTTATTTCCTTAAAATAGGATTTAATTTATACAGAGATATGTTATTGTTTTAGTCTACAACTGTTACTCAGAACTGAGTTTTGCAAAATGAATGCTCACAGAAGTGCTGATTTGACAATCTTAAGTACTGCAGCATTTTAAAGCGATAGGATATTGGGGTTACTCCAATAGATGTGGAATAGAAACCACATTACCTGTGACTTCCTTTCTCAGTTAAAAAGAAAAAGAAGAGAGAAATAGCTGGGCTTTAGCTGTGTGTCTGGATATGAACCCATGTGAGATTTTTGAATGGTTCCACACAAGTTTTTCAAGCTTTCTCTCTGTCTCTGAGTTCCCCAGCCCTTGGACCACCGCTGTCCGGTTTTGTTGGTTTTGCATGGAGGAGCAAATTTAATTAATTTTTGGAGAGGAGGAAAAAGGGCAGCCACCAAAGAGGGATTGCTCTGAGGAGCTGCTAAAAGCTTTCTCCGTGCAGGCAAAACCAATCACTGACTGGCTCTGAAAATAGGCCCACTGCTGAACCAATTAGAAAAGCTAGTGACACCTCTGGAACAACATATTTAAGAGAGGAAGAAAGGTGCAGGAAGCTCTTTCTGCCTTCCGAGGGGGGCTGTGGGGACAGCTGAGCCCCTTCCCAGTGGGGTTGGTGGCTCTTTCCCATCAGGGCCGCCGGGCCCTGCTGCCGGGGCTCATCCCAGCACCGCCAGCAGCTGCGGCCAAAACCGGGAGCGGCCCTGGGGACAGGAGCAGGAACAGCCCCGCTGCCTGTGCCGGGAGCAGCCCCGGGACCGGTGCCAGGGGAGGCCCCACGGCCGAAACTGAGCTGCCAGGGCCACAGGAGCCCACGCAGCCACCGCCACCTGGGCGCGGCCCACGACACACTTTGCCTGCCAGGCCACCAAGAGCCTGCTGCAGCGCAAACCAAAGGACAGAAACCTTCTTAGCAGGACCACTCTCTTTGTTCTCAAGGCTAAGACAACAATTTGCACGCATTAGTCACTGCACTGGGGGAATAGAGGGCTCAACACTGTCTGGTACAGCTAAAGGAATTCAGCATTTGTTACAATTCAACTTTTTCTCAACACCTTCCTGCTCTAGGAATTGCTCACAAGCATTTCATCAATGCACCTCACAAATGCTTTTGCTGACTGAAGCTGCTTTGCCTCTTTCCTTCAGAAATGAATGAAGAAAACTGTCCTGGTTTAGGACAAATTAGGGGGAAATCTCCAAAAGGGAGCCCCCCCCAAAACAGAACAAACCTCCAACCACCCCTCCCCCAACACCGGGTTCGGGAAGGAATTCCTCGGAGGAGCAAAGTGGAAAACAAAACCTATTTATTTACAAGTAACAAAAAGAACACTCCCCAACACAAGAAAAGAAAAGGGACCAGACTGTGTTGTGAGGGCGCCGAGCTTCTGTCGCAGGCTTCGGGGGTCCTGGAGCTCTCAGGCCAGATCCGGAGCCGGTCCAGTATCTTCAGGGGATGGTAAGAAAAAGAGAACAAAAGAAAAGGGAAAAAAGAAAAAAAAAAACCAGCGCAAAAAAAAAAGCAGAAAGCAAGCAAGCAAGCAAGCAAGCGGCTAGCCAAGCCAAGCAGCAAAAGCCCCAAAGCAAAAGTGCCTGGGCACACCCCCCCCCCCCCCTTCCCCATCCGGCCACAGCAAGACGGCGGGGGGGGGGGGGGGGGAAGGCACAGCTGCCAGACACAACACACGATATTGGGATAAAGGCTGAAGGCTGTCACCCCACGACACTCCACCCCTTATCCCATATCGTGAACATACAATAAAAAACTTTCATTTCACTTACTCACACCTTTGACACTTACGCATTTCTCTCATCTTACTTGCTCAGACCTTTGACACTTACAGTTTCCTTCTGTCTCACATTCAACAAACAATGACATTCATATATGAGTCTCATCCCACAATCAGGTCTCCCTGAGGTACACACCCTGTTGTTCCATCTTTCTGCATTATCCACCATGTATTACCTGGTCCTTGAGCAAAGACAATCCCACGGATGGGTTTGTCTGTACTCGAGGCAGGGTTGATGCCACTTATAGGTGGCATCTCTACCCTGGTGGGGTAGAGATCCCAGTCGCGATCTATCTTCAACTCCCCTATCTTTGCAGCCTGATGTACTTGCTGGTTGTTTTGCTGCTCTTCATTAGCTCTACTTCTGGGGACATGGGCATCTACATGGCGAACCTTCACAGGTAACTTCTCTAACCGGGTAGCGATATCCTTCCACTCTTCCGCAGCCCAAATTGGTTTTCCTCTGCGCTGCCAGCTGGCCTCCTTCCATCTCTTCAGCCATCCCCATAGAGCGTTGGCTGCCATCCAAGAATCGGTATACAAATAGAGCCTTGGCCACCTCTCTCTCTCTGCAATACCTAGGGCCAGTTGAATAGCTTTGATTTCAGCAAATTGACTGGATTCACCCTCTCCTTCAGTAGCCTCTGCAACCCGTCGAGTGGGACTCCATACAGCTGCTTTCCACCTCCGTTTCATCCCTATGACACGACAAGAACCATCAGTGAATAGGGCGTAACGTGTTTCTTCTACTGGCAACTGATTGTATGGCGGAGCTTCCTCAACCCGGGTCACTGGCTCTGGCTCCTCATCTGCGACACTAAAGCTTTCACCTTCGGGCCAATTTGTAATTATTTCTAGAATCCCAGGGCGATTTAACTTCCCAATTCGAGCGCGCTGCGTAATGAGGGCAATCCACTTACTCCAAGTAGCACTGGTGGCATGGTGGGTAGAGGGAACCTTTCCTCTGAACATCCATCCCAGCACCGGTAGTCGGGGTGCCAGAAGGAGTTGTGCCTCTGTACCAATCACCTCCGAGGCGGCTTGGACTCCTTCATAGGCGGCCAAGATTTCCTTTTCTGTTGGAGTATAGTTATCTTCAGACCCCCTGTAGCTCCTACTCCAAAATCCCAATGGTCGGCCTCGGGTCTCGCCAGGTAGCTTTTGCCAAAGGCTCCAGGACAGACCATGGCTCCCGGCTGCAGAGTAGAGCACGTTCTTCACATCTGGTCCTGTCCTGACTGGACCAAGGGCTACAGCATGAGCGATCTCCTGCTTGATCTGGACGAAAGCTTGCTGCTGCTCAGGGCCCCAGTGGAAGTCGTTCTTCTTGCGGGTAACCAGATAAAGGGGTCTCACAATCTGACTATACTCAGGGATGTGCATCCTCCAGAAACCTATAGCACCTAAGAAAGCTTGTGTCTCCTTCTTATCAGTTGGTGGGGACATAGCAGTAATTTTGTTAATAACATCCGCAGGAATCTGACGCCGTCCATCTTGCCACTTCACCCCCAAGAACTGAATTTCTCGGGCAGGTCCCTTGACTTTGCTCTTCTTAATGGCAAATCCGGCGTCCAGGAGAATATGAATTATCTTCTCTCCTTTTTCGAACACTTCTATTGCCGTGTTCCCCCAAACAATGATATCATCAATATATTGTAAATGTTCTGGAGCCTCACCCTCTTCTAGTGCAGCCTGGATCAGTCCATGACAGATGGTAGGACTGTGTTTCCACCCCTGGGGCAATCGGTTCCAGGTATACTGCACTCCCCTCCATGTAAAAGCAAACTGAGGCCTGCATTCTGCTGCCAGAGGGATGGAGAAAAACGCGTTAGCTATATCAATGGTCGCGTACCACTTTGCTGCCTTGGACTCCAGCTCGTACTGCAGTTCCAGTATGTCCGGCACAGCTGCACTCAGTGGTGGAGTCACTTCATTCAAGGCACGATAGTCTACAGTCAATCTCCATTCTCCGTCAGATTTTCGCACGGGCCAGATAGGGCTGTTAAAGGGTGAGTGGGTTTTACTGACCACCCCTTGGCTCTCCAGCTCTCGAATCATCTTGTGGATGGGGATCACGGCATCTCGATTCGTCCGGTACTGCCTGCGGTGCACTGTTGAGGTGGCAATTGGCACTCGCTGCTCCTCTACCTTCAAGAGTCCTACTGCAGATGGGTTCTCTGATAGTCCAGACAAGGTATTCAATTGTTTAATACCCTCTATCTCCACTGCAGCTATTCCAAAAGCCCACCTGAATCCCTTAGGATCTTTGTAATAGCCATTCCGGAGGAAGTCTATGCCCAAAATACACGGAGCCTCTGGACCAGTCACAATTGGATGTTCCTGCCACTCCTTCCCAGTCAAGCTCACCTCAGCTTCCAACAAAGTCAACTGTTGTGATCCCCCCGTCACTCCAGCAATGGAAACAGGTTCTGTCCCCACGTGTTCCGATGGCATTAAGGTACATTGTGATCCAGTGTCAACCAATGCTTCATAGTCTTGTGGCTCTGATGTGCCAGGCCATCTGATCCACACCTTCCAAAAAACCCGGTTCTCCCGTGCCTCTTCCTGGCTGGAGGCAGGGCCCCTCTAAGCCAGATTGTCCTTCTTTCCTTGGGCATATGCCTTGGAAGTTCCTTCAAGGGGATCGGACATGTCATCGTCATCGTCATACTTAACATCTCGGCTACGAGCGACCGGAGCTGCTATCTTTTTGGTTATACTTTCTCTTTTCTTCAAATCACGCACCCATTGTGCCAAAACAGCGGTGGGTTTTCCATCCCATCTCCTCATGTCTTCTCCAGACTCACGCAGGAAAAACCATAACTCAGCCCGTGGGATGTACCTTCTCTCCCCATCAAAGGAGCGCCGGCGTTGGACACCAGGGCTTCTAATTTGTATGGCTGAGATTTGAATAAGGTCCTCCTTAATCTCTTCCCGGAGTTTCTTATGATTCTCCTCTATTTTGTCTTCTAGTTTCTGCAGTCGGGTTTCCACTGCTGCAATTCTGGCATGAGTTGGGCCATGCACAGCATCTGCGTACGCTCAAAGCTTCTTTGCCATATCGAGCACAGTCTCATATGTATCATCCCGCTTCATTATTGCTAGGGCAGAAGCGTATTCAGGTGGCCCAAGTCGCACAAGTTTCCTCCACATTATCGGAGTGCATGGTACCAGGTCCGGATTCCTAGTTGTTGTGTCATCTGAGAAAATGAGCTCTGCGACCGCCATCTCTCTCAGGCGTTGGATCCCCTGTTCTATGGTCTTCCACCGTGTCTGCTGCATATAGAGATCATCCGTACACAGGTACCGTTCTGCTACGCTTCTTAGGACCCGTTCCCAGAGGCTGTGAGGGTTAGCCCCCCTCATCACATCTTGATCGATGGCAGGATCATGTGACAGGGATCCCAAATGCCTCACTTCAGTACCATCCAAAATCGTAACCTCCCCTGCAGCATCCCAAAGGCGGACTAACCAACTAATAATAGATTCGTCAGGTTGTCGGCTGTAATCCTTTCTTAGGCCTCTGAGGTCCTTCAGAGAAAAGGAGTCAATATTGGCTCCAGATTCTGTGCCCCTTGATGTGGCCTCTGATTTTGGTGAGGGTCCTTCTTCTGCATCATCGTCATCATCCTCCACCTTCCGATCGGTCTTGCCTTTACACTTTCCACCTCTTGTATTAGCTGCAACAGCCATGGTTTGGGGCCTATTGTCTGATTCAGCTGCTAGCCTGGAGCCTGGGATGTTAGCTGCAGCCTGGGTCACTGGGATAGTAACTAACTTATCTCCCTGTTCCCTTTCTGCTATCTGCTGCTCCACAGTATCTAGCAGAGTACGGTAAACAAACGCCAAGGCCCAGCTCACTGCAGTAATCCTTTCTTCCTTAGTATTACCATGGCACTTCTCCCTCAAATACTTTGCCACCTCGACTGGATTCTGAATTTGATCAGATGGGAAGTCCCAGTCTATAGGATTAGAAAATTCCTTTAAAGTCTGGCCCATATCCTCCCATTTCCCACTCCAGTCAAGATTTTTCCTGCTTTGTTTTACTCCTGAATCAGGAGTCTCTCTAACCCCTCTAGAAATCTCAGCTTTCATTTTATATACACTCCAGACAGTATAGACAAGGCTTAATAAATTAAATGCCAGAAAGATGGTTTCTTTCAAACTCAGGGGAAAGTCAGTATTTTCTAATAGAGATGTCAACAATTTGTAGGAGAAGAAGGAAGACAAAGGCTGAAAAGCCCCTTCCTCTTCTTCTCCCCAAACAAACTGAGTACACAGCCATGACAACAATCCATACATTCCTGAAATAAAGTCCAGCATTGTTATCCGACACATCATCACACATAAGGCCAGCACAATGATTATTCTGGTTAGTGCCCCCCGCTTACAAAAGCTACTTATTAGGGACAACATCAGAGCTATTTTGGGGTAAGGAAATAACCCTAGGGACCACAAAGGTATTAAAACTTCAAAAGCCCCTAGGGACCAGAAAAACCGGCAAGCTTCCACTCCAAATGACATTATGAATCACCAATATGCCCACAAAACAACCAAAACCAAAATATTATTGTTATAGGTTTTTTTTCCACACTTTTTGGCCTCCGATTTTCCCGGCCAACGCACCAAAAAGTATACTGTCCTGGTTTAGGACAAATTAGGGGGAAATCTCCAAAAGGGAGCCCCCCCCAAAACAGAACAAACCTCCAACCACCCCTCCCCCAACACCGGGTTCGGGAAGGAATTCCTCGGAGGAGCAAAGTGGAAAACAAAACCTATTTATTTACAAGTAACAAAAAGAACACTCCCCAACACAAGAAAAGAAAAGGGACCAGACTGTGTTGTGAGGGCGCCGAGCTTCTGTCGCAGGCTTCGGGGGTCCTGGAGCTCTCAGGCCAGATCCGGAGCCGGTCCAGTATCTTCAGGGGAGGGTAAGAAAAAGAGAACAAAAGAAAAGGGAAAAAAGAAAAAAAAAAAAACCAGCACAAAAAAAAAAGCAGAAAGCAAGCAAGCAAGCAAGCAAGCAAGCGGCTAGCCAAGCCAAGCAGCAAAAGCCCCAAAGCAAAAGTGCCTGGGCACCCCCCCCCGCCCCTTCCCCATCCGGCCACAGCAAGACGGCCGGGGGGGGGGGGGGAAGGCACAGCTGCCAGACACAACACACGATATTGGGATAAAGGCTGAAGGCTGTCACAAACTGCCTTCTGAAACCTTCTGCTCCCTTCCAAATCAGTTCACTCCCCAAGCACAAGCCACAGGCTCATCCCTGATTCCCTTTGGGAGATAGGAGGCAATATTTTGCTGCAGCCAAAAGGTTATTAGAAAAAAAAAAAGAAAGCTGTTGGCACTAGGTGGAGTTAATTATGCTTTGCATTTGTCCCAGTTAATTTGGTGGGTGTTGCTGTGAGCTGGAAAAGGGGAGGGGGTGAACACTAGACCAAAAGGGAAGTAGAAGTGGAGAGGGGACAGAAAAGTAGGCTGTCAGGAGAGACCAGAAGTTCCCTAGTACCCAGCCAAAGGGAAAGGGGACAGGGATCACGCAGGGCTGGGAAAAGCAATAAAAAGCAGCATTGCCTTGGCATGTGTATGTTCAGCTCTCAGGAGAAAGAGATGCACAGCTGGCTCAGATGAATCCTTACCAAGAAGGTTCTCTTTTCCTTTAATAACTTTGTCTCCATTAAATTGTATCCAAGAGTTTGTTTATTTCTAACACCTCTCTCCCAGCAGCTCAGAGCTGCACTGCACAGTGCTTGCTGTGTGCCAGAGAGAGCACAAAGCAGGCTGGCCTGGTGGGTCTGAAGATTCCTGCAAAACACTCTGCATCTCACACCTTTGCTCTGGCTCAGCGCAGAACTGCAGGATTGCAGGCGCTTCCTCCCAGAACTACATGAGGCGCTGGCTCCTGCAGATGTGCCCTGCCAAGCTGTCCCTGCCTCACGCTGGCCTCGCTTCTCCTGGCACAAGAGCCGGGCCTGAAGGAGGCTGCCCTGTGCTCCAGCCTGCCGAGCAGCCCAGCTCCTGCCCCGGTGCCCAGAGTGCTGCACACACTGATGACCTTTGCCAGGAGTTGCAGGGCAGCCGGCAGAAGAGGAGGAATCCTCAGGCAGCCCAGCGGCCCTCGGCTGCCCTGGGCCTTTCTCTGCTCATGGGCACACTCCAGACGGCCAATGCCTCCAGGCTGGACTGTGCCCAGCACGGCTGCGCTTCCCCTCGGCAGCAGCCAGCTGCCACCTGGGCTCTGAGAGCGGAGGATTCGCCCGCTGCCAGGAACAGGCACCCAGGGCCTGGCTGCTGCCTCTTGCAGCTCCAAGGGTCTCCTTCCAGCCTGCCTCTGCCGGGGCTCAGCCTGCTCCGGCCGCTGCCGGGGCTCTGCTGGGGCTCCACCCCGGCCAAGGCCGGGCCCCCTCTCACCTCATGTTGTCATCTTATTTCAAAAGTTTCATACCTTCTCAGTGATTTCTCATGGCCATCTCCTCACACCACTGATTCCTTCTTTTTCACAGCACAACCAACAAACTCAATGTCTCTCCTCACCCAACTAACCCACTCTTTTGTAGCACTCGTCTTCTCATTGGACACAGCTGTGGCCTGTTAGGGGGAGGCCTGTTCCTAATCTTTGGTGATTAGTACAGCTGCAACTCCTCAGGGGTGAGATTGCCTTCTGCACTATTCTCTTATATTCTATCACAGGCGCTGACATCTCTGCACCACAGGAGACCTTCCCGAGCACCCTCTCTGATCTTTCTGCTTTCTCACTTGAGCAAGGCTCTCACTCCGCCAAAGACATTGCACTTAGGGATACAAATCCAAGTGGCAGGAACTCAAATGCTCTTGAGTCACAGGTCAATGCCTTCATCTGCACAGGGGGTTTGGGCTGCTGCATTCTTCCTTTGGTTTTTCCTACAAATGCCATTGCTTTTTCTGCCTCAACTAGAAATACCACAGCTAGGCAAAAACTGTACTCCAAAGGCAATGTGCTCTGGGTAGGATGAATGAAGAAGATCCTACCGCCCTTTCAAAGTACACCAAAGAAGCTGTAAGTGTGACTGAGGACCAAGAAAAAACAACTGGTAACTCAGAAGGAAATGTTGAGTTTTCTGAAGGGGTCAGAAGGATGGGAATCTTCCAGATGAGTTGATATTTCAGAAACTTTATTTAATTAGTCCTAATCTATAATCCTATTCTACAAAACTCTTCAACAATCCTACTCTAGAATCCGACTCTACAATCCTACTCAAAATTGGCTATGGATATAATGTCTTGACACAATTGTTACGTTCTCGTCTCCTACTTCTTGATTGAGTTGATGAGTGGTACCAAAATGGATGCTGGCTTGGCTGTTGTAACAAATGGATGCTGTCCACAGGAAAAAAAAAAACAAAAAAAAAACAACAAAGAACAATGAACCATGACTTTCCAAGCTCAGTGCTTCACAGCCTCAATCAGGATTCCTCTGGGTCCTAAAAAGACCCAGAAAGAGGAGAGCAATGGGACCATTTGCTCCCCAGTTGTCATGGGCAGGACCTTGCCATCACAGGCAAACCTGGCCCAGAATCCCACTCATCTGTTTAATGTGATGTCTTCATCTCCCTGGGATTTTTGCCCTGCCAGTGCTCTAGAAATGGTGCTTTCTGTCCCTGGTGTTTCTTCCTTTCAGGAAACTCCTATGACTAACACAGGTCCCTGCCTTTGCAAGACAGGCACTGTGCTGATTTCCACAGAGACAGAAAGCAGTGTCTACCTGTCACTGCCCTTCATGTGCTGGATGACACCTTCCTTCCCAGCAGGGCCAGCCCAGTGGCACCGGGTCCTGCAGTTCCCTCTCTGCCACACAACCTGGCAGTAACCCTGGCACAGTTCCTGTCTGCTTGAGTGCACCAGGCAGCAGATGGGGCTGGGACAAGTCCCTCCCAGCTGTCCTTGTTTGCGTGGCAGAAACCTCTAAGGGTAGGCTGGGGGGCACAAACCAGGGCCCCTCAGAGGCTCACAGTGAGCCCCCCAGATCCCCTGCTGCCCACAGCCAAATCTCTGACTGCTCAGCTGGGACTGGCTTCCTTGGGTTCCTGTACCACCATTTCATGTCTCTGTACCCTGCATTGCTCTACTTCAATTCTTTTGCCATTAGATAAAAATGAACACCCCAGCAAATTACAAAACAGGGCGACAGAAACAGTCAGGAAACAGAACACCTCTCCTCTCAGGAAGTGCAGAGAGAGGTGGAGTTATTCAGTTTTGTGAAGAACAGGCCCCAGGGAGACTTTGTTGCCACTTTCCACAACTTCACAGTGGTTTTGAAGAAAGTGGCGGATAGCTTTTTTACAGGGCCACTTAGAATCGGATGTGGGCAAATTTTTTAAAAAACAAAGGACATCTAATCAGAGTAGGTCTAAACAAGAATATTCTCACTCAGAGCATGGTGCCACCCTGGCACAGGTTGTCCCAAGAGCTTGTTGGTGCCCAGTCCCTGGAACCATTCCAGGTCAGGAGGCAAAGGGCTGTGAGCAGCCTGATTTCTTTATAGATGTCCCTGCTCATTGCAGCATACTTGGACCAGAGAAACTTTACAGGGCCCTGCCAGCCCAGCCCAGTCTAGGATTCCTCACCATTTTCATTTGAAGAGCAGCAAGAGTGGAGGTGAGGAGGAAGGGGGCTCATCTGATGCCTTGGACTTCAGTGGAGGAGGAGCCCATCCCTCAGAGCCTGTTTCACCTGCAGCCCCTTCACGTTTTACCTTCAGGAGCTCCTTGGCAGACCAGCGCTGCTCCTCGTCTGTCTGCAGGCAGTGGCTCAGGAAGTCACGCAGGCAAGGCGAGAATCGGTGGGGGTGCCGCAGCCTTGGGGTCCCTATTACGGCGATCAGGAGTTTAACCTGGGAAAAAAGGAGACACGAGGCTCCACCTGCTGCTTTCACATCTCTAAGTTCTCTCCCACCTCCCTTTGTTTAACCTCTGTTCTTCAGTGGCAGTTCCTGCCCTGGCAGAGACCCAGAGATCATTTTCCTTTACCAACCAAAAACCCAAACCCCAATGCAGCCACAGCTTTTCCACCATCCCGCAGATCTTGTCTTGGCAGCTGATTTCATTGACTGACCTAGTTAGTTGGAAGGAACTACATCAACAAAAGCATGTTTGCTTCTCCAAGGATTCATACCAGCTTGAGAGGCTTTTTGGAAGAGGGACTTAGCTATACGAATGTCACAGACATCTTTTGTGAAAAATCTTTTCTTTAAGATTTTTCCCTCTTCTGAGAAGCTGAAGCCCCAGAGAAAGAATGAAAACAATGGTTATCTGCTGCTGTGGAATGCAACAGGTGCACCTGTGATTGGCTCATGTTGCATGTTTACAATTAAGGGCCAATCAAAGACCAAGCTCTCTCTGAGACAAAATCAGAGAGAGCTCCTCTGTTGGTTAATTCGTTTTCTATTCTTAACATAGCAGCTTCTGAGACTTTTCTCTCTATTCCTATTAACATAGTCACAATGTAATATATAACATAAAATAATAAATCCAACGTTCTCATCAGAGAGTCAAAAGTCTCGACTCTCTCTTCACCCCTGAAAAACCCTTGCAAGCCCTGTAACATCCTAACTAATTTCAAGGATTAATACATAAAAGGCATGTCTGCAGTGCCTGTTGGTCCCTTAATTACAGCTGCTGTAGAACAAAATTCATCAAGCTTTTTGTTCTTGAAAACAATGGTAATTGGAAGAAAAGAAAGGAAATCCATCAGTTAATCCCCAGGTAAGGAAACAAACATTTACAATCTCATCTTCTAAGACAGACATATTAAGATACATGCACAAATGTATTGGGATTAAAATGCCTGCTTGGGCACACAGGAGTCACTTGCAGTTCTGTCTCTCAGCAGTCTAAAAAATTTCAGCTTCCCATTTTTCAGCAAAAGAAAAATTGTCATGGTCAGAAGAAGGAGAGGTGCCATCCCTATGGTCACCCTCTGCTCATTTGGCTACTCAAGTGAATGCATTTATGGTAGGCCCATCCCAGAAAGTGCCAGGAAACACTGGGAGGTTTTGGCAGGCTCTCTGCATCACCAGGCTCTGGCTTGGTGATGTGGAGAACATGCCTTGGGCTGTTGTGGTGTGTTGTAATGTCCTGTTTTAGATTTCCAGGTCACATCTCAGGTGTGGCAATACCCGTTCCCCTTCCCCCTCGCCCCTTGCTGAGTGAGTCCTGTCAATCAGGCTTAACATTCCAACAAGGCATCGTGTGGTTGGTCAAATTCAAAGGATGCCCCTCAGGCCTGGGGGTCATTGGCCTGTCTAGGTGTCCCTCGCCCCTTGAGACCCTGCCCCCCCACCTGGTTGGTGGCTCACCTGTTCCCTCCCCTCCCCTCCCCTCCCCTCCCCTCCCCTCCCCTCCCCCTGAGCTTAAAAGGTGAAGCATGCCATGTGCTCAGGATTCTGTTGGAGGTCTTCCCAAGATTCAGACATCTGTAATCATGGAATAAACCACTGCATATAACCCTCTGGCAGAATCCCTCCTTTTTTCTCTTCACCTTCGCCTGAAGCCTCTTCCTAAGGTAAACAGAGTCCCTAACAAGCCTGGACTTGTTTAGTGCCCAGCTGAAACCACCGGCAAGCTAAAGGTGTCTCTGGGGTGAAGCACCACAGAAGCCGCCTTTGGCTCAGCAGCGAGGGTCAAACTGGCCCAGGCACAATCTTACTGGTAATATTGGGATTCATATTCCAATATTGGGCTACGAGAGAAACATGGTTACTGACTGTTTCAGCAACACTGCACAAGAAGCAGAAGAGACTGTGTTGCCTTTACACCCTCATGCCCGGGTTTCAGGCATGTTTCCCAGTGAGAACATACTGCACAGTGGCCAAGGTTCCTCCCTAAAAACTTTAGAAACTTTGTTGGGTTTGGGTTTCCTTTCTTCATGTCTGGAAAGATAACAGCAGTTCTAAGGTGCTTGTTTCCTGTTACTGGGGCCATCTTCAAAGACAAAAGAACTGGAACCAAAGGAAAGTGTTGCCTGAGAATAGAGTTTGTTTGGAGTTTGTTTCATGTGGTAAGGCTTGAGTTCCCCCACTGATGCAACCAAAACTACAGCAGATGCTGATGTGTTGCAGGGACATTTTTAGGAGGGGACCTTGGTGGAAGTAATTCCAGCAGATGGCAATGGGCTTTTGTGCAATGGCACGCAGGACGTGGGGCAGGTGAGAAAAACAGTAGGATCAGTGAGTGTGTTTGCTCCTTACTGAGGCAGGACTTCGGTTCCAGTAAGGAGGTCCTTGTTCTACCATTTCGATGCCCACGATTCCAAAAGACCATATGTCCACTTTGGGGCCATATGGTTGATGTGTCACCATTTCAGGCGCCAGCCACCAAGTTGTCCCGGCTACTGAGCACCGTCTGCTCTGCTCAGGTGTGAGCTGAGTAGAGAGGCCAAAATCAGCTGAGGAGAAAACAAAATGCGGGTTTTATTTGAATTCTGTGCAATTAGGAAAGCAAGCCAAAGAATTCCCCAGTAGAAGTTTGAAAGTGTGCTGTTGAATCTCCTGGCATAGGTGACTTAAAAAATCCCCCCATTTTTTACACTGCCTCCCGCAGTGGCTTTTGTTCTTTGAAAGCTTTACACTTGTAGCTCCCTACCTCTGGCAGGGACACACACAGAGCAAGGCCACTCATGACTGCTTGTTCCTTCTCATACCTCTGTGCACGTTGCAAACATGTCACCAGCTCATGGTTGACATGGTGTCCCTGCGCTGCCACCAGCACCATTACTGGGGAGCTGGCAATCACTCAAAGCAGCCCTACACCCCACATCCCTGGAATGCTGCACCTGACCAAGAATATACTAACCCAGCTTGACAGAACCGTCACTTCTGAGAAGGATGTTGCCGCTCTTCACATCTCGGTGAATCACATGGTTTGAATGAAGAAAATACAGTCCTTGCAGGCACTGAAAGAGAAAACAGAAAGAGGACGGAAAAAATAAGCGATGGGATTTCATCACATAAGAAAGGAAACAAGGAATCTAAAAGATTCCCTTTCCGCAGTGGAATGGGGAGTAATGGCAGAACACAGTGCCACTGACAGGAAGAGCTTGCTGCTCCAACACAGAGCAGGACCTTTCTGAGGAAAGGCATGTCAGCTTTTGAAAGAGCAACAGCACCTGCTCTTGTAGACTGTCCCCTGCAAACCAGCCAGGATGACTGCTGCTGCAGTGCATGTGCTCAGAAGCAAAGAGCATTTGGGCTTCTCCATTTTAGCTGAGGACTGAGAGAAACGAGTCTCTCTCTTTTTTCCTTTGCTGTTTGTTTCAAATCCTGCCACCAGCACCTTTGCTTTCACAGGCAAGAAATGCAGTGAAGATGGGCAAAAGTTTAGTGAGGTAAGATGGACAACAGCAAATACATGAGGCAGAGTGAGAGTACAACAGCAGGAGATAAGAGTACTGGCACTGAGTACAGTGAGTGCAGGGGCACTGGCAGGCCTTTCACTTGAAGTGCTTTTACTTGCCCATAGCATACCAGCAACACAGAAACAAAACTTGGCAGATGAAACCTCTCCTGATCTGAGCCCTTGTTTCCCAGACAATCCTGCCCAAGCCCTCAGAAACACAGATGGGATTGCTGACCTCCCGACAGATGGCTGCCATGTGGTCTTCAGACAGGCAAGTCTTGCTAATGACTTCGCTCAGAGTGCCTCCATCCATGAACTCCATAACTAGCCAGAGTTCCTCACCCAAAAGGTAGCTGAAAGAAGGAAACAAGGGTGTGGAGATAAATATGCATGGCTGTCTTGATTTTTTGCTTCTGGGTTTTTTGTTTCCAGGTTCCTTTGTGACTAGGACAGAATCAAAGGAATAGACGTTCCCTGTCAGCTGTGCATTGTTTGCAGTCTGTGCAGTCTGGAGGAGAAAGACACAGCTGTGAAAAAGGAGATGTCTTAGATGGGCAGCAAGTGAAAAGTGTAGTTTAGTAACAGCCCAGATAAAAATATGTCAGCCATAGTGTTTCTGGAAATAAGCACCTAGTCTTCCTGACATGCACAGCAATGGCAACGAGCGCTAACGATCTAAGGGAAATCCACTTCAGGATGGTTCATCAGCATTTAAGAAACTTCAAAAAATCTATCCCAAAAAAGTGTGGAGGCCGTGTACTTCAAGGCTATTGACTTAGGAAGATACAGATGATCCAGGTTTTGAATAATTTTGGAATAATTTTCAAACTAGGAGTGCCAGGGAAGACTCAGGCAGACAAGATGCACTCTCTTCTCATCCATTGGAGATGAATAGAGAAATATGAATGAATAAAAATTAACAGCTCTACTTTCTGCCACTGACCAAAGTGGGATTTTAACCTCTCATGTTTGCTGTATGTAAATGCCCATTGATGGGATAAGACCAAGACCTCTCACCTGTCTAAATAATTCACAACACTGGGACTCCTATATTTCTTCATAATCATGATTTCATTAACAGTTAGTTGCTTGCTCCTCAGTCCTTTTAGATCTATTTTCTTTATGGCCACCTAAAATGACATTGAAAATCAGTAACTTGAGAAGTTGGTGGCATGAGACCACAATGCAATGGAGCGAGTGATTTTGCAATGACACAGCTGAGCTGTGCCAAACTGCCTTGTAATTAGGCGCTGCACTAATTAGGAACTGACATTCCAACAGCCCATTTCTCTACTCCCTTGGGGGACAGTTACAGGAGATGTGGGGCCACTGAGGTTTTTCCTTGTCCACTTGGTAACAGTGGTGTCTCAGCTATCACCCACAAACCTCTGACCACAATCTCTGCTGCTTTGTTTGGGATTCAGAAGAAGTAATCCATGCCTTAATACTCTGTGGATACATCTTGCAAAGGCAATGGGTGGGTCTTAGGGCTTTTAGGGACACCTTGCAGATCTCTCCCTATGTGCAATTGCCAATTGCAGCACTGCAGGTGTAAAGGAACTACCAGTAACTTTCAGAAGGATTTGCTGGAAGCCAGAAATGAGAATTCAGGACTCTGAAGCTGTAGCCCCAAAGAGCAGGGAGGTGCTCTAAGGCACCACCTGTGTTTTAGCAATGGAGAGCGAGTGAGCACGTCCTTCTCTGAAAGGAAGCGCTGCCCTCTGCGCCTTCCTTCCGACAGCTGAGGAGGACAAAGACTGTGCCAGATGTATTTTGCAGGCTGGCACCAGTCTGTGCTTCTTGTGCCTTTTCAGCACAGCTCTACCCAAAACTCCAGCCACAGCTCACACCAGAAGGGAAAGCCCCTCAAGAGCAGCAAGAGTCTGCAGGCCCTGTTGATATTTACCTCTTGTCCTGTGGAATTGTTGAGTGCTCTGACCACTTGTCCAAAACCCCTAGAAACAAAACAGAAGGAGAGAAAGGAGAAGGTGTTTAGGTCCTGGAGTGAAAGTCAGCCCACACAGGAGATCTGTGCTGGCAGTGTCAAAAACCTGCAGGATGAAGGAGGGCTCTGCCAGAAGGCAGATGATGCATTTTCCTCTCAAGTGCAGGCACTGGGCCTGTTCCTGAAGCGCTGGAATTCAACTTGTAAAGGGAATTAAGTGTTTCCTCTTGGGTTTCACTTTCTAAACTGTGTGGTTCCTATCCTCACCACAGAGGATTTCCTTCTGCCAACGAGGGGAAAGAAATGCTCCTGGCAAATCTTATCTCACACAGCTTTGATAGGGGATAGGTTGCTCTTTGAGGCAAGCAAGTTTCTTCTTTTTCCATTAGTGTGCCAGTATGATTTTGAGACACAGAAAAATGCTAAAGAAATTAACACTGAGTGTTCCCACACTTGAGAGACAAGGAGATCTCCCAGATCCTGTTCTTTGATGCAGGCAATACTTTGTCAGCATAGGGATGTCTCTGACAGTGCCTTCTGAGCACACTCACAAATTCTGAGCAGCACTGAGAGATGTGATTATCTATCCCCAGTGTCTGAACATGTTTTCAGCTTGCGTGACTTCACACTGGATAGACATTTCACCAGAAAAACACCTGGCCCATGGCTGTGTAGGGGTATCTGTGGCTGGACTCACCCGCTGCCAATACGCTCCTTTTCAGTGTATTTCATAACAGGATTTTCCTGGTTCACCATTCTCCCTGAGAGAAATAAAATGCAAGATGCTGACTTTAAAGCAGAGATGACAACTTCCAGGAGATACACAAGGCAGCCCCACTCTCTGGGGCTCTCAGCCCTTTGGGGTCAGCTGGGTAACAACCACCACAACAGCAACAGGACAGGCAGCCCTGCAGTTCAGATGACTGGCACAGAGACTGATTTTGTACAGTCCTTTGAAGAGTTCTCTTAACAGGAAACAAAAGCACAGGGGCATGCATTTCCAGGAGAGAAGGACATCTTCCCTACCTTTCAGCTGTTTGCCAAAAGAATGCCTTTCCGTTTGTAAAGCACAGCAGCTCATGCTAGAACCAATCCCAACAGGGTTTTCTGCATCAGGACCCTGACCTGTTCATGAGCAGGCTGAGCTCAAAGATGCCCCTCTCCCATCTAAGGAAGGCTCCAGCCTCTGCAGTCAAAGCAACCCTCAGGGACAGGGCAGCTAGCACAACAAGGCTGGCAAAGCCCAAGCACGAGCACTGACAGGCAGTGGGAAGAAGCCACGTCCAGTCTGAGCCCCATACAACCTGTTGTCCCCATTCAGGACACAACAGGATGGGCTTTGACATCAGTCACACTGAGGTGTGGATCAGTGCCCCTTTTGTCCCAACAGGTGATGGTAGACACAGAATCCCCTGGGCTCTGCTCTCAGCCCTACCAGGTCTTATCTGAGAGCACAGCACTGGCAGCTGTTACAGGCAAGAGGCAGATTCATTGGGTTTTGCTGCAGAATCACAAAGGACTTGATGTGTTTTTCTAGAAACTGACATGAGCAGGGCTTGGCCCAATGGGTAGGATCCTAACAGTCAGGGGAAAGAGTGGGAATTGGGTATGGAAAAGTGCCATGGATCTGAGGAATATACCATGGCTGGGCTGGAGGCTCTCTCCAGAGAAATGCCTGCAGTACAGTTTTATCTGATCATGCCACTTGGATGTGTCTCTTGGACACATCTTGATAAGCATAAAACTAGAAGATTAAATAAAGTTTGTTACAAAAGTATCTGTTTTTTTGGGGGGGCACATGGAAAACATCTCTTGCTTTCTATGTGTCCTGTAACCTGATGTTCTTTCAAACTAGGTTGTATTGACAAAAATATAGCATTCTCTTATTGACAAAAAATATAGCATTCTCATGAAAATAAACTGTGGGTGTAGTAGTTGTAACAGTAACAGTCATAAAAATGCCAGCAGTTAGACGTGACACAGAAGAGCTCTTTCAGGATGGAGATAAACCAACTCCACCAAAAAAACCCCACAAACCATCAACAACAAAAAAAAAAAAAAAAAACCAAAACCCAAAACACAACAAAAAACCACACAAAAACCAAAACCAAAATATCCCCACAAAAAATAAGCAGTACAGAAACATCCCTCCTCAAAAAAAAAAAAAAAATCCCCAATCTAAAAGACAAAACTCCAAAACCAGTCCATTTCTGTGAAGTTTTTTTGCTCTGATGACTGGCTGGAAGTCAGGACTCTAAGGAGAATTCAGGAAGCTGAAAATTCTATTCAGTTTGGCCACTAGCACAGAGGACTTTGCTAGATCATTTGCTAGGTCACAGCCTTCTGCTGATCCAAGAACAATCCCTGCTTCAGCCTTTAGCACAGAGGGAAGCTCAGGCAAACCCAACCCAGCCAAGGTGCCCTCAGAGGCAGCAGAAACACCCAGAGGTCTCTTGCTACCTCAGAGCACAGCGCTTCCTCTGGGGAGTTCTAAATGTCCCTGTGGCCCCAAACTCAGGAGGAGCATTTGGTACAGCTCTGCTGACACCTGCACACAATGCACTGTCCCTCAGACAAGAAACACCCCAGACGTACCTAGCATTTCCAGGTACCTCTTCTCAGTCTGCTGTTTCGGAGAGAGGAAGGAACTGGCCAAGCTTGAGGTTCCAGGTTTTACAGAATGGCTTCTTCCAGGCAATGCTGCTGAGGCAGCAGGTTCAGAGCCCTTGATGTGCTGGACCTGGAGCACTTCTGGTGGGCACTGTTCCTGTGCCTCACTCCTAACTTGGGGTCCTTCATTGCCAGACATTTGCTGGGAGTCTTTGCAGGCTGCCCGGTCAGATGTCAACTCTTGCTCCTCAAATGAAACAGAACAAAGCAGTCAGAGACTACAGCTTTTTCCTGTCAGCCAGGAGTCATCGACTGTGAGGAAAGGGAAAGATTGACAAGGGATACAGACAGCTTGTTTCAGTCCCCCATCTGGGTCTGAGAACAGGAGAGCAGGAATCAATTTGGATGACTGCTGGCCAAATGGCCAAAGGAAAAATTCCACAATCAAGGGCAGCACAGGAGATTGAGCACACCAGGAAATGCCCTTCAGAGTGACTGTGATACACACTAGAGCAGGATGGCACTCAGAGGCATGGCCCCACTCCCTGATGCTCTGCACTGGAAAGGCAAGAAGGGCAGAAACCACCAGTTTGGTGACTGCAATGACTGCATCCCTCTTTCACTCACTTGCTTTTGTAGAGAGTGAGGGAAGCAATTAAGTTTCTCCCTGATGATTTTCATTTCTTCCTCCAGCCTCTTCTGCCTTGTCTTGATCCTAGTGTCAGCTATCTGAAGCTCTGCATTTAGCTGTTCCTTCATGTTCTCTAAAAAACAAGCGAGAGGATGTTTCATGAGTGGAGTGCCTGCCACTCTTTCACTCACCTGGTTTTGTTGATCGCCCCTCTGCTGATGGAGATTCTCCTCTTGATTTCTTCCTATGTCTTCCTTGTTCATGTTCTTCACATCCATGATGGCACTCTGAGCTTCGGGCAGCTCTGCTTGCGGCTCTTCCTTGATCTTCTGTGCACACAAATGCAGGACAAGTGACTCTTGCTCAGGCTCAGTTTTTTTTTTTCTTGCAGCCTCAAAATCACATTTATTCAGCCACTTCTTTCTGCCTCCCTACCCACATCTGCTTCCATTGCAAACCTCCTGTCCCAGGGCTGATCTGTGCAGATTCTAAGGCTCTGTGCTTCCAGTGCCTGAGGGATTCCTGGCCTCCTCAGTCCCAAGAGCTCTGGTTTATGCCCTTCTCCCTGCCCTTCTCTCTGTCACCTGGCCAGTCAGGCTTACCTGGCCATTCTCCTGTGGCTCTTCCACCTGCTGCCTGAGCTGCTCTTCCTGCTCTCGGGCTGGGAACAGCTCTCCCTGAGTCTGCCATGGCATCTCTGTTGAAGCAATCTGCTCCTGCTCTTTCTCTAGAAGCACCTGCACAGAAAGTAAGAGAAGATGGGTTTCAACTTCCCATAGAACCTTTGTGGGCCAAGACTCCAAGACTGCTGTGCTCACACGGTCCCAAAGCACTGTGCTGCTGCTCTCCTGGGTCATTCTCTGTTTGAGGGGAGGCACAGATTCCAAAGTGACCCTGGCCTGAGAATCAGGGGCCATCTGGGACTGAAGCTGCAACAGCCTCTCAGGCAGCTGCCAGGGAAGGTGTGGCATTTCTCAAGGATCTGGTGAAGGCCTCCCTCTGCTTCTGCTATGTCCTGTTTGTCTTTCAGTAGTGACTGACAACCTGCCCTGTCCCACAGCTCCATCCTGGCTCCGCAGGTGGCTTCCTGGGTGAGCTCACTCCTTGTGAGACATTTCTCTTCAGTTCACATTCTCTTCAGGCCTGCACCAGCATTCCTGCCTCCCTGACATCTACACTCTTGTCAGAAAACCTGGTCATTCAGAAGATGAGGATGCATGCAAAGTTCTCTGATGGATGTCACTGAGCCCCTATGGCAACCTCAGTATATGGAAGAGGACCAAAGTGTTTCTTCTCCCTCTTTTGTCAACTGAGAATTCTGACCAGCAGTTACAGAGACTCTCCTAAGGCCCCATTCATGAAGGCATTTACACAGCCCTGGGGATGCCAGTGAAGGAAACCATGTGTCATGTAATGCATGGCACGTATGACCAGAATCACCGAACACCACCTAAACCTGGAATTGTTCCACCTCTCTAGGACAGGCAGAAATTGAAAGAATTAACTGGGGAGTTCAGGGCAGAAGAGGCCAGAGGACTAAAACAACTCTGAGGGGAAAAATAATCATATCTGGAATGGAAAACATCTCTGCCTGCTCAGAACTGGTTGAGGGAACATGTCTCTAAACCCCTTCTGAGAGGGATGCTTTAGGTGACCTTTGCATCTCCAAATGCCTTGGACCAGAGCCAAGAAGATTCAATTATGTAAATGTAGCATAGATAGATAGATGGATGGATGGATGGATGGATGGATGGATGGATGGATGGATAGATAGATAGATAGATAGATAGATAGACAGACAGACAGATAGAGAGATCTCATTACTGGAATCTCTCTTTAATGTCCTCTCTATTGCTACACACATCAAAACTTGATAGCCAATGCCCTGCTCAGCAGCAATCCTGAGATTGCTCTCCTGTAGCTTCAATAAAGCACACTCGTGGGGAATCTGGAGCATGTAGGTCCTTATGGAAAGGGATCGGACCCAGAGCATTGCACTGGGAACTGCACTATTTGTGCATCTGCGCTCAAGCAAGTTCTTGTCTTGGACTCAACCACACAGACGGTGCTAAAGTGGCTGGATCAAGAAATGCAGCCCAGCACCTTCCAGCTCCTGTGATCTCTGAGGAGCTTGTGGAATGCAAGGACATTGATCTTCTGCTTAATTCCCAAACACAACACACAGTGATTACCTGGGCAGCAAAAACGCATGGGCACTGCTAAGCTCAAAGTGATCAGAAAGGCACTACTGGCTGGACTAGAACCACAACAACTCCTTCTGCACCAAGGTCCCTGCACAACATGATGTGTTCTCATGCAAAAATACTGCATTCTCCAGAAGTGCTAATGTGGAATATAAAATTTAGGCATAGCCAGGTCCAGAGATCTACAAGGTCAGGAAATAATTACGAAAAACACAATGCTTGGGAGAAAAAGAAAATGAATAGTACTCCTCCTCAAAGCAAACCAAAATATAACAATTAAAACAAAGGGGGAAAAGTCACAACAAACATGGCTAAAACATTTGGATATACTGAGGAGATGCTGAAGGCCCCTAATGAGCCTCTCATTATCCAGACAGAAGGTCTCTCAGCACCTCATCACCAGGCTTGTGCTGCACTTCTTTGCCCACCTACCCTGTCCTTCTCTGCACACACTGCAGCCCCTCCCAGCGACTTTGTGCTTCCCAGGGCCCACAAGTGCACACAGCACTCCAGCTCTGGCCACAGAGCTGGCCAGCACAGGGCCACGCTCACTGCCCTGCTCCTGCTGCCCCAGCGCTGCTGACACAGCCCACCATGCCCTTGGCCTTCTTGGCCCCCTGGCCACACCCAGCCTCATCTTCAGCTGCTCAAGACCGGCAGAACCCCTGGGTCCTTTTCGCCCACACAGCTCACCAACTACAAAGCTGTCTATCTTCAGATACAGCTTCAGATACAGCTTTCACCATTTCAAGATAGCCTTCCCCTCTGGAGCAGCACAAGACAGCAGTCAAGGACTTGCAGCTTCAGCCCCACTCCAGGCTCACATGCACTTTCCAAAGCGGCAGACTACATCACTAAATGCATCAACAGAAACTTGCCCCTTCTGCTTTTTGCCTCACAAGAAGGCTTCCCAACTGTGTGCATTACCTTTCTTTGGCCTCATAGGACAAGAATGGCCCCCACAGCTCCATGAACATAACAACCATCTCCTTGCAGCTTATCAAAAGACGAAAGACACCAGGCCCAAAAGAATTTGTTGAACTGAAGAATAACTCAAGAAAACTGCAGACCAATATCACAACCCAAACACACCTTTCCAACAAGGGAAAACAAACAAAGCCCCGAGACCTCCAGCACTACAATGTGTGCCCTCAGTCACAGTGCGGCAGAAGCCGAGAGATAGACCTTTGCTGAGCCAAGGGGCCAGATGCTCTCCCATAGGCACCAGCCCTTTGCGGCCTCAACATCACAGGTCAAAGGCCAAGTTCTGCTGTCGCTGCCTGAAGGAAATCCCTAGCACCTGACAGCACTCCAGCACTCAGCATCCTCAGCCAGCAACAGCAAGCGCTGGCTGCTCTGAAACTTGCACCTCTGCCTTGCACTAAAGACAGCATCACACACAACTGGCACTTACGGGCTCACGATATCCAGGCTCTGGTGTGAGCACTGATGGAGTCTGGTACTTAGCCACCACAATTTGCTCCTCTTGGGCTTCTTCTCCAAGAGCAGCGGGAGCCAGGGGAGACAGGGCTGTTGGTTCTGTCAGCTGTGGCAGGAGAGAAGCATGAGGGACAAGTTATCGCCTATCACTCAGAAGCTCATTTCTTTAAAAATCTACCACCACATGTTCTTAGGAAAATTCAGAACATTTGATAGAAACATATGGATTCTAAATCCCACCCACCAAATTAATATTGGCCGATTGAATATAATTCTAGATGTATATGAAGTTGATATTTCTCCCTAGCTGCTATCAGCAAGCAATGTTGTCTCTGTAAAATGCAGCTTTTAGTTCCTGAAAGCTCAGATTTGAAGAGTAGGAGAGAGACTGCAATCCATTGCTATTGCTGCTGCAGACATGAAAAACTCAAACTGGATCACAATCTCATTCAAGGTGTCAAAAGGACAGGAAACAATGTGCACAAGCGTCTTTGTTTGCTGGAAAGGGAGAAAACAAACATGGCTTCCTCTTCTAGCAAATCAACTGTTGCAGAATGAGCCATTTGTCGGGGATGAGTCTTTTGTCAGGTGCAGGGAAAAACCTGGGACACTCAATATGATAATCAAAGCTTCCTTTATTGAAGAGAGCATCAGACATTTATACAGCAAGTAATAAGTTCATGAATATTCTGTAATTTACAGCGTCTATTGGCCACACCACTACATCAGTTTTTCTCCATTCTTTAGATGTTACAACACTCTTTTCTCATGTCTTTTAAACTATTTCTTATCATGTTACAGCTAGGCCAAAGGACAAGCTATCTTGCAGGTGCAGGACTTGGAAGTGGCCACGGCCTTGTATTTTTCAAATTCTTAGCTACTCTCTAAAAAAACCAACTAGCCAGAAAACACAAGATGGAAGCATCACCCATTCCAAGGTCTAAAGCACTTACATTTAGTGAGGGCATGTTTGGTAGGGAAACAGCCCTTGTGCTGAGCAGTGTCATGTAGGAATTGATGGAAGTCTTCCTGAAGGTCCCTCATGAGCCTCCCATTGTCCAGACTAAAGCTTCCCCAGCACCTCCTCACTGGGCTTGTGCTGCACTCCCTTGCCCAGCTCCCCTGTGCTTCTGAGCTCACACTGCAGCCCCTATATGACTTTCTGATTCCCAGGCCCCACAAGGGCACACAGCACTCCAGCTGTGGCCACAGTGCTGCCCAGCCAAGGGCCACACTACCTACCCTGCTCCTGCTGCCCTGCTGCTGCTGCACCGGTGTTATGGTTTAGGCCTGGCACAAAGCCAGTGCCCCCATGAGAATACTCTCTCCCTGGTGTCTGCTGTGAGATATGACCAGAAATAAGCAAAGCAGACTGCTGCTTAGAAATAAAGAAAACTTTACTAACTAAACTACAAGAAAAGAAGAAGAAAACCCCATAAGGGAAAAAATTAAAAAACCTTAAAAAGCATTTTCCTCTTTCCTCATGCCATATTTCCCAATGCAATACATTCCTCCAAATCACCAAGTCTTTGTCTGGCACCACCCTTTAGAATATTCAATCTTCAGTTGCTGAAGAGGGGAGGAGTCCTTCTCGCACCCTAGGCTTCCCCTGGAAACATGTTGAAACCTCATGTGCTTCCATGTCACTCAGCACTGCCCGGAAAGTCCTTTGCCATCAGGACACCTTCCTCCCATGCCCAGTGCTCTCACCACTGCTCATGGACCAGAGCTGCTTCTAGGGTTGCCTTGCCTCCCTCCAAACAAGGCACAGTCTCTCCTTTGAGACATCTGTCCCCCCCCAAATTTTCCACCCCCTGGGAATGAGGGGTACCCACACTGAACCCTCCTGGTTCTGAGGAAATGCCACCCCCTAAATGCAGTCTCTGTGTCACAGGAAACAAAACTGTTTCAGTCTATGGCCACACAAGAAAAGTCCAGCCAGAAGGCCACTTCCTCATCTCTCCCCCACTCAAGAGTCGTCTGCACTTCCCTCGTGGTCCACACCTCTTATCTCATCCCTTATCTCTCTTCTTACTTAGCTCCAGGAGGATCAGCATTTGTAAGGTCTCAATCATGCAGGAAATGGGTTAAAAATTTCAGTCTCTGCCTGTCCCAGAGCACTGGAACTCCCACGCTGCCCTGCCTGGCACCTTCTCGCCGCACCGCCCCCCACTTCTGCTCCTGGGCCAGCGCCGCTATCAAATTCAGACGCTGGCTCTGCCTCTCTCTCTTGCCAGGGGAAGGGGGAGGGGGGTGGCTGCCCGATGTCTCTTGGTGCTCCTGCACCTTTCCATCCTTACTCTGGGCCAACTTCATGGCTGCGTGGCTTTTCCCCCTCCCCCCGCTCAGCCAGCACCTGGGACAGGGGGAGAGATCCAAAACCTAACCCAATGGAAGTCCAAAAAGAGCTTACCAGGGGTGCAGCTCTGGTTTTTAACCCCTGTGTTTTCTCAGAGGCGGATCTACTCGTCAGTGGTCGAACCAAATGCCAATTTTAAAATCTGAGCATCCCTTGGACACCTGATGGTAGTGACCACAGCGTCCCAGAAATCTCATTTCCGGTCCAACCACCACAACAGGCCACCATGCTCGTGGCCCTTTTGGCCCCCTGGCTCACACCGGCTCTTGTTCAAGTGATCGTCTATGGCACCCCTAGGGCCTTTTGACCCATGCAGTTCCCCTGCCACAGAATGGCCTGTTTGAGTTCAAATACAGCATCCACCATTTCCAGATGTTCCTCTTCTCAAAAACACAAGAAAGCAGTCAAGGACTCGCAGCTTCACCCCCACTCCAGGCTCCAAGGCTCTTGCCAAAGCAGCAGACTTCATCACTAAATGCATCAACAGAAACTTGCCCCTCCTGCTTTTTGCCTCACAAGAAGGCTTCCCAACTGCGTGCATCCTTTCTTTGGCCACACAGGACAAGAATGGCCCCCCACAGCTTCATGCAAAACCATCATCTTGCAGCTTATCAAAAGACGAAAGACACCAGGCCCAAAAGAATTTGTTGAACTGAAGAATAACTCAAGAAAACTGCAGATCAATTTCACAACCAAATGCACCTTTCCAAAAAGGCAAAAGAAAGAAACAAAGGTCCATGACATCCAGCACTACCACGTGGGCCGTCGGCCACAGCGCTGAAGAAGCCCAGAGATAGAGCTTCCCTGAGCCAAGAAGCCAGATGCTCTCCCATAGGCACAAGCACTTTGAACTCTTAACATCACAGGTCAAAGGCCAAGTACTGCTGTCTCTGCCTGCAGGAAATCCCTAGCTCCTGGCAGCACTCCAGCACTCAGCATCCTCAGCCAGCAACAGCAAGTTCTGGCTGCTCTGAAACTTGCACCTCTGCCTTGCTCTAAAGACAGCATCACACACAACTGGCACTTACAGGCTCAGGATATCCAGGCTCTGGTGTGAGCACTGATGGAGTCTGGCGCTTCGCCACCTCAATTTGCTCCTCTTGGGCTTCTTCTCCAGGAGCAGCGGGAGCCAGTGGAGAGATGGCTCTTGGTTCTGTCATCTGTGGCTAGAGAGAAGCATAAAGGACAGGCTGTCACCGATCATTCATAACCTCATTTCTTTTCAGATCTACCACCACATGTTCTTAGGACAAATCAGACCATTTTGTAGCTACACAGGGATTCTAAGTCCCCCTGACCAAATTTATATGGGCCAATTATACAGAATTCCAGCTGGATATGAATTGATATTCCTCCCTAGCGACTATCAGCAAGCAATGTTGTCTCTGTAAAATGCAGCTTTTAGTTCCTAAATACTCAGAATTGGAAGAGTAGGAAAGAGACAGTAATCCATTGCTATTGCTGCTCCAGGCGTTTAAATCTCTAACGGGATCAGAATCTCATTAAAGTGCTTCAACAGGGAAGGAAACGTTGTGCAGAAGCATCTTGGCTTCCTGGAATATTAGAAAATAATCAGAGCTTCCTCTCCTAGCAAACCAACTAGCCAGCAAGCCACAAGATGGAAGGGCCTCCCACTGCAATGTCTAAAGCTCTTGGATTTAGTGAGGGCATGTTTGTGAGGGAAACGGCCCTTGTGGAGAGCACTGTCATGTAGGGATTGATGGAAGTCTTCCTGAAGGTCCCTCGTGTGCCTCCCACTGTCCATATTAAAGCTCCTTCCGCACCTCCTCACTGGGCTTGTTCTGCACTCCTTTGCCCAGCTCTCCCCTGGTCCTTCTCTGCACACACTGCAGCCCCTCCATGACTTTCTGATTCCCAGGCCCCACAAGTGCACACAGCTCTCCAGCTGTGGCCACAGCACTGCCCAGCACAGGGCCATGCTCACTGCCCTGCTCCTGCTGCCCTGCTGCTGCTGGCACCGGAGTCATGATTTAGGCCTGGCACAAAGCCAGTGCTCCCTGGTGTCTGCTGTGAGATATGACCAGAAATAAGCAAAGCAGGCTCCTGCTTAGAAGTAAAAAAACTTTACTAACGAAATAACAAGAAAAGAAGAAAAAAAACCCCATAAGGGAAAAAATTTAAAAACCTTTAAAAAAGCATTTTCCTCCTGCCCCCTGCCAAATTTCAATATGCAATACATTCCCCCAAATCACAATCTCTTTGTCTGGCACCACCCTTTAGAAATATCAGTCTTCAGTTGCTGAAGAGGAGGGGAGTCCTTCTTGCACCATAGGCACCTCCTGGAAACACGTTGAAACCTCATGTGCTTCCATGTCACTCAGCACTGCCCGGAAAGTCCTTTGCCATCGGGACACCTTCCTCCCATGCCCAGTGCTCTCACCACTGCTCATGGACCAGAGCTGCTTCTAGGGTTGCCTTGCCTCCCTCCAAACAAGGCACAGTCTCTCCTTTGAGACATCTGTCCCCCCAAATTTTCCACCCCCTGGGGGCTGAGGGGTACCCACACTGAGCCCTCCTGGTTCTGAGGCACTGCCTCCCCCTAAATGCAGTCTCTGTGTCACAGGAAACAAAACTGTTTCAGTCTATGGCCACACAAGAAAAGTCCAGCCAGAAGGCCACTTCCTCATCTCTCCCCAACTCAAGAGTCGTCTGCACTTCCCTCGTGGTCCATTCCCTCTTGTGTCTTCCCTTATCTCTCTTCTTACTTAGCTCCAGGAGGATCAGCATTTGTAAGGTCTCAATCATGCAGGAAATGGGTTAAAAATTTCAGTCTCTGCCTGTCCCAGAGCACTGGAACTCCCACGCTGCCCTGCCTGGCACCTTCTCGCCGCACCGCCCCCCACTTCTGCTCCTGGGCCAGCGCCGCTATCAAATTCAGACGCTGGCTCTGCCTCTCTCTCTTGCCAGGGGAAGGGGGAGGGGGGGTGGCTGCCCGATGTCTCTTGGTGCTCCTGCAGCCTTCCATCCTTAGGCTGGGCCTACTTCATGGCTGCGTGGCTTTTCCCCCTCCCCGCGTACAGCCAGCACCTGGGACAGGGGGAGAGATCCAAAACCTAACCCAATGGAAGTCCAAAAAGAGCTTACCAGGGGTGCAGCTCTGGTTTTTAACCCCTGTGTTTTCTCAGAGGCGGATCTACTCGTCAGTGGTCGAACCAAATGCCAATTTTAAAATCTGAGCATCCCTTGGACACCTGATGGTAGTGACCACAGCGTCCCAGAAATCTCATTTCCGGTCCAACCACCACAACAGGCCACCATGCTCGTGGCCCTTTTGGCCCCCTGGCTCACACCGGCTCTTGTTCAAGTGATCGTCTATGGCACCCCTAGGGCCTTTTGACCCATGCAGTTCCCCTGCCACAGAATGGCCTGTTTGAGTTCAAATACAGCATCCACCATTTCCAGATGTTCCTCTTCTCAAAAACACAAGAAAGCAGTCAAGGACTCGCAGCTTCACCCCCACTCCAGGCTCCAAGGCTCTTGCCAAAGCAGCAGACTTCATCACTAAATGCATCAACAGAAACTTGCCCCTCCTGCTTTTTGCCTCACAAGAAGGCTTCCCAACTGCGTGCATCCTTTCTTTGGCCACACAGGACAAGAATGGCCCCCCACAGCTTCATGCAAAACCATCATCTTGCAGCTTATCAAAAGACGAAAGACACCAGGCCCAAAAGAATTTGTTGAACTGAAGAATAACTCAAGAAAACTGCAGATCAATTTCACAACCAAATGCACCTTTCCAAAAAGGCAAAAGAAAGAAACAAAGGCCCATGACATCCAGCACTACCATGTGGGCCGTCGGCCACAGCGCTGAAGAAGCCCAGAGACAGAGCTTCCCTAAGCCAACAAGCCAGATGCTCTCCTATAGGCACAAGCACTTTGAACTCTTAACATCACAGGTCAAAGGCCAAGTACTGCTGATGCTGCCTGCAGGAAATCCCTAGCTCCTGGCAGAACTCCAGCACTCAGCATCCTCAGCCAGCAATAGCAAGCGCTGGCTGCTCTGAAACTTGTTCCTCTGCCTTGCTCTAAAGACAGCATCACACACAACTGGCACTTACGGGCTCATGATATCCAGGCTCTGGTGTGAGCACTGATGGAGTCTGGCGCTTCGCCACCTCAATTTGCTCCTCTTGGGCTTCTTCTCCAGGAGCAGCAGGAGCCAGGGCAGAGATGGCTGTTGTTTCTGTCAGCTGTAGCAAGAGACAAGCATGAGGGACAAGTTATCACCTATCACTCAGAACCTCATTTCTTTTCAGATCTACCACCACATGTTCTTAGGACAAATCAGATCATTTTGTAACCGCACAGGGATTTTAATTCCCACTTGCCAAATTAGTATGGGCCAATTATACAGAATTCCAGATGGATATGAAATTGATATTTCTCCCTAGCTGTTATCAGCAAGCAATGTTGTCTCTGTAAAATGCAGCTTTTAGTTCTAGAAAGCTCAGAATTGAAAGAGTAGGAAAGAGACAGTAATCCATTGCTATTGCTGTTCCAGACATGGAAAACTCAAACTGGATCACAATCTCATTAAAGTGCTGCAACAGGGAAGGAAACGTTGTGCAGAAGCATCTTTGCTTGCTGGAAAATGAGGAAATGATCAGAGCTTCCTCTTATAGCAAACTAACTAGCCAGCAAGCCACAAGATGGAAGTGCCTCCCACTCCAGTGTCTAGAGCACTTGGATTCAGTGAGGTTATGTTTAGTAGGGAACCAGCACTTTTGCTGAGCACTGTTATGTAGGGATTGATGGAAGTCTGCCTGGAGGTCCCTCCTGTGCCTCGGATTGTCCAGACT
Source organism: Zonotrichia albicollis (assembly GCF_047830755.1). NCBI lineage: Eukaryota > Metazoa > Chordata > Aves > Passeriformes > Passerellidae > Zonotrichia > Zonotrichia albicollis. The sequence continues at coordinate 77,497,251 of NC_133860.1, forward strand.
AAAGTTCCTTGAACATCTCCTCACTGGCCTTGTGCTGCACTCCCTTGCCCAGCTCCACTGTCCTTCTGTGCACACACTGCAGCCCCTCCATGACTTTCTGCTTCCCAGGGCCCACAAGTGCACACAGCACTCCAGCTGTGGCCACAGCGCTGCCCAGCACAGGGCCACGCTCACTGCTCTGCTCCTGCTGCCCCACTGCTGCTGGAACAGCCCACCGTGCCCTTGGCCTTCTTGCCCATCTGGCCACCCCCAGCCTCATCTTCAGCTGCTCAAGACCGGCAGAAACCCTGGGTCTTTTTCACCCATGCAGCTCCACAACTACAAAGTTGCCTATTTGACTTCAGGTACAGCCTTCACCATTTCAAGATGGCCTTCCTCTTCGGAGCACCACAAGACAGCAATCAAGGATTTGCAGCTTAAGCCCCACTCGAGGCTCACATGCACTTTCCAAAGCAGCAGACTACATGACAAAATGCATCAAAAGAAACTTGCCCCTTCTGCTTTTTGCCTCACAAGAAGGCTTCACAATATGGAATTTGTTTCTTTGGCCACACGGGAGAAGAATGACCCTGCCCAGCTTCATGGACAACATAATCATCTCCTTGCAGCTTATCAGAGCAAAAAGGCTGCAAGGCAATAAGACATGATAGAAATGAAGAATTGTAGAAGAAAACGGCAGACCAGCTTCACAAGCCAAACGCACCTTTCCAACAGGGGAAAACAAAGAAGCAGAGGCCTGTGACATCCAGCACTACCATGTGTGCCGTCAGCCACAACGCTGCTGAAGCCCAGAGTCAGAGCTTCCCCGAGCCAAGAAGCCAGATGCTCTCGCAGAGGCACCAGCCCTTTGGACCCTCAATATCACAGGTAAAGGCCAAGTTCTGCTTTCACTGCCTGCAGGAAATCCCTAGCTCCTGGCAGCACTCCAGCACTCAGCATCCTCAGCCAGCAACAGCAAGCGCTGGCTGCTCTGAAACTTGCACCTCTGCCTTGCACTAAAGACAGCATCCCACACAACTGGCACTTACAGGCTCAGGATATCCAGGCTCTGGTGTCAGCACTGATGGAGTCTGGCGCTTCGCCACCTCAATTTGCTCCTCTTGGGCTTCTTTTCCAGGAGCAGCGGGAGCCAGTGGAGAGATGGCTGTTGGTTCTGTCAGCTGTGGCTAGAGAGAAGCATAAAGGACAGGCTGTCACCGATCATTCATAATCTCATTTCTTTTCAAATCTACCACCACATGTTCTTAGGTAAATCAGACCATTTTGTAGCCGCACAGGGATTCTAAGTTCCTCCGACCAAATTAATATGGGTCAACTCAACAGAATTCAAGATGGATATGAAGTTGATATTCCTCCCTAGCTGCTATCAGCAAGCAATGTTGTCTCTGTAAAATGCAGCTTTTAGTTCTTGAAAGCTCAGAATTGGAAGAGTACGAATGAGACAGCAATCCATTGCTATTTCTGCTGCAGGGGTGGAAAACTCAAACTGGATCACAATCTCATTCAAGGCATCAAAAGGGCAGGAAATAATGTGCTGAAGGATCTTTGCTTGCTGGAACAGGAGAAAACAAACAGGGTTTCCTCTTCTAGCAAACCAGCTGTTGCGGAATGAGCCATCTGTTGGGGATGAGTCATTTGTCGGGTGCAGCGAAAACTTGGGACGGCCAATATGGGAATCAGCAAGCTTCCTTTATTGAAGAGAGCATCAGACATTAATACAGCAAGTAATAAGCTCATGAATATTCTGTAATTTACACTGTCCATTGGCCACACCACTACATCAGTTCTTCTCCATTCTTTAGATGTTACATCTCTCTTTTTGCATGTCTCTTTAACTATTTGTTATCGTACTACAGCTAGACCAAAGGACTCGCTATCTCGAAGGTGCAGGACTTGGAATTGGCCATGGCCTTTTACTTTTCTAATTCTCAGCTACTCTCACAACAACCAACTAGCCAGAAAACACAAGATGGAAGTATCACCCATTCCTGTGTCTAAAGCCCTTGGATTTAGTGAGGGCATGTTTGGTATGGAAACAGCCCTTGTGCTGAGCACTGTCGTGTAGGGATTGATGGAAGTCTGCCTGAAGGTCCCACATGTGCCTCCTGTTGTCCAGACTAAAGCTCCCTCAGCACCTACTGGCCTTGTGCTCCACACCCTTGCTCAGCTCCCCTGTCCTTCTCTGCACACACTGCAGCCCCTGCATTACTTTCTGCTTCTCACAAGTGCATACAGCACTCCAGCTGTGACCGCAGCACTGCCCAGCACAGGGCCACGCTCACTGCCCTGCTCCTGCTGCCCCTGTGGTGCTGGTACAGGCCACCATGCCCTTGGCCTTTTTGGCCCCCCGGCTCATGCTGGCTCTTGTTCAACTGATCTTGTATGGCACCCCTGGGGCCTTTTAACCCATGCAGTTCCCTATCACAGCATGGCCAGTTTGAGTTCAAATACAGCATCCACCACTTCTACATGTTCCTCTTCTGAGCAACACAAGAAAGCAGTGAAGATTTGCGGCTTCACCCCTACTCCACGTTCCAAGGCTCTTGCCAAAGCAGCAGACTTCATCACTAAATGCATCAACAGAAACTTGCCCCTCCTGCTTTTGACCTCACAAGAAGGCTTCCCAAATGCGTGCATCCTTCCTTTGGTTATGCAGGACAAGAATGGCCCCTCATAGCTTCATGCACACAACAACCATCTCCCTGCAGCTTATCAAAATATGAAGGACACCTGGCCCAGAAGAATTTGTTGAACTTAAAAATAACTCAAGAAAACTGCAGACCAACATCACAAGCCAAACAGACCTTTCCAACAAGGGAAAACAAAGAAAAAAAGGCCTCTGACATCCAGCACTACCCTGTGTGCCCTTTGCCTCAGCACTGCAGTAGTGAAGAGATAGAGCTTCCCTGAGCCAGGGAGCCAGATGCTCTCCCAGAGGCACCAGCCCTTTGGACTCTCAACATCACAGGTCAAAGGCCAAGTTCTGCTGTCGCTGCCTGTAGGAAATACCTAGGTCCTGGCAGAACTCCAGCACTCAGCATCCTCAGCCAGGAACAGCAAGTGCTGGCTGCTCTGAAACTTGTACCTCTGCCTTGCTCTAAAGACAGCACCACACACAACTGGCACTTACGGGCTCAGGATATCCAGGCTCTGGTGTGAGCACTGATGAAGTCTGGCGCTCATACACTTCAATTTGCTCCTCTTGGGCTTCTTCTCCAGGAGCAGTGGGAGCCAGGGGAGAGATGGCTATTGGCTCTGTCAGCTGTGGCAAGAGAGAAGCATGAGGGACAAGTTATCACCTATCATTCAGCACCTCATTTCCTTTCAGATCTACCACCACATCTTCTAAGAAGAAATGACTACATTCGGTAGTGACATAGGTAATTAAAGTTGTCCTAGGGTGACGATATGATGCTTATATCCCCTTTCATCTTTTCTGTGCCTTTAAGATCGTCTCTGAGAGGTGCAAGTTTTGTTTGGGTTTCTCTTATCAGGAACACAGGGATGGGCAGTACATAGGGCTGTTTTCGGTTTTTGCTTTTTGCTTTTGGCTTGCTGCTTTGCTTGCTCTCTTTCTGCTCTCGCCTCTGCTCTGCTTTGGCCTCTGCTTATTAGCTGGTTCTAGCTAAACAATTCAAATTCCTTCATGGACTCTCTCTTCTCCTGTTTCTGTGACCATCTCAAACCTGCTCTGGACTGGGACCTGGGAACACCAAGGTTTTGCACCGTGGGGCTGCAGCAGTTGCCCCAGCGCCGGATAGACTGAGAACAGAGCAACCAGCCCCGAAAGAGACTTTCTGATTTTGTCATCTTTCTCAGAGCTGTGTCATCTGGCATTGTTCCTTTTGTGTGCTAGGGGTTGCTGTGCCTGTCAAACAAACAGGTTCTTTCCACTTCTCTCTGAGGAATTCTTCCCGAACCAGTTGGGGGGAGGGGCTGTGCGGGTTCCGCTTTGTGGAGGGGCCCTCCTTTGCAGATTCTTTAACAAATTTGCCCGAAACCAGGACAAAATATTGGTGCCCATCCTGGGGGCTCGAGAGAGTGGAAAAACCCTGTTTTGACTGCATTTTGGTTGCTATTACTCTGTGTTCGTTTAAATCAGCTACTAGGCATGCTTTTTAAATTCAAAATGTCTATTGGGGTAAAGGTTTGCATGCATTTCTGGTCCCTAGGGTTTTTTGAGATTTTAATACCTCTATGGTCCCTAGGTTTATTTTCTTATTCAGAAATAGCTTTAGTATTGTCCCTAATATGTAGTTTTTACATCAGAGGGGCTGTGACCAGAATAGCTATCCTGCTGGCCTTGGTGGCAATGATGTGCAAGAAGTTTATAAACATGCTAGGGTCTGCTCCAGGTATGAATGGTTCATGGCAATGGTTATGCATCCAGTTTGTTGCAGGAGGAGCAGGAGGAAATGAGGCTTTTCAGCCTCTGCTTTCCTTCTTCTCCTATGAAGCAGCTGCATCACTAGTGAAGGATGTTCAGTTTCCCCTCAATGTTAAAGAAACCATATTTCTGGTATTCAATCTGGTAACCTTCTTCTATACAGCCTGCTGCTTCTCTAGAATGAGGGCTGAGATTTCTAGACGGGCTGATGAGACCCCTGACTCAGGAGTAAACCCTGGTGTGGAAAATCCTAAGTGGTGTGGAAAATGGGAGGATATGGGCCAAATCCTGAAGGAATTCTCTGACCCTATAGTCTGGGATTTTCCTCATGAACAAATTCAGAACCCAGCTGAGGTGGGGAAATATCTGAAAGAGAAGTACCAGGATGAGCCTAAGGAGACGAAGGTCATTGCAGTGAGCTGGGCCCTGGCATATGCTTATCGCACACTGCTAGATACTCTAGGGTAGCAGACAGAGGCAGGGGGGCAGGGAGATAAATCAGCAACTGTCCCGGTGACTCAGGCTGCAGCTAACACTCCAGGCTCGAAGCCAGCAGCTAAACCCATGGCTGTTGCTACCAGCACTAGAAGTGGGAAATGCATGGACAAGACCAATCGACCAGTGGACAATGATGATGATGATGATGATGATGATGATGGAGAAGGAACCTCAGTGCCTCCTGACGTAAAATCAGGAGTCAAAGCAGCAGGTGCAAGATCAGATGCCAATATTGAGTACTTTTCCCTGAAGGACCTTCGTGGCCTACGGAAGGATTACACTCGAAGGTCTGATGAATCCATAATTAGTTGGCTGGTCCGTCTCTGGGATGCTGCAGGCGAGGCTACAATTCTGGATGGCACTGAAGCCAGGCATTTGGGATCCCTGACACAGGATTCTGTCATAGACCAAGGAATGATGAGGGGGCCTAACTCTCACAGCCTCTGGGAAGGCGTCCTAAGAAGTGTAGCAGAAAGATACCTGTGTGCAGACGATCTCTATATGCAGCAAACTCAGTGGAAGACAATAGAGCAAGGGATCCAACGCCTGAGAGAAATGGCCGTGGCTGAGATTATCTTCTCAGATGATGTAACAACTAGGAACCCAGACTTAGTACCATGCACGTCTGTGATGTGGCGAAAATTTGTACGACTTGGGCCACATGAATATGCTTCTGCCTTAGCCATCATGAAGAGGGATGAGAGGGGTGAGACTGTGCTTGACATGGCAAGGAAGCTCCGAGCATATGCAGATGCTGTACATGGCCCGACACATGCCAGAATCACAGCGGTAGAAACACATCTGCAGAACTTAGAGGATAAGATCGAGGAGAATCATAAGAAGCTTAGAGAGGAGATTAAAGAAGACCTTCTCCAAATTTCAGCAGTACAGATCAGAGGTTCTGGTATCCAAGGCAGATGTTTCCCAGATGGTGAGAGAAGGTATACCCCACAAGCTGAGCTGTGGTTCTACCTGTGTGATTGTGGGTAAAACATGAGAAGGTGGGATAGGAAACCTACTGCTGTTCTGGTTTTTTTACTGCTGTACTGCTGTACTCATGACGGGCGTGTGAACTGAAGGAAGCCACCAGAAGGAAAGCAGCTCCAGTTGCCCGTAGCCGAACGGCCAGGTATGATGATGATGACATGTCTGATCCCCTCGAAGGAACATCCAAAACATATGCCCAGGAAAAGAAGGATAACCAGGCTTAGAGGGGCCCTGCCTCTAGCCAGGTAGAGGGCAGGGAAAATCGTGTTTTCTGGTCTGTATAGATTTGCTGGCCTGGCACATCGGAAGCACAAGAATACAAAGCTTTGGTCGATACTGGTGCACAATGCACATTAATCCCATCAAGACGTGTAGGGACAGAGTCTGTTTCTATTGCTGGTGTGACAGGGGGATCCCAGGATTTCACTTTGGTGGAAGCTGATGTGAGCCTAACTGGAAATGAGTGGAAGAAGCATCCTATTGTGACTGGCCCAGAGGCCCCATGCATTTTGGGCATAGACTACCTTCGAAGTGGGTACTTCAAAGACCCAAAAGGACTCAGATGGGCATTTGGAATAGCTGCTGTAGAGACAGAGGGCATCCAGCAACTGAACACCTTGCCTGGGTTGTCTGAGAATCCATCTGCAGTAGGATGCCTGATGGGAGAAGAGCAACGAGTGCCAATTGCCACTTCCATACTTTATCAACAACAGTATAGGACAACTCGAGATGCTGTGATCCCCATCCATAAGATGATCCGAGAGCTGGAGAGCCAAGGGGTGGTCAGCAAGACCCACTCACCCTTCAACAGCCCCATGTGGTCTGTGCGAAAACCTGAAGGAGAATGGAGATTGACTGTGGATTACCGTGCATTGAATGAAGTGACTCCACCACTGAGTGCTGCCGTGCCAGACATATTAGAGCTCCAGTATGAACTTGAGTCCAAGGCAGCAAGGTGGTATGCCACTATAGACATTGCCAATGCATTTTTCTCCATTCCTCTGGCAGCAGAATGCAGGCCTCAGTTTGCCTTCACATGGAGGGGAGTGCAGTACACCTGGAACCGATTGCCCCAGGGGTGGAAGCACAGCCCCACCATCTGCCATGGACTGGTCCAGGCTGCACTGGAAAAGGGTGAGGCTCCAGAACATCTGCAGTATATTGATGACATCATTGTGTGGGGGAACACAGCTGCGGAAGTGTTCGAGAAAGGGAAGGAAATCATCCAGATCCTCCTGGGAGCTGGTTTCGCCATTAAAAAGAGCAAAGTAAAAGGAACCAGCTCGTGAGATTCAGTTCCTGGGAGTGAAGTGGCAAGATGGACGGCGTCAGATTACTACAGATGTCATCAACAAGATCACAGCAATGTCTCCACCCACCAATAAGAAAGAGACACAAGCTTTCCTAGGTGCCATAGGTTTTTGGAGGATGCATATTCCTGAGTACGGTCAGATCGTGAGCCCTCTTTACCTGGTCACTCGCAAGAAGAACCAGTTCCAGTGGGGCCCTGAGCAGCAACAGGCCTTTGTCCAGATCAAGCAGGAAATTGCTCATGCAGTAGCACTTGGCCAGGTCAGGACGGGACCAGAGGTAAAGAATGTGCTCTACTCTGCAGCTGGGAACCATGGCTTGTCCTGGAGCCTTTGGCAGAAGGTGCCTGGGGAGACTCGGGGTCGACCACTAGGATTTTGGAGTTGAAGCTACAGAGGCTCTGAAGCCAACTACACTCCAACAGAGAAGGAAATCTTGACTGCCTATGAAGGAGTCCCGGCTGCCTCGGAGGTAATAGGCACTGAAGCACAACTCCTCCTGGCACCCTGACTACCCGTGCTGGGGTGGATGTTCAAAGGCAAGGTTCCTTCCACTCACCATGCCACCAGTGCTACATGGAGCAAGTGGATTGCTCTCATCACTCAGCGCGCCCGTATAGGTAAACTGAATCGCCCTGGGATTTTGGAGGTCATTACAAATTGGCCCGAAGGTGAGAATTTTGATGTCACAGATGAAGAGGAACAAGAACCAGTGACACGTGCTGAAGAGGCTCCTCCCTATAACCAACTGCCCCCAGAGGAAACACGCTACGCTCTTTTCACTGACGGTTCCTGTCGCATTGTAGGGATGAACCGGAAGTGGAAAGCAGCCGTATGGAGCCCCACACAACAGGTTGCACAAGCTACCGAAGGAGAAGGTGGATCAAGCCAACTTGCTGAACTCAAAGCTGTTCAGCTGGCCCTAGACATTGCAGAAAAGAGAAATGGCCAAAGCTCTACCTCTACACTGATTCATGGATGGTAGCCAATGCTCTGTGGGGATGGCTGGAGAGGTGGGAAAAGGCTAACTGGCCATGTAGAGGAAAACCAATTTGGGCTGCTGATGAGTGGAAAGACATTGCTACCAGGGTAGGGAAACTGCCTGTGAAAGTCCGCCATGTGGATGCCCACGTACCCAAGAATAGAACCAATGAGGAGCACCAAAACAATGAGCAGGTAGACCAAGCTGCAAAGATAAGGGTGTCCAAAATAGACCTAGATTGGGAACATAAGGGAGAGTTATTCCTAGTTCGATGGGCCCATGATGCCTCAGGCCATCAGGGCAGAGATGCTACCTATAAGTGGGCACAAGACCAAGGGGTGGATCTAACCATGGACAGTATTTCTCAGGTTATCCATGACTGTGAGACGTGTGCTGCCATCAAGCAGGCCAAGCGATTGAAGCCCCTCTGGTACGGTGTGCAGTGGTCCAAGTACAAGTATGGGGAGGCCTGGCAGATTGACTACATCACACTGCCCCAGACTTGCCAGGGCAAGCGCTACATGCTGACCATGGTGGAAGCCACCACTGGATGGCTGGAAACCTACCCTGTGTCTCATACTATGGCCCTGAACACCATCCTGGGCCTTGAAAAGCAAGTCCTGTGGAGACATGGCACCCCTGTGAGGATCGAGTCAGACAATGGGACTCATTTCAAGAACAGCCTTATCAACACCTGGGCTAGGGAACATGGCTTTGAGTGGGTGTACCATATCCCCTACCATGCACCAGCTGCCGGAAAAGTGGAGAGATACAATGGACTACTAAAAACCCAGTTGAAAGCTTTGGGTGGGTGATCTTTCAAGAATTGGGAGCAGCATCTGGCAAAAGCCACCTGGTTAGTTAACACCCGAGGTTCCACCAACCGAGCAGGTCCTGCCCAGTCTGAGTCCCTGAATGTAATACAAGGAGACAAAGTCCATGTGGTACATATCAGAGGTTTGTTAGGGAAGACTGTGTGGACCATTTCTGCCTGGAGTACAGACAAACCGATTTGTGGGGTTGTCTTTGCTCAGGGACCAGATTGCACATGGTGGATAATGCAAAGAGAATGAACGACACGATGTGTATCTCAAGGAGATCTGACTGTGGGGTAAGAATGATATGCAATATCACTGTTCATTGGATGTTACTGCCATTGTCTGTACATTAAACCACACAGACATGAGATAGAAGGAAATGTGAAAGTGTTGAAGGTCTGGGAAAGTGGAAGATGGAGCTTTAAGTGAGTTAAGTGAAAGGGAGGAATCCTGCAGCTCTGTAGTATAGGCCAGGATTCAGTGGTCCAGTGTGGGGATGTGATGAAGGCATGATGGGTATTGCTGGTAAATTTTGGGGGAACAGATGGAAATTTTGTATGAATAATGCATGATGTGTGGTAGTATGTTGATGATATGGGGATAAAGGGTCGAATGTCCTGGGGTGAGATTATGATGCTTGTATCCCCATTCATATGTTCTACGCCTTTAAGACTGTCTCTGAAGAGTGAAAAGTTTTGTTTAGGTTTCTCTAATCAGGGACACAGCAACAGGCAGTACTTAGGGCTGTTTTCGGTTTTTGCTTTTGGCTTTCTGCTTTGCTCGCTCCCTCTCTGCTCTCGCCTCTGCTTGCTTTTGCTTGTGCTTATTAGCTGGTTCTAGCTAAACAGTCCAAATTCCTTCCGGGACTGTTTCTCCTCTCTTTTTAATTCGACCATCTCAAACCTGCTCCGGACTGGGACCTGGGAACACCGAAGGTTCGGCTGCAGCAGCTGCCCCAGCACCAGACTGACTGAGAACAGAGCAACCAGCCCCGAAAGAGACTTTCTGATTTTGTCATCTTTTTCAGAGCGGTGTCATCCGGTATTGTTCATTTTATGTGCTGGGGGGTGCTGTGTCTGTTAAATAAACAGATTCTTCCCACTTCTCCCTGAGGAATTATTCCTGAACCGAATGGGGGAAGGGGCCGTGTGGGTTTGCTTCTGGAGGGGCCCTCCTCTGGAGATTCTCCACCAAATTTGCCTGAAACCAGGACACGCTGCATGCAGGAAATATGGAATTTGTTTCTTTGGCCACACGGGAGAAGAATGACCCTGCCCAGCTTCATGGACAACATAATCATCTCCTTGCAGCTTATCAGAGCAAAAAGGCTGCAAGGCAATAAGACATGATAGAAATGAAGAATTGTAGAAGAAAACGGCAGACCAGCTTCACAAGCCAAACGCACCTTTCCAACAGGGGAAAACAAAGAAGCAGAGGCCTGTGACATCCAGCACTACCATGTGTGCCGTCAGCCACAACGCTGCTGAAGCCCAGAGTCAGAGCTTCCCCGAGCCAAGAAGCCAGATGCTCTCGCAGAGGCACCAGCCCTTTGGACCCTCAATATCACAGGTAAAGGCCAAGTTCTGCTTTCACTGCCTGCAGGAAATCCCTAGCTCCTGGCAGCACTCCAGCACTCAGCATCCTCAGCCAGCAACAGCAAGCGCTGGCTGCTCTGAAACTTGCACCTCTGCCTTGCACTAAAGACAGCATCCCACACAACTGGCACTTACAGGCTCAGGATATCCAGGCTCTGGTGTCAGCACTGATGGAGTCTGGCGCTTCGCCACCTCAATTTGCTCCTCTTGGGCTTCTTTTCCAGGAGCAGCGGGAGCCAGTGGAGAGATGGCTGTTGGTTCTGTCAGCTGTGGCTAGAGAGAAGCATAAAGGACAGGCTGTCACCGATCATTCATAATCTCATTTCTTTTCAAATCTACCACCACATGTTCTTAGGTAAATCAGACCATTTTGTAGCCGCACAGGGATTCTAAGTTCCTCCGACCAAATTAATATGGGTCAACTCAACAGAATTCAAGATGGATATGAAGTTGATATTCCTCCCTAGCTGCTATCAGCAAGCAATGTTGTCTCTGTAAAATGCAGCTTTTAGTTCTTGAAAGCTCAGAATTGGAAGAGTACGAATGAGACAGCAATCCATTGCTATTTCTGCTGCAGGGGTGGAAAACTCAAACTGGATCACAATCTCATTCAAGGCATCAAAAGGGCAGGAAATAATGTGCTGAAGGATCTTTGCTTGCTGGAACAGGAGAAAACAAACAGGGTTTCCTCTTCTAGCAAACCAGCTGTTGCGGAATGAGCCATCTGTTGGGGATGAGTCATTTGTCGGGTGCAGCGAAAACTTGGGACGGCCAATATGGGAATCAGCAAGCTTCCTTTATTGAAGAGAGCATCAGACATTAATACAGCAAGTAATAAGCCCATGAATATTCTGTAATTTACACTGTCCATTGGCCACACCACTACATCAGTTCTTCTCCATTCTTTAGATGTTACATCTCTCTTTTTGCATGTCTCTTTAACTATTTGTTATCGTACTACAGCTAGACCAAAGGACTCGCTATCTCGAAGGTGCAGGACTTGGAATTGGCCACGGCCTTGTACTTTTCAAATTCTTAGCTTCTCTCCCAACAACCAACTAGCCAGAAAACACAAGATGGAAGTATCACCCATTCCTGTGTCTAAAGCCCTTGGATTTATTGAGGGCATGTTTGGTAGGGAAACAGCCCTTGTGCTGAGCAGTGTCATGTAGGGAATGATGGAAGTCTGCCTGAAGATCCCTCATGAGCCTCCTATTGTCCAGGCTACAGCTCCCTCAGCACCTCCTCACTGGGCTTGTGCTCCACACCCTTGCCCAGCTCCCCTGTCCTTCTCTACACACGCTGCAGCCCCTCCATGACTTTCTGCTTCCCAGGGCCCACAAGTGCACACAGCACTCCAGCTGTGGCCACAGTGCTGCCCAGCACAGGGCCACGCTCACTGCCCTGCTCCTGCTGCCCCACTGCCTCTGACACAGCCCACCATGCCCTTGGCCTTCTTAGACACCTTTCCCAGGCTGGCTCTTGTTCAGCTGATCTTCTATGGCAGCTCTGGGGCCTTTTGACTCATGCTGTTCCTCAGCCACAGAATGGCCTGTTTGAGCTCAAGTACAGCATCCACCATTTCTACATGTCCCTCTTCTGAGCAACACAAGACAGCAGTCAAGGACTTGCAGCTTCATCCCCACTCCAGGCTCCAAGGCTCTTGCCAAAGCAGCAGACTTCATCACTAAGTGCATCAAGAGAAACTTGCCCCTTCTGGTTTCTTCCTCATAAGAATGCTTCCCAACTGCGTGTATTTCCTTTCTTTGGCCACACAGGACAAGAATGGCTCCCCACAGCTTCATGGACAACATAATGTGAGTCTGTCCAACATTTCCCTCATCTGCCTCACGAGTGTCATTGAGAGACCACTGAAGAGAAGACCCTCCCCCCCCGCCCTGTCAATAATCTCTGGTTCTGAAGGAGAAAGTCACACACCAAAGGCTTGGAGACCTGAAAGCTCAGTGTTAAGCTATTTGTTTTCACAGGTGTAGTTTGCTGTCTTCTAAGAAGGGGGCACTGTGCCCCATTTGCAACAATGGCTTTGGAAGCTGTCCCATCTCTTGGCCTGGTTGGACGTCTCCTGAGTTTCATGTGGTCTCCCACAGAAGACCCTCACCTGTTTTACAACCACCGTGACAGACAGACTGAGATGTAAGGACCCTCTCCATCAAGGACTGGGACTGAAACCCCCAGCCCGGGGGAGGTGTGTGGGGAGGCCAGCTCATCAAAGCGAGATGTTTGCCTGCAGGTGTGACCACTGGACCAAGAAAACAATGGCTCTCATTTACTGCTGAGAATATAGACTACCTGTTACATCTATTCCCTATTGTATCTCTTTCCTACACCCCCCTCCCCTACAATTTTCAATAATAAAAACCTCTGAATTAGCTACAGATTTTGAGATCTCCCCAGCATATCAGGCAGATCCTCGACTGGACTGGACCAAAAGATTTTGTCTCTATGTCGGTAGCTATATCTCCCCCTCTCTCTCTCTCTTCTCTCTCTTTCTCTATCTTTTTCTCTCCCTTAATCCCTCAATCGCGTTTTGCACTGGTCATTCAATAAAGGTGCATTTGTTTTGATAATCACTGCAAACCCCCTTGTACCGTGTTAGTTCTTTTGCACCCTGAGATCACCTCCTACGAACCATCACAACATCCATTCACTTGGATGGATTCTGACACATAACCATCTTCTGTAGCTTATCAAAAGACTAAAGACACCTGGCCCAAAAGACTTTGTAGAAATGATAGAATTCCTCAAGAAAACTGTAGACCAATATCACAAGCAAAACACACTTTTCCAACAAGGGAAAACAAAGAAACAAAGGCCCGTGACATCCAGCACTACCACGTGAGCCATCGGCCGCAGCGCTGCAGAAGCCCAGAGACAGAGCTTCCCTGTGCCAAGAAGCCAGATGCTCTCCCAGAGGCACCAGCCCTTTGGACTCTCAACATCACAGATCAAAGGCCAAGTTCTGCTGTCACTGCCTGCAGCAAATCCCTAGCTCCTGGCAGCACTCCAGCAATCAGCATCCTCAGCCAGCAACAGGAAGCGCTGGCTGCTCTGAAACATGCACCTCTGCCTTGCACTAAAGACAGCATCACACACAACTGGCACTTACAGGCTCAGGATATCCAGGCTCTGGTGTGAGCACTGATGGAGTCTGGCGCTCCTCCACCTCAATTTGCTCCTCTTGGGCTTCTTCTCCTGGAGCAGCGGGAGCCAGGGGAGAGATGGCTTTTGGTTCTGTCAGCTTTAGCAAGAGAGAAGCATGAGGCACAGGCCATCACTTATCATTCAGAACCCCATTTCTTTTCAGATCTACCACCACATCTTCCAAAGAGAAATCAGAACACTTGCTAGCAACATATGGATTCTAAGTCCCACCCACCAAATTAATATGGGCCAATTCAACAGAACTCTAGATGGATATGAAGGAGATATTTCGTTCTAGCTGCTATCAGCAAGCAATGTTGTCCCTGTAAAACGCAGCTTTTAGTTCTTGAAAGCACAGATTTGGAAAAGTAGGAAAGAGACAGCAATCCATTGCATTTGCTGCTACAGATGTGGAAAAGTCAAACTGGATCACAATCTCATTCAAGGCTGCAAATGAGCAGGAAATATTGTGCAGAAGCATCTTTGCTTGCTGGAACATAAGAAAACAAACAAGACTTCCTCTTCTAGCAAACCAATTAGCCAGCAAGCCACAAGATGGATTGTCTCCCACTTCAGCGTCTAAAGCACTTGGATTCAGTGAGGATATGTTTGGTAGGGAAACCGCCTGTGTGGTGAGCACTGTCATGTGGGGATTGATGGAAGTCTGCCTGAAGGTCCCTCATGAGCCTCCTTCATTGTCCAGACCAAAGCTCCCTCAGCACCTTCTCACTGTGCTTGTCCTGTACACCCTTGCCCAGCTCCCAGCGTTGCCTGTTTGTGTTCAAATACAGCATCCACCATTTCTACATGTTCCTCTTCTGAGCAACACAAGAAAGCAGTCAAGGACTCGCACCTTCACCCCCACTCCCGGCTCCAAGGCTCTTGCCAAAGCTGCAGACCTGGTCACTAAACGCATCAAAGGAAACTTGCCCCTTATGCTTTTTGCCTCACAAGAAGACTTCCCATCTCCGTGATTCTCTTCTTTGGCCACACGGCTCCCCTCAGGTTCATGGGCAGCAGAATAATTTCTTTAAAACTTATCAAAAGTCAAAAGTCACCTGGTCCATAAAACTTTGTAGAACTGAAATAAAACTCAAGAAAACTGCAGACCAGTCTCACAAGCAAAACACACCTTTCCAACAAGGGAAAACAATGAATCAAATCCCTGTGACATCCAGCACAACCACGTATGCCCTCAGCCACAGCACTGCAGAAGCCCAGAGACAGAGCTTCCCTGAGCCAAGCAGCCAGATGCTCTCCCAGAGGCACCAGCCTTTTGGGCCTCAACATCACAGGTCAAATGCCAAATTCTGCAGTCCCTGCCTCCAGGAAATCCCTAGCTCATGGCAGCACTCCAGCACTCAGCATCCTCAGCAGCAACAGGAAGCACTGGCTGCTCTGAAACATGCACCTCTGCCTTGCACTAAAGACAGCACAACCCACAGCTGGCACTTACGGGCTCACAATATCCAGGCTTTGGTGTGAGCACTGATGGAGTCTGGCGCTTCGCCACCTCAATTTGCTCCTCTTGGGCTTCTTCTCCAGGAGCAGCGGGAGCCAGGGGAGAGATGGCTGTTGGTTCTGTCACCTTTGGCAAGAGATTAGCATGAGGGACAGGCCTTCATCTATCATTTAGGACGTAATTTCTTTTCACATTAACCACCACCACGTCTTCTAAGGAGGAATGAGAAACTTTGATTGCAATGGGACTCTAAATCGATAAGAATAGAATTTTCAGTCACTCTGACTAAATTGAAACGGGCTAATTCTACTCTATAGGAAATTGCTCTTAGTTCAGTATTCCCCTCTAGCTCCTTGCAGGATGCGACATTCTCTCTGAGAAACTGAGTTTATAGTTCTTCAGGGCTCTGAGATGAAAATTTAAAAATATCCACTTTTTGCTTTTTTTGTTTTTGTAGAAGGCATGAAAATGGATATCCTTTCGGCCCCCCTAGCTGGCCCTCTACCCTCTACTGTACTGGCCAAGCTGACATCTGGCTCTACAATTCCTTAACACAAGAAATGAACATGAAATCTCCCTTTCTCACTCACCTCATGATCAGCACCTCTGAATACATGCCTGAGGTGACCTGTAGTGGGCAAGGGAAAATGCACAAATGCTGTGAGAAAACTGCCTGGGCTGCTGAATCCCACAGAACAAGATGATTTTCCATTTCACAAAATCCCTCCAGGAGACACATTTCATTCACACGGCCAGCAAGAGATCAGGACAATATTCTTGCTTGTGCCTACACTTTGGCTGTTTTGCCAGTAAATGAATACAAACATGACCAAGAAAATGCAAATTCATCTGTAACACCCAATGTTCCTGTTTTACCAAACACATCAAACAGCTTTTTTTATCCTCTCCCGCAGTTACTTTTTTTAAAAAATCATTTGCATACCCTAATTCTCATTAACATGCTGGAAACAAGTTGCCCAGAAAAGCTTCCCCAAAATCCTCCTGAGCTGTGGCACTTCTATTGTGAAAGAGCACAGCAGCAGCTCCAGGGTTCTGGAGCAGACATTTACTGTTTTGGTGTTTACACTTCCTTGCAAAGGGAATCAATATTTTAGCACTCAGTAAAAGATCAAGTTAGACAGTCAAATCCCTTCATGACAAAATTTTGAAAGAAAGAAGCTTTCCCTGAATTCTGGGAACAACTGCAGAGTTTTTAGAAGGTCCTCCAAGAAAGTCTGCCAGTCTACATTTCCAAAGCTGTCTTGCTTGTCCTTCCAGGTTCCCTTGCAAATGCTGCCCCTGTGGCTACAGACACCCCCTTTTTAGCTGAATGACTTGACAGGAGCCTTACACAACCAATGGCCTCCTAATGTTCCTTTCTTTCTAATTTAGTGGAGTCACTGAGAAAGAGCAGGAAGGCATACAAAAGTTATCGGTTAGGTTACATCCAGGGAAAACCTCTACTTACGTGCCAGCTGAGTCAGGTAATACGCAGAATAAAAAATGGCAAAAGCAGCAAGAACTGCAGCAGTGAGCTCCTCCCGCATTGTAGCACTGCTCTACAACTCTGCTGGCTCTGCTCACACAGTTGGAAAAACAAGGCTCTTGTCAGTGCACAGCTGTCCAATGACAAATGCCTTAACCAGGAGGATGCTCCTGCTCTCAGCAAGACCTACAGCTGCTCTGACACTCAGGCTTTCCGTGCACCGAGGCAACCTTCTGATGTCACTGTGACGACGTGGAAACCATGCCCTGACATCACAAAGCAAACCTTCTATGTTGGTCTGTGAATTATGCAAAGCAATAACCAACCTTCCCTACAGCAAACACAAAATAGCCTGCAAAGTTCTCCTCTGTCGAAAAGCAGCACAAATTCCCCTCACGGGCCAAACGCTGTTGTTCAACAGGATCCAAGAGGAACTGCAAGAGTGCACAAAGCACCTACAGCCTGGACCCCAACTGAGCACTCAGACGGGACCCAAGCAAAGGAAACCGGACCAAGAAAATGGCCCACAGCATTGCACAGAACCAGGAGAGAAGCCACTGCTGCCATAAGAGCTGAAATCATTCCTAAAAAATCTCCCCACATATTTGCACATTATTGGACATGCCCAGGTCTCTGGTGCATGTACATCTCTGCCTTTATTCCCCTTTGGAAGCAGTCAAACTGGCAGCATCTGCCTGCATGCAGGAGCTGCTCCAGGCTGGGAATGTGACTGGTGGTGCTGATTTCCAGAGGCTTCAGTGTCCCAGGGGAAGCCAAGGCAGGAGTGGTTTGAACGGTGCTGCTGCTGCTGCTGCTCTGTGCCAGAGAGCCCCGGCTGGGCAGGGCACGGTGCCCACTGCGCTGCGGGCTCTTTCTCCTGCCAGAGCTGGGCACACCTGGAACAAGGCATGACAACTTGTGGGCAAACCAAGGGGTTTCTGGGGCTGCTCTGCTCTGCACACACCCAGGCCACCCTTGGCTCTCAAAAAGCGTGAATGAGAGTAAAACAGCTGTAGATGTTTCATTTTGACCTTTCTTACCTGCTAGCAGAAGTTGCCAAAATGAAAGTTTCCAAGCAGGGTCTGATCCCTGCTGCCAGCTCAGGGCTGGAAAGGAGGCATTACTGTATTTTAGTACTCGGTGCATAGGGAATCACTTCTCTGACATATGTACACCCAGCAATCTCACTTACTGCTTTGTATCCATGGAATTAAGACATATTCAATACTTTGCGGAAACTCACAGGCTAAACATTACTCCAGTTTTATCCGACATATTTCAATCACTCTCAGAATTTACTGACATCAGAGTAGGAGTGTCCTGTAGGTCCCTGGTGGTCATTGTCACAGGCTCAGGAGGAGACCCATACACAAAAGAACCTAAGCCACAACCGGGCCTGCAAAGCAAATAATACACAGACTCACTGAATTTCTACGTTGGAAGAGACCTTTAAGCTCATCGAGTCCAACAAGTTCTAACATCTCAACTACATCATGGCACCAAGTGCCACATCCAGTCGTTTTTTAAACACACTTTTCCTCCCCCGGTACCCCCTGTGTCCCCTGTCCCTGTGCTGGCTCCGAGCTGGCGGCCGGGCCGGGCGGAGCAGCACTTCCAGCCCCGGCTGTCCCTGGAGCGGTGGGAGCAGCCGCTGGCCCCAGGCACTGTCCCCTGAGGAGCTGCTGAAGGACGATGAGACAGAGGGGGCTGAGGGGGCTCAGGGGGCGGTGGCACCGAAGGGACGCTGACCCTGAGCTGCTGCTGGGGCTGAGGGCTGTGGGGCAGCCAAGGGCCATGGTGGCACTGAGGTGACAGGGAAGTTGCATAGGCTGAGGGCTGGCGGGTCTCAGGGGAGGGGATGGCTCAGAAGGGACTGAGTGGGGTGAGAGGACTGTGAGGGGCTGAAGAAACTGAAGGGGGCTGGGGCTTCACCCAGAGCATGGCGGGGCTGAGGGGATGGAGGAGGCCAGCAGGGAGCACAGCAGGGACTGCACCTCTGCCAGGCCTTGGAAGCAATTCCAGAGCCTCCACTTTTGCCACAGCTGCAAGGAAAAACTGTGGTAGTGTGTTGTTAAGTTGCTTGTGTTATTCCCCCAATTTATGTATTGTTCTCCCCTATTATGTGTAAAATGGTTTCGTTCCCCCTTCTTTCCCGCCACCGTTAGCCTGCCAGCTAAGTTGCTATAGCAACCGCTATTCATAGTTGCCGATATGTGATTGCTCCTCCCCTGGTTTCCCTTATAAGTGAAAGTTGTTTCCTCCCTGTCTAGTCAATCACTCCCTTCCTCCTCCCAGGTTTCGAGAACCTTCTCCTCTCTGGAGATGGTGGTTGGCTGGAGTCCCAGGACACCTCCTCTACCTTTTGATTATTGGTCCCCATGGAGTGTCAGTTCTGTGAAGTTCATCCCCTCACCTTTCCCGATTGGCTCCGCCTGTACCTACCCCCCCTCCTTTATAATCCTGTTTTCACCCCCTATGAGAAAAACTTTTTCCCTGATGGTTTCCCGGTGTTTGGATGCGGCATCGCCTTCAATAAACCGATGTTTAACCCCCGGGAAATGGTCAGCTCCGTTCCTCTCCTATACCAGCGAGGTACGCCAGTCCGCAGCCAGCACAGCCCGAGGCCATCAGACGCCGAAGGGTGCTGGCCAGGAATTGCAGAGGGGCGTCGGCCTTTCGCCCTCAGCTAGTCGGATTCTAAACTTCGGGCCACATACGTTCTCTGCAAAAAACCTTGAGGACAGCTGGAGTCTGACGGGAGGCAGCAGGGAGGAGCTGAAGGCCAGCAGCAAGAGCAGTGAACGGGGACCTGCTGCTGCCAGCCTGCAGAGAGCCCGGCTGAGGCCACAGGCCCGGGGAGGCAGGCTGGGGCAGAGGCTGCCGTGGGCTGTGGCCGTGGGCACTGCCCGGCAGGGCAGGAGCGGGCCCTGCCCGTGCTGGGGCTGCTCAGCGCAGCTGCCCCGGCTGGCACAGGGGCTGTTCTTGGGCAAGGCAGCTGTGCCGGCAGGGCCCGGGAGCTGTGCCGGCTGCCAGGGCTGCGGGACGGTCCCGCCGCGGCTGCTCTCAGCACAACCTGGCCCGCTCGGCTGCTTTCTCTTCCCCACCCTCCTGGGGAGGCTCTGACATTTCCTCTTCCCTGATGGAAATGCAGCTGCTGCCAAGAGAAACGTCCCCATACTCACTCAGTGTTCCCTTTGCTTGCCAGATGTTCTATCTGCTGTTTCTGTCCAGGAGAGCTGCTCTGCACGGGAGGAGGAGCCCGAGGGAGAGGCTTTGAAGATGGGGCAGCTGGGATCCCTCTGCTTGGAGCTCTGTTTAAAGATACACGGACTTACATGTGGACAGAGATTATTATATGGATATGTACATATGTAGCCTGCTATTTGTACAGGCATATTTCTATATGTCATATTTGTGGATGTATGCTATGTATATGTTTATATATGTTTGTTATTACATATATGTGTATAATGTATCTAAGTGTACATATATACACATATATGTAATAACAAACATATATAAACATATACATAGCATATGGAAGTTGATATATCTGTCTTTAGTTCTATTTCCTATGTATACAGTTTTGTTGCTATCTATGTCTCTTGATGCAGTCATAGATATATGGCCCTTTAAATAGATATATTGGTATTTGTATAGGTATACATGCTAATTCTTATGTTTTTATATGTATATTGATCCATTTCTATGCGTAATTATTTTTACCTATGTATCCAGATGTATAGTTGTTTATTTGTATTGATGCATTTGTGTAGATATTTAGTTTGGCATAGTGATATTTGTATATTTCTAGATAGGTTTGTGTTATATATGTATTTATATATTTTTTTCTGTATATATATATTTAGTACTATTTTAACATGCATGGAGTGGGATAGTTGTATAATTCTATCCATAGAGTTTTTGGTACAAGGTTACTTGGGGAGGGAATGCATATTTTTGTATTTCTATATGGGCTGTATACTTGTAGTAATATGTCATAAATTAAGTTGTTAAACACCTAATTGATCTTTCTGTTTAGTGAGTTGTAGAGGTTGGCAATAAATTAGGTTTTGTTAACTGAAGTTGGTGTTCGTATAATTTAACATGGACTGGTTGTAATAATGTAATAAATTCCTGTTTGTAACCTAAATTGAGATTTCTATAGAGCTATAGTTCTATAGTTCTCAATTTCTATATAGAAATTGAGATTTCTATTTTGTCAGCATGGGTGTAGCAATTTGTAAAAAAATGACATTTTTCAACTGAAATCGATTCTTGTGAGTTGTAGCCACACCTCTCTTCACAGAGAGCAGCAGCTACAGCGTGTATTTGTTGATCAGCAGTGTGGCTGTAGCAGTCTGCAAGAAATACCATTTGTCACCTGAGATGGGTGTTCTGTGATTTGTGCTACCCAAAGTCATGAGCAGATGTAAATGCTGGAGGATTTTGGCCATGAAAATCTCCAGCCATGCCCAGCACATGCCCCACTTGCACTCAGGCTGGGCAAGGGAAGCTCAGATTTGGGATGGCAGCAGAGCCACACGTTGGCTCAGAACTCACTGCAAAGGCCTGCTGAGTAAACTCCGGGACTCCACTGAGGCCTGCTGAGAAAACTCTGGGAGCACAGAACTCCTACTCTGTGGATATGCAGATAATTCAGTCCATGTTTGGTTCTTTACATACATACACACAGATATATGTAGGCAGCACTTAGTAACCTGTTACATACTCGTGGGATTGTGGAAACTAAAATGGATTCTTCTCTGTTTATATATAGGGTCAGCAGAGTTGTGCCATTCTGTAGCCATCCTGTAACAGTGGTCGCTCTGTCTAAGCAGTGCAGTTATAGCAATCTGTAATAAAGTTCCCTTTTAAACTGACATTGGCTTTGGGGCACTTCTCATTTTCATGACGAGTGACCACATCAATGTTTGTGCCTATTTCTTCACTGATCTTGAAGCTCTGATGAGTGGCACCCAATTGCTCACAGGTCTGTCCAGCTGTGGGTAATAAACATGTCTTCTCTGTGAAACATCCTTCTCAGGTTATTTGTCTAAGAGTTGTGGTCTATCTCTAGAACCCTTTCAGGCAGCACCCTCTCTGGGGAGGAGAGGGGAAAAATGTATGGGGATTATGGAATTTATTCTCCTTTAACACATATTTTCACTAAGCTATAGCCTAAACTCAGAAAGGAAAAAGATTTTCTTTAGTCATGCAGTGTAGAATAAATGGTGTGGGAATAAGCACAAACCAAGCTGCAGGAGCAGCTTGTTCTTGGTCTTAACAGGACATTGTGTACAGGAAAGCACCACAATCCTAATGATTCACCTCTTAGGTAAAGCCACAATGGTCCACCATATAAACCTACCTGGGGATGGAAACAACAAACATCCCTGGGCCGGGGCAGAAGCCTGGGAGTCGAACACTTGGAAAAAGAGATGTGGCAAAGCCAGCCCAAGGTGCAGACACACATTTGGCTGCAGGCAAGAGGGAGCTTGTACGCCAGCACAGGAAGGGACTCCAGGCAGAAGAGCTGGCCAGCGGCAGGGAGCAGCTCCTGCTGTCAGGACTTGCAGGACGCAGCAGCAGTGGGCACATCGCGGATGGACAGCGGAGCCGCTCCTGAGCCGCCAAGGTGACGCCTCCTGGGGCTGCAGTCACAGTGCAGTCACCTGTCCTGCAGGCTGTCTTTGGCTTCTTGAGCTCCAACCACTGCAGGCAGCAAACCTGAGCATAAATCATAGAAATTATAAAACGTCAGGACTAGCTGGCCCACTGCAAATACTGGATTTTTAATTTCTTAGACTGTCTCTGCATTTAGTACCATCTGTGTTTCAAAAGGACATGCTCAGTATTTAGAAGCATGCATTCTCTCCTTTAGCAGATATATATATATATATACACACACACATATGTTTTAGTAATTTTATATGTTTGTGACATCCATCTGTGTGAAGAAAGGGCAAACTTAAGAAAGTGTAGTTGTTTTACAACAATATGCTTCCATAGAAATATATTTCAGATTATTTTCTAAGGTACCTGATAGTGGAGCCCTGGAAAAAATTAAAGATAGAATCTAAAATGTTAGGCTTTGTGCTTTCCCAGATCAACTGCACCTGCGTAAGCAGTATGATAAATTACATAATTGTTAGATGTGATGATTGTTTAATAATTAAATGTAATTATTATATAACCATAAGAAGAATAATGAGAAACTGTGTTGGAAATTCAGAGAGGGGCTAAATTTATGTATACAATAGAACAATATAAGTTTAATAATTTACGTGAAAGTTATGTTACGATAGAGTATAAAACATGATCATTTCGGATGTATGGTTGGAATCAGATTTGGGTTGAATATACCCCGATTCCCAGGGCTCTTAATAAAAAGCACCGCATATAATCTCCTGTGATTATATGTTTCTGAACACTAACATACCTATAGTATAAAGACACTTTGCTGAAACTAGTAAGGATGAGAATTGCAGGGCTGTATTTTGGATTAAAATCTTATCCAAATTCTATTTAATTCTGTGCAGTGTTTCCATTAAATCTGATTAATGCCCAGGAATAAAAATGAAGATTTCTCTTTTGTTCTCTTTTTTTTCTGGGAAACAAGGCATGTATCTACTTTTGATTTTTATTTTAAAGACAGTAAACCATTGGACTAATTGATACCTTGGAACATTGTGGTAGTGTGTTGCTAAGTTTCTTGTGTTATTCCCCCAATTTATGTATTGTTCTCCCCTATTATGTGTAAAACGGTTTCGTTCCCCCAGTTCTTCCCGCCACTGCTAGCCTGTCAGCTAAGTTGCTATAGCAACTGCTATTCATAGTTGCTGATATGTAATTGCTTCTCCCCTTGGTTTCCCTTATAAGTGAAAGTTGTTTCCTCCCTGTCTAGTCAATCACTCCCTTCCTCCTCCCAGGTTTCGAGAACCTTCTCCTCTCTAGAGATGGTGGTTGGCTGGGGCCCCAAGACACCTCCTTTACCTTTTGATTATTGGTCTCCATGGAGTGTCAGTTCTGTGAAGTTCATCCCCTCACCTTTCCTGATTGGCTCTGTCTGTACCCACCCCCCTTGCTTTATAATCCTGTTTTCACCCCCTATGAAGAAAAAACTTTTTCCCGGATGGTTTCCCGGTGTTTGGATGCGGCATCACCGTCAATAAACCGATGTTTAACCCCCGGGAAATGGTCAGTTCCGTTCCTCTCATATACCAGCGAGGTACGCCAGTCCGCAGCCAGCACAGCCCGAGGCCATCAGGCTCCGAAGGGTGCTGGCCAGGAATTGCAGAGGGGCGTCGGCCTTTCGCCCTCAGCTAGTCGGACTCTAAACTTCGGGCCACATACGCTCTCTTCTGCAGAACATCTTTATCATTTACAAGTACTCATGGCTCTCAGGAATAGAAAGGTTAAAGGAAGGGAAGAGAGGAAAACATTTAAAGCAATGACCTGAGAGTTATTTTACATCACTTTTTAAACTTGGTTAATTACACTATTAAATAAATAATGCATATAATATATATGCATATGCATATACTACTAAAAATAATGCATATATGTACTTGGTACGAAGTATTAGCTGAATAAATGCTATACAGAAGCAAGTTCTCATCTATGTTTTTGCTATCCTCGTGTTCTCTTCTTTCTTAGTAAAATCAGGAAGAAAAACACTGCTGTTCTTTGAAAAATGAACCAGTTAAAATATTGACAAGTCTGAAGTTTGATTTAGGAATGTACAAACAATAAATTTAATTGTCATCAAAGAAAAACAAAATTGACATGTTATCTCTGGTAAACATCAGACATTGTTAACAGTAGGGTTGCACAAAGTATCTCCTGGATACAGTAAAGAACTTAATATGAAGGTCTCATAAATGATGGAGACAAGAGACACTGACCCTTGGAAGATTCAAAGAATCATTTGATAACAATAAAAAGAGCTTATCTAGCTCATCTTAGTTATACTTAAAATGTATTTTATATGGATTAGATTTATAGTGTTTGAAAACTCATCACTTCTTTTATGTTGCTGAATAATTAATGCTGATTATTTTAGTCACAGCCTACAGATTTAAAAAACAAACACATAGCTACAGCTTGCAGAACGGAACCAGTATCACTTGATTTGTCAGTGAAGTATCAAAAAGTGTTGTAAATGACATAGACTGCCATCATGAGGTATTCCCAGGAGCTGTTCAACATTGCAAGTAAACTGAAATTTAGGTAAACTGAAATCCTCATAGTCCGATTTGCAGTCTGTCAGCAAATTTGCTGAGAGCAAAACAAATTTCTGAATTGCCATGGCTATAAAGGAGGAAATGTGCCAGTAGAAAAAAGCTGATTAACAAATACTGTAAAAATCATGAAATTACAATTAAACAACATGATGCAGAATTGTAAACACAAGGGGCCAGTATCATCATATCCTGTTTAGAAAGGCAGAAAAATTCAGTCAATTATATAGTTAAATGTGGATATTCTTAGTTCAGTCGAAGAAAGAACAGGCATAATTTTTCCCAAACCAAGCCTGGGAAACTTAAAGGAAAGAATTAAAACAATGATTATTTCTCTTTCTGTAAGTGTTGTTTATAGATATGGTTCTAAAGAGTGTGCTATTCATAGTTCACCAATATTGTGAGAGAAGATTCCTAAAGGCAAGTCAGCTCTAAGGTCCACCATTGTTTATATAAGAACTGTAGATTTCTAAAACCCGAGTACCTTTTCATGCCTTCTGATGATGGAGTCTCTGTATCACCTTTGTCTGTCTCCCATACCCCTTCAGTGATAGACATGTTTTCCTTTCCTCTCCCAAATTTAACACAGCTTTTTGAAAAAATTGACTGATGTAGCTGCTGCTGCTGGTGGTGGTGCTCTTGTCTGCAGGTGAGGGCAGGTGATTTGAACCAAGGATGGAGTCCACTGTAAACACCCCAGTTTTTGCCAAGCCAAGGAAATCATTCACAATTGGGCTACCGGTGCTGAGCACTAGGTTTTTTTCCCCTACTTTTTGGAAAGCTATGACCTTAAGAAACCCAACAGATTTTCCTCCACTAGGATACCAACAGTAGCATGATGCCAATTTTTCCCACTTCTTTTGTGTGTCTGTGGTGCTTTTAAGAGTTCCTCAGTGCTCAACAGGAATGAAAGGACATGTGGTAGTGTGATTTGAGAGCTCTGTGCAGTGCCTTGCCACATGAGTGTTCATGACAAGCTGGACACCCCACTCGTGGCTCTGTTGAGTTAAATTAATCCCAATTCTGTGCCAGCAGCAGCCCCGAGATGCTGAGAAGAGCAAGCGCAGTGGGTGGGTGTGCATGCACACACTCGGGGCTGACTGCTGTGTGGGCATAAGGTTTTGCACTGCTGTACATCTTCACTTTCCCAAGCTGGAGGAATTTATGAAATCTATATGAAATGAAAATATATCAAAATGAACAAAATAATGCATATTCATTTATCATAGATGTAATTTAACATCTATACACTATTGCTGGCCAGGGGTCTGTGTCCAAATCAGGAACGGGATGGGACTGCTGAGGAACGCGCCTGGAGCTGTTTGTTTTCCAGCATCAGTCTCATTCCATGGTTATGACAATGGGAAGATGCCAGCAGCTCTTATCCCCAGCAGCAGACAAAGAACTTAATGTTATGACTTACTTCAAAAGTTTTTTGACCAATCACACAAAGCAAAAGCATATTGACAGTAGTTCTATCCAACCACTACAAGCACACATCCCTTTTGTTAAAACAATGCTTGCTTATTTCTGTGACGGTTCCAGTTGTTGGTTTCTCTGGGTCTGGATTGAAGACACTTGAGACAGTAGCTCATGTTTGCACTCAAGTGTTTATTATTTCTTATCAGTAAAACAGTCTCACTACTGTGAGTTCGGCAGCTTTTCTTCAGAAGGCAAACATGGCTAACAATCTCTTGTTATAAAGTCTTTTAAGACTAAACTATCCAATTAAGAACTGACGCCTAGATTATTTTCCCTTTCAACCCAATAACTGATCCCAAAGACCTTGCAATACGGACTTTTCTGCCCCCAATTACAAAATGCCACCCAAACCCATGAAGAAGAAGGAAGAAGAAGCATGAAGAAGAATCCAGGATGACACCCTGTGCCCTCCATCTTGCTTCCATCCACAACATCCTAAAAATCCCAAATCTAAATTTCTCACCAAGTGATACACCTAGACTGCTCTCTAGAATCTATTCCACACTTTTGTTGATTCTAGTCTATCTTGAAGTCTAGGCAACTTTCTCCATGAATGAGGGTCAAAGTCAGTGCTCCTCTGGGGATCAGGGCACCCCAGAGCAGACAGAGAAATATTCCTGGTGCCCTGGGTTTCCACATCTTTGAATACAATACCTCCTTGTAAGCCTTAAAACACACTGCACAGAGCTCCATTATTGAGCTTAGAATTCCTCATATCTTGCTAGATATACTTTTCTGAAACTTAAGGAATTATTCTAGCCAAGCATTAATACACAAACTATTGTTTTATTTGTAATTTCTTTTCTACTTTTTATATAGTTTTCTGCTGACAAATTTGATGGCTACTGCTTTGTGGGAATCCACAAAATTAGAGGGTTTTGGGAAAGCTGCAAAAGGCAGGTCTCAGATACAGTAGAACTGTGACTAGAGCTAAGCAGCAGCCATGAGATAGGTCACCAGAAAAATTCTTTAAACTGTAGAAAAACAAGGACAAACAATGGTCTGTGTATTAATGCTTGTCTAGAATAACTCTCTAAGCTACTGAAAAGTTTATCTAGCAAGATATTAGGAAGGTTGAAGCTTAATAATAGAGCTCTGCGCATTGTGTTTTAAGGCTTACAAGTAGGTGTATTCGAAATAAGCAAGCATTGTTTTAACCAAAAGTATGCGTGCTTATGGTGATTGGATAGAACTACTGTCAGTATGCTTTTGCTTTGTGGAATTGGTCAAGAAACTTATAAAGTAAGTTGTAACATGAAATTCTTTGTCTGCTGCCTGGGATGTGAGCTGATGGCATCTTCCCATTGTCATAATCATGTAATGGGACTGATGCTGAAAAATAAAACAGCTCAAGGCACATTCCATAGCAGTCCCCTTCTGTTTGTGATTTGTAAATAGTGCCTTGCGGGCGACACTGCTTAGCTCTACTCAGAGTTCTGCTGTCTCTGAGGCCTTCCTTTTGCAGCTTTCCCAAAACTCTATGATTTGACGATTCCCACAGAGAGGTACTCTGTTTTCTGACTGTTTCTGTTGCCTTGTTTTGTTTCTGTTGCCCTGAGTTTCCTGAGAGGAAGAAACCCCAGGGACAGAAAGCACCATTTCTAGAGCACTGGTAGGGCAAAAATCCCAGCAAGATGAAGCAACCACAATAAATGGATGAGTGTGTTTCTGGGCCAGGTTTACATGTGATGGCAAGATCCTGCACATCCTGTCGATGCTTATTCTAGGAACTAGACGAATCCTTATGGAGCCTGTGAAGCACTTGAGCTTTGAAAATCATGCTTCACTGTTTTTATTGTTTTGGGTTTTATTTGTGAGCATCATCCATTTGTATTATCAGCTGAGCCTGCTTCATTCCTGGTGCCACTCATCATTTCAGTGAAGAGGAGGAGGGAGACATTAACACTGTGATAATGACATCAAGACCATTTACTCCATAACTAGCTTAGAGTAGGACTGTAGAGTAGGATTGTAAATCAAAAAATTGTCAGAAACTTCAACTCATCTGGAAGATTCCATTATTTCTCACTCTGTGAATAAGCTCAGCATTTCCCTCTGAGTTGTCGGTTGTCTCTGAAATGCGCAAAATGACATTTATGGCTTCTTTGGTGTGCCTTGAAAGTGGGGAAGGATCTTTTTCATTCATCCTCCCCAGAGCACACTGCCTTTGGAATATGACCCACTGGCAGGTTTTTGCCTAGCTGTGATATTTCTAGTTGAGGCAGAAAGGGCAATGGCATTTGCAGGAAAAAGCAAAGGAAGAATGGGGCAGGCCAAACACCCTGTGTGGATTCAGGCATTGAGCTGTGACTCAAGAGCATTTGGGTTCCTGCCACTTGAATTTGTATCCCTAAATGCAATGTCTTTGGCTGGAGGAGAGCCTTGCTCAAGTGAGAAAGCAGAAAGGTCAGAGAGGGTGCTCGGGAAGGTCTCCTGTGGTGCAGAGCTGTCAGCGCCTGGGAGGTGAGAGCAGGCCCGGCCTTGGCCGGGGTGGAGCCCCAGCAGAGCCCCGGCAGAGGCCGGAGCAGGCTGAGCCCCGGCAGAGGCAGGCTGGAAGGAGGCCCTTGGAGCTGCAAGAGGCAGCAGCCGGGCCCTGGGTGCCTGTTCCTGGCAGCAGGCGAATCCTCCGCTCTCAGAGCCCAGGTGGCAGCTGGCTGCTGCCGAGGGGGGAAGCGCAGCCCTGCTGGGCACTGCCCAGCCTGGAGGCATTGGCCGTCTGGAGTGTGCCCAGGAGCAGAGAAAGGCCAAGGACAGCCGAGGGCCACTGGGGCTGCCTGAGGATTCCTCCTCTTCTGCTGGCTGCCCTGCAACTCCTGGCAAAGGTCAGCAGTGTGTGCAGCACTCTGGGCACCGGGGCAGGGAGCCGGGCTGCTCGGCAGACTGGAGCACAGGGCAGCCTCCTTCAGGCCCGGCTCTTGTGCCAGGGGAAGCGAGGCCAGCGTGAGGCAGGGACAGCTTGGCAGGGCACATCTGCAGGAGCCAGCACCTCATGTAGTTCTGGGAGGAAGCGCCTGCAATCCTGCAGTTCTGCACTGAGCCAGAGCAAAGGTGTGGGATGCAGAGTGTTTTGCAGGAATATTCAGGTTTAGCAGGCCAGCCTGCTTTGTGTTCTCTGGCACACAGCAAGCGCTGTGCAATGCAGCTCTGAGCTGCTGGGAGAGAGGGAATCAGAGATGTGCCTGAGAGTTTTGCTTGAGTTGTGATCTGATTAGGAAGGGAGCAGAATGGTTGCAGTAGGCAATTTGTGGTTTTTTTATTAGGTTCTGAAGGAAAGATGCAATGTGTCTTCACTCAGCAAAAGCACTTGCAGGACTTCTTGGCAAAATGCTTGTGTTTGATTTCCAGAGTAGGAAGAAGAAGCGTTGGGAAAATGTCAAAGCGTAAAAAATGGGGCTTAGTCTTGTGAATTCCTTGAGCTTTAACAGGCATCGATTAAGGTGTCCAAGTTTCCTTCCCCCAGTGCAGTGCCTAATGTGTGCAAGTGGCTGTCTTAACCCTGAGAATAAAGAGAATGGTCCTTCTAAGAAGGTATCTGGAATGCATTCAAAGGAAGAAAGTGTTTTTAGGATGCTGTTGATTAGTAAAGGAGAATTTGAGGAATGGGAATATTTCTCAAGCAACTGTGTCCAAGGCCCTGCCATATTTGATGTTTGAGCAGGTTGACAAGGGAATGAAGAAAGGTGTCTTGTTTAACGGGTGGGAACTTGACCCTTTGTCCTGGTTGAGGGCAAATTTGGGAGAGAACCCCCGCAGGGGTTCCTCTAGAAAGCATATTCAATCAGCCCCTCTCGCAACTGCTTTGGGAGAAAACACCTCCTTGGAGAAGAGTGGAAAAAACTGTTTATTAAGCAATAAAACCTAAACAATATTAAACAATAAAACCTCTTGCCGCTCCAAAAGAGAGACAAACTCAGAAAGTCACCTCCGTGGGCTGTGGCTCAGCTCACTCAGTCTCCTGTCAGTCCCAGGGGTGCTGGAAATGCTGCGGCCCAGGCCCAGCTTGGTGGGTCAAAGGTGTGAGCTGCCAGTGCTCTTCTGGTGCTCAGTCTGGAGAAGGTCTAAACAGGTCCAAAGAAATAGGAAAAAACCCCACAGTCCAGGGAGCTTCTTTGCCTCAGCTAGCTAAAACTAACTAAAAGCAAAGGAGAACTCTGTCCTGCTGTCTGTCCATCCACAGACATCACAGTCCAGGAGCAGGAATGTGGAGGAGTGAGTGCAGTTTCTGAATGAAACTCCATACTTCTTCTCCCCAGCATTTTACTCTTGGAACAAGTCTTAGGAGTGCAAAACTTATTATTCAGCAAAACCAGAACAGATGACTGGGGATACAAGCATGATATAGTCAGGCCAGGACACCCTTGAAAGAGAAACAATGTATTGGTCAATCGGTGGGCAGTCAGGCTTTGAAAGGGGAGCAGTGCATGATGGAGCCCTTGGTGGCAGGGAGTCGGTATCCTGAGCCATCATGGTTTCATCTCACACACCGGCCATGTGTGGGCCGATGCTGTAACTGGGAAAATTCCACTCCTGAACCGGAGATACAGGTGTGGAGGGTTGAGAAAGATGAGATGCACAGCATTTTGATCTAGGGGATATCCTGGAAGAGCACTGCCTACCTGCCCCTGGTGCCGCAAGGGGCACCACAATCCATCTCGTTCTCCTACTCAGGAAATTTTTGGGAATCCAGGGGTTGGTATGTATTATTTGCTTTGCAGGCCCGATTGTGGCTTAGGTTCTTTTGTGCATGGGTCTCCTCCTGAGCCTGTGACAGTGACCATCAAGGACCTACAGAACACTCCTGCTCTGATGTCAATAAATTCTGAGAAGTGATAGAAACGTGTTAGATAAATTTGGGTAATGTTTAGCCTGTGAGTTTCCACAAAGTATTGAATATGTCTTAATTCCATGGATACAAAGTAGTAAGTGAGATTGCTGGGTGTGCATATGTCAGAGAAGTGATTCCCTATGCACCGAGTACTAAAATACAGTAATGCCTCCTTTCCAGCCCTGAGCTGGCAGCAGGGATCAGACCCTGCTTGGAAACTTTCATTTTGGCAACTTCTGCTAGCAGGTAAGAAAGGTCAAAATGAAACATCTACAGCTGTTTTACTCTCATTCACGCTTTTTGAGAGCCAAGGGTGGCCTGGGTGTGTGCAGAGCAGAGCAGCCCCAGAAACCCCTTGGTTTGCCCACAAGTTGTCATGCCTTGTTCCAGGTGTGCCCAGCTCTGGCAGGAGAAAGAGCCCGCAGCGCAGTGGGCACCGTGCCCTGCCCAGCCGGGGCTCTCTGGCACAGAGCAGCAGCAGCAGCAGCACCGTTCAAACCACTCCTGCCTTGGCTTCCCCTGGGACACAGAAGCCTCTGGAAATCAGCACCACCAGTCACATTCCCAGCCTGGAGCAGCTCCTGCATGCAGGCAGATGCTGCCAGTTTGACTGCTTCCAAAGGGGAATAAAGGCAGAGATGTACATGCACCAGAGACCTGGGCATGTCCAATAATGTGCAAATATGTGGGGAGATTTTTAGGAATGATTTCAGCTGTTATGGCAGCAGTGGCTTCTCTCCTGGTTCTGTGCAATGCTGTGGGCCATTTTCTTGGTCCGGTTTCCTTTGCTTGGGTCCCGTCTGAGTGCTCAGTTGGGGTCCAGGCTGTAGGTGCTTTGTGCACTCTTGCAGTTCCTCTTGGATCCCTTGAACAACAGGGTTTGGTCCATGACAGGAATTTGTGCTGCTTTTTGACAGAGGAGAACTTTGCAGACTATTTTGTGTTTGCTGTAAGGAAGGTTGGTTATTGCTTTGCATAATTCACAGACCAATATAGAAGGTTTGCTTTGTGATGTCAGGGCATGGTTTCCACGTCGTCACAGTGACATCAGAAGGTTGCCTCGGTGCACGGAAAGCCTGAGTGTCAGAGCAGCTGTAGGTCTTGCTGAGAGCAGGAGCATCCTCCTGGTTAAGGCATTTGTCATTGGACAGCTGTGCACTGACAAGAGCCTTGTTTTTCCAACTGTGTGAGCAGAGCCAGCGGAGTTGTAGAGCAGTGCCACAGGGATGGAGGAACTCAAGGCTGCAATTTTCGCTGCTTATGCAGTTTATTATTCTGCCTATTATCTGACTCAGCTGGCATGTAAGTAGAGGTTTTCCCTGGGTGTAACCTATCTTGGCTTTTGTATGTCTTCCTGCTCTTTCTCAGTGACTGGGTTTATGATTTTGAAACAGAAAGAGCATTAGAATGCCACTGGTTTGGTAAAGTCCTTTCAAGTAGTTCAGCTAAAATGGGGGTGTCTGTAGCCACAGGGGCAGCATTTGCAAGGGAACCTGCAGGGCTTCTGTTCCCTCCACAGAAGAGTTTGTGGCAGCAGAGTCTGTCATTTCCTCAGTTTACTGGTATTGCAAGACACCTTTGAAAATGTAGAATGGGAGACCTCCTTGGAGGGCCTTCTAAAAACTCTGCAGTTGTTCCCAGAATTCAGGGAAAGCTTCTTTCTTTCTAAATTTTCTCCTGAAAGGGATTTGACTGTCTAACCTGATCTTTTACTGAGTGCTAAAACAGTGGTTCCCTTTGCAAGGAAGTGCAAATTCCAAAGCAGTGAGTGTCTGCTGCAGAACCCTGGAGCTGCTCCTGTGCTCTTTCACTATGGAAGTGCCACAGCTCAGGGTGGTTTGGGGGAAGCTTTTCTGGGCAACTTGTTTCCAGCAAGAGAATTAATGAGAATTAGTGCATGATTTTTTATAACAAGGACCTGAGGGAGAGGATATAAAAAGCTACTTGATGTGTTTGGTAGAACAGGAGCACCGAGTGGTAAAGAACAATATGCATTTTCTTGATTATGTTTGTATTCATTTACTGGCAAAACAGGCCAAAGTGTAGGCACAACTAAGACTATTGTCCTGATCTCTTGCTGGCTTTGAATGAAATGTGTCTATTGGAGGGAAGTTGTGAAATGGGAAGTCATCTCTGTTTGGGTTGACTTGTTCTGTGGGATTCAGCAGCCCAAGCAGTTTTCTCACAGCATCTGGTTCATTTTCTCTTCCCCACTACAGGTCACGTGAGGCGTAGATTGAGAAATGCTGCTCATGAGGTGAGTGAGAAAGAGAGATTTCATATTGGGATGATGAAGAACGGTAGAGCAAGCTGAGAGCTTGGCCAGAGGCAGTAGAGATTGAAGTGCCAGCTGGATAGGCCAGAAAAAAATCCCTTTTGATGACTGCAGCATCAAAAACAAAGGAATCACTGCCTAATTCCCGCTTTTCCATTTCAGAACTTTAAGGAACTAGAAGCAAGGTATTACAAAAATAACATTGTTACCAGATAATAGGCAGAGTGAAGTATTTAAATGAGAGCAAATTGCAGGGCATTACAATTGGTATTCCATTGCTATCAAAGTTCCTGATTTCTCCTTAAAAGATGTGGTGGTAAATGTGAAAAGAAATGAGGATCTAAATGCTGGGTGATGGCCTGTGCCTCATGCTTCTCTCTTGCCACAGCGGACAGAACCAAGAGCCATCTCTCCCCTGGCTCCCTCTGCTCCTGAAGAAGAAGCCCAAGAGGAGCAAATTGAGGTGGATGAACGACAGACTCCATCATTGGTCACACCAGAGCCTGGATATCCTGAGCCTGTAAGTGCCAGTTGTGGATGATGCTGTCTTTAGAGCAAGGCAGAGGTGCAAGTTTCAGAGCAGCCAGTGCTTCCTGTTGCTGGCTGAGGATGCTGATTGGTGGAGTGCTGCCAGGAGCTAGGGATTTTCTACAGGGAGGGTCTTCAGAACTTGGCCTTTGACCTGTGATGTTGAGGCTCCAAAGGGCTGGTGCCTCTGGGAGAGCATCTGGCTGCTTGGCTCAGGGAAGCTCTGTCTCTGGGCTTCTGCAGCGCTATGGCCGAGGGCAGGTGTTGTATTGCTGGAGGTAACAGGGCTTTGTTAGTTTGTTTTCCCTTTTGGCAAGCTGTGCTTCACCTCTGAGACTGCTCTGCAGTTTTCTTGAGTTATTCTTCAGTTCTAGAAAGTCTTATTGCCCAGTTGTCTTTTGGCTTTTGAAAAGATTCAAAGAGATTGTTATTATGCTCAGGATGCTGTGCGGGGCCATTCCCATTCCGCGTTTCCAAAGAAAGAAAGTGAGTAGTTATGAAGCCTCCAAGCGAGGCAAGAAAGCAGAAGGGGCAAGTTTCTGTTGATGCATATACTGATGAAGTCTGCCCATTTGGCAAGTGGCTTGCGGCCTGGAGTGAGTGTGAAGACACAAGTCCTTGACTGCTTTCTGGTGTTCCTCAGAACATGAAGGCCATCTTAGAAGAGTGCATGCTGTATTTGAAGGAAAATGTGCAACTCTGTGACTGAAGAGATGTGTGGGTCAAAAGGCCCCAGGGGTGTGGTAGAAGATCAGCAAAACAAGAGACAGCCTGGGACCAGGTGTTCAAGAAGGCCAAGGGCTTGGTTGCCTGTGTCAGCAGCAGTGGGGCAGCAGGAGCAGGGCAGAGAGCGTGGCCCTGTGCTGGGCAGTGCTGCGGCCACAGCTGGAGTGCTGTGTGCACTTGTGGGCCCTGGGAAGCAGAACGTCATGGACGGGCTGCGGTGTGTGCACATAAGGACAGGGGAGCTGGGCAAGGGAATGGAGCACAAGCCCAGTGAGGAGGTGCTGAAGGAGCTTTAGTCTGGAAAATTGAAGTCTCTTGAGGGACCATCAGGCAGACTTCCATCAATCATTACGTGACAGTGCTCACCACAAGGACCGGTTCCCTACTAAACATGCTCTCGGTAAAACCCAGTGCTTTAGACACTGGAGTAGGAGGTACTTCCGTCTTGTGGCTTGTTGGCTTGTTGGTTGTCAGTTTTCTAGGTGAGGTTTGCCGTGTACATTTTCTTCATAACCAGCATGCAAAGATGCTTCTCAATATTGTTTCCAGTCCCTTTCCCACCATGGATGAGATTGTGATCTAGTTGGAATTTTCCCTGTCTGCAGCAGCAGTAGCAAAGACGTTGCTGTCGATTTCATGCTTTTCCATTTAGGAGCTTTCAAGAACAAAAACCAGCATTTTACAGAGATAGCATTGCTTGTTCATAACAGCCAGGAAGGAATATGAACCTCATATCCATATTGAGTACTGTTGAATAGGCCCATTATACATGGGTCGGTGGGATTTAGAATCCCTAATTCACTATGAAATGTTCTGATTTCTCCTTAGAAGATGTGCTGGTAGATCTGAAAATAAATGAGGTTCTAAATGATAGACCATGGCCTGTGCCTCATGCTTCTCTCTTGCCACAGGTGACAGAACCAATAGCCGTCTCTCCTCTGGCTCCCGCTGCTCCTGAAGAAGAAGCCCAAGACGAGCAAATTGAGATGGATGAAGTCCAAACTCGATCAGTGGTCACACCAGATCCTGGATATCCTGAGCCTGTGAGTGCCAGTCGTGAGTTCTGCTGTCTTTAGTGCAAGGCAGAGGTGCAACTTTTGGAGCAGCCAGCACTTCCTGTTGCTGCCTAGGGATGCTGAGAGCTGGAGTGCTTCCAGGAGCTAGGGATTTCCTGCAGGCAGCAACAGCAGAACTTGGCCTTTGACCTGTGATGTTGAGGCTCCAAAGGGCTGGTGCCTCTGGGAGAGCATCTGGCTGCTTGGCTCAGGGAAGCTCTGTCTCTTGGCTTTTGCTGCACTATGGCTGATGGCACGTAAAAC
Organism: Zonotrichia albicollis; assembly: GCF_047830755.1. NCBI lineage: Eukaryota > Metazoa > Chordata > Aves > Passeriformes > Passerellidae > Zonotrichia > Zonotrichia albicollis. The sequence continues at coordinate 77,533,336 of NC_133860.1, forward strand.
TGGTCTGGAATTTTCTAGAGTTGCTCTTTCTGTTCTACAAAGTCTTTTTGGCCCAGGTGTTTTTAGGCTTTTGATATGGTGCAGTGAGTTGGTTTTTGTCCATGAAGCTGTGGGGGAGCCATTATTACCCCGAGTTGCCAAAGAAAGAAAGTGAGCAGGTATGGAGCCGCCTGGTGAGGCAGAAAATCAGAAGGGGCAAGTTTCTGTTGTTTCATTTAGTGATGAAGTCTGCAGCTTTGGCACGGGCCTTGGAGGCGGGAGTAGGGATGAAGCTGCAAGTCCTTGACTGCATTGTATTTTTGCTCAGAAGAGGAAGGCCATCTACTAATGGTTGATGTCCTATTAAAAGTCAAATGGGAAAATCTGTAGCTGGTGAACTCTGTGAGTGCATGCTGTACTTGAAGGAAAATGTGCAACTTTGTGACTGAAGAGATGTGTGGGTTAATAGGCCCCAGGGGTGTGGTAGAAGATCAGCTGAACAACAGCCAGCCCTGGGCCAGGTGTCCAAGAAGGCCAAGGGCTTGGTTGCCTGTGTCAGCAGCAGTGGGGCAGCAGGAGCAGGGCAGAGAGCGTGGCCCTGTGCTGGGCAGTGCTGCAGCCACAGCTGGAGTGCTGTGTGCACTTGTGGGCCCTGGGAAGCAGCAAGTCCCTGAGGAGCTGCAGTGTGTGCAGAGGACAAAGAGCTGGGCAAGGGAATGGAGCACAAGCCCAGTGAGGAGGTGCTGAGGGAGCTTTAGTCTGGACAATGGGAAGTTCATGAGGGACCTTCAGGCAGACTTACATCGATCGCTACAACACAGTGCTCAGCACAAAGGCTGTTTCCCTATTAAAACTGCTGTCACAGCAGCCAAAGAGTTTACACACTGGAGTGGGTGGCTCTTCCATCTTGTGCCGGGTTGGCTTTTTGGTTTTCTAGAAGAGGTATGCCCTGTTCATTTTCTCCTTTTCCAGCAAGCCAAGATGCTTCTGCACAATATTTCCCTCCCTGTTGAGCACTGGATGCGAATGCTCTTGAGTTAGAGTTTTCCTTATCTGCATCAGCAATAGTAAAGGAGTTGGTGTCACCTTCCTACTTTTCCTATTCAGAGCTTTTAAGAATTAAAACCTCTGTTTTACGGATGCAAGGTTGCTTGCTGATAGCAGTCAGGGAGGAAGATCAACCTCATATCCATCTAGAGTTCTGTTGAATTGGCCCATTTTAACTTGGTCAGTGGGTGTAAGAATCCCTATATCACTAGAAAGTGTTCTGATTTCTCCTTAGAAGATGTGGTGGTAGATCTGAAAAGAAATGAGGTTCTGAATGAGACGTGATGGCCTGTGCCTCATGCTTCTCTCTTGCCACAGGTGACAAAGCCAACAGCCGTCTCTCCTCTGGTTCCCGCTGCTCCTGAAGAAGAAGCCCAAGAGGAGCAAATTGAGGTGGATGATCTCCACACTCCATCTTTGCCCACACCAGAGCCTGGATATCTTGAGCCTGTGAGTGCCAGTTATGAGCTGTACTGTCATTAGTGCAAGGCAGAGTTGCAACTTTTGGAGCAGCCAGCGCTTCCTGTTGCTGGCTGAGGATGCTGAGTGCTGGAGTCCTGCCAGGAGCTAGGGATTTCCTGAAGGCAGCATCCGCAGAACTTGGCATTTGACCTGTGATGTTGAGGCCCCAAAGGGCTGGTGCCTCTGGGAGAGCATCTGTCTACTTGGCGCATGGAAACTCTGTCTCTCGGCTTGTGCTGCACTATGGCTGATGGCGTTTAAACCTGGTCTGGAATTTTCTGGAGTTCTTTTTACGTTCTACAAAGTCTTTTTGGCCCAGGTGTTTTTTGGCTTTTGATAAAGTGCTATGAGATGGTCTTTTGTCCATGAAGCTGTGAGGGAGCTGTTATTACCCCGAGATGACAAAGAAAGAAAGTGAGAAGGTATGGAGCCGCCTGGCGAGGCAAAAAATCAGAAGGGGCAAGTTTCTGTTGTTTCATTTAGTCATGAAGTCTGCAGCTTTGGCAAGTGCCATGTAAGCTGCAGTGGGGATGAAGCTGCAAGTACCTGACTTCTTTGTTTTGTTGCTCAGAATTGGAAGGCCATGTACTAATGGTCGATGTCTTATTAAAACTCAAATGGGAAAATCTGTGGCTGGGGAGCTGCGTGAGTTAAAAGGCCCCGGGGGTGCCATAGAAGATCAGCTGAAGAAGAGCCAGCCTGGGACCAGGTGTCCAGGACGGCCAAGGGCAAGGTGGCCTGTGCCAGTAGAAGTGGGGCAGCAGGAGCAGGGCAGTGAGCGTGGCCCTGTGCTGGGCAATGCTGCCGCCACAGCTGGAGTGCTGTGTGCACTTGTGGGCCCTGTGAAGCAGAAAGTCATGGAGGGGCTGCATTGTGTGCAGTGAAGGACAGGGAGCTGGGCAAGGGGTGGAGCACAAAGCCAGTGAGGAGGTGCTGAGGAGCTTTAGTCTGGACAATGGGAGGCAGAGGAGGAATCTTCAGACAGACGTTCATCAATCCCTGCATAACTGTGCTCACCACAAGGGCTGTTTCCCTCCTAAATATCCCCTCCCTGAATCTATGTCCTTAAAACGCTAGAATGGATGACACTTCAGTCTTGTGCCTTGTTGGCCTGTGGGCCTGTTGGCTTGTTGGTCTGCTAGGACAGGTTTGCTCTGTTCATTTTCTACTTTTCCAGCAAGCTAAGATGCTTCTGTATTGGAATATGAATCCCAATATAACCACTTAGATGGTGCCTGGGCCAGTTCTGACCCTCGCTGCTGGGCCAAAGGCAGCACTGTGGTGCTTTACCCCAGAGATACCTTGGCTGCTGGAGATTGCAGCAGGGCACTGGTGGAAGTCCAGGCTTTTCAGGAACTCCGTTTACCTCAGGAGAGAGAGCTTCTGGCGATGGTGAAGAGATGAAGGAGAGGATTCTGCTGGAGGGTTGCCAGATGTTTATTCCATGGGTACAGAGGTCTGAACCGGGGCAACTGCTGCCACCAGAAAGGAGGCCGCATGGTCTCATTAACCTTTTAAGCTCCAGGACAGGGGGAGGGGAGGGGACAGGTGAGCTACCAACCAGGTGAAAGGGGCAGGGTCTCAAGGGACTAGGGACACCTCTCCAATGTCCCCCAGGCCTGAGGGACCAGTCACACGATGCCTTGCTGGTATGTTAGCCGGATTGACAGGGCACACTCAGCAAGGGGTGAGGGGGAAGGGAGAAGGTATAGGCACACATGGGAAGGGACGCGGAAGTTTAAAACAGGACATTGCAACACACCGCAACACTTCTGCACATTGTTTCCTACCCTCTTCCAGCCCTGGATGAGATTGTGATTCAGTTTGAATTTTTCTTGTCTGCAGCAGCAGTAGCAAAGTCGTTGCTGTCACTTTCCTACTTCTCCAATTCACAGCTTTCTAAAACTAAGAGCTGCATTGTACAGAGAGAGCATTGCTTGTTGATAGCAGCTTGGTTGGGAATTGGCCCAATATAAAGTGGTTGGTGGGATTTAGAATCCCTATGTCGCTACGAATACTTCTGATTTCTCCGTAAAATTTGTGGTGGGACATTGGAATAGAAATGAAGTTCTGAGTGATAGGTGGCAGCCTGTGCCTCATGCTTCTCTCTTGTCATAGATGACAGAAGCAAGAGCCATCGCTCCTCTTGCTTCTGATGCTCCTGAAGAAGAAGCCCAAGAGGAGCAAATTAAGTTGGATGAGCGCCAGACTCCATCAGAGGCCAAACCAGAGCCTGGATATCCTGAGCCTGTAAGTGACAGCTAGTCTTGAGTTCAAGGAAGAGGCTCAAGTTTTGGAGCAGCCAGAACTTCCTGTTGCTGGCTGAGGATGCTGAGTGCTGGAGTCCTGCCAGGAGCCAGGGGTTTCCTTCAGGCAGTGACAGCAGAACTTGGCCTATGACCTGTGATGTTGAGGCCCCAAAGGGCTGGTGCCCCTGGGAAAGCATCTGGCTGCTTGGCTCAGGGACGCTCTGTTTCATGGCTTCTGCAGTGCAGTGGCTGTAGGCACAGGATGTAATGCTGTAGGGCACTGCTCTTTGTTTGTTTTGCGTTTTTCGACTGGTGTGTTTAACTTGTGAGTGTGGTCTTGAGTTTTCTTGACTTCTTCTTCAGTTCTACAAAGCCTTTTGGACCAGGTGACTCTTTGCTTTTGACAAGCTACAAGGAGATGGTTGTGTTGTCCGTGAAGTCCTGGGGTGCCATTTTTATTCTTTGTGGCCAAAGAAAGAAAGTGATTAGTTATGAAGCCTCCTTGTGAGGCAAGAAAGCAAAAAAGGGCAAGTTTCTATTGTTACATATAGTGATGAAGTCTGTAGCTTTGGGAAGTGCCTTAGAGGCTGGATTGGGGGTGAAGCTGCAAGTCCTTGACTGCTGTCATGTGTTGCTGAAGACAAGAAGGCCATCTCGAAATGCGAAATGCTATATTTGAAGGCAAATGGGAAACTCTGTGGCTGGGAAGCTGTATGAGTCAAAAGGCCCCATGAGCGCCATAGAAGATCAGATGAACAAGAGCCAGCCCTGGAAAAGGTGTCCAAGAAGGCCAAGGGCATGGTGGCCTGTGTCAGCAGCAGTGGGGCAGCAGGAGCAGGGCAGTGAGCGTGGCCCTGTGCTGGGCAGTGCTGCGGCCACAGCTGGAGTGCTGTGTGCACTTGTGGGGCCTGGGAAGCAGAAAGTCATGGACGGGCTGCAGTGTTTTCACAAAAAGACACAGGAGATTTTCAGGGCAATGGAGCACAAGCCCAGTGAGGATGTGCTGAGGGAGCTTTAGTCTAGACAATGGCATGTTCATGAGGGACCTTCAGGCAGAATTACATCAATCGCTACAACACAGTGCTCAGCACAAAGGGTGTTTCCCTACTAAACCTGCTCTCAGTGCAACCAAAGGAATTTACACACTGGAGAGGGTGGCATTCCATCTTGTGCCGTGTTGGCTTTTTGGTTTTCTAGCAGAGGTATGCTCTGTTCATTTTCTCCTTATCCAGGAAGCCAAAATGCTTCCGCATAACATTTCCTGCCATTTTGAGAACTCGATGAGAATGGTATTGAGTTAGGGTTTTCCACAGCTGCAGCAGCAGTAGTAAAAGAGTTGGTGTCTCCTTCCTACTTTTCCCATTTAGAGCTATTAAAAACTAAAACCTCTCTTTTATGGATGCAATGTTGCTTGATGACAGCAGTCAGGGAGGAATATAAATCCTATATCCATCTAGACTCCTGTTGAATTAGTCCATTTTAACTTGGTCAGTGGGCATAAGAATCCCTATATCACTAGGAAGTGTTCTGATTTCTCCTTAGAAGATGTGGTGGTAGATCTGAAAGAAATGAGGTTCTGAAAGATAGATCATGGCCTGTGCCTCATGCTTCTCTCTTGCCACAGCTGACAGAACCAACAGCCGTCTCTCCTCTGGCTCCCGCTGCTCCTGAAGAAGAAGTCCAAGAGGAGCAAATTGATATGGATGAACGCCAGACTCCATCTTTGCCCACACCAGAGCCTGCATATCCTGAGCCTGTAAGTGGCAGCTGTGGGTTGTACTGTCTTCGGTGCAAGTCAGAGGTGCAAATTTCAGAGCAGCCAGCGCTTCCTGTTGCTGGCTGAGGATGCTGATTGCTGGAGTCCTGCCAGCAGCTAGGGATTTCCTGCAGGCAGCATCCGCAGAACTTGGCCTTTGACCTCTGATGTTAAAGCCCCAAAGGGCTGGTGCCTCTGGGAGAGCATCTTGCTGCTTGGCTCAGGGACGCTCTATTTCATGGCTTCTGCATCATAGTGGCTGTGGGCACAAGTTGTAATGCTGTAGGTCACTGGTCTTTGTTTCTTTGTTTTCCGGTTTTGGAAAGAGGTGTTTAGCTTGTGAGACTGGTCTGGAGTTTTCTTGACTTCTTCTTCTGTTCTACAAAGTTTTTTTGACCAGGTGACTTTTTGCTTTTGACAAGCTGCAAGGAGACGGTTGTGTTGTCCGTGAAGCTGTGAGGGGCCATTCTTATCCTGTGTGGCCAAAGAAAGAAAGTGATTAGTTATGAAGCCTCCTTGTGAGGCAAGAAAGCAGAAGGGGCAAGTTTCTGTTGTTGCATTTAGTGATGAAGTCTGTAGCTTTGGGAAGTGCCTTGGAGGCTGGACTATGGGTGAAGCTGCAAGTCCTTGACTGCTGTCATGTGTTGCTGAAAACAATAAGGTCATCTCGAACTGCTAAATGCTGTATTTGAAGTCAAATGGTCAACTCTGTGGCTGGGAAGCTGCATGAGCCAAAAGGCCCCATGAGCGCCATAGAAGATCAGTTGAACAAGAGCCAGCCTGGGACCGGGTGTCCAAGAAGGCCAAGGGCATGGTGGGCTGTGTCAGCAGCAGTGGGGCAGCAGGAGCAGGGCAGTGAGCGTGGCCCTGTGCTGGGCAACGCTGCTGCCACAGCTGGAGTGCTGTGTGCACTCGTGGGCCCTGGGAAGCAGAAAGTCATGGAGAGGCTGCAGTGTTTTCACAGAAGGACACGGGAGCTGGGCAAGGGAATGGAGCACAAGCCCAATGAGGAGTTGCTGAGGGAGCTTTAGTCTGGACAATGGGAAGTTCATGAGGGACCTTCAGGCAGACATACATCGATCCCTACAACACAGTGCTCAGCACAAGGGCTGTTTCCCTATTAAAACTGCTCTCACTGCAACAAAGGGATTTACACACTGGAGAGGGTTACATTCCATCTTTTCCCGTGTTGGCTTTTTGATTTTCTAGCAGAGGTATGCCCTGTTCATTTTCTCCTTTTCTATTATGCCAAGATGCTTCCACACAACATTTTCCTCCCTGTTGAGCACTGGATGAGAATGCTATAGAGTTAAGGTTTTCCACATCTGCAGCAGCAGTAGTAAAAGAGTTGGTGTGTCCTTCGTACTTTTCCTATTAAGACATATTAAGAACTAAATCCTCTGTTTGATGGATGCAACGTTGCTTGCTGCCAGTAGTCAGGGAGGAATATCAGCCCTATATCTATCTAGACTTCTGTTGAATTGGCCCATATAAATTTAGTAAGTGGGTGTAAGAATCCCTATATCACTAGGAAGTGTTCTGATTTCTCTTTAGAAGATGGGCTGGTAGATCTGAAAAGAAATGAGGTTCTGAATGATTTGTCATGGCCTGGGCCTCATGTGTTTCTCTTGCCACAGGTGACAGAACCAACAGCTGTCTCTCCTCTGGCTCCCGCTGCTCCTGAAGAAGAAGCCCAAGAGGAGCAATTTGAGATGGATGAATGCCAGACTCCATCATTGGTCACACCAGAGCCTGAATATTCTGAGCCTGTGAGTGACAGTTTTGGGTTGTGCTGTGCAAGGCAGAGGTGCAACTTTTGGAGCAGCCAGCGCTTTGTGTTGCTGGTTGAGGATGCTGAGTGCTGGAGTCCTTCCAGGAGCTAGGGATTTCCTGCAGGCAGCGTCAGCAGAACATGGCCTTTGACCTGTGATGTTGAGGCCCCAAAGGGCTGGTACCTCTGGGAGAGCATCTAGCTGCTTGGCTCAGGGAAGCTCTGTCTCTGGGCTTCTGCAGTGCTATGGCCAAGGGCACACGTGGTAGTGCTGGAGGTCACAGACCTTTGTTTCTTTGTTTTCCCCTTTTGGAATGGTGTCTGTGGCTTGTGAGTCTGCTTTGCAATAATTCTTGTGTAATTATTCAGTTCTACGTAGTGTTTTGGGCCAGATGTCTTTTGGTTTTTGATAAGCTTCAAGGAAATGGTTGTGTTGTCCATGAACCTGTGGGGGGACATTCATATACTGTGTTGCCGAAGAAAGAAAGTGAGTAATTATGAAGCATCTGAGTGAAACAAGAAAGCAGAAGGGGCAAGTTTCTGTTGAGGCATTTAGTGATGAAGTCTGCAGCTTTGGCAGTTGCTTTAAACCTGGACTGGGGGTGAAGGTGCAAGTCCTTGACTGCTTTCTGGTGTTGCTCAGAACATAAAGGCCATCTAGAAATGGCTGATGCTGTATTTAAATTCAAATGGTCAAATCTGTGTCTGGGGAGCTGCATTCCTCAGATGGCCCCATGAGCGCCATGGAAGATCAGTGTAACAAGAGGCAGCCCTGGAAAAGTTGTCCAAGAAGGCCAAGGGCATGGAGGCCTGTGTCAGCAGCAGTGGGGCAGCAGGAGCAGGGCAGTGAGCGTGGCCCTGTGCTGGGCAGCGTTGCGACCACAGCTGGAGTGCTGTGTGCACTTGTGGGCCCTGGGAAGCAGCAAGTCCCTGAGGAGCTGCAGTGTGTGCAGAGAAGGACAAGGAGCTGGGCAAGGGAATGGAGCACAAGCCCAGTGAAGAGGTTCTGCGGGAGCTTTAGTCTGGATAATAATGGGAGGTTCATGAGGGACCTTCAGGCAGACTTAGATTGATCCCTGCAACACTGTGCTCAGCACAAGGGCTGTTTCCCTATTAAACCTGGTCTCACAACTGCCAAGGGGTTTACACACTGGAGTCGGTGGCTCTTGCATCTTGTAACGTGTTGGCTTTTTGGTTTTCTAGAAGAGGTATGCCCTGTTCGTATTCTCCTTTTCCAGGAAGGCGAGATGCTTCCGCACAACATTTTCCTCCCTGTTGAGTACTGGATGCAAATGCTCTCGAGTTAATTTTCCTTATCTGCATCAGCAGCAGTAAAATCGTTAGTGTGTCCTTCGTACTTTTCCTATTCCGAGCTATTAAGAACTAAAACCTGTGTTTTACGGAATACAAAGTTGCTTGCTGATAGCCACCATGGAGGAATATCAGTCTCATATCCATCTAGAGTTCTGTTGAATTGCCCCATTTTAACTTGGTCAGAGGGACTTAGAATTGCTATATCACTAGGAAGTGTTCTGATTTCTCCTTAGAAGATGTGGTGGTAGATCTGAAAAGAAATGAGGTTCTGAATGATAGGTCATGGCCTGTGCCTCATGCTTCTCTCTTGCCTCAGGTGACAAAACCAACAGCCGTCTCTCCTCTAGTTCCCGCTGCTCCTGAAGAAGAAGCCCAAGAGGAGCAAATTGAGGTGGATGAGCGCCACACTCCATCTTTGCCCACACCAGATCCTGCTGATTCCAAGTCCGTAAGTGCCAGTTTTGGGTGGTGCTGCCTCTGGTGCAAAGCAGAGGTGCAAGTTTCAGAGCAGCCAGCGCTTCCTGTTGCAGGATGAGGATGCTGAGTGCTGGAGTGCTGGAGGAGCTCGGGATTTCCTGAAGGCAGCATCCGCAGAACTTGGCCTTTGACCTGTGATGTTGATCCCCCAAATGGCTGGTGCCTCTGGGAGAGCATGTGGCTTCTAGGCTCGGGGAAGATCTGTCTGTGGGCTTGTACTTTGCTATGGCATGTGAAACTGGTCTGGAGTTTTCTTGAGTTATTCTTCACATCAACAAAGTCTTTTTGGCCAACTGGTTTTGGCTTTTGATATGGTGCAAGGAGATGATTCTGCTGTCCATGGAGCTGTAGAGGGCCGTTCTTGTCCTGTCTAGCCAAACAAAGAAAGTGAGAAGTTATGAATCCTCCAAGTGAGGCAGGAAAGAAGAAGGGGCAAGTTTCTCTTGATGCATTTAGTGATGAAGACTGCAGCTTTGGCAAGTGACTGGGGGCTGCAGTAAGTGTGAAGCTGCAACTCCTTGACTACTGTCATGTGTTGCTGAAGACAAGAATGCCATCTGGAAAGCCTAAATGCTGTATTTGAAAGCAAATGGGCAACTCTGTGGTTGGGAAGCTGCATGAGTCAAAAGGCCCCATGAGCGCCATGGAAGATCAGTGTAACAAGAGGCAGCCCTGGACAAGGTGTCCAAGGAGGCCAAGGCCTTGGTTGCCTGTGTCAGCAGCAGTGGGGCAGCAGGAGCAGGGCAGTGAGCGTGGCCCTGTGCTGGGCAGTGCTGCGGCCACAGCTGGAGTGCTGTGTGCACTTGTGGGCCCTGGGAAGCAGAAAGTCATGGAGAGGCTGCAGCATGTGCACAGAAGGACAGGAGAGCTGGGCAAGGGAATGGAGCACAAGCCCAGGGAGGAGGTGCTGAGGGAGCTTTATTCTGGATAATGGGAGGCTCATGAGGGACCTTCAGGCAGACTTCCATCAATCCCTACACAACAATGCTCACCACATGGACCATTTCCCTGCCAAACATCCCCTCACTGAATTTAAGTGCTTTAAACACTGGAATGGGTGACACTTCCATCTTGTGCCTTGGTGGCTTGTGGGCTTGTTGGTTTGCAAGTAGAGGTTTTCCCTGATCATTTTCTTCTTTTCCAGCAAGTAAGATGCTTTTCCACCACGTTTCCTACCCTTTTCCAGCCCTGGATGAGATTGACATCCAGTTAGAGATTTCCATGTCTTCTGCTGCAGTAGCAAAGAGTCTGGGTCTCCTTCCTACTTTTCCAAATAAGACCCTTCATGAATTTAAATTTCTGTTTTACGGATGAAACATTGCTTGCTGATAGACACCATGGAGAAATATCAACCCTATATCCATCTAGAGTTCTGTTGACTTGGCCCATTTTAATTTGGTCAGTGGTTGTAAGAATCCCTATATCACTAGGAAGTGTTCTGATTTCTCCTTAGTAGATGTGGTGGTAGATCTGAAAAGAAATGAGGTTCTGAATGATAGGTCATGGCCTGTCCCTCATGCGTCTCTCTTGCCACAGGTGACAGAACCAACAGCCATCTCTCCTCTGGCTCTCGCTGCTCCTGAAGAAGAGCAAGCACAAGAGGAGCAAATTGATATGGATGAACGCCAGACTCCATCTTTGCGCACACCACAGCCTGCATATTCCGAGCCCGTAAGTGCCAGTTTTGGGTGGTGCTGCCCTTAGTTCAAGGCAGAGGTGCAACCTTTGGAGCAGGCAGCGCTTCCTGTTGCAGGATGAGGATGCTGAGTGTTGGAGTCTTGCCAGGAGCTGGGGATTTTCTACAGGCAGCATCCGCAGAACTTGGCCTTTGACCTGTGATGTTGAGGCCCCACAGGGCTGGTGCCTCTGGGAGAGCATCTAGCTGCTTGGCACAGGGAAGCTCTGTCTCTGGGCTGCAGCTCTTCTATGGCCGAGGGCACATGTGGTAGCGCTGGAGGTCACGGACCTTTGTTTCTTTGTTTTCCCCTTTTGGAATGCTGTGTTATGCTTGTGAGACTCCTCTGCACTAATTCTTGTGTAATTCTTCAGTTCTGCGTAGTGTTTTGGGCCAGATATCTTTTGGTTTTTGATAAGCTTAAAGGAAATGTTTGTGTTGTCCATGCACCTGTGGGGGGCAATTCTTACCCTTGGTTGCCGAAGAAAGAAAGTGAGTAGTTATGAAGCATCTGAGTGAGGCAAGAAAGCAGAAGGGGCAAGTTTCTGTTGAGGCATTTAGTGATGAAGTCTGCAGCTTTGCCTTAAGGCCTGGAATGCGGGTGAAGGTGCAAGTCCTTGAATGCTTTCTGGTGTTGCTCAGAACATAAAGGCCATCTAGAAATGGCTGATGCTGTATTTAAAGCCAAATGGTCAAATCTGAGCCTGGGGAGCTGCGTTCCGCAGAAGGCCCCAAGCGTGTGGTAAAAGATCAGCTGCACAAGAGCCAGCCTGGGACCAGGTGTCCAAGAAGGCCAAGGGCATGGAGGCCTGTGTCAGCAGCTGTGGGACAACAGGAGCAGGGCAGTGAGCGTGGCCCTGTGCTGGGCAGCGCTGCGGCCGCAGCTGGAGTGCTGTGCACTTGTGGGTCCCTTGGAAGCAGAAAGTCAAGGAGGGGCTGCAGTGTGTACAGAGAAGGACGGGAGCTGGGCAAGGGTGTGGAGCACAGGCCCAGGGAGGAGGTGCTGAGGGAGCTTTTCTCAGACAACAGGACGCTCCAGAGTGCTCTTCAGGCAGAATTCCATCCATCCCTACACAACAGTGCTCACCACACAGACCATTTCTCTACTAAACATCCTCCCACTGCATCCAAGTGCTTTAGACTCTGGATTGGGTGACACTTCCATCTTGTGCCTTTTTAGCTTTTTGGCTTGTTGGTTTTCTTGGAGAGGTTTGCCTTGATCATTTTCTCTTTTTCCGGCAAGCCAAGATGATTCAGCACACCATTTCCTGCTCCTTTTGCGGCACTGGATTACATTTTTATCCAGTTTGAAGTTTCCACATCTGCAGCTGCAGTCGCAAAGTCACTACTGTGACTTTCCTTCTTTTCATTCCAGAGCTGAAAGCTGCATTTTACAGAAACAAGGTTGTTTGCCGATAGCAGCCAGGGAGCAATATCAACCTCAAATGCATCTAGAGTTCTATTGAATTGGCCCATTTTAAACTGGTCAGTGGGGTTTATAATCCCGAAGTCACTATGAAATGTTCTGATTTCTCCTTAGAATTTAGGTAAGACATCTGAAAAGAAATGAGGTTCTAAATGACAGGTGACGGCCTGTCCCTCATGCTTCTCTCTTGCCACAGCTGACAGAACCAACAGCCGTCTCTCCCCTGGCTCCCGGAGAAGAAGCCCAAGAGGAGCAAATTGAGTTTGAGGAGCACCAGACTCCATCATTAGTCACACCAGAGCCTGGATATCCTGAGCCTGTAAGTGCCGGTTGTGGACTGTGCTGTCTTTAGTGCAAGGCAGAGGTGCAAGTTTCAAAGCAGCCAGCGCTTCCTGTTTCTGACTGAGTATGGTGAGTCCTGGAGCCCTTCCAAGAGGTCGTGATTTCCTTCAGGCAGCAACAGCAGAACTTGGCCTTTGACCTGTGATGCTGATGCCGCAAAGGGCTTGTGGCCCTGGGAGAGCATCACGCTGCTTTTCTGAGGGACGCTCTATTTCATGGCTTCTCCATCATAGCGCCTGTGGGGACAAGTTGTAATGCTGTAGGTCACTGGTCTTTGTTTCTTTGTTTTCCGGTTTTGGAAAGAGGTGTTTAGCTTGTGAGTCTGGTCTGGAGTTTTCTTGACTTCTTCTTCATTTCTGCAAAGTCTTTTGGACCAGGTGACTCTTTGCTTTTGACAAGCTGCAAGGAGATGGTTGTGTTGTCCGTGAAGCTGTGAGGGGCCATTCTTATCCTGTGTGGCCAAAGAAAGAAAGTGATTAGTTATGAAGCCTCCTTGTGAGGCAAGAAAGCAGAAGGGGCAAGTTTCTGTTGTTGCATTTAGTGATGAAGTCTGTAGCTTTGGGAAGTGCCTTGGAGGCTGGATTGGGGGTGAAGCTGCAAGTCCTTGACTGCTGTCATGTGTTGCTGAAAACAGGGAGGCCATCTCGAACTGCTAAATGCTGTATTTGAAGTCAAATGGTCAACTCTGTGGCTGGGAAGCTGCATGAGCCAAAAGGCCCCATGAGCGCCATGGAAGATCAGTTGAACAAGAGGCAGCCTGGGACCGGGTGTCCAAGAAGGCCAAGGGCATGGAAGCCTGTGTCAGCAGCAGTGGGGCAGCAGGAGCAGGGCAGTGAGCGTGGCCCTGTGCTGGGCAGTGCTGTGGCCACAGCTGGAGTGCTGTGTGCACTTGTGGGCCCCTGGGATGCATAAAGACATGGAGAGGCTGCAGTGTTTTCACAGAAGGACACGGGAGCTGGGCAAGGGAATGGAGCACAAGCCCAGTGAGGAGGTGCTGGGGAAGCTTTAGTCTGGACAATGGGAGGGTCCTGAGGGACCTTCAGGCAGACTTACATCGATCCCTTCAACACAGTGCTCAGCACAAGGGCTGTTTCCCTATTAAACCTGGACTCACAACAGCCAAGGGGGGTACACACTGGAGAGGGTGTCTCTTCCATCTTGTGTCGTGTTGGCTTTTTGATTTTCTAGAAGAGGTTTGCCCTGTTCATTTTCTCCTTGTCCAGCAAGCCAAGATGCTTCCGCACAACATTTCCCTCCCTGTTGAGCACTGGATGCCAATGCTCTCGAGTTAGAGTTTTCCTTATCTTCATCAGCAGCAGTAAAGGATTTCGTTGCTTCATTCTTTTCCTATTCAGAGGTATTAAGAACTAAACCCTCTGTTTTACGGATGCAAAGTTGCTTGCTGATAGCAGTCAAGGAGGAATATCAACCCTATATCCATCTAGAGTTCTGTTGAATTGCCCCATTTTAACGTGGTCAGAGGGACTTAGAATTGCTATATCACTATGAAGTGTTCTGGTTTCTCATTAGAAGATGTGGTGGTAGATCTGAAAAGAAATGAGGTTCTGAATGATTTGTCATGGCCTGTGCCTCATGCGTCTCTCTTGCCACAGGTGACAAAACCAACAGCCGTCTCTCCCCTGGATCCCGCTGCTCCTGTAGAAGAAGAAGAAGCCCAAGAGGAGAAAATTGAGATGGATGAATGCCAGACTTCATCACTGGCCACACCAGAGCCTGCATATTCCGAGCCTGTAAGTGCCAGCTGTGGGTTGTACTGTCTTTATAGCAAGTCAGAGGTGCAAGTTTCAGAGCAGGCAGCGCTTCCTGTTGCTGGCTGAGGATGCTTAGTGCTGGAGTGCTTCAGGAGCTCGGCATTTCCTGCGGGCAGCGTCAGCAGAACTTGGCCTTTGACCTGTGATTTTAAGGCCCCAAAGGGCTGGTGCCTCTGGGAGAGCATCTGGCTTCTAGGCTCGGGGAAGCTCTGTCTGTGGGCTTGTACTTTGCTATGGCCAATGGCATGTGAGACTGGTCTGGAGTTTTCTTGAGTTCTGCTTCACATCTACAAAGTCTTTTTGGCCAACTGTTTTTGGCTTTTGATATGGTGCGAGGAGATGGTTCTGCTGTCCATGGAGCTGTGGGGTCCATTTTTGTTCTGTCTGGCCAAACTAAGTGAGAAGTTATGAATCCTCCAAGTGAGGCAGGAAAGAAGAAGGGGCAAGTTTCTCTTGATGCATTTAGTGATGAAGACTGCAGCTTTGGCAAGTGCCTTGTAAGCTGGAGTGGGGATGAAACTGCAAGTCCTTGACTGCTGTCATGTGTTGCTGAAGACAAGAATGCCATCTGGAAAGGCTAAATGCTGTATTTGAAGGCAAATGGGCAACTCTGTGACTTGAGAGCTGCATGAGTCAAAAGGCCCCATGAGCGCCATAGAAGATCAGTTGAAAACGAGGCAGCCCTGGAGAAGCTGTCCAAGAAGGCCAAGGGCATGGTGGCTGTGTCAGCAGCAGTGGGGCAGCAGGAGCAGGGCAGTGAGCGTGGCCCTGTGCTGGGCAGTGCTGCGGCCACAGCTGGAGTGCTGTGTGCACTTATGGGGCCTGGGAAGCAGAAAGTCATGGAGAGGCTGCAGTGTTTTCACAGAGGAGGACAGGGGAGCTGGGCAAGGGAATGGAGCACAAGCCCAGTGAGGATGTGCTGAGGGAGCTTTATTCTGGATAATGGGAGGCTCATGAGGGACCTTCAGGCAGACTTCCATCAATCCCTACACAACAGTGCTCACCACACGGACCATTTCCCTGCCAAACATCCCCTCACTGAATTTAAGTACTTTAAACACTGGAATGGGTGACACTTCCATCTTGTGCCTTGGTGGCTTGTTGGCTTGTTGGTTTGCTAGTAGAGGTTTTCCCTGATCATTTTCTTCTTTTCCAGCAAGTAAGATGCTTTTCCACCATGTTTCCTACCCTTTTCCAGCCCTGGATGAGATTGACATCCAGTTACAGTTTTCCATGTCTTCCTCTGCAGTAGCAAAGACTCTGGGTCTCCTTCCTACTTTTCCAAATCAGATCCTTCAAGAACTTAAAATTCTGTTTTACAGAGGCAACATTGCTTGCTGATAGCCACCATGGAGGAATATCAACCCTATATCCATCTAGAGTTCTGTTGACTTGGCCCATTTTAATTTGATCAGCGGGTGTAAGAATCCCTATATCACAAGGAAGTGTTCTGATTTCTCTTTAGAAGATGTGGTGGTAGATCTGAAAAGAAATGAGGTTCTGAATGATAGGTCATGGCCTGTGCCTTGTTCTTCTCTCTTGCCACAGGTGACAGAACCAACAGCCATCTCTCCTCTGGCTCCCGCTGCTCCTGAAGAAGAAGCCCAAGTCGAGCAAATTGAGATGGATGAACAACAGACTCCATCTTCACCCACACCTGAGCCTGGATATCCTGACCCTGTAAGTGCCAGTCGAGAGTTCTGCTGTCTTTAGTGCAAGGCCGAGGTGCAAACTTTGGAGCAGGCAGCGCTTCCTGTTGCTGGCTGAGGATGCTGAGTGCTGGAGTCCTGCCAGGAGCTGGGATTTCCAGCAGGCTGCGACAGCAGAACTTGGCCTTTCACCTGTGATTTGAGGCCCCAAAGGGCTGGTGCCTCTGGGAGAGCATCTGGCTGATTGGCTCAGGGAAGCTCTGTCTCTGGGCTTCTGCTTCACTGTGGCCGATGGCATGTGAAACTAGACTGGAGTTTTCTGGAGTTCTTCTTCAGTTCTACAAAGTCTTTTTGGCCCAGGTGTTTTTTTGCCTTTTAATGTGTTGCAATGAATTGGTCTTTTGTCCATGAAGCTGTGGGGGAGCCATTATTACCCTGAGTTGCCAAAGAAGGAAAATGAGCAGGTATGCAGGTGCCTGGTGAGGCAAGAAAGAAGAAGGGGCAAGTTTCTGTTGTTGCATTCAGTGATGAAGTCTGTAGCTTTGGGAATTGCCTTGTAAGCTGGTGTGGGGATGAAACTGCAAGTCCTTGACTGCATTTTCTTTTTGCTCAGAAGAGGAAGGCCATCTACTAATGGTCGATGTCTTATTAAAAGTCAAATGGGAAAATCTGTGGCTTGGGAGCTGCGTGAGTTAAAAGGCTCCAGGGCTGCGGTGGAAGATCAGCTGCACAAGAGCCAGCCTGGGACCAGGTGTCCAAGAAGGCCAAGGGCATGGTGGCCTGTGTCAGCAGCACTGGGGCAGCAGGAGCAGGGCAGTGAGCGTGGCCCTGTGCTGGGCAGTGCTGCGGCCACAGATGGAGTGCTGTGTGCACCTGTGGGCCCTGGGAAGCAGAAAGTCATGGAGGGGCTGCACTGTGTGAAGAGAAAGACAAGGGAGCTGGGCAAGGGAGTGCAGCACAAGGCCAGGGAGGATGTGCTGAGGAGCTTTAGTCTGGACAATGGGAGGCAGACAAAGAATCTTCAGACAGACGTCCATCAATCCCTACATAACAGTGCTCACCACAAGGGCCATTTCCCTACCAAATATTCCCTCCCTGAATCTATGTTGTTTACATGCTGGAATGGGTGACACTTCAGTCTTGTGCCTTGTTGGCCTGTGGGCTTGTTAGCTTGTTGGTTTGCTAGGAGAGGTTTGCCCTGATCATTTTGTCCTTTTGCAGCAAGCAAGCCAAGATGCTTCTGCACATTGTTTCCTACCAACTTCTAGCCCTGGATGAGATTGTGATTCAGTTTGAATTTTTCTTGTCTGCAGCAGTAGTAGCAAAGGCCTTGCTGACACTTTCCTACTTTTCCAATTCACAGCTTTCAAAATCTAAGAGCTGCATTGTACAGAGACAGCATTGCTTGTTGATAGCAGCTAGGGAGGAATTGGCCCCATATAAAGTGTTCGGTGTGACTTAGAATCCCCATGTCGCTACGAATACTTCTGATTTCTCCGTAAAATTTGTGGTGGGACATAGGAATAGAAATGAAGTTCTGAGTGATAGGTGGCAGCCTGTGCCTCATGCTTCTCTCTTGCCACAGCTGACAGAACCAACAGCCATCCCTCCTCTTGCTCCTGATGCTCCTGAAGAAGAAGTCCAAGAGGAGCAAATTGAGATGGATGAACGCCAGACTCCATCTTTGCCCACACCAGAGCCTGGATATCCTGACCCTGTGAGTGCCAGTCGTGAGTTGTGCTGTCTTTGGTGCAAGGCAGAGGTGCAACTTTTGGAGCAGCCAGCACTTCCTGTTGCTGCCTAGGGATGCTGAGTGCTGGAGTTCTGCCAGGAGCTAGGGATTTCCTGCAGGCAGCATCAGCAGAACTTGGCCTTTGCCCTGTGATGTTGAGGCCCCAAAGGGCTGGTGCCTCTGGGAGAGCATCTGGCTGCTTGGCTCAGGGACGCTCTGTCTCTGGGCTTCTGCAGTGCTGTGGCCGATGGCACGCCTTGTAATGCTGGAGGCAACAGACCTTTGTTTCTTTGTTTTCTCCTTTTGGAATTGTGTGTTTGGCTTGTGAGACTGCTCTGCAATAATTCTTGTGTAATTCTTCAGTTCTACGAAGACTTTTGGGCCAGATGTCTTTTGGTTTTTGATAAGCTTAAAAGAAATGTTTGTGTTGTCCATTAACCTGTGGGAAGCTATTCTTATCCTATGTTGCCGAAGAAAGAAAGTGAGTAATTATGAAGCATCTGAGCGAGGCAAGAAAGCGGAAGGGGCAAGTTTCTGTTGAGGCATTTAGTGATGAAGTCTGCAGCTTTGGCAATTGCCTTAAGGCCTGGAGGGCGGGGGAAAGTGCAAATCCTTGACTGCTTTCTGGTGTTGCTCAGAACATAAAGGCCATCTAGAAATGGCTAAAGCTGTATTTAAAGTCAAATGGTCAAACCTGTGCCTGTGGAGCTGCGTTCCTCAGAAGGCCCCAAGCGTGCGGTAGAAGATCAGATGAACAAGAGCCAGCGCTGGACAAGGTGTCCAAGAAGGCCAAGGGCATGGAGGCCTGTGTCAGCAGCAGTGAGGCAGCAAAGGCAGGGCAGTGAGCGTGGCCCTGTGCTGGGCAGCGCTGTGGCCACAGCTGGAGTGCTCTGTGCAGTTGTGGGCCGTGGGAAGCAGAAAGTCAAGGAAGGGCTGCAGTGTGTACAGAGAAGGACAGTGTTGCTGGCCATGGGTGTGGAGCACAGGCCCAGGGAGGAGGTGCTGAGGGTGTTTTTCTCAGACAACAGGACGCTCCAGAGTGCTCTTCAGGCAGAATTCCATCCATCCCTACACGACAGTACTCACCACACAGACCACTTCTCTATTAAACATCCTCCCACTGCATCCAAGTGCTTTAGACACTGGATTGGGTGACACTTCCATCTTGTGCCTTTTTAGCTTGTTGGCTTGTTGGTTTGCTAGGAGAGGTTTGCCCTGATCATTTTCTCTTTTTCCGGCAAGCCAAGATGCTTGAGAACAGAGTTTCCTGCTCCTTTTGCGACACTGGATTACATTTTGATCCAGTTTGAAGTTTCCACATCTGCAGCTGCAGTTGCAAAGTCATTACTGTGACTTTCCTACTTTTCATTCCAGAGCCTAAAGCTGTGTTTTACAGAAACAAGGTTGTTTGCAGATAGCAGCCAGGGAGCAATATCAACCTCAAATACATCTAGAGTTCTATTGAATTGGCCCATTTTAAACTGGTTGGTGGGATTTATAATCCCTATGTCACTATGAAATGTTCTGATTTCTCCTTAGAATTTAGGTAAGACATCTGAAAAGAAATGAGGTTCTAAATGACAGGTGACAGCCTGTCCCTCATGCTTCTCTCTTGCCACAGCTGACAGAACCAACAGCCGTCTCTCCCCTGGCTCCCGGAGAAGAAGCCCAAGAGCAGAAAATTGAATTTGAGGAGCACCAGACTCCATCATTGGCCACACCACAGCCTGGATATCCTGAGCCTGTAAGTGCCGGTTGTGGACTGTGCTGTCTTTAGTGCAAGGCAGAGGTGCAAGTTTCAAAGCAGCCAGCGCTTCCTGTTGCTGGCTGAGGATGCTGAGTCCTGGAGTCCTTCCAAGAGATCGTGATTTCCTTCAGGCAGCGACAGCAGAACTTGGCCTTTGACCTGTGATGTTGATGCCGCAAAGGGCTTGTGGCCCTGGGAGAGCATCACGCTGCTTGGCTCAGGGATGCTCTATTTCATGGCTTCTGCATCATAGTGGCTGTGGGGACAAGTTGTAATGCTGTAGGTCACTGGTCTTTGTTTGTTTTCTGGTTTTGGAAGGAGGTGTTTTGCTTTGAAGTCTGGTCTGGAGTTTTCTTGAGTTCTTCTTCAGTTCTACCAAGTCTTTTGGACCAGGTGACTCTTTGCTTTTGACAAGCTGCAAGGAGATGGTTGTGTTGTCCATGGAGCTGTGGGGGGCCATTCTTATCCTGTGTGACCAAAGAAAAAAGTGAGTAGTTATGGAGCCTCCTTGTGAGGCAAGAAAGCAGAAGGGGCAAGTTTCTGTTGTTGCATTTAGTGATGAAGTCTGTAGCTTTGGGAAGTGCCTTGGAGGCTGGACTATGGGTGAAGCTGCAAGTCCTTGACTGCTGTCATGTGTTGCTGAAAACAGGGAGGCCATCTCGAAATGCGAAATGCTATATTTGCTTTTGATATGGTGCGAGGAGATGATTCTGCTGTCCGTGCAGCTGTGGGGTCCATTCTTGTTCTGTCTGGCCAAACAAGGAAAGTGAGAAGTTATGAATTCTCCAAGTGAGGCAAGAAAGAAGGGGCTAGTTTCTGTTGATGCATTTAGTGATGAAGACTGCAGCTTTGGCAAGTGACTTGTGGGCTGCAGTAAGTGTAAAGCTACAAGTGCTTGACTGCTGTCATGCGTTGCTGAAGACAGGAATGCCATCTGGAAAGCCTAAATGCTGTATTTGAAAGCAAATGGGCAACTCTGTGGCTGGAGAGCTGCATGAGTCAAAAGGCCCCATGAGCGCCATAGAAGATCAGTTGAAAACGAGGCAGCCCTGGACAAGGTGTCCAAGGAGGCCAAGGGCAATGGTGGGCTGTGTCAGCAGCAGTTGGGCAGCAGGAGCAGGGCAGTGAGCGTGGCCCTGTGCTGGGCAGCACTGTGGCTGCAGCTGGAGTGCTGTGTGCACTTGTGGGTCCAGGGAAGCAGAAAGTCATGGAGCGGCTGCAGTGTGTGAAGAGGAGGACAGGAGAGCTGGGCAATGCTAAGGGAGCACAAGCCCAGGGAGGAGGTGCTGAGGGATCTTTAGGGAGATTCTTGAGGGACTTTCAGGCAGACTTCCATCAATCCCTACACAACAGTGCTCACCACATGGACCATTTCCCTGTCAAACATCCCCTCACTGAATTTAAGTGCTTTAGACACTGGAATAGGTGACACTTCCATCTTGTGCCTTGGTGGCTTGTTGTCTTGTTGGTTTGCTTACTTGGTTTCCAGCAAGTAAGATGCTTTTCCCCCATGTTTCCTACCCTTTTCCAGCCCTGGATGAGATTGACATCCAGTTACAGTTTTCTACGTCTTCTGCTGAAATAGCAAAGAGTCTGGGTCTCCTTCCAACTTTTCCAAATCAGAGCTTTCAAGAACTTAAAGTTCTGTTTTAAAGAGGCAACATTGCTTGCTGATAGCCACAATGGAGGAATATCAACCCTATATGCATCTAGAGTTCTGTTGAATTGGTCCATTTAAATTTGGTCAGTGGGTGTAAGAATCCCTATATCACTAGGAATTGTTCTGATTTCTCCTTAGAAGATGTGCTGGTAGATCTGAAAAGAAATGAGGTTCTGAATGATAGGTCATGGCCTGTGCCTTGTTCTTCTCTCTTGCCACAGGTGACAGAACCAACAGCCATCTCTCCTCTGGCTCCCGCTGCTCCTGAAGAAGAAGCCCAAGTCGAGCAAATTGAGATGGATGAACAACAGACTCCATCTTCACCCACACCTGAGCCTGGATATCCTGACCCTGTAAGTGCCAGTCGAGAGTTCTGCTGTCTTTAGTGCAAGGCCGAGGTGCAAACTTTGGAGCAGGCAGCGCTTCCTGTTGCTGGCTGAGGATGCTGAGTGCTGGAGTCCTGCCAGGAGCTGGGATTTCCAGCAGGCTGCGACAGCAGAACTTGGCCTTTCACCTGTGATTTGAGGCCCCAAAGGGCTGGTGCCTCTGGGAGAGCATCTGGCTGATTGGCTCAGGGAAGCTCTGTCTCTGGGCTTCTGCTTCACTGTGGCCGATGGCATGTGAAACTAGACTGGAGTTTTCTGGAGTTCTTCTTCAGTTCTACAAAGTCTTTTTGGCCCAGGTGTTTTTTTGCCTTTTAATGTGTTGCAATGAATTGGTCTTTTGTCCATGAAGCTGTGGGGGAGCCATTATTACCCTGAGTTGCCAAAGAAGGAAAATGAGCAGGTATGCAGGTGCCTGGTGAGGCAAGAAAGAAGAAGGGGCAAGTTTCTGTTGTTGCATTCAGTGATGAAGTCTGTAGCTTTGGGAATTGCCTTGTAAGCTGGTGTGGGGATGAAACTGCAAGTCCTTGACTGCATTTTCTTTTTGCTCAGAAGAGGAAGGCCATCTACTAATGGTCGATGTCTTATTAAAAGTCAAATGGGAAAATCTGTGGCTTGGGAGCTGCGTGAGTTAAAAGGCTCCAGGGCTGCGGTGGAAGATCAGCTGCACAAGAGCCAGCCTGGGACCAGGTGTCCAAGAAGGCCAAGGGCATGGTGGCCTGTGTCAGCAGCACTGGGGCAGCAGGAGCAGGGCAGTGAGCGTGGCCCTGTGCTGGGCAGTGCTGCGGCCACAGATGGAGTGCTGTGTGCACCTGTGGGCCCTGGGAAGCAGAAAGTCATGGAGGGGCTGCACTGTGTGAAGAGAAAGACAAGGGAGCTGGGCAAGGGAGTGCAGCACAAGGCCAGGGAGGATGTGCTGAGGAGCTTTAGTCTGGACAATGGGAGGCAGACAAAGAATCTTCAGACAGACGTCCATCAATCCCTACATAACAGTGCTCACCACAAGGGCCATTTCCCTACCAAATATTCCCTCCCTGAATCTATGTTGTTTACACGCTGGAATGGGTGACACTTCAGTCTTGTGCCTTGTTGGCCTGTGGGCTTGTTAGCTTGTTGGTTTGCTAGGAGAGGTTTGCCCTGATCATTTTGTCCTTTTGCAGCAAGCAAGCCAAGATGCTTCTGCACATTGTTTCCTACCAACTTCTAGCCCTGGATGAGATTGTGATTCAGTTTGAATTTTTCTTGTCTGCAGCAGTAGTAGCAAAGGCCTTGCTGACACTTTCCTACTTTTCCAATTCACAGCTTTCAAAATCTAAGAGCTGCATTGTACAGAGACAGCATTGCTTGTTGATAGCAGCTAGGGAGGAATTGGCCCCATATAAAGTGTTCGGTGTGACTTAGAATCCCCATGTCGCTACGAATACTTCTGATTTCTCCGTAAAATTTGTGGTGGGACATAGGAATAGAAATGAAGTTCTGAGTGATAGGTGGCAGCCTGTGCCTCATGCTTCTCTCTTGCCACAGCTGACAGAACCAACAGCCATCCCTCCTCTTGCTCCTGATGCTCCTGAAGAAGAAGTCCAAGAGGAGCAAATTGAGATGGATGAACGCCAGACTCCATCTTTGCCCACACCAGAGCCTGGATATCCTGACCCTGTGAGTGCCAGTCGTGAGTTGTGCTGTCTTTGGTGCAAGGCAGAGGTGCAACTTTTGGAGCAGCCAGCACTTCCTGTTGCTGCCTAGGGATGCTGAGTGCTGGAGTTCTGCCAGGAGCTAGGGATTTCCTGCAGGCAGCATCAGCAGAACTTGGCCTTTGCCCTGTGATGTTGAGGCCCCAAAGGGCTGGTGCCTCTGGGAGAGCATCTGGCTGCTTGGCTCAGGGACGCTCTGTCTCTGGGCTTCTGCAGTGCTGTGGCCGATGGCACGCCTTGTAATGCTGGAGGCAACAGACCTTTGTTTCTTTGTTTTCTCCTTTTGGAATTGTGTGTTTGGCTTGTGAGACTGCTCTGCAATAATTCTTGTGTAATTCTTCAGTTCTACGAAGACTTTTGGGCCAGATGTCTTTTGGTTTTTGATAAGCTTAAAAGAAATGTTTGTGTTGTCCATTAACCTGTGGGAAGCTATTCTTATCCTATGTTGCCGAAGAAAGAAAGTGAGTAATTATGAAGCATCTGAGCGAGGCAAGAAAGCGGAAGGGGCAAGTTTCTGTTGAGGCATTTAGTGATGAAGTCTGCAGCTTTGGCAATTGCCTTAAGGCCTGGAGGGCGGGGGAAAGTGCAAATCCTTGACTGCTTTCTGGTGTTGCTCAGAACATAAAGGCCATCTAGAAATGGCTAAAGCTGTATTTAAAGTCAAATGGTCAAACCTGTGCCTGTGGAGCTGCGTTCCTCAGAAGGCCCCAAGCGTGCGGTAGAAGATCAGATGAACAAGAGCCAGCGCTGGACAAGGTGTCCAAGAAGGCCAAGGGCATGGAGGCCTGTGTCAGCAGCAGTGAGGCAGCAAAGGCAGGGCAGTGAGCGTGGCCCTGTGCTGGGCAGCGCTGTGGCCACAGCTGGAGTGCTCTGTGCAGTTGTGGGCCGTGGGAAGCAGAAAGTCAAGGAGGGGCTGCAGTGTGTACAGAGAAGGACAGTGTTGCTGGCCATGGGTGTGGAGCACAGGCCCAGGGAGGAGGTGCTGAGGGTGTTTTTCTCAGACAACAGGACGCTCCAGAGTGCTCTTCAGGCAGAATTCCATCCATCCCTACACGACAGTACTCACCACACAGACCACTTCTCTATTAAACATCCTCCCACTGCATCCAAGTGCTTTAGACACTGGATTGGGTGACACTTCCATCTTGTGCCTTTTTAGCTTGTTGGCTTGTTGGTTTGCTAGGAGAGGTTTGCCCTGATCATTTTCTCTTTTTCCGGCAAGCCAAGATGCTTGAGAACAGAGTTTCCTGCTCCTTTTGCGACACTGGATTACATTTTGATCCAGTTTGAAGTTTCCACATCTGCAGCTGCAGTTGCAAAGTCATTACTGTGACTTTCCTACTTTTCATTCCAGAGCCTAAAGCTGTGTTTTACAGAAACAAGGTTGTTTGCAGATAGCAGCCAGGGAGCAATATCAACCTCAAATACATCTAGAGTTCTATTGAATTGGCCCATTTTAAACTGGTTGGTGGGATTTATAATCCCTATGTCACTATGAAATGTTCTGATTTCTCCTTAGAATTTAGGTAAGACATCTGAAAAGAAATGAGGTTCTAAATGACAGGTGACAGCCTGTCCCTCATGCTTCTCTCTTGCCACAGCTGACAGAACCAACAGCCGTCTCTCCCCTGGCTCCCGGAGAAGAAGCCCAAGAGCAGAAAATTGAATTTGAGGAGCACCAGACTCCATCATTGGCCACACCACAGCCTGGATATCCTGAGCCTGTAAGTGCCGGTTGTGGACTGTGCTGTCTTTAGTGCAAGGCAGAGGTGCAAGTTTCAAAGCAGCCAGCGCTTCCTGTTGCTGGCTGAGGATGCTGAGTCCTGGAGTCCTTCCAAGAGATCGTGATTTCCTTCAGGCAGCGACAGCAGAACTTGGCCTTTGACCTGTGATGTTGATGCCGCAAAGGGCTTGTGGCCCTGGGAGAGCATCACGCTGCTTGGCTCAGGGATGCTCTATTTCATGGCTTCTGCATCATAGTGGCTGTGGGGACAAGTTGTAATGCTGTAGGTCACTGGTCTTTGTTTGTTTTCTGGTTTTGGAAGGAGGTGTTTTGCTTTGAAGTCTGGTCTGGAGTTTTCTTGAGTTCTTCTTCAGTTCTACCAAGTCTTTTGGACCAGGTGACTCTTTGCTTTTGACAAGCTGCAAGGAGATGGTTGTGTTGTCCATGGAGCTGTGGGGGGCCATTCTTATCCTGTGTGACCAAAGAAAAAAGTGAGTAGTTATGGAGCCTCCTTGTGAGGCAAGAAAGCAGAAGGGGCAAGTTTCTGTTGTTGCATTTAGTGATGAAGTCTGTAGCTTTGGGAAGTGCCTTGGAGGCTGGACTATGGGTGAAGCTGCAAGTCCTTGACTGCTGTCATGTGTTGCTGAAAACAGGGAGGCCATCTCGAAATGCGAAATGCTATATTTGCTTTTGATATGGTGCGAGGAGATGATTCTGCTGTCCGTGCAGCTGTGGGGTCCATTCTTGTTCTGTCTGGCCAAACAAGGAAAGTGAGAAGTTATGAATTCTCCAAGTGAGGCAAGAAAGAAGGGGCTAGTTTCTGTTGATGCATTTAGTGATGAAGACTGCAGCTTTGGCAAGTGACTTGTGGGCTGCAGTAAGTGTAAAGCTACAAGTGCTTGACTGCTGTCATGCGTTGCTGAAGACAGGAATGCCATCTGGAAAGCCTAAATGCTGTATTTGAAAGCAAATGGGCAACTCTGTGGCTGGAGAGCTGCATGAGTCAAAAGGCCCCATGAGCGCCATAGAAGATCAGTTGAAAACGAGGCAGCCCTGGACAAGGTGTCCAAGGAGGCCAAGGGCAATGGTGGGCTGTGTCAGCAGCAGTTGGGCAGCAGGAGCAGGGCAGTGAGCGTGGCCCTGTGCTGGGCAGCACTGTGGCTGCAGCTGGAGTGCTGTGTGCACTTGTGGGTCCAGGGAAGCAGAAAGTCATGGAGCGGCTGCAGTGTGTGAAGAGGAGGACAGGAGAGCTGGGCAATGCTAAGGGAGCACAAGCCCAGGGAGGAGGTGCTGAGGGATCTTTAGGGAGATTCTTGAGGGACTTTCAGGCAGACTTCCATCAATCCCTACACAACAGTGCTCACCACATGGACCATTTCCCTGTCAAACATCCCCTCACTGAATTTAAGTGCTTTAGACACTGGAATAGGTGACACTTCCATCTTGTGCCTTGGTGGCTTGTTGTCTTGTTGGTTTGCTTACTTGGTTTCCAGCAAGTAAGATGCTTTTCCCCCATGTTTCCTACCCTTTTCCAGCCCTGGATGAGATTGACATCCAGTTACAGTTTTCTACGTCTTCTGCTGAAATAGCAAAGAGTCTGGGTCTCCTTCCAACTTTTCCAAATCAGAGCTTTCAAGAACTTAAAGTTCTGTTTTAAAGAGGCAACATTGCTTGCTGATAGCCACAATGGAGGAATATCAACCCTATATGCATCTAGAGTTCTGTTGAATTGGTCCATTTAAATTTGGTCAGTGGGTGTAAGAATCCCTATATCACTAGGAATTGTTCTGATTTCTCCTTAGAAGATGTGCTGGTAGATCTGAAAAGAAATGAGGTTCTGAATGATAGGTCATGGCCTGTGCCTTGTTCTTCTCTCTTGCCACAGGTGACAGAACCAACAGCCATCTCTCCTCTGGCTCCCGCTGCTCCTGAAGAAGAAGCCCAAGTCGAGCAAATTGAGATGGATGAACAACAGACTCCATCTTCACCCACACCTGAGCCTGGATATCCTGACCCTGTAAGTGCCAGTCGAGAGTTCTGCTGTCTTTAGTGCAAGGCCGAGGTGCAAACTTTGGAGCAGGCAGCGCTTCCTGTTGCTGGCTGAGGATGCTGAGTGCTGGAGTCCTGCCAGGAGCTGGGATTTCCAACAGGCAGCATCAGCAGAACTTGGCCTTTGCCCTGTGATGTTGAGGCCCCAAAGAGCTCGTGCCTCTGGGAGAGCATCTGGCTGATTAGCTCAGGGAAGCTCTGTCTCTGGGCTTCTTCAGCACTGTGGCCGATAGCATGTTAAACTGGTCTGGAGATTTCTGTAGTTCTTCTTCAGTTCTACAAAGTCTTTTTGGCCCAGGTGTTTTTTTTGGCTTTTGATAAGGTGCAATTAATTGGTCTTTTGTCCATGAAGCTGTGGGGGACCCATTATTACTCCGAGTTGCCAAAGAAAGAAAGTGAGCAGGTATGGAGCCACCTGGTGAGGCAAAAAATCAGAAGGGGCAAGTTTCTGTTGTTGCATTTAGTGATGAAGTCTGCATCTTTGGCAAGTGCCTTGTAAGCTGGTGTGGGGATGAAACTGCAAGTACTTGACTGCATTTTCTTGTTGCTCAGAAGTGGAAGGCCATCTACTAATGGTCGATGTGTTATTAAAAGTCAAATGGGAAAATCTGTGGCTGGGAAGCTGCGTAAGTTAAAATACCCCAGGGGTGCGGTAGAAGATGAGCTACACAAGAGCCAGCCTGGGACCAGGTGTCCAAGAAGGCCAAGGGCAAGGTGGACTGTGTCAGCAGCAGTGGGGCAGCAGGAGCAGGGCAGTGAGCGTGGCCCTGTGCAGAGCAAACCTGCCTCCACAGCTGGAGTGCTGTGTGCACTTGTGGGCCCTTGGAAGCAGAAAGTCAAGGAGGGGCTGCAGTGTGTACAGAGAAGGACAGGGGTGCTGGGAAAAAGAATAGAGCACAGGCCCAGTGAGGAGGTGCTGAGGGAGCTTTTTCTCAGACAAGAGAAGGCTCACGAGGGCTCTTCAGACAGACTTCCATCTATCCCTACACGACAGTGCTCACCACACAGGCCATTTCTCTTCTTAACATCCTCCCACTGCATGTAAGTGCTTTAGATATTGGAGTGGGTGACTCTTCCATCTTGTGCCTTGTTAGCTTGTTGTCTTGTTGGTTTGCTAGGAGAGGTTTGCCCTGATCATCTTCTCTTTTTCCGGCAAGCCAAGATGCTTCAGCACACCATTTCCTGCTCCTTTTGCGGCACTGGATTACATTTTGATCCAGTTTGAAATTTCCACATCTGCAGCTGCAGTTGCAAAGTTATTACTGTGGCGTTCCTACTTTTCATTCCAGAGCTGAAAGCTACATTTTACAGAAACAAGGTTGTTTGCAGATAGCAGCCAGGGAGCAATATCAACCTCAAATACATCTAGAGTTCTGTTGATTTGGCCCATTTTAAATTGGTCCGTGGGATTTAGAATCCCTATGTCACTATGAAATGTTCTGATTTCTTCTTAGAATTTAGGTAAGATATCTGAAAAGAAATGAGGTTCTAAATGACAGGTGACAGCCTGTCCCTCATGCTTCTCTCTTGCCACAGCTGACAGAACCAACAGCCGTCTCTCCCCTGGCTCCCGGAGAAGAAGCCCAAGAGGAGAAAATTCAGGTAGAGGAGCACCAGACTCCATCATTGGCCACACCAGAGCCTGGATATCCTGAGCCTGTAAGTGCCAGTTGTGGACTGTGCTGTCTTTAGTGCAAGGCAGAGGTGCAAGTTTCAAAGCAGCCAGCACTTCCTGTTGCTGGCTGAGGATGCTGAGTGCTAGAGTCTTTCCATGAGATCGGGGTTTTCATGCAGGCAACGTCAGCAGAACTTGGCTTTGACCTGTGATGTTGAGGCCAAAAAGGGCTGGTGCCCCTGGGAGATCATCAGGCTGCTTGGCTCAGGGACGCTCTATTTCATGGCTTCTGCATTGTAGCGCCTGTGGGCGCAAGTTGTAATGCTGTAGGTCACTGGTCTTTGTTTGTTTTTCTAATTTGGAATGGTGTGTTCAGCTTGTGAGTCTGGTCTGGAGTTTTCTTGAGTTCTTCTTCAATTCTACCAAGTCTTTTGGACCAGGTGACTTTTTGCTTTTGACAAGCTGCAAGGAAATGGCTGTGTTGTCCATGAAGCTGTGAGGGGCCATTCTTATCCTGTGTGACCAAAGAAAGAAAGTGATTAGTTATGAATCCTCCTTGGGAGGCAAGAAAGCAGAAGGGACAAGTTTCTGTTGTTGCATTTAGTGATGAAGTCTGTAGCTTTGGGAAGTGCCTTGGAGGCTGGACTGGGGGTGAAGCTGCAAGTCCTTGACTGCTGTCATGTGTTGCTGAAAACAATAAGGCCATCTCGAAATGTGAAATGCTATATTTGAAGGCAAATGGGCATCTCTGTGGCTGGGAAGCTGTATGAGCCAAAAGGCCCCTTGAGCGCCATAGAAGATCAGTTGAACAAGACCCAGCCCTGGACAAGCTGCCCAAGAAGGCCAAGGGCATGGTGGCTGTGTCAGCAGCAGTGGGGCGGCAGGAGCAGGGCAGTGAGCGTGGCCCTGTGCTGGGCAACGCTGCGGCCCCAGCTGGAGTGCTGTGTGCACCTGTGGGCCCTGGGAAGCAGAAAGTCATGGAGGGGCTGCAGCGTGTGCACAGAAGGACAGGAGAGCTGGGCAAGGGAATGGAGCACAAGCCCAGTGAGGAGTTGCTGAGGGAGCTTTAGTCTGGATAATAATGAGAGGTTCATGAGGGACAATTAGGCAGACGTACATCGATCCCTTCATAACAGTGCTCAGCTCAAGGGCTGCTTCCCTATTAAAACTGCTCTCACTGCAGCCAAAGGGGTTATACACTGGAGTGGGTGGCTCTTCCATCTTGTGCCGTGTTGGCGTTTTGGTTTTCTAGAAGAGGTATGCCCTGTTCATTTTCTCCTTGTGCAGCAAACCAAGATGCTTCCACACAACATTTTCCTCCCTGTTGAGCACTGGATGTGAATGCTCTCGAGTTAGAGTTTTCCTTATCTGCATCAGCAGCAGTAGTAAAAGAGTTGGTGTGTCCTTCGTACTTTTCCCATTAAGACCTACTAAGAACTAAAACCTCTGTTTTACGGATGCAAAGTTGCTTGCTGATAGCAGTCAGGGAGGAATATCAACCTCATATCCATCTAGAGTTCTGTTGAATTGGCCCATTTTAACTTGGTCAGTGGGTGTAAGAATCCCTATATCACTAGGAAGTGTTCTGATTTCTCATTAGAAGATGTGGTGGTAGATCTGAAAAGAAATGAGGTTCTGAATGAGACGTGATGGCCTGTGCCTCATGCTTCTCTCTTGCCACAGGTGACACAACCAGCAGCCGTCTCTCCTCTGGCTCCTGCTGCTCCTGTAGAAGAAGAAGCCCAAGAGGAGAAAATTGAGATGGATGAACGCCAGACTCCATCACTGGCCAAACCAGACACTGCATATTCTGAGTCTGTAAGTGCCAGTTGTGTGTGGTGCTGTCTTTAGTGCAAGGCAGAGGTGCAACTTTTGCAGCAGCCAGCACTTCCTGTTGCTGGCTGATGATGCTGAGTGCTGGAGTTCTGCCAGGAGCTAGGGATTTCCTGCAGGCAGCGTCGGCAGAACTTGGCCTTTGACCTGTGACCTTAAGGCCCCAACGGGCTTGTACTGGTTTAGGGCAAATTTGTTAAAGAATCTGCAAAGGAGGGCCCCTCCAGAAAGCAAAACCCACACGGCCCCTCCCCCCAATCGGTTCAGGAAAAAATTCCTCGGAGGGAGGGGGAAAGAACCTCTTTATTTGACTGGCCCCGCACCCCCCAGCACGCAAAATGAACAATACCCGATGACACCGCTTTGAGAAAGATGACAAAATCAGAAAGTCTCTTTCGGGGGGAGGTGGTTGTTCTGTTCTCAGTCCCTCAGGCTCTGGGCCAGCCGCTGCAGCCGAACCTTCGGTGTTCCCGGGTCCCAGTCCGGAGCAGGTTCGAGATGGTCACAGGAACAGGAGAGGAGAAACAGTCCAGGAAGCAATGTGGACTGTTTAGCTAGAACTAGCTAATAAGCAGAGGCAGAAAGCAGAGCAGAAGCAAGAGCAGAAAAAGAGAGCAAGCAAAAGCAGCAAGCTGAAGCTGGAAGTGAAAAAATAGTCTTATGTACTGCTTTCCTCTGTGTCCTTGATAAGAGAAACCCAGACAAAACTTCCACTCTTCAGTGCCGGTCTTAAAGGCACAGAACAGATGAATGGGGATATACAACCATCATAACGTCACCCCAGGACAGGGCTGTTGCTTCTGGAAGAGCATCTGGCTGCTTGGCTCAGGGAAGCTCTGTCTCTGAGCATCTGCTGCACTATGGCTGATAGTGCGTAAAACTGGTCTGGAGATTTCTGGAGTTCTTTTTCTGTTCTACAAGGTCTTTTTGGCCCAGGTGTTTTTTTGGCTTTTGATAAGGTGCAATTAATTGGTCTTTTGTCCATGAAGCTGTGGGGGAGCCATTATTACCCTGAGTTGCCAAAGAAAGAAAGTGAGAAGGTATGGAGCCGCCTGGTGAGGCAAAAAATAAGAAGGGGCAAGTTTCTGTTGTTGCATTTAGCGATGAAGTCTGCAGCTTTGGCAAGTGCCTTGTAAGCTGGAGTGGGAATGAAACTGCAAGTCCTTGACCGCATTGTCTTGTTGCTCAGAATTGGAAGGCCATCTACTAATGGTCGATGTCTTATAAAAAGTCAAATGGGAAAATCTGTGGCTGGGAAGTTGCGTGAGTTAAAAGGCCCCAGGGGTGCGGTGGAAGATTAGCTGCACAAGAGCCAGCCTGGGACCAGGTGTCCAAGAAGGCCAAGGGCAAGGTGGCCTGTGTCAGCAGCAGTGGGGCAGCAGGAGCAGGGCAGTGAGTGTGGCCCTGTGCTGGGCAGCGCTGCGGCCACAGCTGGAGTGCTGTGTGCACTTGTGGGCCCTGGGAAGCAGAAAGTCATGGAGGGGCTGCAGTGTGTGCAGAGAAAGACAAGGGAGCTGGGAGAGGGGTGGAGCACAAGGCCAGGGAGGAGGTGCTGAGGAGCTTTAGTCTGGACAATGGGAGGCAGACGAGGAATCTTCAGACAGACGTCCTCCAATCCCTACGTAACAGTGCTCACCACAAGGGCCGTTTCCCTGCCAAATATTCCCTCCCTTAATCTATGTCGTTTACATGTTGTAATGGGTGACACTTCAGTCTTGTGCCTT
This sequence comes from Zonotrichia albicollis, assembly GCF_047830755.1. NCBI lineage: Eukaryota > Metazoa > Chordata > Aves > Passeriformes > Passerellidae > Zonotrichia > Zonotrichia albicollis. The sequence goes on from NC_133860.1 coordinate 77,565,412, forward strand.
GTTGGCTTGTGGGCTTGTTGGCTTGTTGGTTTGCTAGGAGAGGTTTGCTCTCTTCAGTTTTTCCTTTTCCAGCAAGCTAAGATGCTTCTGCACATTGTTTCCGACCGTCTTCCAGCCCTGGATGAGATTGTGATTCAGTTTGAATTTTTCTTGTCTGCAGCAGTAGTAGCAAAGTCGTTGCTGACACTTTTCTACTTTTCCAATTCACAGCTTTCAAAAACTAAGAGCTGCATTGTAAAGGGACAGCATTGCTTGTTGATATCAGCTAGGGAGGAATTGGTCCAATATAAAGTAATCAGTGGGACTTATGTCGCTATGTCACTACAAATACTTCTGATTTCTCCTTAAAATTTGTGGTGGTAGATTGGAATAGAAATGAAGTTCTGAGTGATAGGTGGCAGCCTGTGCCTCATGCTTCTCTCTTGTCACAGATGACAGAAGGAAGTGCCATCCCTCCTCTTGCTCCTGCTGCTGCTGTAGAAGAAGCCCCAGAGGAGCAAATTGAGTCGGATGAATGCCAGATTCCATCACTGGTCACACCAGAGCCTGGATATCCTGAGCCTGTAAGTGACAGCTAGTCTGGAATGCAAGGCAGAGGTGCAAATTTCAGATCAGCCAGCACTTCCTGTTGCTTGCTGAGGGTGCTGAGTGCTGGAGTCCCGTCAGCAGCTAGGGATTTCCTGCAGACAGGTACTGCAAGCAGAACATGGCCTTTGACCTGTGATGTTGAGGCCCCAAAGGGCTGGTGCCCTTGGGAGACCATCACGCTGCTTGGCTCAGGGACGCTCTATTTCATGGCTTCTGCAGTGCAGTGGCTGTGGGCCCAAGTTGTAATGCTGTAGGTCAATGGTCTTTGTTTCTTTGTTTTCCAGTTTTGGAAAGGTGCGTTTAGCTTGTGAGTCTGGTCTGGAGTTTTCTTGAGTTCTTCTTCTGTTCTACCAAGTCTTTTGGACCAGATGACTTTTTGCTTTTGACAAGCTGCAAGGAGATGGTTGTGTTGTCCGTGAAGCTGTGAGGGGCCATTCTTATCCTGTGTGGCCAAAGAAAGAAAGTGATTAGTTATGAAGCCTCCTTGTGAGGCAAGAAAGCAGAAGGGGCAAGTTTCTGTTGTTGCATTTAGTGATGAAGTCTGTAGCTTTGGGAAGTGCCTTGGAGGCTGGATTGGGGGTGAAGCTGCAAGTCCTTGACTGCTGTCATGTGTTGCTGAAAACAGGGAGGCCATCTCGAAATGCTAAATGCTGTATTTGAAGTCAAATGGTCAACTCTGTGGCTGGGAAGCTGCATGAGCCAAAAGGCCCCATGAGCGCCATAGAAGATCAGTTGAACAAGAGCCAGCCTGGGACCGGGTGTCCAAGAAGGCCAAGGGCTTGGTGGCTGTGACAGCAGCAGTGGGGCAGCAGGAGCAGGGCAGTGAGCGTGGCCCTGTGCTGGGCAACGCTGCCGCCACAGCTGGAGTGCTGTGTGCACTTGTGGGCCCTGGGAAGCAGAAAGTCATGGAGGGGCTGCAGTGTTTTCACAGAAGGACACGGGAGCTGGGCAAGGGAATGGAGCACAAGCCCAGTGAGGAGTTGCTGAGGGAGCTTTAGTCTGGATAATAATGAGAGGTTCATGAGGGACCATTAGGCAGACGTACATCGATCCCTTCATAACAGTGCTCAGCTCAAGGGCTGCTTCCCTATTAAAACTGCTCTCACTGCAACAAAGGGATTTACACACTGGAGAGGTTTACATTCCATCTTTTCCCGTGTTGGCTTTTTGGTTTTCTAGCAGAGGTATGCCCTGTTCATTTTCTCCTTTTCTATTATGCCAAGATGCTTCCACACAACATTTTCCTCCCTGTTGAGCACTGGATGAGAATGCTATAGAGTTAGGGTTTTCCACATCTGCAGCAGCAGTAGTAAAAGAGTTGGTGTGTCCTTCGTACTTTTCCTATTAAGACATATTAAGAACTAAATCCTCTGTTTGACGGATGCAACGTTGCTTGCTGCCAATAGTCAGGGAGGAATATCAGCCCTATATCCATCTAGACTTCTGTTGAATTGGCCCATATAAATTTAGTAAGTGGGTGTAAGAATCCCTATATCACTAGGAAGTGTTCTGATTTCTCCTTAGAAGATGTGCTGGTAGATCTGAAAAGAAATGAGGTTCTGAATGATTTGTCATGGCCTGGGCCTCATGCGTTTCTCTTGCCACAGGTGACAGAACCAACATCTGTCTCTCCTCTGGCTCCCGCTGCTCCTAAAGAAGAAGCCCAAGAGGAGCAATTTGAGATGGATGAATGCCAGACTCCATCATTGGTCACACCAGAGCCTGAATATCCTGAGCCTGTGAGTGACAGTTGTGGGTTGTGCTGTCTTTAGTGCAAGGCAGAGGTGCAACTTTTGGAGCAGCCAGTGCTTTGTGTTGCTGGTTGAGGATGCTGAGTGCTGGAGTCCTTCCAGGAGCTAGGGATTTCCTGCAGGCAGCGTCAGCAGAACATGGCCTTTGACCTGTGATGTTGAGGCCCCAAAGGGCTGGTACCTCTGGGAGAGCATCTAGCTGCTTGGCTCAGGGAAGCTCTGTCTCTGGGCTTCTGCAGTGCTATGGCCAAGGGCACACGTGGTAGTGCTGGAGGTCACAGACCTTTGTTTCTTTGTTTTCCCCTTTTGGAATGGTGTCTGTGGCTTGTGAGTCTGCTTTGCAATAATTCTTGCGTAATTATTCAGTTCTACGTAGTGTTTTGGGCCAGATGTCTTTTGGTTTTTGATAAGCTTCAAGGAAATGGTTGTGTTGTCCATGAACCTGTGGGGGGACATTCATATACTGTGTTGCCGAAGAAAGAAAGTGAGTAATTATGAAGCATCTGAGTGAGGCAAGAAAGCAGAAGGGGCAAGTTTCTGTTGAGGCATTTAGTGATGAAGTCTGCAGCTTTGGCAGTTGCTTTAAAGCCTGGAATGCGGGTGAAAGTGCAAGTCCTTGACTGCTTTCTGGTGTTGCTCAGAACATGAAGGCCATCTAGAAATGGCTGATGCTGTATTTAAATTCAAATGGTCAAATCTGTGTCTGGGGAGCTGCGTTCCTCAGATGGCCCCAAGGGTGGGGGAAAAGATCAGATGAACAAGAGCCAGCCCTGGAAAAGGTGTCCAAGAAGGCCAAGGGCATGGAGGCCTGTGTCAGCAGCAGTGGGGCAGCAGGAGCAGGGCAGTGAGCGTGGCCCTGTGCTGGGCAGCGTTGCGGCCACAGCTGGAGTGCTGTGTGCACTTGTGGGTCCTGGGAAGCAGAAAGTGATGCAGGGCCTGCAGTGTTTTCACACAAGGATACAGGAGCTAGACAAGGGTATGGAGCACAGGACCAGTGAGGAGGTACTGAGAGAGCTTTAGCCTGTACAATGGGAGATTCATGAGGGACTTTCAGGCACACTTCCATCAATCTCTACACAACAGTGCTCACCACACGAACCATTTCCCTGCCAAACATCCCCTCACTGAATTTAAGTGCTTTAGACACTTGAATGGGTGACAATTCCATCTTGTGCATTGTTAGCTTGTTGGCTTGTTGGTTCTGCTATGAGAGCTTTGCCCTGATCATTTTCTGCTTTTCCAGCAGTTAAGATGCTTTTCCACCACGTTTTCCACCCTTTTGCAGCCTAGGATGAGGTTGTTATCCAGTTGGAGTTTTCCATGTATTCACCTTCAGTAGCAAAGTGTTGGGGTCTCCTTCCTACTTTTCCAAATCAGATCCTTCAAGAACTTAAAATTCGGTTTTAAAGAGGCAATATTGCTTGCTGATAGCCACCATGGAGGAATATCAACCCTATATCAATCTAGAGTTCTGTTGAATTGGCCAATTTTAATTTGGTCAGTGGGACTAAGAATCCCTATATCACAAGGAAGTGTTCTGATTTCTCTTTAGAAGATGTGGTGGTAGATCTGAAAAGAAATGAGGTTCTGAATGATAGGTCATGGCCTGTGCCTCATGCTTCTCTCTAGCCACAGGTGACAAAACCAACGGCCGTCTCTCCTCTGGCTCCTGCTGCTCTTGTAGAAGAAGCCCAAGAGGGGCAAATTGAGGCGGATGAACGACAGACTCCATCATTGGTCACACCAGAGCCTGGATATCCTGAGTCTGTAAGTGCCAGTTGTGGATGATGCTGTCTTTAGAGCAAGGCAGAGGTGCAAGTTTCAGAGCAGCCAGCGCTTCCTGTTGCTGTCTGAGGACGCTGAGTGCTGGAGTCCTGCCACCAGCTAGGGATTTCCTGCCTGTAGGGACTGCCACGAGAACTTGGCCTTTGACCTGTGATGTTGAGCCTCCAAAGAGCTGGTGCCCATGGGAGAGCATCTGGCTGCTTGGCTCAGGGACTCTCTGTTTCATGACTTCTGCAGAGCAGTGGCTGTGGGCACAAGTTGTAATGCCGTAGGTCACTATTCTTTGTTTGTTTTCCGGTTTTGGAATGGTGTGTTCAGCTTGTGAGTCTTGTCTGGAGTTTTCTTGAGTTCTTCTTCTGTTCTACAAAGTCTTTTGGACCAGGTGACTTTTTGCTTTTGACAAGCTGCAAGGAGATGGTTGTGTTGTCCGTGAAGCTGTGGGGGGCCATTTTTATCCTGTGTGGCCAAAGAAAGAAAGTGATTAGTTATGAAGTCTCCTTGTGAGGCAAGAAAGCAGAAGGGGCAAGTTTCTGTTGTTGCATTTAGTGATGAAGTCTGTAGCTTTGGGAAGTGCCTTGGAGGCTGGATTGGGGGTGCAGCTGCAAGTCCTTGACTGCTGTCATGTGTTGCTGAAAACAGGAAGACCATCTCGAAATGCTAAATGCTGTATTTGAAGGCAAATGGGCAACTCTGTGACTGGAGAGCTGCATGAGTCAAAAGGCCCCATGAGCGCCATAGAAGATCAGTTGAACATAAGCCAGTCTGGGAGCAGTTGTCCCAGGGCATGGTGGCCTGTGTCAGCAGCAGTAAAGACAGCAGGAGCAGGGCAGTGAGCGTGGCCCTGAGCGTGGCCTTGTGGGCCCCTGAGAAGCAGAAAGTCATGGAGGGGATGAAGTGTTTTCAAAGAAGGACACAGGAACTGGGCAAGGGAATGGAGCACAAGCCCAGTGAGGAGGTGCTGAGGGAGCTTTATTCTGGATAATGGGAGGCTCATGAGGGACCTTCAGGCAGACTTCCATCAATCGCTACATAACAGTGCTCTGCACAAGGGATCTTTCCCTAATAAACCTTCTCTCACTGCAACCAAGGGGTTTATACACTGGAGTGGGTGACACTTCCATCTCGTGCCTTGTTGGCTTGTTGGTGCTTTAGGAGACGTTTGCCCCTTTTCAGGTGTCCAAGAAGGCCAAGGACTTCTTGGTGGCCTATGTCAGCAGCAGTGGGGCAGCAGGAGCAGGGCAGTGAGCGTGGCCCTGAGCTGGGCAGCGCTGCAGCCACAGCTGGAGTGCTGTGTGCACTTGTGGGCCCTGGGAAGCAGAAAGTCACTGATGGGGCTGCAGCGTGTGCAGTGAAGCACACAGGAGCTGGGCAAGGCTGAGGGAGCACAAGCCCAGTGAGGAGGTGCTGAGGAAGCTTTACCCAGGAGCATGGGAGATCATGAGTGACCTTCACGCAGACTTCCATCAATCCCTATGTGACATTACTCCCCACACAGGCTGATTCCCTACTAAACATGCCCTCAATGAAACCAAGTGCTTTAGATAATAGAGTGGGTGACTCTACTATCTTGTGCCTTGTTGGCTTGTTGGTTTTCTAGGAGAGGTTTGCCCTGATCATTTTCCCTTTTTCCAACAAGCAAAGATATTTCTGCACAATGTTTCCTGCGTCTTTCCAGCCTTGGATGACATGGTGATCCAGTAGGAGTTTTCCATTTCTGCAGCAGCAGTGGCATAGGCGATGCTGTCGCTTTCCTGCTTTTCCCTTACAGAACATTCAAGAATTAAAAGTTCTCTTTTACAAAATCAGGTTTGCTTGCTGATAGCAGCCAGGGAGGAATATCAACCTTCTATCCATCTAGAGTTCTGTTGAATTGGCCCATTAGAAATTGGTCGGGGGGACTTAGAACAGCCTTCTGTTGCAATGAAAGGTTCTGATTCCTTCTTAGAAGATGTGGTGGTAGATCTGAAAAGAAATTAGCTTCTGAATGACAGGTCATGGCCTGTGCCTCATGCTTCTCTCTTGCCACAGCTGACAAAACCAAGAGCTGTCTCTCCCCTGGCTCCCTCTGCTCCTGAAGAATCCCAAGAGGAGCAAATTGAGATGGATGAATGCCAGACTCCATCTTTGCCCACATCAGAGCCTGGATATCCTGAGCCTGTAAGTGCCAGTTGTGTGTTGTGCTGTCTTGAGGGCAAGACAGAGGTGCAAGTTTCAGAGCAGCCAGCGCTTTCTGTTGCTGTCTGAGGATGCTGAGTGTTGGAGTGCTGCCAGGAGCTAGGGATTTCCTGCAGGCAGTGTCAGCAGAACTTGGCCGTTGACCTGTGAAGTTGAGGCCCCAAAGGGCTGGTGCCCCTGGGAGAGCATCTGGCTGCTTGGCTCAGGGAAGCTCTATCTCTGGGCCTCTGCAGCGCTAAGGGCCGAGGGCACACGTGATAGTTCTGCATGTCACAGGGTTTTGTTTCTTTATTTTCCCTTTTTGTAATGGTCTGTTTGTCTGGTAAGACTAGTCTGCAGTTTTTTTTTGAGTTCTTCTTCAGTTCTACAAAGTCTTATTGCCTAGTTTTCTTTGGTCTTTTGAGATGGTCCATGAAGCTTTTGGGGGCCATTCTTATCCCGTTTAACCAAAGAAAACAGTGAGTAATTATGAAGCCTCCTTGTGAGCCAAGAAAGCAGGAGCGGCAAGTTTGTGTTGATGCATTTATTGATGAAGTCTTTATCTTTGGCAATTGCCTTGGAGCCCAGAGTGGGGCTGAAGCTGCACATCCTTGACTTCTGTCATGTGTTGCTCAGAACAAGAAGAACATCTTGAAATGTCAGATACTGTATTTGAAGTCAAATGGTCAAATCTGTGGCAGGAGAGCTGCGTGGTCCAAAGGCCCCAGGGATGCAGTTGAAGATCAGCTGAACAAGAGCCACCCTGGGACCAGGTGTCTAAGGAGGCCAAGGGCATGGTGGCCTGTGTCAGCAGCAGTGGGGCAGCAGGAGCAGGGCAGTGAGCGTGGCCTTGTGCTCGGCAGCGCTGCGGCCACAGCTGGAGTGCTGTGTGTTCTTGTGGGTCCTGGGGAGCAAAAGTCATGGAGGGGCTGAAGTGTTTTCAAAGAAGGACAGGGAAGCTGGGCAAGGGGTTGGAGCACAAGGCCATTGAGGAAGTGCTGAGGGATCTTTAGCCTGGACAATGGGAGGCTCATGAGGGACCATCAGGCAGACTTCCACCAATCCCTACACAACAGTGTTGACCACACAGGGTGTTTCCCTATTAAACATGCCCTCACAGCATCCAAGATCTTTAGACACTGGAGTGGGTGACACTTCCATCTTGTGGCTTGCTCGCTTGCTGGGAGAGATTTGCCCTGTTTATTTTCTCCTTTTCCAGCAAGTAAGATGCTTCTGCACAATGTTTCTGAGTCTTTTTAAGGCCTGGATGAAATTCTGATCCAATTTAATATCCCACTAGTGCAGCAGCTGTAGCAAAGACGTTGGTGTTGCTTTCCTGCTTTTCCATTTCAGAACTTTTAAGATCTTAAAGCTCTGGTTTACAGAGACAACCTGGCTTGCTGATAGCAGCTAGGGAAAAATATTAACCTTATATACATCCACAATTCTTTTTAAGTTACCCTTTTTTTTTTTAGTCTGTGGGACTTAAAACTGCTATGTGGCTATGAAGTGTTCTGATTTGTCCTTAGCAGATGTGGTGGTAGATCTGAAAAGAAATGAGGTTCTGAATGATAGGTCATGGCCTGTGCCTCATGCTTCTCTCTTGCCACAGGTGATAGAACCAACAGCCATCTCCCCCCTGGTTCCCTCTGCTCCTGAAGAAGAAGCCCAAGAGGAGCAATTTGAGATGGATGAACGCCAGACTCCATCTTTGCCCACACCAGAGCCTGCATATCTTGAGCCTGTAAGTTCCAGCTGTGGGTGGTGCTGCCTTTAGTGCGGCGAATGTGCAAGTTTTGCAGCAGCGAGCACTTCCTGTTGCTGGCTGAGGATGCTGAGTGCTGGAGTGCTGCCAGGAGCTAGGGATTTCCTGCAGGCAGCGACAGCAGAACTTGGCCTTTGACCTGTGATGTTGAGGCCTCAAATGGCTGGCGCCTCTGGGAGAGCATCTGGCTGATTGGCACAGGGAAGCTCTGTCTCTGGGCCTCTGCAGTGCTATGGCTGAGGGCACATGTGGTAGTGCTGGAGGTCACAGGGCTTTGTTTGTTTTCCCTTGTTGGAAAGGTGTGTTTAGCTTGTGATACTGGTCTGTGGTTTTCTTGAATTCTTCTTTAGTTCTATAAAGTCTTTTTCCCCAGCTGTCTCTTGGCTTTTGATAAGGTTCATGGTGATGATTGTGTTGATTTTCCTACATCTTTCCTCCCTGTTTCCAGCACCATGAGAAATTCTGGTTGAATTTTATTTTGCACATTCGTAGTTCTTGAAGATGCAATATATATTTGCATTAGTACTCATAGTTTGAGGTGTGCGTCTTGTTGCAGAAAGAACTTTTCTTCTGCCAGGCTAGTTAATTACATCTTGCAATTCACATTAAGGCTAACACTACCTCTGTCTTTTTGCAGCCAAGAAATTCGTTTATCTTGTGTTTGGAATTTGGGGAGGAAATCAATGCCCTTGCATTGCTAGAAGGTGCCCTTGAGCACCTTCTAGCTGGTGCTCAAAGATCTGATGAGATACGAGGGGCTGGGTGATGGAAGTGAAGAGAGACAAGCACATCCTAATGATGATCATCGGTCTCACATTTATTGATCCAGCTTACATACTTTTATAGTAGTGTTAATTAAGCTCATACATAATGCAAAAGCTAAGCTCATCATTGGTTACAGATTACATGTCAACCCCTCCTTTGTGGCTACATTCTCAAAATACTTGTGGTTTTCTTGTTGAGGCTAACACTTGTTTTTACATCCTGCTGTTGACTACAGTTATCCATTCAAGGGAACCATGTTTTTCTTGTTATTTTCTCAGGGATGCAGTGTTGTTGTTTTTCTCGTAAGGAAAAGGCTGAGAACTTACTGCTTACAGCTGCTTTTTACTGCTTAACCAGCTGTATATGATCATGGCCTTTTCCTCAAGCCACGTCTGCACAAAACTCTCCAACAGCTGGGCTGCATTTCTGATTCCAGCCACTTTAGCATCATCAGTGTGGTTGAGTCCAGGAGAAGAATTTGCTCAAGCACAGATGCACAAAGAGTGCAGTTCCCGTGCAATGCTCTGAGCCTGATCCCTTTTCAAAAGGACCTACATGCTCCAGATTCCCCAAGATTGTGCTTTATTGAAGCAACAGGAGAGCAATCTCAGGATTGCTGCTGAGTGGGTCACTGCTACCGAGTGTTGATGTGTGTAGATACAGAGAGGACAGTAAACAGAGATGAAAGTGGTGATATCCATCAGTCTGTCTGTCTATCTATCTATCTACACTATGTAACATTTGCAACAGAGAGGACAGTAAAGAGAGATTTCAGTAATGAGATCTATCTACCCATATATGTAACATTTACATAATTGAATATTCCCAAATCTGGTCCAAGGCAGTTGGAGGTGTAAAGGTCACCTAAAGCATCCCTCTCAGGAGAGGATTAGAGACATGTTCCCTCGACCAATTCAGAACAGGCAGAGATGTCTCCCCCTTCAGATATTGTGTTTTTTTTCCCCTTAGAGCTGTTTTTCTCCTCCAGCCTCTTCTTCCCTGAAGCCCCCAGTTAATTCTTTAATTTTCTGCCTGTCCTAGAGTGGTGAAGTATTCCATGTTTTAGGTGGTGAAGAGAACACGAACTCCAGAAGTGTCTCTGACAAGGCCTGAGCTCACCCAGGAAGCCACCTGCAGAGCCAGGATGGAACTGTGGGACAGGGCGGGGTGTCAGTCACTACTGAAAGACAAACAGGACAGAAGCAGAGGGAGGCCCTCACCAGACCCTTGAGAAATGCCACACCTTCCCTGGCAGCTGCCTGAGAAGCTGTTGGAGCTTCAGCCCCAGATGGCCTCTGATTGTAGGGCCAGGGTCACTTTGGAATCTGTGCCTCCCCTCAAACAGAGAATGACCCAGGACAGCAGCAGCACAGTGCTTTGGGGATGTATGAGCACAGGAGTCTTTGAGTTTTGGCCCACAAAGTTTGTATGGGAAGTTGAAACCCATCTTCTGTTGCTTTTTGTGCAGGTACTTCTAGAGAGAGAGCAGGAGCAGATTGCTTCAACAGAGATGCCATGCCAGACTCAGGGAGAGCTGTTCCCAGCCCGAGAGCAGGAAGAGCAGCTCAGGCAGCAGGTGGAAGAGCCACAGGAGAATAGCCAGGTAAGCCTGACTGGCCAGGTGACAGAGGGAAGGGCAGGAAGAAGGGCATAAACCAGAGCTCTTGGGACTGAGGAGGCCAGGAATCCCTCAGGCACTGGAAGCACAGAGCCTTAGAATCTGCACAGATCAGCCCTGGGACAGGAGGTTTGCAATGGAAGCAGTAAGAAGTGGCTGAATAAATGTGATTTTGAGGCTGCAAGAGGAAATAACTGAGGCTGATGGCAGCTCCCACTCACTTGCTCTGCATTTGTGTGTACAGAAGATCAAGGCAGAGCCACAAGCAGAGCTGCCTGAAGCACAGAGTGACATCATGGACATGAAGAGAAAGAACAAGGAAGATCTGGGAAGAATTCAAGATGAGAATCTCCATCAGCAGAGGGGCGATCAACAAAACCAGGTGAGTGAAAGAGTGGTGGACACTCCACCCATGAAACATCCTCTCTCTTGTTTTTTAGAGAAGATGAAGGCACAACTGAACGCAGAGCTTCAGACAGCTCAAACTCGGATGAAGGCAAGGGAGAAGAAGCTGGAGGATGAAATAAAAATCATCAGAGAGAAACTTAATCCCCTCCCTCAGTCTCTACAAAAGCAAGTGAGTGAAAGAGGGATGCAGTCACTGCAGTCACCAAACTCGTGGTTTCTGCCCTTCTTGCCTTTCCACTCAGAGCAGCATGGAGTGGGGCCATTCCTCTGAGTGCATTTTCCTGGTGTGCTCAATCTCTTCTGCTGCCCTGGATAGAGGGACTTGTCCTTTGGCCTTTTGGCCAGCAGTCATTTAAATTGACTCCTGCTGGCCTGTTCCTGCTGTCTTGGTTTCTTGAGGTGTTTTTACAGGGGAACATGGTGACCCAGATGGAGGATTGAAACAAGCTGTCTGTATCCCTTGTCAATCTGTTCTTTCCCTTTCCTCACAGTCGATGACTCTTGGCTGACAGGGACAAGCTGTAGTCTCTGACTGCTTTGTTCTGTTTCATTTGAGGAGCGAGTGTTGGCGTCTCACCGGGCAGCCTGTGAAGATTACCAGCGAATCTCTGGCTCTGAAGGGCCCCAAGTTAGGAGTGAGGCGCAGGTACCATCCCCACCAGAAGTGCTACAGGTTGAGCATGACCTGAAGATGGTACAGGAAAAGAGAATGCAGTGGGAGGAGGCAGAACACTTGGACAAGGAACTGAAAGTGTGTCTGCAGCTCTTGGAGGGGGAAAAGAAATCCTTGAGAGGAAGTAGAATGGTGATTGTGGCAGTCATCCTTTGGAAAATCCATGAAAATTGAACATGAATCTGGCCATGAACTCGAGTAAAACTAGCCTTTGGTTTTGATCCATCCAGTTTGAGAAGTGGACATCAGAAAAAAAGCCATTTAAAAGCCATGCATGTGGCTGACAGCACATTTCTAAGGGCTTGCATTTCAAAAAGGGATCTCAGGGAAATTTCTGCCAGCCACCTTTTTGATATCAACTTATTTTTTGTCCCAGATCTACACAAGCTCTTTCACTAAACCTGCTGCAGCAGCATCGTCTAAAGGAGCCTTTTCTCCCCAACCTGCGAAGTGGAGCCAGGGCAGTTTGTTCACCTCCCGCGCTGACCCAGCTGCTGCTCAGCAACAGGAGGTCGAGGGTGACTCTCTGGAGCTACTGAGTACGTCTGCTGTGTTTCTTGTCTGAGGGACAGTGCATTGTGTGCAGGTGCCAGCATAGCCTTACCAAATGTTTCTCCTGAGTTTGGTGTCATGGGGACATTTATGAGTTCCCACAGGAACTGCTGTAGAAAATCAGTCTCTGTTCTGGCCACCTGTGCTGCAGAGCTGTCTGCCTGGTTGTTGTTGTTGTTACCCAGCCGACCACAAAGGGCTCAGAGCTCCAAGCACTGGGGCTGCCTTTTGTATCTCCTGGAACCTGAGGTCTCTGCTTTAATGTCAGCATCTTCATTTTGTTTCCCTCAGGAAAAATAGTAAACAAGGAAAATCCAAGGATGAAATACACCAGACTGGAATATATTGGCAGCGGGTAAGTCCAACCGCAGTTACTTCTACATAACCATGGGCCAGGTTTTTTTTGTGGTAGAATGTCTATCCACCATGAAGTCAGGCAAACAGACATCTATCCCCATGTTCCCACACTGGGGATAGATTGTCCCATCTCTCAGTGCTGCTCAGAATTTGTGTATTTGCTGCTCAGAAGGCACTGTCAGAGACACCTCCATGCTGCTGAGGTCTTGCCTGCAGCAAGGAACAGGACCTGGAAAATCTCATCTCTCATGTGTGAGATACTTCTGTGTTCATTTCCTTAGCATTTTTTTATATCTCTAAATCATACTGCCACACTAATAAAGAGAGAAGAATCTTGCTTGCCGGAAAGAGAAACCTCCTCCCTCATATCTGTCAGATAACAGTTATCAGGAACATTTTTTCCAAGAGTTTGCTGAAGGAAATACTCTGTGGTCAGGATAAAAACTGAACCGTTTAGAAAGTGAAACCTGAGGTGGAAGAAGCTGGTCTATTTTTGAGCTGAGGCAGTAAACCCAAGCAGTGCAGGAACAGGCCCAGTGCCCATGCACTTGAGAGGAAAATGCATCATCTGCCTTCTGGCAGCGCTCTCCTGCATCCTGCAGGTTTTTGGCACTCACAGCAGAGATCTCTCGTGTGAGTTGGCTTTCACTGCAAGATCTAAATGGCTCCTACTTCCCTTGCTGTTTTCTTCTTTCTAGGACTTTTGGGGATGTGTGCAGAGCAATTGACAGTGCCACAGGAGGAGAGGTAAATGTCAACAGGCCCTGCAGACTCTGCTGCTATTGAGGGGCTTTCCCCTCTGGTGTGAGCTGTGGCTGGAGCTTTGGCTAGAGCTGTGCTGAAAAGGCACAAGAAGCACAGACTGGTGCCAGCCTGCAAAATACATTTGGGACTTTGTCCTCCTCAGCTGCCAGAAGGAAGGCACGCAGGGCAGCGCTTCCTTTCAGAGAAGGATGCGCTCGCTCACTCTCCTTTGCTAAAACAAAGGTGGTGCCTTAGAGCACCTCACTGCTCTTTGGGGCTACAGCTTCAGAGTCCTGAATTCTCATTTCTGGCTGCCAGCAAATCCATCTGAAAGTTACTGGTAGTTCCTTAGCCACCTGCAGTGCTGCACTTGGGAACTGCACATAGGGAGAGAGCTGCAAGGTGCCCTAAAAGCCCTAAGCCCTGCCCATAGCCCAGGATGTATCCACAGAGTATTAAGGCATGGATTACCTCTTCTGAATCCCAAACAAAGCAGCAGAGATTGTGGTCAGAGGTTTGTGGGTGATAGTTTACACACCACTGTTACCAAATGGACAAGGCAAAACCTCAGTGGCCCCACATGTTCTGTAACTGCCCCCCAAGGGAGCAGAGAAATGGGCTGTTGGAATGTCAGTTCCTAATTAGTGCAGCGCCTAATTACAAGGCAGTTTGGCACAGCTCAGCTGTGTCATTGCAAAATCACTCGCTCCATGTGTGTTGTGGTCTTGTGCCACCAACTTCTGAAGTTACTGATTTTCAATGTCATTTTAGGTGGCCATAAAGAAAATAAATCTAAAAGGACTGAGGAAGAAGAAACTGAAAGTCAATGAACTCATGGTCATGAAAATTAATAGGAATCCCAACCTGATCAACTATTTAGACAGGTGAGTTTTTGTGAATGTTTCTTTACATATTGCAAACATGCAAGGTAAAATCCCACTTTGGTCAGTGGCAGAAAATAGAGCTGTAATTATTGGCTAATTATTACTGCTCTGCTCATCTCTAATGGATGGGAAGAGAGAGCACCTTGTCTGCATGAGTCTTCTCTGGCATACATAGTTTGAAAATTACTCAAAAACCTGGATCAGTCATATCTTACTAAATCAATAGCCTGTAAGTTCACAGCCACCACTTTGTTTTGGGGCTTGATTTTTATGAAGTGTCTTTTTACATCTGGATAAACTAACATAAATTTACCATGGATTGTGTGCCCTCTTTTCCATTGCTTTGCATGCCAGGAAGACTAGGTGCTTATTTCCAGAAACACATAGTGTGACAGGTTTTTTTATCTGTTACTAAAATGCATTTTTCACTTGCTGGCCATTTAAGACATCTCCTTTTTCACAGCTATGCCTTTCTTCTTGAGACTGCACAGATTGCAAACAATGCACAGCTGAGAGGGAATGTCTATTCCTTTGATTCTGTCCTAGTCACAAAGGAACCTGAACCAAGAATCAATCAAGAACACAACCTAGCCATGCATGTTCATCTCCACACCCTTGTTTCCTTCTTTCAGCTACCTTGTGGGTGATGAACTCTGGCTAGTAATGGAGTTCATGGATGGAGGCACTCTGAGCGACATCATCAGCAAGACTTGCCTGTCTGAAGACCAGATGGCAACCATCAGTCGGGAGGTCAGCAATCCCATCTGTGTTTCTGAGGGCTTGGGCAGGATTGTCTGGGAAACAGGGGCTCAGAACAGGAGAGGTTTCATGTGCCAAGTTTTGTTTCTGTGTCGCTGGTATGCTATGGGCAAGTAAAAGCACTTCAAGTGAAAGGCCTGCCAGTGCCCCTGCATTCCCTGTACTCAATGCCAGTGCTCTTATATCCTGCTGTTGTACTCTCACTCTGCCTCTTGTACTTGTATTTGCTGTTCTCCACTGTGCCTCTCTAAACATTTGCCTGGAGCCTGTTTTCACTGCATTCTTTGCCTGTGAAAGCAAAGGTGCTGGTGGCAGGATTTGAAACAAGCAGCAAAGAAAAAAGTCCTTTCTAACAGTCCTCATCTAAAAAGATAGGAGTGCAGCCAAAATGCTCTTTACTTCAGGAAGGTGACTGATGTGATACTTCCAAGTCTGTGCTGAGGCCAGCGATAAAACCTTTGTCATGCAGCCTCCCACCCAAAAGTTATCTGCTTCACACCAAAGGGAGGGACTTTTTCTTTCTTGGCAAAACCCTCATTTGTCTTCTGCATGGAGATAGCAAATCCACTGCAGCAGCAGTCATCCTGGCTGGTTTGCAGGGGACAGTCTACAACAGCAGGTGCCGTTGCTTTTTCAAAAGCTGACGTGCCTTTCCTCAGAAAGGTCCTGCTCTGCAAGTGTTGGAGCTGCAAGCTCTTCCTCTCAGTGTCACTGTGTTCTGCCCTGGAGAGGGAATCTTTTAGATTGTTTCCTTTCTTGTGTGATGAAATCCCATCACTTACTTTTTTCCCTCTTCTTTCTCTTTTCTCTCTCAGTGCCTGCGAGGACTGGATTTTCTCCACTCAAACCATGTGATCTACCGCGATGTGAAGAGCTGCAACATCCTTCTCAGAACCAATGGTTCTGTCAAGCTGGGTCAGTATATTCTTGGTCTGATGCAGCATTCCAGGGATGTGGGGTGTAGGGCTGCTTTGAGTGACAGCCAGATCCCCAGAAATGGTGCTGGTGGCAGTGCAGGGACACCCGCTGTGAGCTGAGGGCACAGCTGCAATGTGCACAGAGGTATGAGAAGGAACCACAAGCAGTCAAGACTGCTCTTGGTCTGTGTGTGTCCCTTCCAGAGGGAGGGAGCTATAATCTAAAGCTTCAGGGGAATAAAGTCCACTGTTGGAGGGAGCGTTAAAAAACCTAGGTTTTTTTGGATGTGGCCAATTTCATACTACCTTGGCTAAAGCCCCAAGGAAACTGAGTGTAGAAAGTTCTCTGGGAGATTCAACAGCACATTCTTAGACTGAGAATGGGGAATTCTTTTGCTTGGTTTCCTAATTGGAGCTGGCTTTCATGGTTTGTTGTTTTCCCCACAGCCGACTTCGGTCTCTTTGCTCAGCTCACCCCTGAGCAGAGCAGACGGAGCTCCGTGGCCGGCACGTCTGGGTGGCTGGCGCCTGAAGTGGTGACAGGCCAAGCATATGGTCCCAAAGTGGACATATGGTCTTTTGGGATCATGGGCATTGAAATGGTGGAACGAGAAGTTCCTTGCAGGAATGCAACTCCTGTTTTGGTAAGAAGCAAATACTCACTGATCTCAGTGTCTTTCTCACCTGTCCCATGTTCTGTGTGCCATTGGACAAAATCCCACTGCCATCTGCTGGCCCCACTTCCACCAAGGTTCCCTTCTAAAAATGTCCCTGCAGCACATCAGCATCTGCTGTAGATTTGGTTGCATCAGAAGGGAAGTGGCAGTTCAGAAACCTAACCAGTTCAGAAAGTTGCCATTTTGGCCTCCAGCCATGCCTGACGTTTCTCATTTGCTTTTTGAACCCTGTTGGAGCTCTGGCTCTGAAGGACAAGAATTTTTCAGTGAAACAGTTGGATGTGTGATAAATATCCTTCAAAATGGAGGTTGGGTCTTCCCAGTTTCAGGTTTACAGAAAAAGAAAAAGTGAAAAAGAAACAACCAGCAAAGCAATGCCCAAGCAGTTCTGCTTTCTTTTCCCTTTTTGAACCACAGCACATCAAATTTCCTCCACACTGTAGTATGTTTTTCAAATCATGTGGGTCTTTGAAACTTTCAGATTTTCAAGTCATCTGTACATTGTTCAGTCATGTGTGTGGGATGCCTGGATAAGTTTAGGATGTGTTTTTCTCCAACTGCAGTTAGAATTGTACACCAAACCCTTGGCTGTTTCTTGGTACTTTAGCAAGTTGATGAGCTTGCAGGCAGGTGCCTGGGCTGGGATCCAACGTGGGCAGTTGACGCTGGTGCTGTGTTCCTTTACCACCAGAGCAGGGCCATCCCTGGCCTGCACAGTTCTAATGACAGTGAGGACTCCAGCTCCCACCATGGCCAGTGGCTGAGCACAGCTGCAGAGGGACAGGATAAAACCCCCTTTGCAACCTCTGGTGGTGTGGGAAAAGGAAAGAAAGCTGTCCTAATTATTTCTACTCAAGCAGAATGTGTTTGTTGTTTTAGGCTTGGAAATTTTCCTTTGGGTTGTAGAGGATATCAACAAAGTCTGTTTGGTCACCATCTATTTCAGTGCCACCAGCACAAAGCTGTTAGCATTGTGACGGGCATTTTTATGGAGACCAGGGTGCAGCCTGGGGTCATGGAGATGCTGCCAAACCTCCCATTTCTTACCCAACACTTTCTGCGATGGGCATGCCTTTAATGCATTGGCTTGAGCATCCAAATGAGCAGAGGGTGGCCGTAGGCATGGCAATTCTTCTTCTGATTTGACCATGAAAAGGTTTCCTTGTGCCACATAAAGAAGCCAAAATGTGCAGCTGAGAGACAGAACTACATGTGGCTCCTGTGCACCCAAGCAGGCATTTTCATCTCAATATATTTGCGCATGCATCTTAATGTGTCTGTGTTGAATATGAGATTCCAAATGTTTGTTTTCTTTTCCTGAGGTATAACTGGTGGATTTCCTTTTATTCCTTCCACTTAGCAGTGTTTTCTAGAAGAAAAAAAGAAGCTCAATGAGATTTATTTTATGGCAGTTGTGTTTCAGGGACCAATAAGCACTGCAGAGATGCCTTTCATGTACTATTCCTTGCAAATAGTAGAGTTAGTATAGCACAGTCCCTCTTCCAAAAAGCCTGTCAAGCTAGTGTGAATCCTCAGGGAAGGAAACATGCTTCGCTGATGTAGTTCCCACTTACTAGGTCAGTCAATGAAATCAGCTGCCAAGGAAAGATCTGCAGGATGGTGGAAAAGCTGCGGCTGCATCAGGGTCTGGGTTTTTGGTTGGTAAAGTCATCTCTGGGTCTCTGCCAGGGCAGAAACTGCCACTGCAGAATGGAGCTTAAACAATGGGATCTGGAAGAGCACCTAGAGATGTGAAAGCAGCAGGTGCAGCCTGGTGTTTCCTTTTTCTGTAGGCTCAACTGAACGCCAGGGGAGAGAGACCACAGCTGCGGCAACCCAACAGATTCTCGTCTTGCCTGCGTGACTTCCTGAGCTGCTGCCTGCAGACAGATGAGCAGAAGCGCTGGTCTGCCAGGGAGCTCCTGAAGGTAAAATGTGAAGGGGCTGCAGGTGAAACAGGGTCTGAGGGTTGGGCTCTTCCTCCACTCAAGTCCAAGGCATCACATGAGACCCCTTCCTCCTCACCTCCACTCTTGCTGCTCTTCCAGTGAAAATGGTGAGGAATCCTAGACTGGGCTGGGCTGGCTGTGAAGGTCCTCTGGTCCTCTGTATCCTGCACTGAGCAGGGACATCTTTAAAGAGATGAGGCTGCTCACAGCCCTTTCCCACCTGACCTGGAATGGGGCACCTACAAGCTCTTGGGACAGCCTGTGCCAGTATTGCACTATGCTCTGAGTAAACAAGTTCTTCCTTAGACCTACTCAGACTTGATCCCGATTTTGATTAAAAATATTCATCACATTCTATTGTACACTGGAACTGTTAAAAAAGGTGTCCCCACTTTCTTCAAAGCCACTCTGAAGTCTTGGAAAGTGGCAGCAAAGACTCCCTGGGGCCTGTTCTTCACAAATCTGAATGACTCCACCTCTCTCTGCATTTCCTGAGAGGAGAGGTGTTCTGTTTCCTGACTGTTGCTGTCGCCCTGTTTCATAATTTGGTGGGATGCTTCATTTTATCTAATGGCAAAAGAATTGAAGTAGAGCAATGCAGGGTACAGAGACATGAAATGGTGGTGCTGGAACCCAAGGAAACCAGTCCTAGCTGAGCAGTCAGACAGAGATTTGGCTGTGGGCAGGAGGGGCTGTGGGGGGCTCACTGTGAGCCTCTGAGGGGCCCTGGTTTGTGCCCCCCAGCCTACCCTTAGAGGTTTCTGCCACGCAAACAAGGACAGCTGGGAGGGACTTGTCCCAGCCCCATCTGCTGCCTGGCATGCTCAAGCAGACAGGAACTGTGCCTGGGTTACTGCCAGGTTGTGTGGCAGAGAGGGAACTGCAGGGCCCGGTGCCACTGGGCTGGCCCTGCTGGGAAGGAAGGTGCCATCCAGCACATGAGGGACAGGGCATGGAAAGGTAGACACTGCTCTGTCTCCCTGTGGGAATCAGCACAGTGCCTGTCTTGCAAAGGCAGGAACCTATGTGAGTCCTTGGAGTTTCCTGAAAGGAAGAAACCCCAGGGACAGAAAGCACCATTTCTAGAGCACTGGCAGGGCAAAAATCCCAGGGAGATGAAGACATCACAATAAACAGATGAGTGGGATTCTGGGCCTCCTTTGCCTGTGATGGCAAGGTCATGCACATGATGACTGGGGGAGGAGATGGTCCCATTGCTCCTCTTTCCCAGTCTTTTTAGGATCCAGAAGAATGCTGATTGATTCTCTGAAGCACTGAGCTTGGAAAGTCATGGTTCAATGTTCTTTATTGGTTTTTTTTCCTGTGGACAGCATCCATTTCTACGTTCAGCCAAGACAGCATATAGATTGGCACCACTCATCAACTCAATCAAGATGAAGAAGAAGAAGGAGGATTGGAGAAGAAGAATATAATAATCAAGATAATATCTCCATTACCAACTAGGAGTAGGATTGTAGAGTAGGACTCTATAGTAGGATTGTTGAGTAGTTTTGATTTATAGAGTAAGTTTATAGTATAGGTTCATAGAGTAGGATTATTATTAAATAAAGTTTCTGAAACATCAACTCATTGGGAAGATTCTCCTCCTTCGGACCCCTTCAGACAGCTCAGCATTTTCTTCTGAGTTACCAGTAGATTTTACTGGTGCTGAGTCACACTTACGGCTTCTTTGGTGTGGTTCGTAAGCAGAGAAGGTACTTCTTCATTCATCCTCTCCAGACCACACTGCCTTTGAAATATGGCCCACTGGCTGGTTTTGGCACGGCTGTGGTATTTCTAGTTGAGGCAGAAAAGGTAATGGCATTTGAAGGCAAAACCAAAGGAGGGGTGAGGCAGCCAAGACATCCTGTGTGAACTCAGGACTTCAGTCGTCACTCAAGCGCATTTGAGTTCCTGCCACTTGGATTTGTATCCCTAAGTGCAATGTCTTTGGTGGAAGGAGAGCCTTGCGCAAATGAGAAAGCAGAAAGATCAGAGAGGGTGCTCGGGAAGGTCTCCTGTGGTGCAGAGCTGTCAGCGCCTGGGAGGTGAGAGCTGGCCCGGCCTTGGCCAGGGTGGAGCCCCAGCAGAGCCCCGGCAGAGGCCGGAGCAGGCTGAGCCCCGGCAGAGGCAGGCTGGAAGGAGGCCCTTGGAGCTGCAAGAGACAGCAGCCAGGCCCTGGGTGCCTGTTCCTGGCAGCGGGCAAATCCTCCGCTCTCAGAGCCCAGGTGGCAGCTGGCTGCTGCCGAGGGGAAGCGCAGCCGTGCTGGGCACAGCCCAGCCTGGAGGCATTGGCCGTCTGGAGTGTGCCCATGAGCAGAGAAAGGCCCAGGGCAGCCGAGGGCCGCTGGGCTGCCTGAGGATTCCTCCTCTTCTGCCGGCTGCCCTGCAACTCCTGGCAAAGGTCAGCAGTGTGTGCAGCACTCTGGGCACCGGGGCAGGGAGCCGGGCTGCTCGGCAGGCTGGAGCACAGGGCAGCCTCCTTCAGGCCCGCCTCTTGTGCCAGGGGAAGCGAGGCCAGCGTGAGGCAGGGACAGCTTGGCAGGGCACATCTGCAGGAGCCAGCGCCTCACGCAGCTCTGGGAGGAAGCGCCTGCAATCCTGCAGTTCTGCACTGAGCCATAGAAAAGGTGTGAGATGCAGAGTGTTTTGCAGGAATATTCAGGCCAGCCTGCTTTGTGTTCTCTGGCACACAGCAAGCGCTGTGCAATGCAGCTCTGAGCTACTAGGAGAGAGGGAATCAGGGATGTACCTGAGGGTTTACCTGAGTAGTGATTTGGAAGGGAGCAGAATAATTTCAGTTGGGAATCTATGTTTGCTTCATTAATTTCAGAAAAAAAATTGTAATGTGTCAATAGCACTTGCAGGACTTTAAGACAAATGTTTTGTTTGATTCCTAGAATAGAAAGGAGAGGCGCTGGGAAAACATTTAAGTGTAACCAATGGGGCTTAGTCTTGTGAATTCCTTTAGCCTTAGCAGGCAGTGCTGAACCCTGTATTCCCTCATTGCAGTGCTTAATGTGTGCCAGTGGCTTTCTTGGCCTTGAGAATAGAGAGAGTGTTCCTTCTAAGAAGGTAGCTGGAGTGCATTTAAGGGAAAGAAAGTGTTTTTAGGAGGCTCTTGACCAGCAAAGGAGAATTTGAGGAATGGGATATTTTGCAAAAAACTGTGGCAGGAATGGAATTGTGTCCGAGGCCCTGTCATATTTGATCCGTGTTTGAGCAGGTCAACGAGAAATGAAGAAAAGTGTATTGTTCAATGGGTAGGAACTTAATCTTTGAAGGAGAAACAGTGTATTGATCAATCTGTGGGTATTAGAATTAATTACCAATATAGCCAGAAGGGACGTGCCTGGGCTTGTCTGGCCCTTGCTGCATGACTAAAGGGCGGCAGCTGTGGTCGTTTCACCTCAGAGACACCTTTGGCTAAGCTGGATGCTGCAGCTGGGCACTGGAGACAAGTCCAGACATGCAAGAGCTCAGGTTTACCTTGGTGGAGAAGCTTTAGGGCGAGGATGAAGGAAAGGAGTCGGGTTCTGCTAGACGGTTTCGATTCAGAGCTTTATTCCTGGCCCACAGGCCTCTGAATCCAGTAACAGCTCTAACAGAACCTCTCAAACTGCGTGGTTGCTATTCCTTTTAACCCCAGGGAGAGGAGGAGGGACGGGGCAGGGATCCCACAAACCAGGAAAGGGGGGAGAAGTCTCAGGGGCCAAATGGCACCTGGATTGCCCAATGTCCTCCAGGGGTCTAAGGCATCTTTTGAACTCTGCCAATCACTCAGTGGCCTTCTGGAATGCCAGGATTGACAGCCAGTGCTCAGCAGGGGTCAGGGTGGGGGAAAGGAGAGGTGATTGACACACCTGGGGAAGAAATCTACAGGGAGAAACCCGAGGTATCTGAGGCAACACACGACATCACACCGCAACATCTCCTCCTTGTTTTGTTTAAAATTAAGAGGACTGGGTTTTGGGGGAAATTTCTTGCCAAACCACGGTTGGTAAATTGGTTCCTCCTCTTCAGGAGGGTCAGCGTTTTCTTCTGCAACTTCCATGTCATCTACTGGAGCACTGAGGGCTTCCAAATGGTAGACTTCCACAGGGGAAGATGAGCTTGAAATTAACTTGTGAACCATGCGCCTGATTAGTCCAAAAACAATGCTAATGACTACAATAACAATAACTAGAATAAACAATACTAAAGTACAGTTTTCAGCATAGGTCCCAACCAGCCTGAGAGTCACCAGCCCTTGAACAGTCCTCTCAGCCAGTCATCTGTTTCTCTCTTGATGTCGTAATTTCAGGGTGGTCTATATGCTTTGGGCTGACGAACAATGCAGGAGATCACTGGTGAAATGATCGTGAGGAGCAGGCTCAGTCTCATGTTGTCTTGACACTGCACACGAACAGCATGATCTCAACTGGTACAAGGAACGTAAGACAAACATATATTACTATTACTCATAGTATTACTATTACTATATTACTCAAACTATTCCAGATAGGAGGCCTAAATGGAATTTCTTCCAGGGAACACACCCAGCATTTCCTTCTCCAAAGCAGCATTAGCAACCTGGGGTGCTTCTGTAGACTTCCCTGAGAACTTGGGGATGTAGGGCTTATCCATTTGGAAGGAACCCACTTTGAACCAGAGGGGCTGGACACGCAGGCTTATCCACGTCCCCATGTAACTAATTTGTAAGGTCCCACTGTCTTCCAAGTCTCAGGGTCCTTTACTAAGACTGAAGGTTTTTCTTTCACTGACATCTGACTGCTCCCCCCAAAGTGGCATACGAAGGGCAGATTCAGGCTGTCAAAAGAACAGTTCAGAAAATTGATTGTGAACAGAGCCCTGGATAACCTGGGCTCTGTTCACAATCAGATGTGGGGAGGTTCTACTTTCAGAACCTGATGTTGCTGATCCAGAACTCTTTTGATATCACAGGGAGTCCTTTTTACTATGGCTTGACCTGTAGGGGAGTAGGGGATGCCTGTTTTGTGCTCTACTCCCCATTGCTGCATGAAACTCCTGAATTCCTTGGATTTGTAAGTGGGCCCGTTATCAGTTTTCAGCTGTGGGGATGCCCATGAAAGAAAAAGCCTGTAAGAGGTTCTTTATGGCATCGGAAGATGATTCTCTTACGTGGACAGAGGAATAGACTGCTCCAGAAAAGATATCTACACTAACATGAATGTATTTCTGCTGTCCAAATGACTCTGTGTGTGTTGCATTTGTTTGCCACAGTTCACAACTGTTCAACCCCCTTGGGTTTGCTCCCATACTCACTGTAGGGAGTGCATGTTGTTGGCAATTGGGGCATGTGGCCACAATTGCTTGGCCTGTTCTTGAGTGATGTGAGACTGACAACCCAGGCCAGGTGCATTTTGTTGGAAAAGCTAGTGGCTGATTTTTCCCTGTTCAAAAACATTTGGGAGAGCGCCCATCTCTGCAGGCACAGCACGAGCATCTGCCCTTCTGTTGCCTTCAGCGATAAACCCTGGCAAGTCAGTGTGTGATCTGATGTGCATCACATAAAATGGTTGCTCTCAATGGGAAACTAACTTTACGAGTTTTGAGAACAATTCAAAAAGTGCAATGTTAGACACCTCTTGCAGTAAGTATCACTTGATCTGCCCTGGATACCACTCGTGCCACATATGCAGAGTCTGTAATCAGATTGAATGGTTCTGAGAACTTTTCAAAAGCCCTAACAACTGCAGCCAATTCAGCAACCTGAGGTGAACCTTCCACCTCAGCAATGTCCGTCTCCCAGTGCTGGGTTTGAGGATCCTTCCAAGTCATAATGGACTTGTGGGACCTCCTGGGTGCGTCTGTTAAGACAGTCAGAGCCTTTTTTAAAGGTCTCCTACTTTGAACACTTCTCAGTTGTGGGCAGGCCGATGGATAGAAATTTGTCCTGAGTAGGAATCCAGAGCAAACTGCAATGCCTCCTTTTCCTGAGGCAAATGTTCTAACATTGTCTTAGTAATTTGGCCTGATTTTAACTCAAATGGAATATGAATGCACTCAAAGTCACGTCCTGCTGGCTCCCTGATACGGGTCCTAGCTTTCTGGATCATTTCTGCTAACAGCATTTGGGACTTTGTCATTCTTGTGGATCTTTGGTGACTGAGGAAAAGCCACTCAATTATCAAGAGAGGGTCCTTCTGGTCCTGGCCCCTTTTAGGTGTTTCCTTAGCCATAGGTGTTTGTTTTTTCTCCCGCTGGAAAATGATTCCGTGGAGGTGTGGCAACTTACCTGAGATGATAAATTTGAATGGCAGGTCAGGCCGACATGGGTTGGCCTGTCTTGTGGGCATTGCTGTCTGAACTTTTTCTAGAGCCTTCTGTGCCTCTGGGGTAATAGCCCTAGGAGAACTCGGGTCCCCTCCCCCTTTCAATAAATCAAAAAGAGGGGTAAGGTCTTTGTTGGTCAGACCTAGCCAGGGCCTTACCCAATTTAAAGACCCACACAACTTGTGGACATCGGCAGGGGTCTTGATCTTTGTTTTGATTTTTAATTTTTGAGGAAGAATGGTCCTATTTCCAATTTCTAAGGAATTGGAAGATTCCCAAATACTTCCAAGGTGGCATCTTTTGAATTTTCCTTTCCTGGAGCTCGAACCCTGCAACAATCAATGCATCGATCATTAGGTCAAGTGCATGGGTGAGTAAATCATCATTGGGGGCATACACAAGGATATCATCCATATAATGATAGATGATGGCCTTTTCTGAGGCTCCAAGCACCAGGGAGGGCAAGGAAGAGACATACCACTGGTCGATGGTGAGGCTTTTGGTCCTTGAGGAAGAACTTTCCAATGGTACCTTTTCATCGGGGCTTCCCTGTTGATAGTGCGGACCAAGAATGCAAAACGCAGTGCATCATCAGGGTGTAGGGAATTTGGAAAAAACAATCTTTTATATCAATAACAGCCAATTTCCAGTCTTGGGGAAGCATCGCTGGGCATGGCATACCAGGTTGGAGAGAGCCCAACCCTTCAATGACATTATTAATTTGTTGGAGGTTGTGGAGAAGCCGCCATTTCATTTTTTCAGCTTTCTGGATGACAAACACTGGAGAGTTCCACAGAGATGTGGTCTCCACAATGGGACCCTTTTTCAGTTGCTCTTCCACTAGCTCCTCAAGCGCCTTCAGTTTTTGTTTACTGAGCAGCCATTGCTCTACCCGAACTGGTGTGTTCGTCTTCCAGTTCAGTTTTTGGGTAAGGTGCTTTTCAGTGACCACAGCCCAAAATCATGGGGAGAGTCTGAAATACGAATTGTGACTTTCCACTGAGCCATTAAATCTCTCCTTAGCAACGGTTCCAGATAATCTAACACAAACATGTATATTTGCCAATTGTCCATTTGGCTGCTCGTTTTGGATGACACTTTTGGATTTTCTTGCCAATTGCATGCTGTCTACACCTCGAATGTGACCAGCCACATTTTGCAAAGGCCGATGTGCTGGCCAGTCCTGTACTGTGATCACTGTGCAGTCTGTACCCATGTCTACGAGCATCTCAATGCATTTTGACTCTCCACTCCCTCTGACATTACACCAGATTTTGGGTTTGTCCTTCCCAACAGCTAGGATCAGGGCAACTGTGGGCCCTTGTTTTTCGGTGCCGTCGGGTAAACTTGGCACCAGGATAGCTTGTGCAAGGATTTGTCCTTTGGGAAGAAACGGGTGGATGGAACAAGTGCAGGCCGAGAGTGAATTGCTCAGGATCTGATGTTGTCATTCCTGGAGCAATTTTGATCTCTTGTGGTGTGTGTTTGGTGTCCCCAATGATGATGCACTGACAGTGAATTCAGTGCCAAGTACCCTGCTGTTGTGGACTGACGGAGACAAAATGCCAGAGTCAGTGTCTTTCAGGAGTGGCTCTGTCAGCTGCAAGCTGAAAGGCCCAGTAACAGAAGTTGTGGTTAACATAGGTTCACCAAAGTCATAACAAAGGTTATTTGGTTTCACTTTCAGCGGTGGACCAGCAGAATTGGTCCTTGAATCATCTGCTTCACTTAGAGGAATAGGGATGTCACCATGCACTTGGTCGTTTATGCTTCCCTCATTTCCTTGGCCTGCTCTTTTTGTGTCTGCGTGCCTGGCAGGCCAGCGCTCCCCACTCAGTTTTTTTGTTGTTGTTCACCCCCAGAAAGCGTTTGTATTTCTCCTCCCCTGCTATTTCTGAATTCATCAAACTGCTTTTTCAGGGGGCACTGGTTACTCCAGTGCCCAAGGTTGTTACAAAGCAGTCATGGCTTTGTGGGTTCAACCATTGCTGGGTTTTGCTGCTGCCCAGGGTACTGCTGTGCTGAGAGAATGGGCGCTGGGCTGGCAACCGCGACTCTCTGTTGGTCTTGACAGCAGCTTTGGTCTGGTGTCTTCAGCAACACTCACCAGAGGCACTTTCCTGTTACAAACTAGAAGCATATCTTTTACTGTAGTGGGGGGTGTCTTGGTTCAGGGCAGATTTGGAAGAGAACTTCTAAAGGGGTTCTTCTAGGAAAGCAGATTAATTTGACTTCTCTCCCCAGCTGGTCCGGGAGAAAATACCTCTTTGGAGAAAAGTGGAAAAAACCTGTTTATTAAACAATAAAACCTAAACAATATTAATCAATAAAACTCCTTGCTGCTCCAAAAGAAATTACAAACTCAGAAAGTCCCCTCCCTAGGTTGCAGCCCAGCTCCCTCAGTCTCTTATCGGTATTTCTGGAGCTGGAAATGCCACGGCCCAGGCCTGGCCCGGTGGGCCACAGGTGCGAGCTGCCAGTGCTCTTCTGGTGTTCAGTCCAGAGCAGGTTTGAACAGGTCTAAAGAAAGAGGAAAAGGAAGGAAAAAAACTACAGTCCAGGGAACTTCTTTGCCTCAGCTAGCTAAACTAACTATAAGCAAAGGAGACCTCTGTCTCACTGGTTATCTACAGACAACACAGTCTAGGAGCAGGATTGTGGAGGAGTGATTGCAGTGTCTGAAAACAAATTGCACATTTTTTCTCTCCCCTCTTCACTCTCTGGAACAAGTTTTAAAGGTGAAAAACTTATTATTCAGCATAAACAGAACAAGACGATTGGGGATAAAAGCATCATAAAGTGAACCTAGGACAAGGGATGTTCTGGAGGTAAGCTAAAAATTGCCGCTTGACAATGTTCATTTGCATTTGTAATTGCCATTTCCTCTAAAACCTCTTCCCTTGCCTCCTCTTTTTCAACTTTGATTCCAATAGCTTTAGTTAACCTTTCTACTAATTTAAAAAAAGGCTCTGATGGTAGCTGCTTGATCTTACTGTATGGCTCGAATGGGCCTTCAGGATGGAGGGTAAAGAAGGCTTTTTCAGCTGCTTCTTTGACTCTCTCAAGTCCTTCTACAGGAATACTGCAGCTTGGACTGGAGCTAAGGACCATTGGCCATAACTGGAGAGATGCTCAATGGTGATTGGCATGCCATTGGCATCTTTTGCTGTGTTTGTATCAGCATGCAAGTCTGTGAGAGCTTCTTTAAGCAGTTGTTTCCATGCCAGTTCCCATAATTTGAATTCTGTAGAGGCCATGAGGAATGAAAAAAAGCTGTTTAAATCATGTGGGACTACTACAGTCCTACCCAGTTTGGCATTTAAAAGGCCACAGAAGTATAGGCTATGTGGGCAATGTGAGCCACATACTCTTTGTGTGCTTTGCAGACCTCTCTTATAATTTCTCATCCAAAAACTTTTCAATTAGCAGTTGGGACTCCTCCCCTTTGCCCTGCATGCTGATATGTAACAGGGACGAATGACAAAGTGGAACCCTGTATTGGGTTGGCAGTTCCCTGCCCTATATCCTTTGAATCAGAAGCACTGGGATCACAGGTACAGCCATGGGGACAAGCAGTGGCCGTACCCCCACTGCAGGAGAGGGCGGGGACATTGTGGGAACGGGGGGTGGGGACGGGGGGGTGGCAGGGACAGGGACACCTGGTGACATCACATTGGCAGACACCCCCTGGGAGGGGTAGAGGGGTGGAGCTGAGGGTATGGCAGGTAAGGTGGAGGGAGGGAAGGTGTCATGAGGATCAGAGAGGGTGGGGGGTGAGGAGGGATTTTGGGATGCTTCAGTGAATCATGGGAAGAGGGAGACCAGGTATGGCATGGTGCCACGTGGCATCCTCCATTTTCTTGGCCCCCTAGGGTTTGGGAGCCATTTTAGGGGTCACTGCTCTCCGAAAAGCTAACACGTGCTCTGGGTTTCAGAGCAGGGGACACAGGGGTATGGGGAGAGTTCCACGTGATCTGGCCAGGACTTTGTGGACAGCTGAACTCAGGCATTTTAAGGTGCTCAGGGAGCCGGCTTCCCTGGGCATGAGCAGAATCTGCTCTCCTAAAAATACCAAGATTTGGGGTAGAGGGTTCAGAGCTGAGGAGAGGGGGGAGGAGAAACAGGAAGAGCAGAGGTACATTCCTTGTGTGGCTTTTTCTCCACTCCTTCTTTTTTGAGTAAGGCTGATTGAACTTATAAGCTCCAAAACACAAATTTAGCTGAGGACGTGTCCCTGGACTTTCCCAAGGTTATCAATTCATGCCCTACTTTGTCCCAGAATTGAATATTGTGGACTTGTTCAGGAGAAATTCGTGGGAAGTGTAGAAAAAAACACCTTATAAAATGTTTCAATTTTCCTTTAGAAAATGTTACATTTCCATTAACTAAAATTTCAACAATCTGATAATATACTTCTTTTTGTGCTGTGCTTAACTTAGAGCCCCTTTTAGATGTAAAAGGCACAGCACAATATCCTGCCTACCGAAAACAAAATCAAATCAGCTACTGATTTCCAAAAACCACAGTTAAGAAGTGCAAACACGTAGACCTTTAGCCCTTATCAGTGCAGCTGCTTGTACAGCTTTTTAAAGTGCTGCTGGCAGCAGCACAGAATTGGAACTCACCGTGCCGCCCGGGGGATAGACAGAGCCTCCCCGCCCAGACATCAAACCTGAAACCGGAGCCGCCCTGCGCTGCCATGCGAGCTGTGCCACCCCACACTGAGAAAGCCAGGAAGCCAGGCTGGTGCCGCTGTAAAGGGGAAGGGTAAGCGAGAGTCCCCCTGGCTCCTCTGAGCTGGCGTCGTGCTGCAAGCGCTGCAAGCTTGCTGCCATGTCAGTTCTAAAAACGGCAAACCCGCGCTTTTCTGGGCTATGCCTAATGCGCTATGGCTCCCACTCCACAGGGCTGTGCAGCCTTTTTGTGCTCTGAATAAGAGCGAAAAAGAACAGATTGCAGCGGCCAGTGGCCTTAAAATAAAGTCTGTCTGGCTAGCAGAGCAGCCAGCTGGCTGCTACAGCAGTGGGGAGTCAACCCCAGTGGCAGGGCCCCAGGGTTGCTCCTACGGACGCCCCTCAGTGGCAGTGGCTTTGGGCTGCATCCGTGTGGACGAGATCACGCTGAGAGGCCAATATCAAGCTGCAAGGAATGACGAGACGAGAGACGGACACTCTCTGGGGACAGTCAGGTTTATTGCCTAGATGGAGGCCAGCCAAGGAGTGACAATCTGGCTTGCACCTAACATAAGTCCAACAGGGAGTGACAAAGAACAATGAGTGTGACCGAGTTATAAAGGGGGGAGGAATCCAGGGGAGGGGTTCAACCAGAACCAATCCAGGGCGTAGAGGGAGTGAACCTATGATAATAGACAGTAAAGGGAGACCAATCGATACACAACAAAGGAGGGGCTCTGGTCCCACAGACAATCATAACTCCCAAAGTGAGGAACCTTCTAGAGCAATTAAACAAACTAACCTAGCACACTACAACAACAGATCTCTTGGCAGAGACTATATTTGAGCGTCTACCCCTCTATGGAGCAGAGATACGCAGCCTGAGTAGAGATACTCACCGTGAGCAGAGATACTCACAGTGCTGTTGGTGCCGTGGTCTGGTAGGGTCTTCTCTTTAACCTGAATAGAACCCCACAGGCAGGAGGAGCTCCCCTATTCTCCTTCTGGGAATGTCTGCTCACCAAAAAGGAACTGCACTTTCCAGAGGTGCAGAATGTCCTCAAGGCTTCTGCGGGATAAGTCCCAAAATCTCTGATGGAGAGCTATGCTGTCAAAGCTCTGCCAGTGGACACTAAGCTGCCTTAAAGTCTTTCTGAGGTTCTGGGAGCTCTGGAGTGTCTTCTCGGGGCTGCCAGGTTGTGGCACCAATATATTGGAATTATTACCAATATAGCCAGAAGAGAAGTGCCTGGGCTTGTCTGGCCCTTGCTGCTTGACCAAAAGGCGGCAACTGTGTTGTTTTCACCTCAGAGACACCTTTGGCTAAGCTGGATGCTGCAGCTGTGTGCTAGAGACAAGTCCAGACATGCAGGAGCTCTTGTTTACCTTGGTGGAGAAGCTTTAAGGCAAGGATGAAGGAAAGGAGTTGGGTTCTGCTAGAGGGTTTCGATCCAGAGCTTTATTCCTGGCCCACAGGCTTCTGAATCCAGTAACAGCTCTAACAGAACCTCTCAAACTGCGTGGTTGCTGTTCCTTTTAACCCCAGGGAGAGCGGGAGAGAGGGGTAGGGATCCCACAAACCAGGTAAGGGGGGAGAAGTCTCAGGGGACAAATGGCACCTGGATGGCCCAATGTCTTCCAGGGTGTAAGGCATCTTTTGAACTCTGCCAATCACTCAATGGCCTTCTGGAATGCCAGGATTGACAGACAATGCTCAGCAGGGGTCAGGGTGGGGGAAAGGAGAGGTGATTGACACACCTGGGGAAGAAATCTACAGGGAGAAACCCGAGGTATCTGAGGCAACCCATGACACCACACCACAACATGTGGGTCGTTAACCTTTGAAAGAGGAACAGTGCATAATGGAGCTGTTGTTGCCATGTGGTTGGTATCGTGAGCCATCGTGGTGAATCACAGAATAAAACTTGCCACTAGGTAAAGTTAGAAGTTGGTGTGTTTATTACAGCAGCCGGCACACATCTTCACCTAACAACATGTGCAAAGAATCACAGGCTCTGGCTCTTCATCTAAAAAAGTCTTACATATTGATACAATTCCCAAAATGCCTAATACATATTCATTAGCTAATCCACCCACCCCCACTTTAAAATGTATTATAATTGAGTTCAAAGATCCTTTACGTTAGTGGATTCTTTCACTTCAAATGGGTTGATGGGTTTTGAAGTGAGGAATGGTCTCCTTCTGATAAAAGCCGAGACATTTTCCTCAATTTGACCTCTTTACTTATGACCTATTGGCAGGCTTTCACACCCCTTGGCTTTAGCTGAAGTTTTGGGGCCCAGGTGCAGGCTACGATCCTCCTCTTTGTCACAAAGAAATCTGCATCCCATCCTGTTTCTTTAAACGTAGTAAAGACAGGCAAGTGATATATTACCCTAGCCTTAGCTACTTTACCTGGTAAAAATTACCTATCCTTTATTATTTCTACTCTTCTTGCTATATTCTCCCCCCCCCCCATACTAAATCTAGTAAGCTTTTAATTCTTTCAGTTTTGTTAAATCCTTGATTCATTCCCCCCTTTTTCTATAGGGTTAGTAAATTCTTTTACTAATACACAGTTTCTTCCTCATCTAACCAAGTCATACACTAAGTATCTTTGAAGGCTATTCCATATGCTCTTGGCAATTAATTCAAGACTGCCATTAGTTGTCTCATCCTCCAATTCCAAATAAGTGTTGCAATGGACAAAATTAAGCTTCTGGCAGCTAAAATAAGCAAAACAATAATTGGAGGGATTAGGGCATTAAGTATACCTGTTGCTTTTGGTGACCATCTGAAAAGTACATCCCACCAATGATGACTTGCTTCTTGCCTTATGTTTTGCAGAACCCTGCTAATTTCTTTTGCATCATGATGAACAGTTATTAAAATTTTCTCTCCATTCTCTTTCATTTTTCTCAAGATCTCACTAAGATCTTTATCTTTAATCAACTGTTTCACTAAAGTAAGGTTTATGCCAATGGGTGCAGGTGATAAAGGGTGATACATGTTATAGTTGGCCTTCATCAGTTGGTGAGAGACAACTGGTACTGAATATGTAAAATCACAGTCTATAACGTTAACAAAATTACAAATGCAAAAGTTAGAGTGATTTTTAGTAAACATGTATCTATTTTCATTGTCTATTTTTAATGAGGCACAGGCAGTTCTCAAGCATACAGAGCCTTGACCAGTGTGTATAAGCGCTGTTTTCTGAATGGTGTCTGGGTGGATCTCAAAGTGGCACACACTCTGTTCAGTATCTAAGCATATGTCTTGGGCATCAATGGTATTGCTTTCACAGATGAATCCCCACTGTTGTTGAGTAACAAAGGATTCTATGTTTGCAGTTTGCCATTTCTTTTCTACCATTCTGGCTCATACCCAATGTTCAGAGAGGTAAAGTACTGCCTTCTCACGATTTAATCCTGATGCAATGATAGGGTGGATAACATCAATTGTGGCTCTATGTATGGTAAGTGCAAAGGCAGTGGTGGCGTTTGTAATGGGGTCATAACTATGGTCATAATCATTACTTATGGGGTCATAACCTTGGTCATAACCATGTGTTGGAGATGGATTTGTAGAGAGTTCTCAGGGCCTGACAGGAGGCCCACACAGTATGCATTTGTATGCAAACTTTGAGACAAGAAATGCTGACTTAGCCATGGAATAGGACAGATATTGTTGTAAAAGAAATGGAGCTAGAAAAAGGTTTCAAAGGATGGCCTTGCAAATGAGATTTGATACTCTGGAGAAACTGAAATATGAAAGATGCATTATAGTCGGATGTACGAGGGGTAGTTTTCAGTGATTGGCTTTAAGGCATCTACAGCATGGTGTGGCAAAAAGCTGATAGGCCAAGAAATGCTGCTAGTGTGCTGGAATTAGGAAATGGTTGGCTTCTGATTGTGATGGTGTGAATGTTAACATCTGTATTGTCTCACCCTTCTCAGGAGACTGAAAAGGGAATAAAAGTTTTTAAAAAGCCTCTCAGTTGCGCCATCTCTGGGTCAGGAATAGGCTATTGTCAAATCTCTTGCCACAAATTATTGACAAATACTGGGTGAATTTTTCAAGAACTCAACAAATAGAATTCCACCACTATACAACTCCATATACATTTACATAGAACTGAATACATATACAGGTACAACAATATACAGATGTGAATACAGACGAAAAGTTAGGTATTACATTCCAGAAACAGATACATAAAACAAACCTATCTATAAAGAGACAAAAAGCATTACCAATCTAAACAACTGCATTGATACGAATATACAGCTATACATCCGGATATATATGTAAATATAACATATATAGAAATAGATCAGTACACAGCTAAAAATATAAAATCAGACATATATACCAATACAAATACCAGTATAGCTATTTAAAAAGACATATACCAAAAACTACATCAATACAAATAGATACCTACACAACTGTATACTTATGGAAATCTAAACACAGATGTTACAATATACATAAAGAATTAGATACATACATGTGGCAGTGAGGGATTGAAGCCCTGCCTGTGGTGATTTGCGGAAGTAAACAAACTCCAAAACTTTTGTCAAAGTTGTAAAGCTGTTTATGTTTATTACAGTGCTGGACGCATGTGGGAATCATTCCCCTAAAATGACATGCGTACCTCCGGGAACTCCAGATCTGATGCTGGCAGTTTATTTACAGACGTGAACAGGATGGGGCTGCTGGGAGAGTGTCTTGAGCTATTTATTTTTCAGCATCAGTCTCATTACATGATTATGATAATGGAACAATGCGAACATCTCACTGTCCAGGCAGCAGGCCAGAAAACTTAATGTTACAACATACCATATAGCCTTCTAAGCCAATTACACAAAGCAAAAGCATATTGACAGTAATTCTATCCAATCACCATAAGCACACGTACCTTTGGTTAAAAAAATGCTTGCTTATTTCGAGTACAATACCCGTTTATAAGAGACAACACACAGAGCACTATTCCTAAGGTTAACCTTCTTAATATCTGCTAGATAAACTTCTTGCAACTTAGAAAGCCAAACAAATACTAATACACAGCTCTATTGTTCTTATTCCCATATTTTCTCTACAGCTTAAATAATTTTTCTGCTGCTTTAGTGCTGTTCATAATTCTGCTGTATCTCAGGCCTGTCTCTTACAACCTTCCTAAAACCCTCTGATTTTATGGATTCCCACACAGATCACCTTTTATTTCCTTCTTAAATACATGTGCATGTTATTTTACAATAGGTTCGTATATATTCATTCCACTGATTTAAGGGCATGACACTTGCTGCTAATTCTTCTTTATCAGAAAGGATTCCTGGGTCAAGCTGCCCTGCTCTGTCTGCCGCCCCGCTCCCCCCCTACCTCTTGTGCTTTGGCTGAACCAGTCTCTCCAAGAGCAGGTCCTTAGCAAGAACAGGCAGTCAGACTAAACAGCAAGCTACAGACTTAACTCAAAGATGTACATTCCACCTAAATCAAAATGGATTTCTTCTCTGGAAAATTTCCACTCTGCTACAGTGGCAGTGGTGGTTTGCGGATGTTTGGTCTCTCCCTGCCTGTGGCATTGGTGGTTTGAAGATGTTTGGTCTCTGTCTGAAGTTGTTTGCCCCCTGTCTCACCATGGCAGTTCATACTTCCAGATTCTTCCCTATCTATCCTCAATGATCCAGTCCCTTTGTCTGTGTCCTGGTTTAGGGCAAATTTGTTAAAGAATCTCCAAAGGAGGGCTCCTCCAGAAAGCAAAACCCACACTGCCACTCCCCCCAACCGGTTCGGGAAAAAATTCCTTGGAGAGAGGTGGAAAGAACCTGTTTATTTGACTGGCCCAGAACCCTCCAGCACACAAAATGAACAATACCTGATGACACCGCTTTGAGAAAGATGGCAAAACCAGAAAGTCTCTTTCGGGGTGTGTTTGCTCTGTTCTCAGTCCCTCCTGCGCTGGGGCAGCTGCTGCAGCTGAACCTTCGGTGTTCCCGGGTCCCAGTCCAGAGCAGGTTTGAGATGGTCACAGAAACAGGAGAGGAGAAACAGTCCAGGAAGCAATGTGGACTGTTTAGCTAGAACTAGCTAATAAGCAGAGTCAGAAAGCAGAGCAGAAGCAAGAGCAGAAAAAGGGAGCAAGCAAAAGCAGCAAGCTGAAGCTGGAAGTGAAAAACAGCCTAATGTACCGCCTGTCTCTGTGTCCCTGATAAGAGAAACCCAAACAAAACTTCCACTCTTCAGAGCCGGTCTTAAAGGCGCAGAAGAGATGAATGGGGATATACAAGCATCATAACGTCACCCCAGGACAGCTGCCCAAGGAGAAAAAAAGCAATGAACTTTTACCTCCCAAAACCATCTCCCCAGAGGCTCAAGCAGGATTCTCTGGTTCCCAGAAATATAAAGAAATGGGGTTGAGAAGACCCTCTGCATCTATGTGGTCATGCCCAAGATCTTTGCTGATGCCATTTGGGTTTTGCCTTTTTTTTTTTACTTTTCTGTTTTCTGTATTCTTTGCACATCTTTTTAGAGCTCTGTAGGGTACTCTATTTGTGACTACTTTTCCCAGTCCTTTTCTATGGCCTCTGCCTAAGCAGAAAGACAAACTTACAGAGCTCCAAGTGCTGGGCAGTAGAAGGCCCCAGTGTTATCTTGGTTCCTCCTGGGACAGACCCTTCCGGGGAGCTGGTGGACTAACCATCCCTGCAAGCCTTTAAAAGAAGACTTGGATGCAGCACTCGGTGCCGTGCTTTAGTTGAAGTGTTAGGGCATGGGTTGGAGTCGATCATCTTGAAGGTGTCTGTCTTCCAAGCCAGTGATTCTGTGATTCTGTCATTGAGGAAGCTTTTCCTGCAGCCCTGGAAAGGGCTGTGGGGGCCCTTTGCCAAGGATGGGCATCAGGGCTCTTGGAAAAGAAGCAAAGGACTCAAGGCGAAGGCCGAGAGGGCAGAGCTGCCCCACCGCGGCCCACAGCGAGCCTCATGTCCTCCTCCTCAACCTGCGCCCTCTGCGCTGCCCTTTGCGGCGCCGGCGGCTCCTCTCGCTGCTGGGCTCCAGGCCGTGCTGGGGGCCGGGCCCCTCGTCTTCGGGAAGCGCCGGAGCCTCGGAGGCGAGCGGCTGCTGCTGTGGCCGGCAGGGGAGAGCTGCGGCTGCGGCTCCGGGCACGGCGAGCTGCCGCTATGGCCTCTGCTCCGGCCTCTGCTCCTGCCCTGTGCGCACAGACACGGCCGAGGGCTGCCCGGCAGCTCCGTGCCGCTCCGCAGCGGGCCCGGCCGGGCTGCTGCTCTCTGCGGCCTCTGCCCGCCGCTGCCGGCCCCGCCGCGCTCCCGCCTGCCTCTGCCGCGGCCGGGCCCACACCGGAGGCAGCACATTGCGGCCGGCTCGGAAAAGCCCTGCCCGCAAAGCGCCCGCCACCGCCTCGGCCTCAGGGCACAGGCTGCCGGCGTCCTCGCAGCTGCGAGCCGGCCCGGGCCGCCTGCCGGCCTCGGCCACAGCTCCCGCCCGTGTCTCCATGGCCGCGGCTGCTCGGCACAGCGGGCTGAGCACAGGCAGCGCCAGCAGCAGCTCCTCACGGGCCCAGGCTCCTGGTGCTCCGAGCCCGCCCAATCCCGAATTCCAGCCCTGAGGAACTTGGTGTCCCAATGCATCCCCTGGGGACAGCAGAGTCTGCCGCTGAACCCAGCCCATGGTGACACCAGCAAGTGACCAATGGAAAATTCACCAAATCCCCATCAGAGACAAGAGGAAACTCCCATAGTGCCTGACAGCCTGAAACAACTGCCATTACAGAACATTCCATCCATGTGGGAAGAGAGCCTTTTCCATTAAAGCAAAAAAAGAGTTATCTAAAAGGAAGCCAGGAACAAACAACAAAGTTATTTGGACTCGTGCTTTTTGTATCTGTTTGAAAGTCCAAGAAAATGCAACCTTTGCTCTTCCGACACAGCTCTCTGTTCACGATGTGAGACATCGAGTGCTGATGTGCAAGAGCTGATGGAAGGGACAGGGACAAGGATGCAGCAGCTGGCAGTAGCACTGAAGGAGAAGAGTTTGCAGGCAGGACACAAAATGGCTTTGTTTCACCTCTTCTTTCAGTGCTGCTAAGAATGTAACCTGAAACAAGCTGGGAACACCAGAGCATGGAGCCCTTTCCTGGCAGGGCTGTGTCTGCTGAAGGGGCAGAAGGAGCCCAGCAGGGATCAGACACAAACCAGCAAGGGACTGAGGAGCCCGTGTGGTGGCAGTGAGCAGCCTAGGGCTCCACTCACTGCTGGTGGCATTTTCTATTGAACCATCTCCAAGGACTTCTCCTGTGCTCGGTGTTTCTAAGGGTTTTCCCCCTTGGTTTTTCTTGGTTGTCTCCTGCACCTTTGTTTCTCAAAATTTTCCCACCCTGTCAGCAGCAGCCCTTATCCAGGAATGGCTGGATGGGTGGAATCCTGTGGCTCAAGAATTCCTGTGCCAGAACTCTACATGTGCCTTATGCTTGTCAGCACCTCCTTCTCTGTGCAAAAACTAATCATCAGTGGAGGTTTTTTGCCTAAGAGCTTCTGAGTAGCAAATGTTGTGTTAGAATTCTCATGAGTGTATCCCTTAAGGTCATTGCTAGGAAACAGAAAGTAAGGCCAGGGTAGCAGAGCAGCTGGGAGCTGGTCACTCCCTGCAAAGCGCTGATGTATGATGGGGGAACACCATGTTCCAGGATGGGTGAGAAGAGCAAATGTGCTCATGGTGCTGTAGGTGTGGTTTGGGTTCACTCAGAGGGCAGTCAGGGCTGGTGAGCACTGGAAGATCGAGCTGCAGTCACCATCCATGTCCCTTTCAGTGCCGGCTTTAGGGTGTCTGCAGCCTGGATCCAGAGCACCCTGGGGGGTTCCTGTGGCTGCCTTTGCACTCAGGGTGAGGATGCCCAGGAGCCGCTGAGGCCAGCAGTGCGGACCAGGGCTGGGGCTTGTGGCCTGCCAGGTGTGGCTCTGGGGACTGTGACATGCCAGGGCATGGGTCACTGTCACTGCCCTTCAGAGCCCTGGCTAGCTCTGTGGTGTTGCAAGGACAATGGCAAGAGTGGGGAACTGGCTAGCTTAGGGTTTTGCCTGAGCCAGAACCTCTAGGCCAGCTGCCTAGCAATAGAGACCCCTGGAGGACTGAGTGAAGGAGGCAGAGGAAGCTCTTCTACAGTGCAAAGTGCAGAGGATTTGTAAGAAGAGACATGGGGAAGGCACACAAGACAAAACTGCCAAAAGCAAGCAGAAATGAAAACAACTCCCAGCACCCCTGTGCACGGCACGGCTTTTTAAAATCTTTCAAAATGGGGGGTGAACACCATATAGTAACCAATAAGCGACTCTTGGGGTGTTGTTTCGAGGGCTACAACAAATCAGAACAAGGGGAGGAGAGAGGGTTGGGGTGGGGATTGGATCTTAGGGTGAGGGACAGGGGACTTTGTGGAACAAAGGGTAGGCTTTGGGCTGATGGATGGGCCAAAGGGGCCAGGTTGTCTTGACAGACAGGGAAAAATCTGGTGAGGAGGGAGGGGATTCCTTGAGGGACATTTGGGTAGGAGGGCATAACACAGGGGAGAAACTAACTGTAGTAACTCGGGGAACGCTTGAACATACCACAAGATAACAGAAGATCTGAGTCAATAAACTAGCACATTACAATACAGAAATTCAGGGTTTCAGCAGCCGCGAAGTGGCACTATTAGAACACCACAGGAAGTGGTGAAAGCCATCTCTGTCCTTCAGGTTCCTGCTGTGTGGGAAGGTGCTGCGAGTTGTGGTGGCTGCACTCCCCCTTTGCTGGGAGGATGATCTGTACCAGGGGAGAGCAGAAAGCTGCCATGGTGAGCAGAACATGCTCAGAACATTCCAGTTCAGAGAATGGCACTGCCCCTCAAGGGCAAAAAGCTTGAAAGCATAGAATTCTGTGCAGAATCACTTTACAAATTTTGTCTTCTAGAACCTGCCCGTTTTTGTATTCTGTAGATGAATACTCTGGGTTTTATAAAATACATGGGGTTTTTTTCTTAATTTAATTTTATAAAATACATGGGTTTTTTTAGGAGAACTTTCAAGTTTATTTCTATTTGCATTTTACGTCCAGCAAGTATGCAGATTTTTTTTTCTTTTGTAAATACTTAGGGAAAAATACCCAAGCATCTTTTAATCCTTTGGGATATTGTGATTAATATTCTTAGAAAGAAAACCTTGTTGAACAAGTGCGAAAACAGAGAGAGAGGAAAAATAGCATAAAAGTCTTTTAGAACAGGGCTATACAGTGTAATAAGGATTGCAGAACTGAGGAATTCCTCCAAGGGCAGAATTAGCAAGATATATTGCTAAGAATACCTATCAGGATACTTCCTTAAATCCAGGGAAATGTGACCTGCAGCCATATGAAGTATAGCCAAAGCAAATGAAAGCCTTTGGAAAAGAGGGAATTTTGCCAGTGACATCAGTCTGTCTACATAACTGAGGGATGCTCATCAACCTTGCACTGCATTCCTCAATATTTGCAATGTCTTTTCTCCCAAATTCTATGAAATGTGAAATAAACAGGGCCAGGAGACTTCTTCTCCTTTTTAATGCCTTTATTAAAAGCGATCAGCTCAGGATTGGGCGGCTCGGCAGGGCTGTAGTCCCCGTCGCGTCTCCCAGGGCGACTCAGAGGAGGAGGATATGCGCAGCTCTGTCCACTAGGGGCAGAGCTGGGGGATCTGGTCCTCGTGGGAGCCTTTAGGGCGTGATGTCCCCGTCAGATCTTGTCCTTTGGTGATTTTGTCCAGCTTGGTCCTGGCGTCGGGACGACTCTCCGCTCAGGGCGAGAAGGATTCCACATCTCTGCAGGCTCAGCAATCGGCTCCTCATGTCCAGACACCACTTTAGTCTCTCAATTCTTATTTGGCTCGTTGGTTTTGGGGTTTTCTCGTTGCATTTTGGAGTCGAGGTCGCAAAGCCTGCTGGTCTTGGAGTCACTTTGCATAACCCCCCCCCCCCCCTCAGGTGTCTTCCCTATGTTGGAAGAGCGCACTGCCTTGGGGAAGGGCCATCACTCCACCCAGCCAGGCCTTTTACTAATACAAAAGAGGAGATAAGCTTCAAAGACCTGTGATTACAATAACAAGGCACTAAGAACCCTGGCAGAGACAGATCTGGCTGCGTCTCTGTAACTCTTTCTCACAAAAAAAATATTAACCAAATTTTTTGTTCATAACAGTCTCCCCTCTTTTTCTTTGATCGAGCTTAAATTCTTAAGCTCGCATCAACTCACAATTTTTTTATTTTGATTCTACTATAAATTTCTTGTGCACTTTGGTAATCATGGTTACTTAACCTTATTACTTTCCTTGGTTTCTTCAGGTTGGTCTGCACGGCAAATACTATTTTACTAAAACAGATAAATAAGCATAGTAAAAAGAGCAATCCTCCAAGTACACACACAGCGAGAAAAACCACCTTTTCCCATACATATTTTCTGAAAATCTCCAAGTTCTCCCACCCACTGGGATCAAGTGTAGGAGTTGTAGGAGATTATTTACACATGCTAATCATTTTATTTCGTTTGAAATGTCCCTAATAATTGAATTCTTTATTTTTAATACTGCCTGGAGCCGGATGACTTTGTTCAACACAGATATTGGGATCCGAACTTGGCTTTTGCAATTTTGGATTTTCTCAATTTCTATTTCACTTTCCCAGTTTTGTTTAATTTCTCTCAAATCCTTATATATAGGAACTCCCAAACTTGATCCAGTTTCTTTGGGTAATAAGAAAATTGGTTTTATCACCCTAGCAATGCAGTTGGCCAGATGAGATCAAACTTAGGGGTTTAGAGCTCCCCTGAAATGTGTTCCAAAAGGGGTTTATCTCTTTTCCAGTACACTTATATAAATACTTGTAACAAACAATTTTTCTTACCATTTCCTATTGGAATAATAATCCCAATATAACCAGTTAGATTGTGCCTGGGTCAGTGTGACCCTCGCTGCTGAGCCAAAGGCGGCTTCTGTGGTGCTTTACCCCAGAGATACCTTGGCTGCTGGAGATTGCAGCAGGGCACTGGTGCAAGTCCAGGCTTGTCAGGAACTCCGTTTACCTCAGGAGAGAGAGCTTCTGGCGATGATGAAGAGAAGAAGGAGTGGATTCTGCTGGAGGGTTATATCCAGATATTTATTCCATGGTTACAGAGGTCTGAACCGGGGCAACTTCTCCCAACAGAATAGAGGCCGCATGGTCTCATTCACCTTTTAAGCTCCGGGACAGGGTAAGGGGAGGGGACAGGTGAGCTACCAACCAGGTGAAAGGGGCAGGGTCTCAAGGGAGGATGACACTTAGACAGGCCAGTGACCTCTGGGCATAGGGGCATCTTTTGAATCTGACTAACCACACGATGCCTTGCTGGAATCTTAAGCCTGATTGACAGGACTCACTCAGCAAGGGGGGTGAGGGGGAAGGGAGAGAGTATAGGCACACCTGGGAAGGGACCCGGAAGTTTAAAACAGGACATTGCAACACACCGCAACAATTTCCACCATTTCTTTGCTTTTTACTAGATCTGCTGAGCTTGTTTCAGCAGCATCACATTCAAAGCACAACCAGGCTACCTCTATAGGGCACTCTCCTAGGAGTGGCTGCCTAAAAGTGGCAGTATTCTGGGCTATCCAATACACTCTCTTATTTTTCTGATAAAGGACCAATTGGGAGGGGTTAACACAGTCAGGGTTAGAACTGATGTGGACTCTCGACAAGGAGCTCACTTCCTCTTCATAGAGGGGTTGGTAGCATTCTTTGCACAGCTCAGCTGGGCTTCCTAGAGCAACACCAGCAGTTAGAGCTATCAGTACTACCCTTCCCAAGAGTCCGGGATGGGTCATCTTGCACAGCCTGCCCACCTGGCCTTGCCTCTTGGGGAATTTTTTACTGAGGAGAAGCTTCCAAGCTCTTTAGAGTCCCTTCTACCCGCTTCTCTGGTTAAGCCTCTCTTGGTCTGTTCCCTACAAATTTTAGTTTCCCCTCCCAGGGGAGTGTTCTGTAGAGGATTAACCTGGAGTCTTTAGAAATATATTGGGGAACTTAACCAGAATTACTTATTTACAGCCTTAAACTTTTTTACCAACATAATTTACACAAAACAGTTTTGAAACATTTTAAGCAATATTAGAACTCCGATACCAATTTTTCCTATACAGTTCAGTCTTTTTGACTCTTCTTCCTGAGAGTCAACTTTAAATCCCAGTATACTCAGGTGAATTAACTTGTGATGCGGATGAATCCTTATCCAGTGCCCGGAGGTGAGTGGTGTGGACCCTGGCCCAATGCCAGAGGGAAAAACTGGGAGTCTGGCCCAATGCCAGAAGGAGACAGGGGTGGAGTCCAGTCCAATGCCAGAAGGAGAATGGGGTGCAGTCCGGTCCAATGCCAGAATGCCAGAGGGAAAAAACCTGATGTTGAATCCTGGTCTAATGCCAGGGGGTGAGAGTGACTAACATAGTTTACACAAAACAGTCTTGAAACATTTTACTAATGTCTTCCCATACAGTTCAGTCATTTTGACTCTTCCTTTTAAGATTCAACTTTAAATCCTTTGGTCCTTTTATCACAGTATACTCTGGTGATTTAGTTTGTGTAGCAGATGAATCTTGTCCAGCGCTGGGGAGTGAGAGTGGTGTGGACTCGGGTCCAATGCCAGAGGGAAAGACTGATGTTGTTTCTGGTCCCGTACCTGGGGGTGAGACTGGCCCTTTTATTCTTGTAATATGAGTCCAACCTTTTTCTTTGGTCCGCACAGCTGAATTTGTGATCAGGAGCACCTGGAAGGGGCCTTCAAATTTAGGCATTAGTGTTCCCGTATTCCATGATTTTAT
This sequence comes from Zonotrichia albicollis, assembly GCF_047830755.1. Taxonomy (NCBI): domain Eukaryota; kingdom Metazoa; phylum Chordata; class Aves; order Passeriformes; family Passerellidae; genus Zonotrichia; species Zonotrichia albicollis. The sequence continues at coordinate 77,608,595 of NC_133860.1, forward strand.
CAAAACCCAATCTCCTGGGCTAATGTTGTGAACTTTTGTGTCAAGAGGGGAAGTTTGAGGAAGGTATCCTTTCTTTCTAAGTCCTTCCAGAGTTCTTCCAATTATTTCTAAATACTTTCTGGTAGCTTCTTCCCCTTCCAAATAGTCTCCTGTGCTATAAGGTGTTAGCAAGAATTGCAGCCCAAACATCATTTCATAAGGTGAAATTCTTATGTCAGACCGAGGTCTTGTTCTGATGCACAATAGTGCTAGGGGCAAACATTTCAGCCAATTCATTTTTGCTTCTTCAATCAATTTAGTTAACACATTTTTGAGGGTTTTGTTCATTTGCTCCACCCTCCCAGAACTCTGGGGATGCCGCAGAGTATGCAACCTCCATTTCATTCCTAAAGCCCCAACTATATTTTGTGATGTTTGGGACACAAAATGTGGACCTCGGTCTGAGTCTATGGTGTTCACCATTCCATATCTGGGGATAATGTTCTCTAGGATTGCTTTTGCTACAACTTGAGCTGTTTCCCCTCTGGTCGGGAAGGCTTCTACCCAGTGTGTGAGATGATCAACTATAACCAGTAAATATCTGTACCCTTGCACTGGGGGCATCTCGGTGAAATCTATCTGTATGCTTTGGAAGGGTCTCAAGGCTAATTCCCTTCCTCCGCGTGCTACTTTTCTCATAACTTTCTGGTTCACTTTTTGACAAATGACACTTTAGCCAGGCTATATAAACCAATGCATAGGTTATTCCTTAAGAAATGATCACATAGTCCTTGGACTCCCCAGTGAGTTAATTTGTGTAATTCTGTTAGCACTGTCAGAACCAGTGCTTTATTCAAAAACACCCGTCCGTCTGAGGTTAACTACTCTCCCTGTTGGCCTTGGTGTAACCTTAAATCCTTTATAGCTTCTAATTCTTCTTCACTGAATACAGGTTCTTCCCTTTTTTCCCCTTCTTTGGGTGTCATTTTTGCCTTTAAAATTTTTACTGGATCTCCTGGTTCTAAAGCTGCTTCTTTGGCTATCTGATCAGCCAGTTGGTTTCCTCTAACTTCAAAACTGTCTCCTCTCTGGTGCCCCTTTATATGGACCACTGCTATTTCTGTAGGTTTCTGTAGAGCTTCTAATACTGATCTAACTAGGTTCTCATGGGCTAAGCTTTTTCCCTTCGAACTTAAATATCCACGTTCTTCCCATATTTTCCCAAATGTGTGAACCACCCCATACGCATATTGGGAATCCATATAAATAGTTCCCCGGTCCCCCTCCAGTAAATCCAGTCCCCTTTTCAGGGCATAGATTTCGCAACTTTGGGCTGACCAGTTTGGGGATAGTTTCCCTTTTTCTGCAATTTGTAATGTTTCTCCATCTATAATGGCATAACCTGAAGCTCTTTTTCCATTTACTACCCTTGAAGAGCCATCTATGAATAAGCTTTTTCCAGTTGCTAGAGGCTGATCTTCCAAATCTTCTCTTACTTTTGTTTGGAGATAAACCAATTCAAGACAATCATGTTCTAAATTCTCTATAGGCTCTCCCATTAGGAATTGTGCTGGATTGAGGGCATTTGATGTGATAAATTTAAGTCCTCTGTGTTCATTAGTATTATCTCATATTTTAATATTCTAGCATCGGTTAACCACTGCTGAGCCTTCTGTCTCAGTACTGCCTTAAGATCATGAGGAGTATGCACTTTAATTTTTCCTTGTAAGGTCAATTTTTGAGTCTCCTCTATCAGGATTGCAGTTGCTGCTACTGCTTGTATACAAACTGGCCAGCCTCTAGCCACTGGATCTAACAATTTGGATATGTATGCCACAGGTTTCCTGCACCCTCCCCACTCTTGAGTAAATACTCCATAGGCTATACCTCCTTCGGCACTCACAAACAGGTCAAAGCCCTTCCTGAGGTCTGGTAAGCTTAGAACCGGGGCAGAAGACAGTTTGTTTTTTTAAGTTTTCCAATTGTTGAGTCTCTTCAGCTGTCCAAATTAGGGGTTCTGGATCCACTAGTGTATATTGATCTAACCATAACTTACAATACCTGAACAAGCCCAGGAGTTTTCTCACATCTCTTTTTGTTTTCAGGGCCGGGAGAGCTAAAATACCTGAAATTCTGTCAGGGCTTAGTTTCTTATACCCTCCCCCTATTATGCGCCCCAGGTATGTTACTTCTGATTGCACAAATTGTAGTTTCCCTTGGGAAACTTTTAGTCCTTTCTCTCCCAGAAAATTCAAAAGCTTAATACTAGTTTGTCTGACCTGATCTTTTTTTTTTCCTGATACCATCAGGTCATCAACATACTGCAGGATCTGCACTTCTTTTTCAGGGACAAATTGTTCCAACAAACTCTCTAAAGCTTGTCCAAAGAGATTGGGGGATTCGGTGAACCCCTGTGGTAATCGGGTCCACCTTAGCTGTTGTCTCCTCTTTGTACTCGGGTCCTCCCATTCAAAGGCAAACCAATCCCTACATTCTGTTGCCAGAGGACACGCCCAGAAAGCATCCTTCAAATCTCTAACAGTGAACCAAGCAGGCTCTCTTGGAATTCTGCTTAGGAGACTATACGGGTTGGGCACAACTGGATGTCTGGCAATGGTTCTTTTGTTGACTTCCCTTAAATCTTGTACCAGCCTATATTTCCCTTCAGCTTTCTTAACTGCCAGTATAGGGGTATTATGTGGTGACATGCAGGGTTCTAAAATTCCCTCTTGCAACAGTTGTTCAATGACTATAGCAAGCCCCTTCTTTCCGTCTAGGGAAATCGGATGCTGTTTAACCCGTATGGGTGAGGTATCATCCTGCATTTTTATTGTTATCGGTGGAATGTCTAATAAGCCTCTCTTTTTCCCTTCAGCCCATACCTCAGGATTTATATCTGCAACATCTCCTTGAGATAACTTCATCACTTGTACTACCATCCTCCCTTCCCTTGGGACAATCCCAACCCCCAAATGAACTTGCAGATCCCGTCCTAACAAACTTTTTTCTAAGTTAGGTAGATAAAGAAAATTAGCTTTACATTGCTTTGAGTTCCCAATTATTTTCACTTTTTCAATCACTGATGCTCTAAATGGCCTCCCCTCCGCACCTAATACTTCACAAAATTTTCTCCCAATTTCCACACCTTTTGGTATTTTGTTGAGACAGGACTTATCTGCCCCTGTATCAACCAAAAATTCAAATTCCTCATTTAGGGGTCCCACTTCAAAGTTTACCAAGGGCTCTTCTAGATGTTGCATCCGGTCCCCTATATTAAAAAGACCCTGGCACCCCTAGTCCTCCCCCTTAAGAATCCTTCCTAAATTATCTTGTTCCCTGGCTATTGCCTCATCGAGACTGAGCTTTCTACAAAACCTCTTGATGTGTCCTGCCTCCCCACAGTAATAACACTGTCGTCCTCTCAGAGGGACTTGAGGTCTCTCAATCCTTCGTGCACCTGCCAGTACTGGCCTGTCTCTGCCTCCTCCTGGTGGTGGACCCGCCCCCCCTGCACTTCCTCTAGCTACAGCGACCATGATCTTAGCCTTGGCCTTTGCTTTTTCTTCCTCCCTCCTTAAATACACCTTCAATGCCTCTGTTAATAGCTCATTTATGTCCTTTGCTTGCCACTCTTCCATCTTTTCCAGTTTTCTCCTTATATCAGGCCAAGATTTGGTAACAAATTGGACTTTTAGTAGCATTTGACCTTCTAGGGTGTCTGGGTATATTCTAGAGTACAACTGGAAGTTCCGCCTTAGGCGATTAAGCCAGGCAGCAGGAGCTTCATCTTTCTCCTGCGTGCCCTCAAATGCCAATTGGGTGTTAGTTCCTTTGGGAACTGACTCTTTGATCCCCCGTATTATCAAAGACCTATATTCCATCATGGCCTTCCTCCCCTCCTCCTGGTTAGGGTTCCAGCTGGGATCTGTTAGCGGCAATTTCTGTTCACCTGATGGCACCTGGGGTCCTGGACGGTTATCTTTCTCCCAAATTCTCATGCCAGCCTCCCTAATCATCTGAACCTCTTCTGGGGAAAACAATATACTCACGATGGAATTCATCTCCCCCCAAGTGTAGATATTTGGACCTGGAAATTGATCTACTTGGTTAGCTATGCCCACTGGGTCCTCAACTAAATGCCCTAACTCTTTCTTGAATCCTCTCACCTCAGAAGCAGTTAGGGGAGCATTCACAAAGCCAACACCTCCCGCTACTCCTCCCATAGGAACCTCTCTGAGGGGAAAGAGTCTCTCTGCCTTGGAGGTCTTGGATCTGGTGCTACAGTATGGCCCATCTTCAGATGCCAAACTACTTTGAGGGATATCTGGGTTACCTTGAACTTTCTGCCCATCAGCAGGTGTATTTGCTGATAGCTGTTTATCGGACAAGGAGACATTTGTGCCCCAACTAGGAGGAGGTAAAGGGACAGCAATAGGAGGGGGAGAAGAGCCTGAGTGGATATTAAGTGCAGCTGGAGAAGGGGTGGAGAATGCAGCAGGTGGAGTAGGCACTTGTGGTGGTGCAGAAGGAACTGGTGGGGATACTGGGTTTCTTATAGCGGAAGCTGAAGGGGTAGAAGGAGGAGTCTGAGCAGGTGGTAATGAGATGGCAGCCGGGGGAAGAACCGGACCTGCCATTTGAGGTGCTTGAAGAAGAGGATTATAAGGTGGAGGGGCAGAAGGAGGCAAATAATCCAGGGGATCCCATCTTTTACTACTCCTATCATCCCCTCCTTCATTCCCCTCTTTCTTCCTCTGTACCTTACAAATTCGCACCCCTTCACCCCCAACAGCGCTCCTTAACCAGCAAGCTACATACAATAATTGCTCAGGATCAGTATCCCCTCGAGCTGTCAGATAATTATTTAATAGTTGGCACATCCACTTATCCTTTGTCCCACACCAAGGCCATCCTCCTTTGAACTCTAATTCTGGCCCCACTTCCATACAATAATGGATCATTTTCACTTTATCTAATCCCTCCGTGGCCTCTATAGAATCCCATTTTACTAACAGTTCTCCTAAGGGACTATTGGGAGGTATGTCCCTCAGTCTCTTGCTGGTTTTTTTACTATTACACCCTCCCATTTTACAGGTCTTAACAGTAAAACATCCCAAAGGTGCCTTTACTGACCGGTAATTTCAAAAAGAACCTTCTTTGAGGAGCTTCAGCCTCCTCCACTGAAACTTCAAATTTCTGCCTGATGCTCAGGACTTTATACTGAAACAACTGCCCGATCTCTAGATTGCCCAACTTTCCCCACGTCAGGTCTTACATCTATCGGGACTTGAACACACGAAGCCTTGGCCTAAGAATCTGGGTCGTGCCTGACTCCCTCAGTCAGGAAAAACAACTGCCTGATTTTTAGTTTGCCTAAGCCGCCAGTTTTAGGCTTCACCGTATCAGGACTTAAAAGCAAACCACAGCCTCCTTTGCTGTGATTTGTGCCTGACTCCTGTGTCAGGACTTACTTTTGCCTGCAGGGCTTGTGAGCGACCTGAATCCTTCTCGGGACTGACAAAATCTTACGCGAATCCTTCTCGAGACTTACAAATGCTACCCGAATCCTTCTCGGGACTGACAAATCTGCCTGACTTCCCTCTGTCAGGGCCTATTTTGGGTGCGTGCCACTCATACAAATATTCCCTCCGCACGCCCAGAGGGGGGGGCCCTTTATTCCCCCTTGGGAGACTCACTCACGCTAATAACACTTGCTTCCCCTTGTTTCCGGCCGGCTTTCTCACGAAAGCATGGAACCGCGGTACTGAGGGGTCCACTATCACTTTGAAGGTCCAGCTACCGGCCTCTGTCTCATTCACACACACATGCGCATGTCTCCCGCTCCCGCCACCGGCTTTCTCACCAATCCGGTGCTACGGTGCTCCTCTGTGTCGCTGGTCCTGAGCCGATCCCTCTGGTCCTGGTAGCCAGCTGTCCTGAAGTCCAAGATGGCCAGTCTTGAATCTTCTTGCGGCATGGCTATCCCGGACAAGCTCCCAGCTGAAATAAACAAGGCCAGGAGACTTCTTCTCCTTTTTAATGCCTTTATTAAAAGTGATCAGCTCAGGATTGGGCGGCTCGACAGGGCTGTAGTCCCCGTCGCGTCTCCCAGGGCAACTCAGAGGAGGAGGATATGCGCAGCTCTGTCCACTAGGGGCAGAGCTGGGGAATCCGGTCCTCGTGGGAGCCTTTAGGGCGTGATGTCCCCATCAGATCTTGTCCTTTGGTGATTTTGTCCAGCTTGGTCCCGGCGTCGGGACGACTCTCCGCTCAGGGCGAGAGGGACTCCGCATCTCTGCAGGCTCAGCAATCGGCTCCTCATGTCCAGACACCACTTTAGTCTCTCAATTCTTATTTGGCTCGTTGGTTTTGGGGTTTTCTCATTGCATTTTGGAGTCAAGGTCGCAAAGCCTGCTGGTCTTGGAGTCACTTTGCATAACCCCCTCCACCCTCTCAGGTGTCTTCCCTATGTTGGAAGAGCGCACTGCCTTGGGGAAGGGCCATCACTCCACCCAGCCAGGCCTTTTACTAATACAAAAGAGGAGATAAGCTTCAAGGACCTGTGATTACAATAACAAGGCACTAAGAACCCTGGCAGAGACAGATCTGGCTGCGTCTCTGTAACTCTTTCTCACAAAAAAAATATTAACCGAATTTTTGTTCATAACAAAATGAATAAGCTGCAGTTGTTTACCATTAACTTAAGCTCTTAGAGGAATTACCCAGCCGCATGAATGTTTTTTGTAGCTGAGCAGGACTTGAATTTCCCAAATCTTTTACAAAGCAGAAGGGAACCACACAGTTACTTCTGCTAATGTTAATGAAAGGTCTCATGAAAGCAGATGAATGAGAGCATTGCATTATAAAACTTCCACATTCAAGGAAACAGGAGTGCACTAAGAATAATATATATATGAGGCTAGCATAACATCAGAACAGGATAAAATGAAATTGCTAGACAGGAAGTGATTTATCAGAAATGAAGTCTATCATTTCTCATACATCTGCATGCATTTGCAAGCTAAAACAGAAAAAGAAGGGCAGAGATAGAAAGGAATGAAGATTTTAAAGTTGCACTGTGCAGAAGAGACACGTGAACCACCAGTGTAAACACAGCTGAGAGATTCAGCTTGGAGTTGGATTGGAGTGGAATTCATTCACTGGAGGTTTTTGGTGCACAGGAGTACTGAGAAAAAAAGGAGAAAAGTTTAATTTCTGAGAGCCATTTAGATTCCTGGAAGCATTTTCTAAAGATCTAAGAAGCTAAAGCCTCAGAGAATCTGAAACTAAAACATCCCCAAATAGCTTGATAAGGTACTATGGGCACATCTCTGCTGTTTTCAGCCTCAATGAAACTGACAATGAGTGTCTGGAAATTAGGAATGTCAACCCAGATTTTATCTCTGTTACTTTAAGAACACCTTAATAAGGCACTTTAGGAACCAAACACTAACATTCTCACTCTGCTTTATTTAGTTTACATTTGAATACAGACTGGTAGAAGGAGAGATCTGGCTTTAATTTCTCCCCAAGTTACCTGTTGCACATTCAGGTTAGGAGTAGATGTAAAATTCAGCTAATCACTCTCTCTATCCATGAATATTCCACTAGTGAACTGACATGTAGAAACATACTTTTCTCTTGGTACCTTCCTAAATGGTGCCCTATTGAACAGGAGACTTGCATAAATCACACAGAAAATCACCAAAATTGCTGAAATTAACCCTCAATTCCATGATAAAAGCTTCTGAGAAAAGGCTTGACAGGATCACTGAACAAACTCAAGCTTGGAAGAGAAACATGCATTTTAACACTGATCAAGGGGAAAGAAACAGAAATGCTGTAAAAATTCCAAGTGGAAGATAATGAGAAAGACAGGCAGCACAGGAAGAACAAGGCCCTCCCTGTCAGATGACCTGTGGAAGGTAACTTTGTGCCCCAGCACTGTTAGAGGACATTCCTGTCATTGGTGCAAGCAGCTGGAGACATAAATACTGATTGATTTGGGGGCCACCATCTTGGTAAATGCAGAGGTGGTTCAGTAACGTGACATGAGGGTGTTCCCTCAGAGCAGCTGGCATGCCTGAAAGAAGTGAACAGCTCACCACAGCCCAGCCCACTTGGCTGCTTTTCCTTCTGACCCTCCTGGAGAGGCTCTGACATTTCCTCTTCCCTGATGGAAGTGCAGCTGCTGCCAAGGGAAACGTCCCCATACTCACTCAGTGTTCCCTTTGCTTGCCAGATGTCCCTTCTGCTGTCGCTGTCCAGGAGAGCTGCTCTGCACGGGAGGAGGAGCCCGAGGGAGAGGCTGGAAACATCAGCGGCTGCAATCCCTCCTGACCTCATGCTGTTTATGGATGTGTAGAGTTAGACTTGGATAGTTACAAGTGTAGAGATATTTACATACATTGACTGGTATTTGTATGGAGATATTATGAATGTGTATCTAGTTACATTTATGGATGTATGTTATGTGTACATACATATGTATATATATGTGTAAATATATATATAAACATAGATATGTATGCAGTTATGTGTACTTATGTATCTAGTTTTATTTATATGTCTGTGATCGCTTTACATCCCTGCTTTCTTATATTCACATATGTGTACAGTTGTACAGCTGCATAGTTCTACTGTTAAAGTTAGATGGATTTTTATATTGGTACATTGATATTTGTATTTATAGATAGGATTCTTATGTATATATTTATATGTGTCTTCTTATATGTAATATGTAACACTTAGTATATATTTATACTGTACATTTGTGTGTTTACTTATATTGAAATGTGTATGGATTTGTATAGTTCTGAAATTGTATTCCTTTAATTTTAGGCCTAGGGTTATTTAGAGAGGGATATTGATATTTCTGTGTTTGTATATGGGCTGTACAGTTGCAGAAGTATGTAATAAATTTGTTAAACTTCAGTTGATATTTCCTTATAGTTAGTGTTTGTAGATGGTTTCAGTACAGTAGTTTTTTAACTGCATTTGATATTTGTAAATATTTCCATTGCATGATAGTAACAATAAATTTTTTTCGTAACCTTGAATTGATATTTGTATGTTGGCAGCACAGGTGTAGCAATTTATAAAAAATTTCATTTTTTTTAACTTGAGTTGATTTTTGTGTATTTGTTTACTGTCACAGCATTGCAGGGTGGTAGAAATGCTGCAGCCTTCTTTGAGGTGTCTCCTTCAGAAGCTGCTCAGAGGAAGGCCATGAGAACGGCCATTTCCAGTCCATGTGTGCATGGACTCATGGACTCACAGCTCAGCGGAGAAAAGACAGAAAGGGTCTTTGCATGAGTTGTTCCAGGGAGGGTTTTATTGCATCCCTCACACCAGAGAGACCAGAGGCAAAGGAGCAAACCATCTGTTCTGCACGATCTAAGTGTGGGGTCAGTGACCGATGACCTGAGGGCACAGAGGCGGGCAAAAGGCAGGGCGAAGGGCAACAACAACCTGTAGGGGGGATGAGGGATGAATAATTGGGGTGGGCAGTGTCAACTGGCCAATGGGGGAGGCAATCTGATGTAGATTGGCAGTAGTGCTGCACAGCGTCATGGGTTAAGTCTTCTCTATCAGCCTAGGTGGTGAAAACTCTATGATACACAGTTTGAGGGGGGGAGTCAGAGGATTCCACAACTCCTCTGTTTTTCCTTACTATGAAGACTTCCTCAGTGGACCTCTGCAGACACTTAACTAAACAGGGAAACAGGAGTAAAAACAATGATTACAACCCAAAACGTTCCTCTAAGAAATGATGAAACCTATCCTGTCAACCTCCATTGTACAAAAAGTTCATTGATGTCATCTGAGTTCTTCTCAACTTTTAAGTCCTTTACTTGCTCCTTCAGCCGTGGATGTTTACGTGGATAGATGTTGAATGCGAAGAAAAGTTGAAGCAGAGCATCCTCTCAAAGTCGTGACAGCTGTGTCCATGGGCAAGCAGTGAAAAGTCTATTGCTGCTGGTTTTATAGTGTCACATGCTTGGTGCCATTAGCATTTGTTAGCAGCTCAGTTGGTGCTTAGGACATAGCATTGGTTTGTTTCCTGAGCTAGCAGTTTCAATTCTCTTAACCTTTTTTTTTTACGTTTTTTGCAGCAGTAACCCCAAGGACCAATACTGAGGCTGCTATTTTCTTTTTTCTACCTCAAAATCAGTTTTGTTCCTGCAGCCAGATTTAAATTGATGGACAAATCTGTTGAGCTTAATTTTTTTAGTCACGAATTATGGTAATGCTAGGTGCTAGCAAAGCAGGCTTCTCCAAGTCACGTGGGTCACTTTGGCCAGGGGACCATTTATTTGCTGGTGGGGAGCAAGATTTCCAAGAGGCTGCATGGGCAAGCAGGGCTGCATTGGAGGTAATTTCTTGGAAAACAACCTGTAAATAGAATACATCTGCAAGAAAAAATTAAATTGTAATAGGCTGCAAGATTTTATAAAGACTATTTGCAAATTTCAATTCACAAATTTGTTACGTCTAGAATACACCACTTGTTTTTTCATTCAAATACATAGAGAGACAAAATTGTATTTAGTTACACATCCTTTTAGTGAGGCTGTTAGAGGGTTTTAGCTCTCTGCTTCTCAATGGCTTTAAAGACTCCTTAAGACAAATTCACTTGGATCTTCTAATTACCATTATAAAAAGGAGACAGAGCTGTGCAGTTAGAATATAACAGAATTTTGAAAATGGAAAGCCTTCTTAAAAGCTCACAAGAAATAGCTATAAAAGAAGCTATTCCTTTTTTTGTATTTTTTTTTTATTATTTTATCAGATGACTTGTGTATGTTTGACCGGTTGAACATTAGTATATATCTTTGCATGAAATTCAAACATATAGAACAAAGAGTCTCATTCATGTTCAGAATGGGGGACGGCCAGTGGCAGGAGTGGCTCCGCGCCATGGAATGCGTTGCTGCAGTGCAGGAGGGGCTGCGGTGCAGGAGGGGCTGCAGTGCAGCAATGCCTGCTTCATGGCCTCCGTGAGCTGTATCCTGGAGGAGTATAATCGTCCATTTGAAGACAACATACTTGTTCGCCTGGATGCTCTCACTTATGATACACCAGACAGACCAAAGAGAAGGGAGCAAGTGTCAAGGAAGGATGTTCAAAAATGGAAGAAGAAAACATATAGGCATGATAGATGAAGTCAAAGAAATACAGAAATATCAAAGCAACTGCTCTGTTGCTTTGATATTTCTGTATTTCTTTGACTTGCTTTTTTTTTTAATAACCAGATGACTTGCATGTGTTTGAGCAATTGAACATTGGTATATGACTTTACATGACATTCACACATACAGAGCAAAGAGTCTTCTACACTTCTGAAGCTGCTGCAGGTGAGGTTTGGGTTCACTCAGAGGGCAGTCAGGGCTGGTGAACACTGGAAGATCCAGCTGCAGTCCCCATCCATGTCCCTTTCAGTGCTGGCTTTAGGGTGTCTGCAGCCTGGATCCAGAGCACCCTGGGGGGCTCCTGTGGCTGCCTTTGCACTCAGGGTGAGGATGCCCAGGAGCTGCTGAGTTCGGCAGTGGGACCAGGGCTGGGGCTTGTGGCCTGGCAGGTGTGGCTCATGCCAGGGCACGGGTCACAGTGGGAGCTGCGAGCAGGGGTGTTGAGAGTTTTTGCAGGACAATAGGCAACATATGCACAATCCAGCCTTCATAGAAACTGAGAAAGGTCACAATGCCATTGAAGGACATGAAAGGAGAAGAACACACTCAGAAGCAGACAGTTCAGGATGCAAAGGCAGACAAGAAAACTGCGGCGAGACACATGAAGAAGAAAGACTAACCAAAATTAACTGAAATATTAAAATGAGTGTTAAAAAGGATTTAATCAATTATGTATTACCTTGAGGTGTGAACAATAGAGAACAGCATAAATATAGTTTGCTTTTCATAATAAATCCATTTCAACTGATCATATTGATCATGGCATGATGGCCTGTTACTGATCCTCCACACAGGGGCATGACCAACTTGGCAGCTGAGTGACATGGTTCTGATGGCTGTGACATCACAGAGGACAGGTCACACTGGCACCTGTGTCCAGGGGCAGCACCGGGCAGTTGGATTCTGGCAGTCAGTGAGTGCACACACAGGGGGACAGCTGAGGTGGATGGGGGCTGGGAAAGGTGTCCTGGGGATTTAAAGCCACAGGGAGAGTGGGGACTCTCAGGGCAGGGCACTGTCCCCAGGGCTGGGAGAAGTGGGGCTTGGGGCTCTCAGCATGGCAGGTGCCCAGAGAGGCTCTGGGGGGATTGCAGTGTTGCCAGCCCCTTGCTCCCTCCCAGCCAGACGTGCTGAGCCCCCTTTCTCCCACCAGGCCATGTCTCCAACACTGGCCTTCATCCTGGCCCTGTTATTCACCCCCAGTGGGTTGAAAGCAGACATGAAAATTGATAAGGATGTGGTCAGGTGGATGTGGAAGCGGGAGGAAGCCTGTTCCTTTCTGCACGGCAGCTGCTGTGGCTGCCTTGGCTCACCAACGCTGGGCAAAAGGTGAATCCAGAAACTGAAAAGAGTGAAGCTGAACGGATGAAGGAGCGCGAGGAGTATCTGCTTCAGGAAATGGCTCCTGCAGGAGATGGATGGCAACAATTCCATCATGGAAAGCCGGTTCCTTTCTGCACAGCAGCTGCTGTGGCTGCCTTTGCTCACCGAGGCTGTTCTGCTCTCTCTGGCCTTCTGGCTGGTCAGGAGATGGAACCGTGGCTCTGGCAGCTGCAGGATGCAGGAGGGATCCAGCAGCAAGTGGAACATTGTCAGGGGGAAGTTCAGCAGCAAGGAGAAGGTCAGTGAGCATGAGAAGGACAAAGGTGCAGACTGGAGTGGCAGCATTTTGGCTGTGCCCAGCCCATCACCAATGGGCACATCCAAGATAAGGCTGGAGTGGGCTGTGAGCAACCTGATCTCATTGGGAATGTCCCTGCTCATTGCTGTGGGGTTACACTGGATGGTCAATAAAGGTCACCCCCAAGCCCAGCTGTTCTGTGATTCTGCAGCAGGGCCTGCCCAGCACGAAGGTGCTGCAGGAGCTGGTGGACGAGCTCCTCAGTGTCTGCCGAGTGCTGTCCTGGAGGAGCTTCATGCCGGAGCTGCACCCAGCTGTTGGGATGGACACCAGCCCTGCAGCCTGCGGCATCCAGGAGAACAGCAGCACCTACCACACGCTGGTCATCCTGCAGCCACCCACCCGGCCACTCCTTCAGCCTGGAGAGCAGGAAGTGGCCGCCAGCCAGGCGCATCCGTGTGGCCCTGGAGTGCCTGTGCTCCGGGGAGCAGCTGCTGGGGCACACGTGCTTTCTGCACGCCTCTGATGGCCAGCTGCCCACAGATCAGGAGTGGTACCTGATGGACACCCTCTGCACAGGCTCATACTTGGATGCCAAGAAAGTGACCCGCGGGGTGCAAACGTTGGTGCTGTCAGCCTGGCTGCTCCTGCCGCAGTCGCGCCACTGCCAGCTCACGGCACTGCCCTGTGGCAAGTCCTGCAGCTTCCAGCTGAGCGGCGCCTCTGGCCTGCACTGCAGCATCAAGATGGCTCTGGCCGTGCAGCGAGGCTGCAAAGGTGCCTGCCTGAGCCTGGAGTAGGCAGCAGCCGGCTCTGCCAGCAGCCCTGTGTGGGTCAGAGAGCTGCCGCCTCTCAGACTCACTGCTGCGATGGCACTGCTGCTGAGGTGACAGCATAGCCACCAAAAAGGAGTTGAGGAAAGTGAAGAGAACCATTCCTCATGGACATTTTTTGTTTTCTGTTAGGATTCTTTAGTTCCTTATTATGAAATCTGAGAAATGTAGCCAGACTATTGTTTTGCGGAGAAAAGAAGAAACCTCACAACTTTATGAAAGTTGTAAAGCTCGGTAGCTTGGTATGTTTATTTATGGCACTGGACACATGTGGAGAAAACTCTCCTCAAAAGGCATGCGTACCTCTGAGAACTTCAGGTCTCTTTTTATCCCCCTCTCAAATACATATGCATACAGTTTCACAATAGATTCATACATATTCATTTTTATGGGTTTCTTGTGACTTTTACCACTAGTTCCTTTTTATCAGAGAGAATTCCGAGGTCAGGCTGATTTGCCCTTACAGCAGTCCCTGTCTCTCTCTTTCATCTTCTGTCTCCTCCCCTTTATCTCTGTCCTTCGCTGAAGTAACTTCACTGAGCTTAGGCCTTGCAACCTGGCTAAATAACTATGATTTCTAACCACTGGCTCAACTCAAAAATGTACATTTCACCTAAATTAAAATGGATTGCTATCCTGGAAAATTTTCACTTTGCTTCATTTCCCCCTTTCCTAAAAGGAGGAAGTAAATTCTTTTATTTCATACAAATTCCTATGGCAACAAGTGTACTTTAGTGCTTTACCATGTACGTTCGATAATGGATAATCCTGAACTTAGTCTAACTAATATTAACAAAACTACAGTAAGATGACACAACTTATTAAGGATTCTATTTGTAGTTGGTGAGCACCTAAACACCACATCCCACCAGTGATGATCTGCATTTTCTTCTATTCTTTGCAGAATTCTAGTTATTTCTTTTGTATCATGTTGGACAGTAATTAAGGTTTTCTTTCCACTCTCTTGGATTTCTTTCAAGATTTCCAGTAGGTCTTGGTGCTTAATTAATTGTTTTACCAATGTAAGGTCCATCGCAATAGGGGTAGGTGACAATCTGTGATACATTGTATAATTGGTTTTAACCAGCTGGTGGGATGTCACTGGGGCTGAGTACAAAAAATCACACCAGATAATCTTAACAAAATTACAAATACAGAAATTAGAATGATTTCTACTAGACAGAATAACATCATTGCTATCAATTTTTCCAGCAGCACAGGCAGTTCTCAGGCATACACCCCCCTTTTCCAGTGTATACGAGCACAGTTTTCTGGTCAGTGACTGGATGAATTTCAAAGTGGCAAATACTCTGTTCAGTTTCTAGACACACATATTGGGTACTAATAGTATTGCTTTTACAAATGAATCTCATCGTTTCTCTAGTAATGCAGGACTCTAAGTTTACTGTCTGCCACTTTTCATTCATCCTTCATGCCCACACTCTATGTTCTGAAGGGTAGAGTATTGTTTTTTCATGGTTTAATCTTAGTGCAATGATGGGATGGATAACATAAACAGTGGCATTATGTATGGTGAGCACAAAGGCAGTGGCCACATTAGAAACAGGATCATAGGTGAAATTCACCATAGTCCACCAGGATTGAAACTTCCTTTCAAAATCAATTGCATTATCCCACACAATTTTCCCAATTTCAGCTGGAAAATTACCTTCACCCCCTTCCCGTATGATCAGAGGTGCTGTTGCCTGCATCCATAACTGTGCTTGTATACAACTAACAGCTAAAGGCACATTATCTTGAACTGTACTAAGTGCTTCTACTATTAACTTGTGGTCTTGGTCCCCGGCCGTTTCCCACTTTGGCAGTACTTTTGAAATCTGCCACTGGCTAGTTCCTAATGCCAATAGAGATGACTGTAAAGTCTGTTTCAATTTTGTTAGGCTACCTGCTGCAGTGCCCAGTTTTTCTGAATCAATTCTATTTAAAACTCCTAATCCTGTCCCTAATATGCCAGTTAGATGTTTGTTATGGGGAACAGGAACTTTCTGTCCATGACCATCCCTCCCTGCCAGAGGGATGTGCTGGTCTCACACTGCAAATTCAGACACACTTCACAAGTGTATCTGACAGAGGTTTCGGTCATACTTGAAGCAGATGTTTGTTCTGAAATGTAGAGACCTCAAGGAATCTAACCTCTCCTTCCCCCTCCAAAGCACCTGATTTCCCAGATGTGTGGCAAGCAGGAATGTCTCTCCTGGTCTACAAAACTTCACCCACCTTGCCCCTAGCTAAGATCAAGCTGTGGACTGTGTTCAGGGCAGAGGATAACAGTATTTGTCAAACAGATGAGAATAAACATACACTTTAGGTTCAAGTTTGGGTAGAGTCTGAACTAGTATGGGGTGTATAAGGCCCTGCTGTGGTAAAAAGTGCAGTGTCCACTTTGAATTCAAATGAAAGTCTGACAGTAACTCGAGCTCAAAGGCAGGTCACTTCTACAGGCTTGTATCAAGGTGAAATTACACCAACAGTCTGATTCACTTAGGTTATCACAGACTTCCTGGTGGTCATATACACCAGGGGAGGTTCAGACACTAATTACATCTGGTCTCTCATAAGCCGTCCTATTGATGACCTGGCACTCTACTTTGATTTCTTCTCCTCAGATTCCTTGAAGTGTCCACAGTTTCTGTTCCTGCCATCCTTGCTCCTCATATACCTGATTCTCGTGGATTACTACGGTAGATACGTTTAAATCTTTTATCTCAGAAGGTTCTCCCATGGATCCAGTATACTGATTAAACGCCTGGGAGCAAGGCCATTCAGCATTGCTTTGGATAGAGGTATTCTCTAGTTCTAAAACTTCAATTATAATTACACACAAAACAATTCTGTAAACTAAAGTATGAACTACTCCTGACTGCAATATGCTCATTTTGCCCGAGTAAGTTTTAGTCTCAGTTCATTGTCTCCTGGTGTCACTCCTGAAGGGGCTTCTGGGCCTTCTGGGCCTTCTGGGCCTTCTTCACCCGAGAGTGATGGATCCAGGCATTCTGTTCCTTGAATTTGATTGCAATGAAGGTGGTGAGAAGCACTTGGAACAGTCTCTCCCACTGTGGCTCCAAAGTCTTCTCTGTAAGAGACTTAACATATACATCATCCCCAGGCTATCTAACTCCCTGCTCCGAGTTCCAGCCACATGTTTCTCAATTTCTCTGAGCTGTTTGCTTAAAGCCACCATGTAGGTGGACATTCTGGACATTCCCTTTATATTCTATATGGTGTTCTATAAGGCATTCCAAAAGGATTCAGCGTTCCTTTAGCTCAAGGTTTAGTTTGAACTTGCAATAGTGCTAGTGGAAGAGCTTTGGCTAGGGTGGATTAACTTCTTGCCCCAGTCTTACAATCTGCTGCTTAATCAAATGATTCATTTTCTCTGCCTGGATACTTGACTGGGGCAGTATGAAGTGTGAAGTTCTTAATCTATGCCCAGGTGGCCACTAATCTGTTGCACTGCTTTGGAAATGAAATATGATTCTTTATCTGAGGACATCGTGGCTGGAACTCTGAAGCGTGGTATTATTTCTTGTAAAAATAATCTGGTCACCTCTTGAGCTTTGACAGTTCTGGTGGGGAATGTTTCTGGCCACCCTGAAAATGTATCTATCAATACCAATATCAGTAAATACTGATACCCCCCTTTCCTTAGGAGTTCTGAAAAGTTAATTTGCCACTGCTGTACAGGCCCATGGCCTCTCCCAGTCTGTCTGAGTTTCGGCCCGGGGGTATTTTGGGGTTAGTCTGGAGGCAAGGATCACATGGTCGGCTCACCTGAGTGATAGTGGCATATAAATTCCTGACAACAATTCTCTCAATCAGATGTGTGTTCTAGAAAGCCTGTGGAAATTACTGCTTCAAAGTCAACACTTCATTTCAATGCACTCTGTATCACTGGCAGGCTTGGTCATTTTGAGAAAGGAGCAACACTCTATAAAAGCCTTTTAAGTAGTTAGGCCCTAGAGTGTTTTCTAGTGCCCTTCCTTCACCAGTAACCATGAAAATGGGAAGGGATTACTGGCTCTCTTTCAATGGTAGCCCACCCCTTGCAGTTGTACGTCTCTTTTGATTAGTATTATTGTATTATGGCTTACCTTCGAGGAAAATCTGTACCTCACCCTTTGCTGCTTTCTTTGCCTCTCCATCTGCCAGCTCATTCCTTTCCTCCAATTTTAAGCTGACTCTCTGGTGTGCCTTAATATGCTTTTTCAGGTAGCTGAACTGCTTCCAGCAGCTGGATTGTCTCTTCTTTCCCTGTGAGGTCAGCATCCCCTCTCCTTCCAGATGGCTCCATGTGCATGTATGACTCCAAATGCATACCTCGAGTCTGTGTAGATGGTTATTCTCCTCCCTTTTGCCCTTTCCAGGGCACAGGTCAGGGCAGTTATCTCAGCCTTCTGTGCAGAGGTACCTGTTGGTAACGGTCCAGACTCTTTTACCTCTCTGCAGGTAGTCACTGTGTATTTTGCAATGTCGCTTCCCATTGGCAATGTAGCTGCTCCCATCAGTGAACCAGTGAACCAGGTCTCTGCATCGTCCAGAGGGGTGTCCTTTAAGTCTGGGCGGCTGGAGGAGGTAGCTTCAATGGGCTCCAGGCAAACATGGTGTACTGCTTCTCCTTGATTTCTGCTGAGAAAGGAAGCTGGGTTGACAATATTAGTCACCACTATCTCTACATCATCTTGCTCTACCATGATGGCCTGGTATTTCAGAAACCTCTGCGGTGACAGCCAGTGGCCACCCTTTACTTCCAGTACTGCAGACACTGTGTGGGACACTAGCACAGTCATTTTTTGTCCCAGGGTAAACTTGCGTGCCTCTTGAATATTCAGCACAACTGCTGCTACACCTCTGAGGCAACCTGGTCATCCTTTGGCTGTTCATCTAGTTGCTTAGAGAAGTAAGAAACTGCCTTTCAGTATGGACCCAAGTCCTGAGCCAGTATTCCCAGGGCAGTTCCTTGCGTGGAAAAATAGAAATAATGGTTTACTTACATTTGGAAGTTTCAAAGCTGGAGCTGACGTGAGGGCACTCTCTAGCTGGTGAAAGGCCCGTGTGGCATCATTTGTCCAGTGGAGATCTCTGTTTCCATCGGCAATAAGAGCATAGAGGGGTCTGACGAGCAGTCCATAATTATAAACCCACAGCTGGCACCACCCTGCCATGCCTAAGAGGGTTCGGAATTCCTTCGTTGTCTGGGGTTTCAGGGTTTGGCATTTGGCTTCCCTGCCTTAAAGTCTGCTGCTCAGCACTCACTTCTTACCTCAGGAAGATTACCTTCTGTTTCACTACCTTTTTTTTTTGCTTTTTTCTTTGAGACTCTGCATCCTTGGAGCCCTAGGAAATTCAAAAGGCTTACTGTCCAGGCTTCTCTTGCTTCCCTTGTCCGAGTGGCTACTAGAAGATTTTTTTTTTTTTAACCTACTCCTACTGGCAGCCTTCTCCCAGTGAGTTCCTCCTCCTAAAAAGGGGCTAATTTAGGAACTTCTTTGCTCTGGTCAGTTCTCATTATTTCTTTCTCCTTGCCCTATCTCGCTTCCACTCAAACCTCTTTTCACAGACTTTCACAGTAGTTTCTCAGTTTCCCTCCTACACATACACAGCTCCAGGTGGCAGGTATCAGATGTGATTTCTAACACACGAGCCTTAAGATCTTAGGTTCTGAATCAGCTTGATCAGAAACCTTTAATTTACACTGGGGGCATGTGCCCTGACGCTTATTAGAACAGCAATACCAGCATTTTCTCACAAACTCTGCACTGCAATAATACCTGCACAGCCAGCTTTTGCCCACAGGTCATTCCCATGTTCCCTGGGGAAGCAGGGCAGCCAGAGCTGTCCGTGTGCTCAGGGGACAGCCACTGTCACCTCACGCAGCGTGCCAGCCTCTTGATGCACCAAAGGCTCCCCAAAATTGCCCACAAAGGCAGGCTATTCTGTTTATTACAGAGAACTGTAAATCCCTATAGTAGGCCATTCCCAGCCCAGACTTACCACAGTACCAGCTGAAGTCTCATTAACTAATTCATCTCATTCATCTCTTCTATCCAAACTCTGGTTTACAAAATATCAGTCTTTTCTAGTTCTCTTCTTGCACAATCTAATTAAGCACTGTATCTACTTACATTTTTTTTACTGCCTTGCAAAAAGGCTGTGCTTGTCACAGCCAAAACTCTGATATGCCTACAGACACAGACACACATGCACCACCCCCCTTTTATCTCAAATTCACTAGAGCCAAGGCTTGAATTGCTGTGAGGGGGAGAATTCTTGGAATTCCTTTAATTCGCTTTATCATAGTTAAGCATAAATCACCATACCATAGTTCTCCTACGTAAAATGCTACTCTTGTTGCAACAAAATCTTAAAATCTCCACAAACACCACTATACAATCTGAGAATCAAATTACCACAATGCAGCGGAAGAAAATCACCACACAAAATCACTGGGAAAGGGCATATCTCTCAAAGTGCTCACTTCTCTCAACACAACACAGCATACCATAATTCAGCATTTACTCACGTCAGTCTTTCCTGGACACAATCAAAATAACAGCACACAGTCTAGAGATCAAGTCCAAACATCCAGGGCAAAGGAACTCTCTGAGCTCGTACTCACAGTTAAAATGTACCAAATTTACACAAATCACTACATTTAAACACAATAAATACCATCACTGACATTCCTCCACTCGCTTCTCCGCGGGGCACTTCTCTCCCTGCCCCCAGAGCCCGCTGCAGCCTCAGCTGCTTCAAACACGGGTAGTACTCACCCCCTGCACTGTAGGGCACTGTAGATCTACTCTCTTTTATACACCATACACTTATACACTTGCACGATTACAAACACAGTGCACTGACCGCACAATGCATTAACCATACAGCAACACAGTGTCCGGACACCACACACACACACAAACAAAACACACACGGGTTCAGCGGTTCTGCCCCATCAGAACGATGAACCCCCAATATAAACATACATGGGTTCACCCGACCCACCCCCAGGGTCACTAGAGGTCTGCTCTATCAGAACAATGAACTCCCAATACACACATACACGGGTTCACCCGGCGCATCCCCAGAGCCGCTAGCAGTCTGCCCTATCAAAACGATGAACCCCATCTCTAATACAGCTTCTCCATCAGCTATACCCAGATGTCTCTGAGTGATTTACTCCCTAGCTCTCCTTTCCCTCCCCCGGGGGCCCCTCAGTACATACCGTATTCTCCTCCACAGGCCAGCAGGTTGTTGTCTGTCCTCGCAGGTGTCAAGTCGAGATGAGCGGAGCCCCACCAGGAAAAAAAATCCTAGGGCGCGCCTTGGAGGTCTGTCTATCCCCCTGCCCCTGCGGGGACAGAGAACTCTCCTGCCTGGCTCGCCATAATGTTTTGCGGAGAAAAGAAGAAACCTCAAACTTTATAGAAGTTGTAAAGCTCGGTATGTTTATTTATGGCGCTGGACACATGCGGAGAAAACTCTCCTCAAAAGGCATGCGTACCTCTGAGAACTTCAGGTCTCTTTTTATCCCCCTCTCAAATACATATGCATACAGTTTCACAATAGATTCATACATATTCATTTTTATGGGTTTCTTGTGACTTTTACCACTAGTTCCTTTTTATCAGAAAGAATTCTGAGGTCAGGCTGACTTGCCCTTACAGCAGTCCCTGTCTCTCTCTATCATCTTCTGTCTCCTCCCCTTTATCTCTGTCCTTCGCTGAAGTAACTTCACTGAGCTTAGGCCTTGCAACCTGGCTAAATAACTACGATTTCTAACCACTGGCTCAACTCAAAAATGTACATTTCACCTGAATTAAAATGGATTTCTATCCTGCAAATTTTCACTTTACTTCACCATAATAATTGTAAAACCTCCCAAGGCAGAGCTGGGAAGGTTAACATGATTTCAAATACGTAGAAGTTTATGTTGAGAAAAATTATACATCCATAGGAGTTTTCCTACACCACTTGTTTTTCCATTTAAAAAATAAAATTAAGTTTTTAAACTCATATTTAGTCTCCCAACATGTCACTTGTGATGAGAATACAGACAAGTCATAAATTAGTAAATTGTCAATAGAAGCAATTATGGTGGCAATTCAAAATTTCATTGGCTCAGCCACAGCTCCATCTCAACTGTAAGAAGGTTTCTTTAAAAAAGAAAAGAGAAAATTTGGCCTATTACATACCCATTATTAAAAGGAAAGAAAAGCCTCTTGTATCTATGCCAAAGGTGACAGAGCCTAAGTGAAAAATGATCATCACATCTCAACTTAAAACTGCTGGCAGGTGCCCTGCACCCAGACTGGGTCTTCTGATCTTTAGCAGGGAGCTGGGGACATTCCTAGGAAAAGAAAACAAACTTCCTGGGCAAAACCAAGCTGTGTAACTGCATCAACTTGGGATCTTTCGGGCCGGGTTCTAACTTGTATTGCATGAATCGCTCGCTGCACTGCTCTTGTTGGTTCTCCCAACTTAATAACTACTGTGACACTGCTTGCAAGCATAACTTAGCACCAACATCAAACCTCCTCTTTGTCTTCCTTCTGGGTTAGGACAAAATAAATTTGAAGAGGAATAGTGCCTGAAAATTTGTTCCTCTACAGCTACAAGTTGATCCATAACAATTCTAACTAAGAGACAGCAAGAGACTATCAGCTCTTCCAGAAGCTCTTGGGTGGTCATGGCTGAGGGAGCTTTTCCTGCAGCACTGGAAAGGGCTCCAGGGGCCCTTGGCCGAGGATGGGGATCAGGGCTCAGGGAAAAGAACCAATGGACTCAAGGCAGAGAGGGCAGAGCTGCCACAGTGTGGCACAGAAAGAGCCTTATCATTTTTTTCCTTTTTTTTTTTTTTTTTGCTATGAGGGAATGAAACCAAATTGGTCTCAGCATGCCTTCTGGGACTGCAGAGATCCCCACACATCAAACCCCAGGTGAACCTTTACCCTTACTAATTAGACCAATCTTGCATTTCTCCCTCACTTACAAACTGTATGCAAACTCTGAGGCAAAGGCTTAGGGATGCCAGATGAGAGTAATGGCCTCCTTCTAGTGACTGCATCTATGTGCACTTTGCAAACTCGCAGAATTATTCAAGAGAACTTAAAGAATGAAACAGATTTTGTCTCTCCTATCTCCTTCTGCAAAATCCCTGGTGTTTCTGGTCATTCAATGTCTTTTCTTTATGGTAAGTATTACCGGCCGAGGGTCTATATACAAATAACGAACAGGATGGGACTGCTGTGGAACGCGCCTTGAGCTGTTTTGTTTTTCAGCATCAGTCTCATTGCATGGTGTCGCAGACATTTCTTCATAGAAATCCTTTCTTTGGGATTTCTCCTTCTTCTGGGAAGCAAAGGGCCCCAGAAGAAGAATGTAAACAATTGTTATCAGCTGTTGTGAAATGTAGCAGGTGTCCCTGTGATTGGCTCATCTTCCTTGTGTACCATTAAAGGCCAATCACAGGAGCAGCTCAGGGACAGATTCCCTGGGCAAAGAACTTTGTTATTCATTCTTTCTATTCTATTCTTGGCATAGCTGCTCTCTGCAACCTCTCGTCTTATTCTTTTTAGTATAGTTATAATGTATTATATATCCTATATCAATAAATCAGCCTTCTGATCAAGAAACAAGATTCTCGTCCTTCTCTCACCACAGTGACCGTCCAAGGTCGCTGTAATATCTGGTGACCCCTCGTGTCAGGGCAAAAATTAATTTGATAAAGACCAGAGGAGCAAAATTGCTGCACTGGGTAAAATCCTGTATGTGTAGCATGTGATGGTTGCTTTGAAGTGATCACAGAAGTGGATTCAAGCCAGGAGCTGAAGAACTGAAGATCCTGATTTGGACAGAGTTCACAGCCAAGGCTGACCACAAAGAGAACCTTCTTCTGGAACACCTTCAGGAAGATGTTCGCAGAGCTGGCCAGAGCAAGCTGGACATTTTCACAAGGTAATTTTGTCTTTTCCCTTCCTGATGACCCAGCCCTTCGTAGTTTGTGGCGGTTGGTATGGCGGACACATGCCTTGGAAGAAGAGGTTCAGTTCTCCCCTTCAGAGGAGAAACTTATTGCCCTCTGGCAAAAATGGTGTAGAGAAGATGGGATTTTTCTGTCAGCAACAGATCTCTATGAGTTCTTTCGATGGGCAAAGCTTTTTCGGTTCTTTACTGATGTCCTGTACGCCTTGGATGTTTTTGTCTGGGAGTGCATGAACTCCATTTTTCAGTTTGTCTGGGGCCAGGAACGTGTTTTGCCTTTTATCTACCCAGCATTTCTAAAGCTCTTCCCAGTTTTGAAACGGAGAGCAGCTATTTTTCAATGGATTTCTAACTGTTATGGACAGGCTCCGTTTCCACCGTCCCCGGTGGGAGAAGACCCGGCGGGGGATGAGTGGGGGCTTCCCAGCCCCCTGTCCTCAGCGGGAGAAGACCCGGCGGGGGATGAGTGGGGGCTGCCCGGCCCCCCCTGCTTCGCGGCGGGGGGGGGCGAAACTGCGCCGAGCGAAGAAGTTTTTTTTACTCTTTCTCCGGAGCCTGCGCAGACGGAACCTTCTCCCCCTCCTCCTTCTCTCTCTCCGGGGGGATGGGAATGGGCGGTCCCGCTCGAACCAGTGCCGTTGGTACCGCCCCTGCCAGCGCTGCGTCCGCCTTCAAGACCCGCCTCACCGGAGCGGCCGCCACTCCAGGCGATCCCGTCTCCGCCTCTCCAGGCGGTCCCGCCCACGGCTTCACAGGCCTCCCCGCCCCTGCCAGCGCCTGCGTCTGAGAATGCAGAAGAGGCACTTCCTGTGGCTGCTGAGTTGCTAAGCGACGACGACGCGTCTCCAGCTTCCGGCTCAGCGGGGGAGTTGTTCTCTCCGGCCCCTCTGCCGCTTCCATCGGCCTCCTCGCCACCTCAAGCCGAGACGGTCCCTGTTCAGGATGGTGCTGGAGATGGCGCCGAACCTGCGGGACCCTCGGAACAACCCGCGGCCGCTCCTACATCCAGCGAGATTCCCTCCCCGGTTCCGGCTTCCCCCCCGCTGCCTGCACAGGCTGCCCCAGCAGTCCTGCCGTTGTCAGAGGCTGTGTCCTCCGTGTCGGCGTCAGAGACTGCCCTGGAACCGGCGGCTTGTTCGAGCTCGGACCATCCCGGACCGGTTGCTGTAGCAGGGGCCCCGGCGGCTGGTCTTCCCTTCCGTGGAGCGGGGGCTGCCCGCCAGCTGACTGGGGGGACAGCCCGTCTCCCTGCTTTTAAGATCAGCATTCTCGGCGGGTTCGGGGGTGGTTTTTCGGGGATTGTCCCATGGAGGCTGCCATCTCTGCCGCCTCTCTTGCGCCCTAGAGGCGGGGGGCAGGTGCATCCCGAGAGCTCTGCCTCTGATCTCCAGCCCGGAGGGGGTGGGGATGATGCCATGGGGCGGATGAGACACAAACCCAATGCATTGCAGGGGAAGAGGGCACAGATGGAGGAGACCATAGCTGGTTTGCTGTGGGGAACAAACATGTCCAGACCCCAGGTGAGATTTCTGGGGAAGGCTTCTATTTCCCTGCTGCTGGCATGCCTCAGTGGTTATGGGGAAAGGAAGCGTGTCCCCACTCGTGCTGCCATTGTACTGGCAGCAGGGCGCAGGCCTGTGGGAATGCAGGGCCTGCCTCATGGGTTTGGCCTGGGCCGTTGGGCTCAGGAAGTTTTGGGCCAGGGCCAGCATTTGGCCTCTTGGTGTTACTGGGGGTTGAGGTTTCTCCTACTGGTCCTGGTCCCCCTTTGTGGGCCAATTTTGGGGTTCCTGGTCCATCATGGGCCAGGGCCCCCAGGGCCTTTCCTTCTCTGGCACTGCTCTGTTTTGCTGCTGCTCTTTTCTTTTTCGATCACAAAAAAAAAAAAAAAAAAAAAAAAAAAAAAAAAAAATTAAATAAAAAAGATTGA
The DNA here is from genome assembly GCF_047830755.1 of Zonotrichia albicollis. Classification (NCBI taxonomy): domain Eukaryota; kingdom Metazoa; phylum Chordata; class Aves; order Passeriformes; family Passerellidae; genus Zonotrichia; species Zonotrichia albicollis. The sequence continues at coordinate 77,634,149 of NC_133860.1, forward strand.
AAACAGTGGGCAGCAGCTCTGAAGCACTGAAGCATTGAAGGGCCAGAAAAGGACATTCTAAAGTTGTTCAAATTGTTTGAAATTGTTTGAAATAGTTGTAAGATTGTCAATATGTTTTTGATAACTGTTGATGGGACTTTTGCAGCAAGTCTGTTTTCAGGACCGAAAAGGATTCTCAGATATCCAAGAGAAACAACTTCAGCTCTTGGACTGTTCCTGAAACCCAGCTGCTTGGACTTGAATTCTCTTTGCATTGTTTTTTGCATTTTTTTAGATTGTAGGATTGTTTTAGTGATTTATTAGTATTGTATATTTTACAGTTGAAGAAATCTCCTGTTCATTTCACATCAGCATTTTTCTTTTAATTTATACAATTTAGAAGGGTGAGATGTCGCAGACATTTCTTCATAGAAATCCTTTCTTTGGGATTTCTCCTTCTTCTGGGAAGCAAAGGGCCCCAGAAGAAGAATGTAAACAATTGTTATCAGCTGTTGTGAAATGTAGCAGGTGTCCCTGTGATTGGCTCATCTTCCTTGTGTACCATTAAAGGCCAATCACAGGAGCAGCTCAGGGACAGATTCCCTGGGCAAAGAACTTTGTTATTCATTCTTTCTATTCTATTCTTGGCATAGCTGCTCTCTGCAACCTCTCGTCTTATTCTTTTTAGTATAGTTATAATGTATTATATATCCTATATCAATAAATCAGCCTTCTGATCAAGAAACAAGATTCTCGTCCTTCTCTCACCACAGTGACCGTCCAAGGTCGCTGTAATAGCATGGTTATGACAATGGGAAGATGCCAGCAGCTCACATCCCCAGCAGCAGACCGAGAACTTAATGTTACAACTTACGTTATAAGTTTTTTTGACCAATCACACTAAGCAAAAGCATATTGACAGTAGTTCTATCCAACCACTATAAGCACATGTATCTTTGGTTAAAACAATGGCTGCTTATTCCAAATACAATACCTGCTTGTAAGCCTTAAAACACAATGCATAGAGCTCCATTATTAAGCTTCAAACTTCCTAATATCTTGCTAGATACACTTTTCTGAAGCTTAGGGACTTTATCTAGAGAAGCATTAATACACACACTATTGCTCTAATTCTTTTTTCTTTTCTGCAAATGTAACTTTTCTGCTGACAAAACTAATCACTACTTCTCAGCTTTAATCAAAGTTCAGCTGTCTCTGAGGCCTGCCTTTTGCAGCTTTCCCAAAATCCTGTGTTTTGACAATTCCCACAGAGAGGTACTCTGTTTTCTGGCTGTTTCTGTTGCCTTGTTTTGTATTTGTCGCCCTGAGTTTCGTGAGAGAAAGAAACCCCAGGGACAGAAAGCACAATTTCTAGAGCACTGGCAGGGCAAAAATCCCAGCAAAATGAAGCAACCAGAAGAAATGGATGAGTGGGTTTCTGGGCCAGGTTTACCTGTGATGGCAAGGTCCTGCACATGAAGATGGAGGTGCAGATTGTCCTGATGCTCCTTATTCTGCATCTTTCTAGAAACTAGAGGAATCCCGATGGAGCCTGTGAAGCACTTGAGCTTGGTAAGTCATGCTTCACTGTTCTTTATTGTTTTGGGTTTTATTTGTGAGCAGCATCCATTTGTATTATCAGCCAAGCCTGCTTCCTTCCTGGTGCCACTCATCATTTCAGTGAAGAGGAGGAAGGAGATGTTAACACTGTGATAATGACATCAGGACCATTTACTCCATAACTAGCTTAGAGTAGGACTGTAGAAGTAGGATTACAAAGAAGGATTGTAAATAAAGTTTCAGAAACTTCAACTCATCTGGAAGATTCCATTCTTTCTCACCCTGTGAATAAGCTCAGCATTTCCTTCTGAGTTGTCAGTTGTCCCTTAAATGTACAAAGTGACATTTATGGCTTCTTTAGTGTGCCTTGAAAGTGGGGAAGGATTTTCTTCATTCATACTCTCCAGACCACACTGCCTCTGGAATATGACCCACTGGCTGGTTTTTGCCTAGCTATGATATTTCTAGTTGAGGCAGAAAGGGCAATGGCATTTGCAGGAAAGAGCAAAAGAAGAATGGGGCAGGCCCAAACATCCTGTGTGGATTCAGGCATTGAGCTATGATTTGAGAGCATTTGGGCTCCTGCCACTTGGATTTGTATCCCTAAATGCAATTTCTTTGGCAGAAGGAGAGCCTTGCTCAAGTGAGAAAGCAGAAAGATCAGAGAGGGTGCTCAGGAAGGTCTCCTGTGGTGCAGAGCTGTCAGCGCCTGGGAGGTGAGAGCGGGCCCGGCCTTGGCCGGGTTGGAGCCCCAGCAGAGCTCCAGCAGAGGCAGGAGCAGGCTGAGCCCCAGCAGGGGCAGGCTGGAAGGAGGCCCTTGGAGCTGCAAGAGGCAGCAGCCGGGCCCTGGGTGCCTGTTCCTGGCAGCGGGCAAATCCTCCGTTCTCAGAGCCCAGGTGGCAGCTGGCTGCTGCCCAGGGGAAGCACAGCCATGCTGGGCACAGCCCAGCCTGGAGGCACTGGCCGTCTGGAGTGTGCCCTGGAGCAGAGAAAGGCCCAGGGCAGCTGTTATGAACAAAAATTCAGTTGATTTTTTTCTGTTACCACTACTGCTGAGTTGCTGCCTGTGTTATGGTAATTACGGGTCGTTGGTGGTAATGGTTGTTTTTGTATTAGTAAAGGCTCTGGCTAGGGCGAAGTAATGGCCCTTCTCTGAGACAGTAAATGGTTGGAAACCTTTCCTAACAGTGAAGAGACCTGGGGGGGGGTGGTGGTGGGGGGGGGTGGTTTATGCAAAGTGACTCCAAGGACCAGAATGCTTTGTGGGACCCCGACTCCAAATGCACGGAGAAAACCCCAAAAACAACAAGCCAAATAAGAGTTGAGAGACTGGAGTGATGTCTGGACGTGAGGAGCCGAGTGCTGAGCCTGCAGAGATGTGGAGTCCCTCTCGCCCTGACCACGGGAGTTGTCCCCAGCGCCGAGACTGAGGGGGACCGTGCCGGGAAAAGTAACAACAAAGGGGTCATCACGCCCTAAAAGGCTCCCACGAGGACGTGATTCCTAGCTCTGCCCCTAGTGGACAAAGCTGTGCATATCCTCCGTCCTCTGAGTTGCCCTGGGAGACACGACGGGGACTGCAGCCGTGCCGAACTGCCCAATCCTGAGCTGATCACTCTTAATAAAGGCATAAAAAAGGAGAAGAAGTGTCCTGGCCCTGTTTATTTCAGCAGCCGAGGGCCGCTGGGCTGCCTGAGGATTCCTCCTCTTCTGCCGGCTGCCCTGCAACTCCTGGCAAAGGTCATCAGTGTGTGCAGCACTCTGGGCACCGGGGCAGGGAGCCGGGCTGCTCGGCAGGCTGGAGCACAGGGCAGCCTCCTTCAGGCCCGCCTCTTGTGCCAGGGGAAGCGAGGCCAGCGTGAGGCAGGGACAGCTTGGCAGGGCACATCTGCAGGAGCCAGCGCCTCACGCAGCTCTGGGAGGAAGTGCCTGCAATCCTGCAGTTCTGCACTGAGCCAGAGCAAAGGTGTGAGATGCAGAGTGTTTGGCAGGAATATTCAGGCCCACCGGGCCAGCCTGTTTTGTGCTCTCTGGCACACAGCATGCGCTGTGCAATGCAGCTCTGAGCTGCTGGGAGACAGGGAATCAGAGATGTGCCTGAGGGTTTTGCTTGAGTAGTGAACTGGTTTGGAAGGGAGCAGAAGAGTTGCAGTAGGCAATTTGTGGGTTTTTTATTAGTTTCAGAAGGAAAGATGCAATGTGTCTTCACTCAGCAAAAGCACTTGAAGGACTTCTTGGCAAAATGCTTGTGTTTGATTTCCAGAGTAGGAAGAAGAGGCGTTGGGAAAATGTTAAAGCGTAACAAATGGGGCTTAGCCTTATGAATTCCTTGAGCTTTAACAGGCAGTGCTGAAGCCTGTATTCCCCTAATGCAGTGCTTAATGCGTTCTAGTGGCTATCTTAATCCTGAGAATAAAGAGAATGGTCTTTCCAAGAAGGTAGCTGGAATGCATTCAAGGGAAGAAAGTGTTTTTAGGATGCTCTTGATTAGTAAAGGAGAATTTGAATAGGAATATTTCTCAAACAACTGTCCCCAAGGCCCTGCCATATTTGATGTTTGAGCAAGTTGAAAAGGCAATGATGAAAAGTATCTTGTTTAACAGGTGGGAACTTGACCCTTAGTCCTGGTTGAGGGCAAATTTGGGAGGGAACCCCTGAAAGGGTTCCTCTAGAAATCACATTCAATCAGCCCCTTTCCCAACCAGTTTGGGAGAAAATACCTCCTTGGAGAAGAGTGGAGAAAAGTCTTTATTAAACAATAAAATGTAAACAATAATAAAGAATAAAACCCATTACGGCTCCAAAATAAAGACCAACTCAGAAAGTCTCCTCTGTGGGCTGTAGCTCAGCTCACTCAGTCTCCTGTCAGTCCCAGGGGTGCTGGAAATGCTGCGGCCCAGGCCCGGCTTGGTGGGTCACAGGTGTGAGCTGCCAGTGCTCTTCTGGTGTTCAGTCTGGAGAAGGTCTAAACAGGTCCAAAGAAAAGGGGAAAAAAACCCTCACAGTCCAGGGAACTTCTTTGCCTCAGCTAGCTAAAACTAACTAAAAGCGAAGGAGAACTCTGTCCTGCTGTCTGTCTGTCCGCAGACATCACAGCGCAGGAGCAGTAAATGTGGGGGAGTGAGTGAAGTTTCTGAAAAGAAACTCCGTGCTTCTTCTCTCCCCCTCTTCACTCTTGGAACAAGTTTTAGGAGTGCAAAACTTATTATTCAGCAAAACCAGAACAGATGACTGGGGATACAAGCATGATATAGTCAGGCCAGGACACCCTTGAAAGAGAAACAATGTATTGGTCAATCGGTGGGCAGTCAGGCTTTGAAAGGGGAGCAGTGCATGATGGAGCCCTTGGTGGCAGGGAGTCGGTATCCTGAGCCATCATGGCCTCATCTCAAACACCGGCCATGTCTGGGCCCATGCTGTAACTGGGAAAATTCCACTCCTGAACCAGAGATACAGGGCCTGGTTCTAGGGTGGAGGGGTGAGAAGGATGAGATGCACAGCGTTTTGATCTAGGGGATGTCCTGGAAGTGCACTGCCTACCTGCCCCTGGTGCCGAGCACCACAATCCATCTCTTCCTGCTCAGCAGATTTTGGGAATCCAGGGGTTGGTATGTCCCACTTCAGAATAGGTATGAGGTCCGGGGTCTAGAGACGCAACTAGATGATTTAGGAGAAAACTGTCTGCCCAGTGAACCCCCAAATTATGATTCATCTGTAAGATGGATCACTACCTCTAATATCAAGAAGAAAAAAAGGGTAATCATAGTAGGTGATTCCCTTCTGAAGGGAACTGAGGGCCCCATATGTCAGCCAGATCCATCCCACAGGGAGATCTGTTGCCTCCCTGGAGCCCGGGTACGAAATATCTCTGAGAGACTTCCTGGGCTGATTCAGCCCTCTGATTATTACCCACTGCTGATACTCCAGGCTGGCAGTGATGAGGTTGAGAAGAGGAGTGTCAAGGCAATTAGAAAGGACTTCAGGGTACTGGGTCAGGTAGTTGATAGGGCAGGAGCACAGGTAGTGTTCTGCTCAGTCCCTCAGGTGGTGGAGGAAAATGATGGAAGAAACAGGAGAATCCACATCATGAACAAGTGGCTTAAGTGTTGGTGTCATTGGCAAAATTTTGGATTCTTTGATCATGGGGAAACTTTTACAGCATGTGCTCTGCTAGAACCAGATGTGGTACATCTCTCTGTTAAGGGCAAAAGGTTTTTAGCTCATGAACTGGCAGACCTCATTGAGAGGGCTTTAAACTATGTTTGAAGGGGGAAGGGGAACCAGCTTAGCTGTCTGGAAGCAGGTCCAAGGGTTGTAAGGCTGAGTTAGGGGTGAAGTCAGTAGCCCAGCTGAGGTGCATGTATACCAATGCACACAGCTTGGGCAACAAACAAGAAGAGCTGGAGGCCATGGTGCAACTGCAGAACTATGATGTAGTTGCCATCACGGAAACATGGTGGGATGACTCACATAACTGGAGTACTGCACTGGATGGATACAAGCTCTTCAGGAGAGACAGGAAAGAAAGAAGAGGAGGAGAGGTAGCCCTTTATATTAAGCAGACTTTCAATGCCATAGAAATTGAAACTAAGGAAGATGGAGTTGAATGTCTATGGGTAAGAATTAACGGGAAGGCCAACAAGGCTGACACCCTACTGGGAGTCTGCTGTCGTCCACTCAACCAGGAAGAAGAGGTAGATGACTTATTTTATAAGCAGCTAGGTAATGTTTCAAGATCATCAGCCCTTGTTCTTGTGGGTGACTTCAACCTACCAGACATCTGCTGGGAACTTAATACAGCAGTAAAGAGGCAGTCCAGGAAATTCTTAGAATGTCTGGAGGACAACATTTTGTCGCAGCTGGTGGGTGAACCCACCAGGGGAGGGACTATATTAGATGTGCTGTTTGCAAATAGTGATGGGCTGGCCGGAGATGCGGTGGTTGGAGGGCGACTGAGGCAGAGTGATCATGAAATAATAGAGTTCTCAATATTTGGTGAAGTCAGGAGGAGCACCAATAGGACTCTTGCATTGGACTTCCAGAAGGTAGACTTTGGCCTGTTTAGGAGACTTACTGAGAGCATCCCTTGGGAAACAGTCTTTAAAAACAAAGGAGTTCAGGAAAGGTGGGCATGCCTCAAAATAGAGATCTTGAGGGCACAGGAACAGACTGTCCCTGTGTGCTGAAAGATCAGTCAGCGGGGTAAATGTCCAGCCTGGCTGGGCAAGGATGGTTTGGAGGAACTTAAGAATAATAAGAGGATGTATCAGCATTGGAAGGTAGGTCAGGCCTCTAAGGAAGTATTCAAGAAGGCTGCTGGAGTATGCAGAAAAAAAATTAGGGAGGCCAAAGCTCATTTTGAACTTAGAATGGCGACTTCTGTAAAGGATAATAAAAAATGTTTTTACAAATACATTAATGCTAGAAGGAAGGGCGAGACCAACCTTTGTTCTTTATTGGGCAAGGGAGGGAACTTAGTATCTGTAGATGGGGAGAAGGCAGAAGCGCTTAATGCCTACCTTGCCTCAGTTTTTACTGGGAAGATGACTTGCCCTCAAGACACCTGCCCGCCTGGGCTGGTTGATGGTGTCAGGGAGCAGAATGGTCCCCCCATTATCCAAGAGGAGGCAGTCAAAGAACTACTGAAGTGCTTGGATGTTCATAAACCTATGGGATCAGACAGGATCCACCCCAGGGTAAGGAAAGAGCTGGCAAATGAGCTTGCAAAGCCACTCTCCATTGTTTACAAACAGTCCTGGCTCACTGGTGAGGTTCCGGATGACTGGAAGCTGGCCAATGTGATACCCATTCACAAAAAAGGTGCAAAGGAGGATCCTAGTAATTATAGACCAGTCAGCCTGACCTAAGTACCTGGCAAAATAATGGAAGAGTTAATATTAAGTGCCATCACACAGTATTTACAGGATGGCCAGGGTATCAGACCCAGCCAGCATGGGTTTAGGAGGGGTAGGTCATGTTTAACCAACCTGGTCACCTTTTATGACCAGGTAACCCACCTAGTGGATGCAGGGAAGGCTGTAGATGTTGTTTACTTGGATTTCAGCAAGGACTTTGACACTGTCTCCCACAGCATACTTCTAGACAAGCTGGCAGCCCATGGCTTGGACAGGAGCACTCTGTGCTGGGTTAGGAACTGACTGCATGGCCGGGCCCAGAGAGTGCTGGTGAGCAGTGCTGGCGGCCAGTCACCAGTGGTGTCCCTCAGGGGTCAGTGCCAGTTCTTTTTAATATTTTTATTGATGACATGGATGAGGGTTTAGAGTCTTTCATTAGCAAATTTGCAGATGACACTAAGCTGGGAGCATGTGTTGATCTGTTAGAGGGACAGAGGGCTTTGCAGAGGGACTTGGAACGGTTGGATTTATGGGTAGAATCTAATGGGATGAAGTTCAATAAATCCAAGTGCTGAGTCCTGCACTTTGGCCACAATAACCCCCTGCAACGTTATAGGCTGGAGACAGTGTGGCTGGACAGTGCTCAGGTGGAAAGAGCCCTGGGGGTGCTGGTTGACAGTCGGCTGAACATGAGCCAGCAGTGTGCCCAGGTGGCCAAGAAGGCCAATGGCATCCTGGCCAGTATCAGGAACGGTGTGGCCAGCAGGAGCAGGGAGGTCATTCTTCCCCTGTACTCGGCACTGGTGAGGCCACACCTTGAGTATTGTAGCCAGTTCTGGGCCCCTCACTTTAGGAGGGACGTTGAGATGCTTGAGCGTGTCCAAAGGAGAGCAACGAGGCTGGTGAGGGGCTTGGAGCACAAGCCGTATAAAGAATGACTGAGGGGCTGGGTCCTTTTCTCTCAGCCTGGAGAAAAGGAGACTCAGGGGTGACCTTATCACTCTCTTCAACTTCCTGAAGGGTGGCTGTGGTGAGCTGGGGGTCGGTCTCTTTCTCTGGGCAACAACAGACAGAACAAGAGGACACAGTCTCAAGCTGCGCCAAGGGAGATACAGGCTAGAATTTGGGAGGAAGTTTTTCACAGAAAGAGTGGTCAAACACTGGAATCATCTGCCCAGGGAGGTGGTGCAGTCACCATCCCTCGATGTGTTTAAAAAAAGACTGGATGTGGCACTTGGTGCCATGATCTAGTTGAGGTGTTAGAACATGGGTTGGACTCGATCTTAACGGTCTCTTCCAACCTAGAAATTCAGTGATTCTGTGTGATTCTGTGTATTATTTGCTTTGCAGGCCCGGTTGTGGCTTAGGTTCTTTTGTGCATGGGTCTGCTCCTGAACCTGTGACAGTGACCACCAGGGACCTACAGAACACTCCTGCTCTGATGTCAATAAATTCTGAGAGTGATTGAAATATGTCGGATAAAACTGGGGCAATGTTTAGCCTGTGAGTTTCCGCAAAGTATTGAATATGTCTTAATTCCATGGATACAAAGTAGTAAGTGAGATTGCTGGGTGTACATATGTCAGAGAAGTGATTCCCTATGCCCGGAGTACTAAAATACAGTAATGCCTCCTTTCCAACCCTGAGCTGGTAGCAGGAATCAAACCCTGCTTGGGAACTTTCATTTTGGCAAATTCTGTTAGCAGTTAAGAAAGGTCAGAATGAAACATCTACAGCTGTTTTACTCTCATTCACCTTTTTGAGAGCCAAGGGTGGCCTGGGTGTGTGCAGAGCAGAGCAGCCCCAGAAACCCCTTGGTTTGCCCACAAGTTGTCATGCCTTGTTCCAGGTGTGCCCAGCTCTGGCAGGAGAAAGAGCCCGCAGCGCAGTGGGCACCGTGCCCTGCCCAGCCGGGGCTCTCTGGCACAGAGCAGCAGCAGCAGCAGCACCGTTCAAACCACTCCTGCCTTGGCTTCCCCTGGGACACTGAAGCCTCTGGAAATCAGCACCACCAGTCACATTCCCAGCCTGGAGCAGCTCCTGCATGCAGGCAGATGCTGCCAGTTTGACTGCTTCCAAAGGGGAATAAAGGCAGAGATGTACATGCACCAGAGACCTGGGCATGTCCAATAATGTGCAAATATGTGGGGAGATTTTTAGGAATGATTTCAGCTGTTATGGCAGCAGTGGCTTCTCTCCTGGTTCTGTGCAATGCTGTGGGCCATTTTCTTGGTCCGGTTTCCTTTGCTTGGGTCCCGTCTGAGTGCTCAGTTGGGGTCCAGGCTGTAGGTGCTTTGTGCACTCTTGCAGTTCCTCTTGGATCCCTTGAACAACAGGGTTTGGTCCATGACAGGAATTTGTGCTGCTTTTTGACAGAGGAGAACTTTGCAGGCTATTTTGTGTTTGCTGTAGGGAAGGTTGGTTATTGCTTTGCATAATTCACAGACCAATATAGAAGGTTTGCTTTGTGATGTCAGGGCATGGTTTCCACGTCGTCACAGTGACATCAGAAGGTTGCCTCGGTGCACGGAAAGCCTGAGTGTCAGAGCAGCTGTAGGTCTTGCTGAGAGCAGGAGCATCCTCCTGGTTAAGGCATTTGTCATTGGACAGCTGTGCACTGACAAGAGCCTTGTTTTTCCAACTGTGTGAGCAGAGCCAGCGGAGTTGTAGAGCAGTGCCACAGGGATGGAGGAACTCAAGGCTGCAATTTTCGCTGCTTATGTAGTTTATTATTCTGCCTATTATCTGACTCAGCTGGCATGTAAGTAGAGGTTTTCCCTGGGTGTAACCTATCTTGGCTTTTGTATGTCTTCCTGCTCTTTCTCAGTGACTGGGTTTATGATTTTGAAACAGAAAGAGCATTAGAATGTCACTGGTTTGGTAAAGTCCTTTCAAGTAGTTCAGCTAAAATGGGGGTGTCTGTAGCCACAGGGGCAGCATTTGCAAGGGAACCTGCAGGGCTTCTGTTCCCTCCACAGAAGAGTTTGTGGCAGCAGAGTCTGTCATTTCCTCAGTTTACTGGTATTGCAAGACACCTTTGAAAATGTAGAATGGGAGACCTCCTTGGAGGGCCTTCTAAAAACTCTGCAGTTGTTCCCAGAATTCAGGGAAAGCTTCTTTCTTTCTAAATTTTCTCCTGAAAGGGATTTGACTGTCTAACCTGATCTTTTACTGAGTGCTAAAACAGTGGTTCCCTTTGTAAGGAAGTGCAAATTCCAAAGCAGTGAGTGTCTGCTGCAGAACCCTGGAGCTGCTCCTGTGCTCTTTCACTATGGAAGTGCCACAGCTCAGGGTGGTTTGGGGGAAGCTTTTCTGGGCAACTTGTTTCCAGCAAGAGAATTAATGAGAATTAGTGCATGATTTTTTATAACAAGGACCTGAGGGAGAGGATATAAAAAGCTACTTGATGTGTTTGGTAGAACAGGAGCACCGAGTGGTAAAGAACAATATGCATTTTCTTGATTATGTTTGTATTCATTTACTGGCAAAACAGGCCAAAGTGTAGGCTCAACTAAGACTATTGTCCTGATCTCTTGCTGGCTTTGAATGAAATGTGTCTATTGGAGGGAAGTTGTGAAATAGGAAGTCATCTCTGTTTGGGTTGACTTGTTCTGTGGGATTCAGCAGCCCAAGCAGTTTTCTCACAGCATCTGGTTCATTTTCTCTTCCCCACTACAGGTCACGTGAGGCGTAGATTGAGAAATGCTGCTCATGAGGTGAGTGAGAAAGAGAGATTTCATATTGGGATGATGAAGAACGGTAGAGCAAGCTGAGAGCTTGGCCAGAGGCAGTAGAGATTGAAGTGCCAGCTGGATAGGCCAGAAAAAAATCCCTTTTGATGACTGCAGCATCAAAAACAAAGGAATCACTGCCTAATTCCCGCTTTTCCATTTCAGAACTTTAAGGAACTAGAAGCAAGGTATTACAAAAATAACATTGTTACCAGATAATAGGCAGAGTGAAGTATTTAAATGAGAGCAAATTGCAGGGCATTACAATTGGTATTCCATTGCTATCAAAGTTCCTGATTTCTCCTTAAAAGATGTGGTGGTAAATGTGAAAAGAAATGAGGATCTGAATGCTGGGTGATGGCCTGTGCCTCATGCTTCTCTCTTGCCACAGCGGACAGAACCAAGAGCCATCTCTCCCCTGGCTCCCTCTGCTCCTGAAGAAGAAGCCCAAGAGGAGCAAATTGAGGTGGATGAACGACAGACTCCATCATTGGTCACACCAGAGCCTGGATATCCTGAGCCTGTAAGTGCCAGTTGTGGATGATGCTGTCTTTAGAGCAAGGCAGAGGTGCAAGTTTCAGAGCAGCCAGTGCTTCCTGTTGCTGGCTGAGGATGCTGATTGGTGGAGTGCTGCCAGGAGCTAGGGATTTTCTACAGGGAGGGTCTTCAGAACTTGGCCTTTGACCTGTGATGTTGAGGCTCCAAAGGGCTGGTGCCTCTGGGAGAGCATCTGGCTGCTTGGCTCAGGGAAGCTCTGTCTCTGGGCTTCTGCAGCGCTATGGCCGAGGGCAGGTGTTGTATTGCTGGAGGTAACAGGGCTTTGTTAGTTTGTTTTCCCTTTTGGCAAGCTGTGCTTCACCTCTGAGACTGCTCTGCAGTTTTCTTGAGTTATTCTTCAGTTCTAGAAAGTCTTATTGCCCAGTTGCCTTTTGGCTTTTGAAAAGATTCAAAGAGATTGTTATTATGCTCAGGATGCTGTGTGGGGCCATTCCCATTCCACGTTTCCAAAGAAAGAAAGTGAGTAGTTATGAAGCCTCCAAGCGAGGCAAGAAAGCAGAAGGGGCAAGTTTCTGTTGATGCATATACTGATGAAGTCTGCCCATTTGGCAAGTGGCTTGGGGCCTGGAGTGAGTGTGAAGACACAAGTCCTTGACTGCTTTCTGGTGTTCCTCAGAACATGAAGGCCATCTTAGAAGAGTGCATGCTGTATTTGAAGGAAAATATGCAACTCAGTGACTGAAGAGATGTGTGGGTCAAAAGGCCCCAGGGGTGTGGTAGAAGATCAGCAAAACAAGAGACAGCCTGGGACCAGGTGTTCAAGAAGGCCAAGGGCTTGATTGCCTGTGTCAGCAGCAGTGGGGCAGCAGGAGCAGGGCAGAGAGCGTGGCCCTGTGCTGGGCAGTGCTGCGGCCACAGCTGGAGTGCTGTGTGCACTTGTGGGCCCTGGGAAGCAGAACGTCATGGACGGGCTGTGGTGTGTGCACATAAGGACAGGGGAGCTGGGCAAGGGAATGGAGCACAAGCCCAGTGAGGAGGTGCTGAAGGAGCTTTAGTCTGGAAAACTGAAGTCTCTTGAGGGACCATCAGGCAGACTTCCATCAATCATTACATGACAGTGCTCACCACAAGGACCGGTTCCCTACTAAACATGCTCTCGGTAAAACCCAGTGCTTTAGACACTGGAGTAGGAGGTACTTCCGTCTTGTGGCTTGTTGGCTTGTTGGTTGTCAGTTTTCTAGGTGAGGTTTGCCGTGTACATTTTCTTCATAACCAGCATGCAAAGATGCTTCTCAATATTGTCTCCAGTCCCTTTCCCACCATGGATGAGATTGTGATCTAGTTGGAATTTTCCCTGTCTGCAGCAGCAGTAGCAAAGACGTTGCTGTCGATTTCATGCTTTTCCATTTAGGAGCTTTCAAGAACAAAAACCAGCATTTTACAGAGATAGCATTGCTTGTTCATAACAGCCAGGAAGGAATATGAACCTCATATCCATATTGAGTACTGTTGAATAGGCCCATTATACATGGGTCGGTGGGATTTAGAATCCCTAATTCACTATGAAATGTTCTGATTTCTCCTTAGAAGATGTGCTGGTAGATCTGAAAATAAATGAGGTTCTAAATGATAGACCATGGCCTGTGCCTCATGCTTCTCTCTTGCCACAGGTGACAGAACCAATAGCCGTCTCTCCTCTGGCTCCCGCTGCTCCTGAAGAAGAAGCCCAAGACGAGCAAATTGAGATGGATGAAGTCCAAACTCGATCAGTGGTCACACCAGATCCTGGATATCCTGAGCCTGTGAGTGCCAGTCGTGAGTTCTGCTGTCTTTAGTGCAAGGCAGAGGTGCAACTTTTGGAGCAGCCAGCACTTCCTGTTGCTGCCTAGGGATGCTGAGAGCTGGAGTGCTTCCAGGAGCTAGGGATTTCCTGCAGGCAGCAACAGCAGAACTTGGCCTTTGACCTGTGATGTTGAGGCTCCAAAGGGCTGGTGCCTCTGGGAGAGCATCTGGCTGCTTGGCTCAGGGAAGCTCTGTCTCTTGGCTTTTGCTGCACTATGGCTGATGGCACGTAAAACTGGTCTGGAATTTTCTAGAGTTGCTCTTTCTGTTCTACAAAGTCTTTTTGGCCCAGGTGTTTTTAGGCTTTTGATATGGTGCAGTGAGTTGGTTTTTGTCCATGAAGATGTGGGGGAGCCATTATTACCCCGAGCTGCCAAAGAAAGAAAGTGAGCAGGTATGGAGCCGCCTGGTGAGGGAAAAAATCAGAAGGGGCAAGTTTCTGTTGTTTCATTTAGTGATGAAGTCTGCAGCTTTGGCACGGGCTTTGGAGGCGGGAGTAGGGATGAAGCTGCAAGTCCTTGACTGCATTGTATTTTTGCTCAGAAGAGGAAGGCCATCTACTAATGGTTGATGTCCTATTAAAAGTCAAATGGGAAAATCTGTAGCTGGTGAACTCTGTGAGTGCATGCTGTACTTGAAGGAAAATGTGCAACTTTGTGACTGAAGAGATGTGTGGGTTAAAAGGCCCCAGGGGTGTGGTAGAAGATCAGCTGAACAACAGCCAGCCCTGGACCAGGTGTCCAAGAAGGCCAAGGGCTTGGTGGGCTGTGTCAGCAGCAGTGGGGCAGCAGGAGCAGGGCAGAGAGCGTGGCCCTGTGCTGGGCAGTGCTGCAGCCACAGCTGGAGTGCTGTGTGCACTTGTGGGCCCTGGGAAGCAGCAAGTCCCTGAGGAGCTGCAGTGTGTGCAGAGAAGGACAAGGAGCTGGGCAAGGGAATGGAGCACAAGCCCAGTGAGGAGGTGCTGAGGGAGCATTAGTCTGGACAATGGGAAGTTCATGAGGGACCTTCAGGCAGACTTACATCGATCGCTACAACACAGTGCTCAGCACAAAGGCTGTTTCCCTATTAAAACTGCTGTCACAGCAGCCAAAGAGTTTACACACTGGAGTGGGTGGCTCTTCCATCTTGTGCCGGGTTGGCTTTTTGGTTTTCTAGAAGAGGTATGCCCTGTTCATTTTCTCCTTTTCCAGCAAGCCAAGATGCTTCTGCACAATATTTCCCTCCCTGTTGAGCACTGGATGCGAATGCTCTTGAGTTAGAGTTTTCCTTATCTGCATCAGCAATAGTAAAGGAGTTGGTGTCACCTTCCTACTTTTCCTATTCAGAGCTTTTAAGAATTAAAACCTCTGTTTTACGGATGCAAGGTTGCTTGCTGATAGCAGTCAGGGAGGAAGATCAACCTCATATCCATCTAGAGTTCTGTTGAATTGGCCCATTTTAACTTGGTCAGTGGGTGTAAGAATCCCTATATCACTAGGAAGTGTTCTGATTTCTCCTTAGAAGATGTGGTGGTAGATCTGAAAAGAAATGAGGTTCTGAATGAGACGTGATGGCCTGTGCCTCATGCTTCTCTCTTGCCACAGGTGACAAAGCCAACAGCCGTCTCTCCTCTGGTTCCCGCTGCTCCTGAAGAAGAAGCCCAAGAGGAGCAAATTGAGGTGGATGATCTCCACACTCCATCTTTGCCCACACCAGAGCCTGGATATCTTGAGCCTGTGAGTGCCAGTTATGAGCTGTACTGTCATTAGTGCAAGGCAGAGTTGCAACTTTTTGAGCAGCCAGCGCTTCCTGTTGCTGGCTGAGGATGCTGAGTGCTGGAGTCCTGCCAGGAGCTAGGGATTTCCTGAAGGCAGCATCCGCAGAACTTGGCCTTTGACCTGTGATGTTGAGGCCCCAAAGGGCTGGTGCCTCTGGGAGAGCATCTGTCTACTTGGCGCATGGAAACTCTGTCTCTCGGCTTGTGCTGCACTATGGCTGATGGCGTTTAAACCTGGTCTGGAATTTTCTGGAGTTCTTTTTACGTTCTACAAAGTCTTTTTGGCCCAGGTGTTTTTTGGCTTTTGATAAAGTGCTATGAGATGGTCTTTTGTCCATGAAGCTGTGAGGGAGCTGTTATTACCCCGAGATGACAAAGAAAGAAAGCGAGAAGGTATGGAGCCGCCTGGCGAGGCAAAAAATCAGAAGGGGCAAGTTTCTGTTGTTTCATTTAGTCATGAAGTCTGCAGCTTTGGCAAGTGCCATGTAAGCTGCAGTGGGGATGAAGCTGCAAGTACCTGACTTCTTTGTTTTGTTGCTCAGAATTGGAAGGCCATGTACTAATGGTCGATGTCTTATTAAAACTCAAATGGGAAAATCTGTGGCTGGGGAGCTGCGTGAGTTAAAAGGCCCCGGGGGTGCCATAGAAGATCAGCTGAAGAAGAGCCAGCCTGGGACCAGGTGTCCAGGACGGCCAAGGGCAAGGTGGCCTGTGCCAGTAGAAGTGGGGCAGCAGGAGCAGGGCAGTGAGCGTGGCCCTGTGCTGGGCAATGCTGCCGCCACAGCTGGAGTGCTGTGTGCACTTGTGGGCCCTGTGAAGCAGAAAGTCATGGAGGGGCTGCATTGTGTGCAGAGAAGGACAGGGAGCTGGGCAAGGGGTGGAGCACAAAGCCAGTGAGGAGGTGCTGAGGAGCTTTAGTCTGGACAATGGGAGGCAGAGGAGGAATCTTCAGACAGACGTTCATCAATCCCTGCATAACTGTGCTCACCACAAGGGCTGTTTCCCTCCTAAATATCCCCTCCCTGAATCTATGTCCTTAAAACGCTAGAATGGATGACACTTCAGTCTTGTGCCTTGTTGGCCTGTGGGCTTGTTGGCTTGTTGGTCTGCTAGGACAGGTTTGCTCTGTTCATTTTCTACTTTTCCAGCAAGCTAAGATGCTTCTGTATTGGAATATGAATCCCAATATAACCACTTAGATGGTGCCTGGGCCAGTTCTGACCCTCGCTGCTGGGCCAAAGGCAGCACTGTGGTGCTTTACCCCAGAGATACCTTGGCTGCTGGAGATTGCAGCAGGGCACTGGTGGAAGTCCAGGCTTTTCAGGAACTCCGTTTACCTCAGGAGAGAGAGCTTCTGGCGATGGTGAAGAGATGAAGGAGAGGATTCTGCTGGAGGGTTGCCAGATGTTTATTCCATGGGTACAGAGGTCTGAACCGGGGCAACTGCTGCCACCAGAAAGGAGGCCGCATGGTCTCATTAACCTTTTAAGCTCCAGGACAGGGGGAGGGGAGGGGACAGGTGAGCTACCAACCAGGTGAAAGGGGCAGGGTCTCAAGGGACTAGGGACACCTCTCCAATGTCCCCCAGGCCTGAGGGACCAGTCACACGATGCCTTGCTGGTATGTTAGCCGGATTGACAGGGCACACTCAGCAAGGGGTGAGGGGGAAGGGAGAAGGTATAGGCACACATGGGAAGGGACGCGGAAGTTTAAAACAGGACATTGCAACACACCGCAACACTTCTGCACATTGTTTCCTACCCTCTTCCAGCCCTGGATGAGATTGTGATTCAGTTTGAATTTTTCTTGTCTGCAGCAGCAGTAGCAAAGTCGTTGCTGTCACTTTCCTACTTCTCCAATTCACAGCTTTCTAAAACTAAGAGCTGCATTGTACAGAGAGAGCATTGCTTGTTGATAGCAGCTTGGTTGGGAATTGGCCCAATATAAAGTGGTTGGTGGGATTTAGAATCCCTATGTCGCTACGAATACTTCTGATTTCTCCGTAAAATTTGTGGTGGGACATTGGAATAGAAATGAAGTTCTGAGTGATAGGTGGCAGCCTGTGCCTCATGCTTCTCTCTTGTCATAGATGACAGAAGCAAGAGCCATCGCTCCTCTTGCTTCTGATGCTCCTGAAGAAGAAGCCCAAGAGGAGCAAATTAAGTTGGATGAGCGCCAGACTCCATCAGAGGCCAAACCAGAGCCTGGATATCCTGAGCCTGTAAGTGACAGCTAGTCTTGAGTTCAAGGAAGAGGCTCAAGTTTTGGAGCAGCCAGAACTTCCTGTTGCTGGCTGAGGATGCTGAGTGCTGGAGTCCTGCCAGGAGCCAGGGGTTTCCTTCAGGCAGTGACAGCAGAACTTGGCCTATGACCTGTGATGTTGAGGCCCCAAAGGGCTGGTGCCCCTGGGAAAGCATCTGGCTGCTTGGCTCAGGGACGCTCTGTTTCATGGCTTCTGCAGTGCAGTGGCTGTAGGCACAGGATGTAATGCTGTAGGGCACTGCTCTTTGTTTGTTTTGCGTTTTTCGACTGGTGTGTTTAACTTGTGAGTGTGGTCTTGAGTTTTCTTGACTTCTTCTTCAGTTCTACAAAGTCTTATGGACCAGGTGACTCTTTGCTTTTGACAAGCTGCAAGGAGATGGTTGTGTTGTCCGTGAAGTCCTGGGGTGCCATTTTTATTCTTTGTGGCCAAAGAAAGAAAGTGATTAGTTATGAAGCCTCCTTGTGAGGCAAGAAAGCAAAAAAGGGAAAGTTTCTATTGTTACATATAGTGATGAAGTCTGTAGCTTTGGGAAGTGCCTTGGAGGCTGGATTGGGGGTGAAGCTGCAAGTCCTTGACTGCTGTCATGTGTTGCTGAAGACAAGAAGGCCATCTCGAAATGCGAAATGCTATATTTGAAGGCAAATGGGAAACTCTGTGGCTGGGAAGCTGTATGAGTCAAAAGGCCCCATGAGCGCCATAGAAGATCAGATGAACAAGAGCCAGCCCTGGACAAGCTGTCCAAGAAGGCCAAGGGCATGGTGGGCTGTGTCAGCAGCAGTGGGGCAGCAGGAGCAGGGCAGTGAGCGTGGCCCTGTGCTGGGCAGTGCTGCGACCACAGCTGGAGTGCTGTGTGCACTTGTGGGGCCTGGGAAGCAGAAAGTCATGGACGGGCTGCCGTGTTTTCACAAAAAGACACAGGAGATTTGCAGGGCAATGGAGCACAAGCCCAGTGAGGAGTTGCTGAGGGAGCTTTAGTCTAGACAATGGCATGTTCATGAGGGACCTTCAGGCAGAAATACATCGATCGCTACAACACAGTGCTCAGCACAAAGGGTGTTTCCCTACTAAACCTGCTCTCAGTGCAACCAAAGGAATTTACACACTGGAGAGGGTGGCATTCCATCTTGTGCCGTGTTGGCTTTTTGGTTTTCTAGCAGAGGTATGCTCTGTTCATTTTCTCCTTATCCAGGAAGCCAAAATGCTTCCGCATAACATTTCCTGCCATTTTGAGAACTCGATGAGAATGGTATTGAGTTAGGGTTTTCCACAGCTGCAGCAGCAGTAGTAAAAGAGTTGGTGTCTCCTTCCTACTTTTCCCATTTAGAGCTATTAAAAACTAAAACCTCTCTTTTATGGATGCAATGTTGCTTGATGACAGCAGTCAGGGAGGAATATAAATCCTATATCCATCTAGACTCCTGTTGAATTAGTCCATTTTAACTTGGTCAGTGGGCATAAGAATCCCTATATCACTAGGAAGTGTTCTGATTTCTCCTTAGAAGATGTGGTGGTAGATCTGAAAGAAATGAGGTTCTGAAAGATAGGTCATGGCCTGTGCCTCATGCTTCTCTCTTGCCACAGCTGACAGAACCAACAGCCATCTCTCCTCTGGCTCCCGCTGCTCCTGAAGAAGAAGTCCAAGAGGAGCAAATTGATATGGATGAACGCCAGACTCCATCTTTGCCCACACCAGAGCCTGCATATCCTGAGCCTGTAAGTGGCAGCTGTGGGTTGTGCTGTCTTCGGTGCAAGTCAGAGGTGCAAATTTCAGAGCAGCCAGCGCTTCCTGTTGCTGGCTGAGGGTGCTGAGTGCTGGAGTCCTGTCAGCAGCTAGGGATTTCCTGCAGACAGGTACTGCAAGCAGAACTTGGCCTTTGACCTGTGATGTTGAGGCCCCAAAGGGCTGGTGCCCTTGGGAGACCATCACGCTGCTTGGCTCAGGGACGCTCTATTTCATGGCTTCTGCAGTGCAGTGGCTGTGGGCCCAAGTTGTAATGCTGTAGGTCAATGGTCTTTGTTTCTTTGTTTTCCAGTTTTGGAAAGGTGCGTTTAGCTTGTGAGTCTGGTCTGGAGTTTTCTTGAGTTCTTCTTCAGTTCTACCAAGTCTTTTGGACCAGATGACTTTTTGCTTTTGACAAGCTGCAAGGAGATGGTTGTGTTGTCCGTGAAGCTGTGAGGGGCCATTCTTATCCTGTGTGGCCAAAGAAAGAAAGTGATTAGTTATGAAGCCTCCTTGTGAGGCAAGAAAGCAGAAGGGGCAAGCTTCTGTTGTTGCATTTAGTGATGAAGTCTGTAGCTTTGGGAAGTGCCTTGGAGGCTGGATTGGGGGTGAAGCTGCAAGTCCTTGACTGCTGTCATGTGTTGCTGAAAAGAGGGAGGCCATCTCGAAATGCTAAATGCTATATTTGAAGGCAAATGGCCAACTCTGTGGCTGGGAAGCTGCATGAGCCAAAAGGCCCCATGAGCGCCATAGAAGATCAGTTGAACAAGACCCAGCCTGGGACCGGGTGTCCAAGAAGGCCAAGGGCTTGGTGGCTGTGTCAGCAGCAGTGGGGCAGCAGGAGCAGGGCAGTGAGCGTGGCCCTGTGCTGGGCAACGCTGCCGCCACAGCTGGAGTGCTGTGTGCACTCGTGGGCCCTGGGAAGCAGAAAGTCATGGAGAGGCTGCAGTGTTTTCACAGAAGGACACGGGAGCTGGGCAAGGGAATGGAGCACAAGCCCAGTGAGGAGGTGCTGAGGGAGCATTAGTCTGGACAATGGGAAGTTCATGAGGGACCTTCAGGCAGACATACATCGATCCCTACAACACAGTGCTCAGCACAAGGGCTGTTTCCCTATTAAAACTGCTCTCACTGCAACAAAGGGATTTACACACTGGAGAGGGTTACATTCCATCTTTTCCCGTGTTGGCTTTTTGGTTTTCTAGCAGAGGTATGCCCTGTTCATTTTCTCCTTTTCTATTATGCCAAGATGCTTCCACACAACATTTTCCTCCCTGTTGAGCACTGGATGAGAATGCTATAGAGTTAGGGTTTTCCACATCTGCAGCAGCAGTAGTAAAAGAGTTGGTGTGTCCTTCGTACTTTTCCTATTAAGACATATTAAGAACTAAATCCTCTGTTTGACGGATGCAACGTTGCTTGCTGCCAGTAGTCAGGGAGGAATATTAGCCCTATATCCATCTAGACTTCTGTTGAATTGGCCCATATAAATTTAGTAAGTGGGTGTAAGAATCCCTATATCACTAGGAAGTGTTCTGATTTCTGTTTAGAAGATGTGCTGGTAGATCTGAAAAGAAATGAGGTTCTGAATGATTTGTCATGGCCTGGACCTCATGCGTTTCTCTTGCCACAGGTGACAGAACCAACATCTGTCTCTCCTCTGGCTCCCGCTGCTCCTGAAGAAGAAGCCCAAGAGGAGCAATTTGAGATGGATGAATGCCAGACTCCATCATTGGTCACACCAGAGCCTGAATATTCTGAGCCTGTGAGTGACAGTTGTTGGTTGTGCTGTGCAAGGCAGAGGTGCAACTTTTGGAGCAGCCAGCGCTTTGTGTTGCTGGTTGAGGATGCTGAGTGCTGGAGTCCTTCCAGGAGCTAGGGATTTCCTGCAGGCAGCGTCAGCAGAACATGGCCTTTGACCTGTGATGTTGAGGCCCCAAAGGGCTGGTACCTCTGGGAGAGCATCTAGCTGCTTGGCTCAGGGAAGCTCTGTCTCTGGGCTTCTGCAGTGCCAAGGGCACACGTGGTAGTGCTGGAGGTCACAGACCTTTGTTTCTTTGTTTTCCCCTTTTGGAATGGTGTCTGTGGCTTGTGAGTCTGCTTTGCAATAATTCTTGCGTAATTATTCAGTTCTACGTAGTGTTTTGGGCCAGATGTCTTTTGGTTTTTGATAAGCTTCAAGGAAATGGTTGTGTTGTCCATGAACCTGTGGGGGGACATTCATATACTGTGTTGCCGAAGAAAGAAAGTGAGTAATTATGAAGCATCTGAGTGAAACAAGAAAGCAGAAGGGGCAAGTTTCTGTTGAGGCATTTAGTGATGAAGTCTGCAGCTTTGGCAGTTGCTTTAAAGCCTGGAATGCGGGTGAAGGTGCAAGTCCTTGACTGCTTTCTGGTGTTGCTCAGAACATGAAGGCCATCTAGAAATGGCTGATGCTGTATTTAAATTCAAATGGTCAAATCTGTGTCTGGGGAGCTGCGTTCCTCAGATGGCCCCAAGGGTGGGGGAAAAGATCAGATGAACAAGAGCCAGCCCTGGAAAAGTTGTCCAAGAAGGCCAAGGGCATGGAGGCCTGTGTCAGCAGCAGTGGGGCAGCAGGAGCAGGGCAGTGAGCGTGGCCCTGTGCTGGGCAGCGTTGCGACCACAGCTGGAGTGCTCTGTGCACTTGTGGGCCCTGGGAAGCAGCAAGTCCCTGAGGAGCTGCAGTGTGTGCAGAGAAGGACAAGGAGCTGGGCAAGGGAATGGAGCACAAGCCCAGTGAAGAGGTTCTGCGGGAGCTTTAGTCTGGATAATAATGGGAGGTTCATGAGGGACCTTCAGGCAGACTTCCATCAATCCCTACACAACAATGCTCACCACATGGACCATTTCCCTGCCAAACATCCCCTCACTGAATTTAAGTGCTTTAAAAACTGGAAAGGGTGACACTTCCATCTTGTGCCTTGGTGGCTTG
Organism: Zonotrichia albicollis; assembly: GCF_047830755.1. Classification (NCBI taxonomy): domain Eukaryota; kingdom Metazoa; phylum Chordata; class Aves; order Passeriformes; family Passerellidae; genus Zonotrichia; species Zonotrichia albicollis. The sequence continues at coordinate 77,656,306 of NC_133860.1, forward strand.
TGGGCTTGTTGGTTTGCAAGTAGAGGTTTTCCCTGATCATTTTCTTCTTTTCCAGCAAATAAGATGCTTTTCCACCACGTTTCCTACCCTTTTCCAGCCCTGGATGAGATTGACATCCAGTTAGAGATTTCCATGTCTTCTGCTGCAGTAGCAAAGAGTCTGGGTCTCCTTCCTACTTTTCCAAATAAGACCCTTCATGAATTTAAATTTCTGTTTTACGGATGAAACATTGCTTGCTGATAGACACCATGGAGAAATATCAACCCTATATCCATCTAGAGTTCTGTTGACTTGGCCCATTTTAATTTGGTCAGTGGTTGTAAGAATCCCTATATCACTAGGAAGTGTTCTGATTTCTCCTTAGTAGATGTGGTGGTAGATCTGAAAAGAAATGAGGTTCTGAATGATAGGTCATGGCCTGTCCCTCATGCGTCTCTCTTGCCACAGGTGACAGAACCAACAGCCATCTCTCCTCTGGCTCTCGCTGCTCCTGAAGAAGAGCAAGCACAAGAGGAGCAAATTGATATGGATGAACGCCAGACTCCATCTTTGCGCACACCACAGCCTGCATATTCCGAGCCCGTAAGTGCCAGTTTTGGGTGGTGCTGCCATTCGTGCAAGGCAGAGGTGCAACCTTTGGAGCAGGCAGCGCTTCCTGTTGCAGGATGAGGATGCTGAGTGTTGGAGTCTTGCCAGGAGCTGGGGATTTTCTACAGGCAGCATCAGCAGAACTTGGCCTTTGACCTGTGATGTTGAGGCCCCAAAGGGCTGGTGCCTCTGGGAGAGCATCTGGCTGCTTTGCTCAGGGAAGCTCTGTCTCTGGGCATCTGCTGAACTATGGCTGATAGCGTGTAAAACTGGTATGGAGTTTTCTTGACTCCTTCTTCAGTTCTACAAAGTCTTTTTGGCCCAGTTGTTTTTTGGGCTTTTGATTAGGTGCAATGAATTGATCCTTTGTCCATGAAGCTGTGGGGCCGCCATTATTACGCCAAGTTGTTAAAGAAGGAAAGTGAGCAGGAATGGAGCCACCTGGTGAGGGAAAAAATCAGAAAGGGCAAGTTTCTGTTGTTGCATTTAGTGATGAAGTCTGCATCTTTGGCAAGTGCCTTGTAAGCTGGAGTGGGGATGAAACTGCAAGTCCTTGACTGCATTGTATTTTTGCTCAGAAGAGGAAGGCCATCTACTAATGGTCGATATCTTATTAAAAGTCAAATGGGAAAATCTGTGGCTGGGGAGCTGCGTGAGTTAATAGGCCCCAGAGGTGCGGTAGAAGATCAGCTGCAAAAGAGCCAGCCTGGGACCAGGTGTCCAAGAAGGCCAAGGGCATGGTGGGCTGTGTCAGCAGCAGTGGGGCAGCAGGAGCAGGGCAGTGAGCGTGGCCCTCTGCTGGGAAGCGCTGCGGCCACAGCTGAAGTGCTGTGTGCACTTGTGGGCCCTGGGAAGCAGAAAGTCATGGAGGGGCTGAAGCGCGTGCACAGAAGGACAGGGGAGCTGGGCAAGGGAGTGCAGCACAAGGCCAGGGAGGATGTGCTGAGGGAGCTTTAGTCTGGACAATGGGAGGCAGACAAAGAATTTTCAGACAGACGTCCATCAATCCCTACATAACAGTGCTCACCACAAGGGCTGTTTCCCTACCAAATATTCCCTACCTGAATCTATGTCGTTTACATGCTGGAATGAGTGACACTCCAGTCTTGTGCCTTGTTGGCTTGTGGGCTTGTTAGGAGAGGTTTTCTCTCTTCAGTTTCTCCTTTTCCAGCAAGCTAAGATGCTTCTGCACATTATTTCCTGCCCTCTTCCAGCCCTGGATGAGATTGTGATTCAGTTTGAATTTTTCTTGTCTGCAGCAGCAGCAGCAAAGTCGTTGCTGACACTTTCCTACTTTTCCAATTCACAGCTTTCGAAAACTAAGAGCTGCATTGTACAGAGACAGCATTGCTTGTTGATAGCAGCTTGGGGGGGAATTGGCACAATATAAAGTAGTCAGTGGGACTTAGAATCCCCATGTCGCTACGAATACCTCTGATTTCTCCTTAAAATTTGTGGTGGGATATAGGAACAGAAATGAAGTTCTGAGTGATAGGTGGCAGCCTGTGCCTCATGCTTCTCTCTTGTCACAGATGACAGAATCAACAGCCATCCCACCTCTTGCTCCTGCTGCTCCTGAAGAAGAAGCCCAAGAGGAGCAAGTTGAGATGGATGAACGCCAGACTCCATCTTTGCCCACACCAGAGCCTGGATATCCTGACCCTGTGAGTGACAGCTGTGGGTTTTGCTATCTTTACTGCAAGGCAGAGGTGCAACTTTTGGAGCAGCCAGCACTTCCTGTTGCTGCCTAGGGATGCTGAGTGCTGGAGTGCTTCCAGGAACTAGAAGGCAGGAAGCCTTCTGCAGGCAGCGACAGCAGAACTTGGCCTTTGACCTGCGATGTTGAGGCCCCAAAAGGCTGGTGCCTCTGGGAGAGCATCTGGCTGCTTGGCACAGGGAAGCTCTGTCTCTGGGCTGCAGCTCTTCTATGGCCGAGGGCACATGTGGTAGCGCTGGAGGTCACGGACCTTTGTTTCTTTGTTTTCCCCTTTTGGAATGCTGTGTTATGCTTGTGAGACTCCTCTGCACTAATTCTTGTGTAATTCTTCAGTTCTGCGTAGTGTTTTGGGCCAGATGTCTTTTGGTTTTTGATAAGCTTCAAGGAAATGGTTGTGTTGTCCATGCACCTGTGGGGGGCAATTCTTACCTTTTGTTGCCGAAGAAAGAAAGTGAGTAGTTATGAAGCATCTGAGTGAGGCAAGAAAGCAGAAGGGGCAAGTTTCTGTTGAGGCATTTAGTGATGAAGTCTGCAGCTTTGGCAATTGCCTTAAGGCCTGGAATGCGGGTGAAGGTGCAAGTCCTTGAATGCTTTCTGGTGTTGCTCAGAACATAAAGGCCATCTAGAAATGGCTGATGCTGTATTTAAAGCCAAATGGTCAAATCTGAGCCTGGGGAGCTGCGTTCCGCAGAAGGCCCCAAGCGTGTGGTAAAAGATCAGCTGCACAAGAGCCAGCCTGGGACCAGGTGTCCAAGAAGGCCAAGGGCATGGAGGCCTGTGTCAGCAGCTGTGGGACAACAGGAGCAGGGCAGTGAGCGTGGCCCTGTGCTGGGCAGCGCTGCGGCCGCAGCTGGAGTGCTGTGCACTTGTGGGTCCCTTGGAAGCAGAAAGTCAAGGAGGGGCTGCAGTGTGTACAGAGAAGGACGGGAGCTGGGCAAGGGTGTGGAGCACAGGCCCAGGGAGGAGGTGCTGAGGGAGCTTTTCTCAGACAACAGGACGCTCCAGAGTGCTCTTCAGGCAGACTTCCATCCATCCCTACACAACAGTGCTCACCACACAGACCATTTCTCTACTAAACATCCTCCCACTGCATCCAAGTGCTTTAGACACTGGATTGGGTGACACTTCCATCTTGTGCCTTTTTAGCTTTTTGGCTTGTTGGTTTTCTTGGAGAGGTTTGCCTTGATCATTTTCTCTTTTTCCGGCAAGCCAAGATGCTTCAGCACACCATTTCCTGCTCCTTTTGCGGCACTGGATTACATTTTTATCCAGTTTGAAGTTTCCACATCTGCAGCTGCAGTCGCAAAGTCACTACTGTGACTTTCCTTCTTTTCATTCCAGAGCTGAAAGCTGCATTTTACAGAAACAAGGTTGTTTGCCGATAGCAGCCAGGGAGCAATATCAACCTCAAATGCATCTAGAGTTCTATTGAATTGGCCCATTTTAAACTGGTCAGTGGGGTTTATAATCCCGAAGTCACTATGAAATGTTCTGATTTCTCCTTAGAATTTAGGTAAGACATCTGAAAAGAAATGAGGTTCTAAATGACAGGTGACGGCCTGTCCCTCATGCTTCTCTCTTGCCACAGCTGACAGAACCAACAGCCGTCTCTCCCCTGGCTCCCGGAGAAGAAGCCCAAAAGGAGCAAATTGAGTTTGAGGAGCATCAGACTCCATCATTAGTCACACCAGAGCCTGGATATCCTGAGCCTGTAAGTGCCGGTTGTGGACTGTGCTGTCTTTAGTGCAAGGCAGAGGTGCAAGTTTCAAAGCAGCCAGCGCTTCCTGTTTCTGACTGAGTATGGTGAGTCCTGGAGTCCTTCCAAGAGGTCGTGATTTCCTTCAGGCAGCAACAGCAGAACTTGGCCTTTGACCTGTGATGCTGACGCCGCAAAGGGCTTGTGGCCCTGGGAGAGCATCACGCTGCTTTTCTGAGGGACGCTCTATTTCATGGCTTCTCCATCATAGCGCCTGTGGGGACAAGTTGTAATGCTGTAGGTCACTGGTCTTTGTTTCTTTGTTTTCCGGTTTTGGAAAGAGGTGTTTAGCTTGTGAGTCTGGTCTGGAGTTTTCTTGACTTCTTCTTCATTTCTGCAAAGTCTTTTGGACCAGGTGACTCTTTGCTTTTGACAAGCTGCAAGGAGATGGTTGTGTTGTCCGTGAAGCTGTGAGGGGCCATTCTTATCCTGTGTGGCCAAAGAAAGAAAGTGATTAGTTATGAAGCCTCCTTGTGAGGCAAGAAAGCAGAAGGGGCAAGCTTCTGTTGTTGCATTTAGTGATGAAGTCTGTAGCTTTGGGAAGTGCCTTGGAGGCTGGACTGGGGGTGAAGCTGCAAGTCCTTGACTGCTGTCATGTGTTGCTGAAAACAGGGAGGCCATCTCGAAATGCGAAATGCTATATTTGAAGGCAAATGGCCAACTCTGTGGCTGGGAAGCTGCATGAGTCAAAAGACTCCATGAGGGCCATGGAAGATCAGTTGAACAAGAGGCAGCCCTGGACAAGGTGTCCAAGAAGTCCAAGGGCATGGAAGCCTGTGTCAGCAGCAGTGGGGCAGCAGGAGCAGGGCAGTGAGCGTGGCCCTGTGCTGGGCAGCGTTGCGACCACAGCTGGAGTGCTGTGTGCACTTGTGGGCCCCTGGGATGCATAAAGACATGGAGAGGCTGCAGTGTTTTCACAGAAGGACACGGGAGCTGGGCAAGGGAATGGAGCACAAGCCCAGTGAGGAGGTGCTGGGGAAGCTTTAGTCTGGACAATGGGAGGGTCCTGAGGGACCTTCAGGCAGACTTACATCGATCCCTTCAACACAGTGCTCAGCACAAGGGCTGTTTCCCTATTAAACCTGGACTCACAACAGCCAAGGGGGGTACACACTGGAGAGGGTGTCTCTTCCATCTTGTGCCGTGTTGGCTTTTTGATTTTCTAGAAGAGGTATGCCCTGTTCATTTTCTCCTTTTCTATTATGCCAAGATGCTTCCGCACAACATTTCCCTCCCTGTTGAGCACTGGATGCCAATGCTCTCGAGTTAGAGTTTTCCTTATCTTCATCAGCAGCAGTAAAGGATTTTGTTGCTTCATTCTTTTCCTATTCAGAGGTATTAAGAACTAAAACCTCTGTTTTACGGATGCAAAGTTGCTTGCTGATAGCGGTCAAGGAGGAATATCAACCCTATATCCATCTAGAGTTCTGTTGAATTGCCCCATTTTAACGTGGTCAGAGGGACTTAGAATTGCTATATCACTATGAAGTGTTCTGGTTTCTCATTAGAAGATGTGGTGGTAGATCTGAAAAGAAATGAGGTTCTGAATGATTTGTCATGGCCTGTGCCTCATGCGTCTCTCTTGCCACAGGTGACAAAACCAACAGCCGTCTCTCCCCTGGATCCCGCTGCTCCTGTAGAAGAAGAAGAAGCCCAAGAGGAGAAAATTGAGATGGATGAACGCCAGACTTCCTCACTGGCCACACCAGAGCCTGCATATTCCGAGCCTGTAAGTGCCAGCTGTGGGTTGTACTGTCTTTATAGCAAGTCAGAGGTGCAAGTTTCAGAGCAGGCAGCGCTTCCTGTTGCTGGCTGAGGATGCTTAGTGCTGGAGTGCTTCAGGAGCTAGGGATTTCCTGCAGGCAGCGTCCGCAGAACTTGGCCTTTGACCTGTAACCTTAAGGCCCCAAAGGGCTGGTGCCTCTGGGAGACCATCTGGCTGCTGTGCTCGGGGAAGCTCTGTCTGTGGGCTTGTACTTTGCTATGGCCAATGGCATGTGAAACTGGTCTGGAGTTTTCTTGAGTTCTGCTTCACATCTACAAAGTCTTTTTGGCCAACTGTTTTTGGCTTTTGATATGGTGCGAGGAGATGGTTCTGCTGTCCATGGAGCTGTGGGGTCCATTTTTGTTCTGTCTGGCCAAACTAAGTGAGAAGTTATGAATCCTCCAAGTGAGGCAGGAAAGAAGAAGGGGCAAGTTTCTCTTGATGCATTTAGTGATGAAGACTGCAGCTTTGGCAAGTGCCTTGTAAGCTGGAGTGGGGATGAAACTGCAAGTCCTTGACTGCTGTCATGTGTTGCTGAAGACAAGAATGCCATCTGGAAAGGCTAAATGCTGTATTTGAAGGCAAATGGGCAACTCTGTGACTTGAGAGCTGCATGAGTCAAAAGGCCCCATGAGCGCCATAGAAGATCAGTCGAAAACGAGGCAGTCCTGGACAAGGTGTCCAAGGAGGCCAAGGGCATGGTGGCCTGTGTCAGCAGCAGTGGGGCAGCAGGAGCAGGGCAGTGAGCGTGGCCCTGTGCTGGGCAGCGCTGTGGCTGCAGCTGGAGTGCTGTGTGCACTTGTGGGGCCTGGGAAGCAGAAAGTCATGGAGGGGCTGCAGTGCGTGCAGAGGAGGACAGGGGAGCTGGGCAAGGGAATGGAGCACAAGCCCAGTGAGGATGTGCTGAGGGAGCTTTATTCTGGATAATGGGAGGCTCATGAGGGACCTTCAGGCAGACTTCCATCAATCCCTACACAACAGTGCTCACCACACGGACCATTTCCCTGCCAAACATCCCCTCACTGAATTTAAGTGCTTTAAACACTGGAATGGGTGACACTTCCATCTTGTGCCTTGGTGGCTTGTTGGCTTGTTGGTTTGCTAGTAGAGGTTTTCCCTGATCATTTTCTTCTTTTCCAGCAAGTAAGATGCTTTTCCACCATGTTTCCTACCCTTTTCCAGCCCTGGATGAGATTGACATCCAGTTACAGTTTTCCATGTCTTCCTCTGCAGTAAAAAAGACTCTGGGTCTCCTTCCTACTTTTCCAAATCAGATCCTTCAAGAACTTAAAATTCTGTTTTACAGAGGCAACATTGCTTGCTGATAGCCACCATGGAGGAATATCAACCCTATATCCATCTAGAGTTCTGTTGAATTGGCCCATTTTAATTTGATCAGTGGGTGTAAGAATCCCTATATCACAAGGAAGTGTTCTGATTTCTCTTTAGAAGATGTGGTGGTAGATCTGAAAAGAAATGAGGTTCTGAATGATAGGTCATGGCCTGTGCCTCGTGCTTCTCTCTTGCCACAGGTGACAGAACCAACAGCCGTCTCTCCTCTGGCTCCCGCTGCTCCTGAAGAAGAAGCCCAAGTCGAGCAAATTGAGATGGATGAACGCCAGACTCCATCTTCACCCACACCTGAGCCTGGATATCCTGACCCTGTAAGTGCCTGTCGAGAGTTCTGCTGTCTTTAGTGCAAGGCCGAGGTGCAAACTTTGGAGCAGGCAGCGCTTCCTGTTGCTGGCTGAGGATGCTGAGTGCTGGAGTCCTGCCAGGAGCTGGGATTTCCAGCAGGCAGCGTCAGCAGAACATGGCCTTTGACCTGTGATGTTGAGGCCCCAAAGGGCTGGTACCTCTGGGAGAGCATCTAGCTGCTTGGCTCAGGGAAGCTCTGTCTCTGGGCTTCTGCAGTGCCAAGGGCACACGTGGTAGTGCTGGAGGTCACAGACCTTTGTTTCTTTGTTTTCCCCTTTTGGAATGGTGTCTGTGGCTTGTGAGTCTGCTTTGCAATAATTCTTGCGTAATTATTCAGTTCTACGTAGTGTTTTGGGCCAGATGTCTTTTGGTTTTTGATAAGCTTCAAGGAAATGGTTGTGTTGTCCATGAACCTGTGGGGGGACATTCATATACTGTGTTGCCGAAGAAAGAAAGTGAGTAATTATGAAGCATCTGAGTGAAACAAGAAAGCAGAAGGGGCAAGTTTCTGTTGAGGCATTTAGTGATGAAGTCTGCAGCTTTGGCAGTTGCTTTAAAGCCTGGAATGCGGGTGAAGGTGCAAGTCCTTGACTGCTTTCTGGTGTTGCTCAGAACATGAAGGCCATCTAGAAATGGCTGATGCTGTATTTAAATTCAAATGGTCAAATCTGTGTCTGGGGAGCTGCGTTCCTCAGATGGCCCCAAGGGTGGGGGAAAAGATCAGATGAACAAGAGCCAGCCCTGGAAAAGTTGTCCAAGAAGGCCAAGGGCATGGAGGCCTGTGTCAGCAGCAGTGGGGCAGCAGGAGCAGGGCAGTGAGCGTGGCCCTGTGCTGGGCAGCGTTGCGACCACAGCTGGAGTGCTGTGTGCACTTGTGGGCCCTGGGAAGCAGCAAGTCCCTGAGGAGCTGCAGTGTGTGCAGAGAAGGACAAGGAGCTGGGCAAGGGAATGGAGCACAAGCCCAGTGAAGAGGTTCTGCGGGAGCTTTAGTCTGGATAATAATGGGAGGTTCATGAGGGACCTTCAGGCAGACTTCCATCAATCCCTACACAACAATGCTCACCACATGGACCATTTCCCTGCCAAACATCCCCTCACTGAATTTAAGTGCTTTAAAAACTGGAAAGGGTGACACTTCCATCTTGTGCCTTTTTAGCTTTTTGGCTTGTTGGTTTTCTTGGAGAGGTTTGCCTTGATCATTTTCTCTTTTTCCGGCAAGCCAAGATGCTTCAGCACACCATTTCCTGCTCCTTTTGCGGCACTGGATTACATTTTTATCCAGTTTGAAGTTTCCACATCTGCAGCTGCAGTCGCAAAGTCACTACTGTGACTTTCCTTCTTTTCATTCCAGAGCTGAAAGCTGCATTTTACAGAAACAAGGTTGTTTGCCGATAGCAGCCAGGGAGCAATATCAACCTCAAATGCATCTAGAGTTCTATTGAATTGGCCCATTTTAAACTGGTCAGTGGGGTTTATAATCCCGAAGTCACTATGAAATGTTCTGATTTCTCCTTAGAATTTAGGTAAGACATCTGAAAAGAAATGAGGTTCTAAATGACAGGTGACGGCCTGTCCCTCATGCTTCTCTCTTGCCACAGCTGACAGAACCAACAGCCGTCTCTCCCCTGGCTCCCGGAGAAGAAGCCCAAAAGGAGCAAATTGAGTTTGAGGAGCATCAGACTCCATCATTAGTCACACCAGAGCCTGGATATCCTGAGCCTGTAAGTGCCGGTTGTGGACTGTGCTGTCTTTAGTGCAAGGCAGAGGTGCAAGTTTCAAAGCAGCCAGCGCTTCCTGTTTCTGACTGAGTATGGTGAGTCCTGGAGTCCTTCCAAGAGGTCGTGATTTCCTTCAGGCAGCAACAGCAGAACTTGGCCTTTGACCTGTGATGCTGACGCCGCAAAGGGCTTGTGGCCCTGGGAGAGCATCACGCTGCTTTTCTGAGGGACGCTCTATTTCATGGCTTCTCCATCATAGCGCCTGTGGGGACAAGTTGTAATGCTGTAGGTCACTGGTCTTTGTTTCTTTGTTTTCCGGTTTTGGAAAGAGGTGTTTAGCTTGTGAGTCTGGTCTGGAGTTTTCTTGACTTCTTCTTCATTTCTGCAAAGTCTTTTGGACCAGGTGACTCTTTGCTTTTGACAAGCTGCAAGGAGATGGTTGTGTTGTCCGTGAAGCTGTGAGGGGCCATTCTTATCCTGTGTGGCCAAAGAAAGAAAGTGATTAGTTATGAAGCCTCCTTGTGAGGCAAGAAAGCAGAAGGGGCAAGCTTCTGTTGTTGCATTTAGTGATGAAGTCTGTAGCTTTGGGAAGTGCCTTGGAGGCTGGATTGGGGGTGAAGCTGCAAGTCCTTGACTGCTGTCATGTGTTGCTGAAAACAGGGAGGCCATCTCGAAATGCGAAATGCTATATTTGAAGGCAAATGGCCAACTCTGTGGCTGGGAAGCTGCATGAGTCAAAAGACTCCATGAGGGCCATGGAAGATCAGTTGAACAAGAGGCAGCCCTGGACAAGGTGTCCAAGAAGTCCAAGGGCATGGAAGCCTGTGTCAGCAGCAGTGGGGCAGCAGGAGCAGGGCAGTGAGCGTGGCCCTGTGCTGGGCAGCGTTGCGACCACAGCTGGAGTGCTGTGTGCACTTGTGGGCCCCTGGGATGCATAAAGACATGGAGAGGCTGCAGTGTTTTCACAGAAGGACACGGGAGCTGGGCAAGGGAATGGAGCACAAGCCCAGTGAGGAGGTGCTGGGGAAGCTTTAGTCTGGACAATGGGAGGGTCCTGAGGGACCTTCAGGCAGACTTACATCGATCCCTTCAACACAGTGCTCAGCACAAGGGCTGTTTCCCTATTAAACCTGGACTCACAACAGCCAAGGGGGGTACACACTGGAGAGGGTGTCTCTTCCATCTTGTGCCGTGTTGGCTTTTTGATTTTCTAGAAGAGGTATGCCCTGTTCATTTTCTCCTTTTCTATTATGCCAAGATGCTTCCGCACAACATTTCCCTCCCTGTTGAGCACTGGATGCCAATGCTCTCGAGTTAGAGTTTTCCTTATCTTCATCAGCAGCAGTAAAGGATTTTGTTGCTTCATTCTTTTCCTATTCAGAGGTATTAAGAACTAAAACCTCTGTTTTACGGATGCAAAGTTGCTTGCTGATAGCGGTCAAGGAGGAATATCAACCCTATATCCATCTAGAGTTCTGTTGAATTGCCCCATTTTAACGTGGTCAGAGGGACTTAGAATTGCTATATCACTATGAAGTGTTCTGGTTTCTCATTAGAAGATGTGGTGGTAGATCTGAAAAGAAATGAGGTTCTGAATGATTTGTCATGGCCTGTGCCTCATGCGTCTCTCTTGCCACAGGTGACAAAACCAACAGCCGTCTCTCCCCTGGATCCCGCTGCTCCTGTAGAAGAAGAAGAAGCCCAAGAGGAGAAAATTGAGATGGATGAACGCCAGACTTCCTCACTGGCCACACCAGAGCCTGCATATTCCGAGCCTGTAAGTGCCAGCTGTGGGTTGTACTGTCTTTATAGCAAGTCAGAGGTGCAAGTTTCAGAGCAGGCAGCGCTTCCTGTTGCTGGCTGAGGATGCTTAGTGCTAGAGTGCTTCAGGAGCTAGGGATTTCCTGCAGGCAGCGTCCGCAGAACTTGGCCTTTGACCTGTAACCTTAAGGCCCCAAAGGGCTGGTGCCTCTGGGAGACCATCTGGCTGCTGTGCTCGGGGAAGCTCTGTCTGTGGGCTTGTACTTTGCTATGGCCAATGGCATGTGAAACTGGTCTGGAGTTTTCTTGAGTTCTGCTTCACATCTACAAAGTCTTTTTGGCCAACTGTTTTTGGCTTTTGATATGGTGCGAGGAGATGGTTCTGCTGTCCATGGAGCTGTGGGGTCCATTTTTGTTCTGTCTGGCCAAACTAAGTGAGAAGTTATGAATCCTCCAAGTGAGGCAGGAAAGAAGAAGGGGCAAGTTTCTCTTGATGCATTTAGTGATGAAGACTGCAGCTTTGGCAAGTGCCTTGTAAGCTGGAGTGGGGATGAAACTGCAAGTCCTTGACTGCTGTCATGTGTTGCTGAAGACAAGAATGCCATCTGGAAAGGCTAAATGCTGTATTTGAAGGCAAATGGGCAACTCTGTGACTTGAGAGCTGCATGAGTCAAAAGGCCCCATGAGCGCCATAGAAGATCAGTTGAAAACGAGGCAGTCCTGGACAAGGTGTCCAAGGAGGCCAAGGGCATGGTGGCCTGTGTCAGCAGCAGTGGGGCAGCAGGAGCAGGGCAGTGAGCGTGGCCCTGTGCTGGGCAGCGCTGTGGCTGCAGCTGGAGTGCTGTGTGCACTTGTGGGGCCTGGGAAGCAGAAAGTCATGGAGGGGCTGCAGTGCGTGCAGAGGAGGACAGGGGAGCTGGGCAAGGGAATGGAGCACAAGCCCAGTGAGGATGTGCTGAGGGAGCTTTATTCTGGATAATGGGAGGCTCATGAGGGACCTTCAGGCAGACTTCCATCAATCCCTACACAACAGTGCTCACCACACGGACCATTTCCCTGCCAAACATCCCCTCACTGAATTTAAGTGCTTTAAACACTGGAATGGGTGACACTTCCATCTTGTGCCTTGGTGGCTTGTTGGCTTGTTGGTTTGCTAGTAGAGGTTTTCCCTGATCATTTTCTTCTTTTCCAGCAAGTAAGATGCTTTTCCACCATGTTTCCTACCCTTTTCCAGCCCTGGATGAGATTGACATCCAGTTACAGTTTTCCATGTCTTCCTCTGCAGTAAAAAAGACTCTGGGTCTCCTTCCTACTTTTCCAAATCAGATCCTTCAAGAACTTAAAATTCTGTTTTACAGAGGCAACATTGCTTGCTGATAGCCACCATGGAGGAATATCAACCCTATATCCATCTAGAGTTCTGTTGAATTGGCCCATTTTAATTTGATCAGTGGGTGTAAGAATCCCTATATCACAAGGAAGTGTTCTGATTTCTCTTTAGAAGATGTGGTGGTAGATCTGAAAAGAAATGAGGTTCTGAATGATAGGTCATGGCCTGTGCCTCGTGCTTCTCTCTTGCCACAGGTGACAGAACCAACAGCCGTCTCTCCTCTGGCTCCCGCTGCTCCTGAAGAAGAAGCCCAAGTCGAGCAAATTGAGATGGATGAACGCCAGACTCCATCTTCACCCACACCTGAGCCTGGATATCCTGACCCTGTAAGTGCCTGTCGAGAGTTCTGCTGTCTTTAGTGCAAGGCCGAGGTGCAAACTTTGGAGCAGGCAGCGCTTCCTGTTGCTGGCTGAGGATGCTGAGTGCTGGAGTCCTGCCAGGAGCTGGGATTTCCAGCAGGCAGCGACAGCAGAACTTGGGCTTTCACCTGTGATTTGAGGCCCCAAAGGGCTGGTGCCTCTGGGAGAGCATCTGGCTGATTGGCTCAGGGAAGCTCTGTCTCTGGGCTTCTGCTTCACTGTGGCCGATGGCATGTGAAACTAGACTGGAGTTTTCTGGAGTTCTTCTTCAGTTCTACAAAGTCTTTTTGGCCCAGGTGTTTTTTTGCCTTTTAATGTGTTGCAATGAATTGGTCTTTTGTCCATGAAGCTGTGGGGGAGCCATTATTACCCTGAGTTGCCAAAGAAGGAAAATGAGCAGGTATGCAGGTGCCTGGTGAGGCAAGAAAGAAGAAGGGGCAAGTTTCTGTTGTTGCATTTAGTGATGAAGTCTGTAGCTTTGGGAATTGCCTTGTAAGCTGGTGTGGGGATGAAACTGCAAGTCCTTGACTGCATTTTCTTTTTGCTCAGAAGAGGAAGGCCATCTACTAATGGTCGATGTCCTATTAAAAGTCAAATGGGAAAATCTGTGGCTTGGGAGCTGCGTGAGTTAAAAGGCTCCAGGGCTGCGGTGGAAGATCAGCTGCACAAGAGCCAGCCTGGGACCAGGTGTCCAAGAAGGCCAAGGGCATGGTGGCCTGTGTCAGCAGCACTGGGGCAGCAGGAGCAGGGCAGTGAGCGTGGCCCTGTGCTGGGCAGTGCTGCCGCCACAGCTGGAGTGCTGTGTGCACCTGTGGGCCCTGGGAAGCACAAAGTCATGGAGGGGCTGCACTGTGTGAAGAGAAAGACAAGGGAGCTGGGCAAGGGAGTGCAGCACAAGGCCAGGGAGGATGTGCTGAGGAGCTTTAGTCTGGACAATGGGAGGCAGACAAAGAATCTTCAGACAGACGTCCATCAATCCCTACATAACAGTGCTCACCACAAGGGCCATTTCCCTACCAAATATTCCCTCCCTGAATCTATGTTGTTTACACGCTGGAATGGGTGACACTTCAGTCTTGTGCCTTGTTGGCCTGTGGGCTTGTTAGCTTGTTGGTTTGCTAGGAGAGGTTTGCCCTGATCATTTTGTCCTTTTGCAGCAAGCAAGCCAAGATGCTTCTGCACATTGTTTCCTACCAACTTCTAGCCCTGGATGAGATTGTGATTCAGTTTGAATTTTTCTTGTCTGCAGCAGTAGTAGCAAAGGCCTTGCTGACACTTTCCTACTTTTCCAATTCACAGCTTTCAAAATCTAAGAGCTGCATTGTACAGAGACAGCATTGCTTGTTGATAGCAGCTAGGGAGGAATTGGCCCCATATAAAGTGTTCGGTGTGACTTAGAATCCCCATGTCGCTACGAATACTTCTGATTTCTCCGTAAAATTTGTGGTGGGACATAGGAATAGAAATGAAGTTCTGAGTGATAGGTGGCAGCCTGTGCCTCATGCTTCTCTCTTGCCACAGCTGACAGAACCAACAGCCATCCCTCCTCTTGCTCCTGATGCTCCTGAAGAAGAAGTCCAAGAGGAGCAAATTGAGATGGATGAACGCCAGACTCCATCTTTGCCCACACCAGAGCCTGGATATCCTGACCCTGTGAGTGCCAGTCGTGAGTTGTGCTGTCTTTGGTGCAAGGCAGAGGTGCAACTTTTGGAGCAGCCAGCACTTCCTGTTGCTGCCTAGGGATGCTGAGTGCTGGAGTTCTGCCAGGAGCTAGGGATTTCCTGCAGGCAGCATCAGCAGAACTTGGCCTTTGCCCTGTGATGTTGAGGCCCCAAAGGGCTGGTGCCTCTGGGAGAGCATCTGGCTGCTTGGCTCAGGGACGCTCTGTCTCTGGGCTTCTGCAGTGCTGTGGCCGATGGCACGCCTTGTAATGCTGGAGGCAACAGACCTTTGTTTCTTTGTTTTCTCCTTTTGGAATTGTGTGTTTGGCTTGTGAGACTGCTCTGCAATAATTCTTGTGTAATTCTTCAGTTCTACGAAGACTTTTGGGCCAGATGTCTTTTGGTTTTTGATAAGCTTAAAAGAAATGTTTGTGTTGTCCATTAACCTGTGGGAAGCTATTCTTATCCTATGTTGCCGAAGAAAGAAAGTGAGTAATTATGAAGCATCTGAGCGAGGCAAGAAAGCGGAAGGGGCAAGTTTCTGTTGAGGCATTTAGTGATGAAGTCTGCAGCTTTGGCAATTGCCTTAAGGCCTGGAGGGCGGGGGAAAGTGCAAATCCTTGACTGCTTTCTGGTGTTGCTCAGAACATAAAGGCCATCTAGAAATGGCTAAAGCTGTATTTAAAGTCAAATGGTCAAACCTGTGCCTGTGGAGCTGCGTTCCTCAGAAGGCCCCAAGCGTGCGGTAGAAGATCAGATGAACAAGAGCCAGCGCTGGACAAGGTGTCCAAGAAGGCCAAGGGCATGGAGGCCTGTGTCAGCAGCAGTGAGGCAGCAAAGGCAGGGCAGTGAGCGTGGCCCTGTGCTGGGCAGCGCTGTGGCCACAGCTGGAGTGCTCTGTGCAGTTGTGGGCCGTGGGAAGCAGAAAGTCAAGGAGGGGCTGCAGTGTGTACAGAGAAGGACAGTGTTGCTGGCCATGGGTGTGGAGCACAGGCCCAGGGAGGAGGTGCTGAGGGTGTTTTTCTCAGACAACAGGACGCTCCAGAGTGCTCTTCAGGCAGACTTCCATCCATCCCTACACGACAGTACTCACCACACAGACCACTTCTCTATTAAACATCCTCCCACTGCATCCAAGTGCTTTAGACACTGGAGTGGGTGACACTTCCATCTTGTGCCTTTTTAGCTTGTTGGCTTGTTGGTTTGCTAGGAGAGGTTTGCCCTGATCATTTTCTCTTTTTCCGGCAAGCCAAGATGCTTGAGAACAGAGTTTCCTGCTCCTTTTGCGACACTGGATTACATTTTGATCCAGTTTGAAGTTTCCACATCTGCAGCTGCAGTTGCAAAGTCATTACTGTGGCTTTCCTACTTTTCATTCCAGAGCCTAAAGCTGCATTTTACAGAAACAAGGTTGTTTGCAGATAGCAGCCAGGGAGCAATATCAACCTCAAATACATCTAGAGTTCTATTGAATTGGCCCATTTTAAACTGGTTGGTGGGATTTATAATCCCTATGTCACTATGAAATGTTCTGATTTCTCCTTAGAATTTAGGTAAGACATCTGAAAAGAAATGAGGTTCTAAATGACAGGTGACGGCCTGTCCCTCATGCTTCTCTCTTGCCACAGCTGACAGAACCAACAGCCGTCTCTCCCCTGGCTCCTAAAGAAGAAGCCCAAGAGCAGAAAATTGAATTTGAGGAGCACCAGACTCCATCATTGGCCACACCACAGCCTGGATATCCTGAGCCTGTAAGTGCCGGTTGTGGACTGTGCTGTCTTTAGTGCAAGGCAGAGGTGTAAGTTTCAAAGCAGCCAGCGCTTCCTGTTGCTGGCTGAGGATGCTGAGTCCTGGAGTCCTTCCAAGAGATCGTGATTTCCTTCAGGCAGCGACAGCGGAACTTGGCCTTTGACCTGTGATGTTGACGCCGCAAAGGGCTTGTGGCCCTGGGAGAGCATCACGCTGCTTCGCTCAGGGATGCTCTATTTCATGGCTTCTGCATCGTAGTGGCTGTGGGGACAAGTTGCAATGCTGTCTTTGTTTGTTTTCTGGTTTTGGAAGGAGGTGTTTTGCTTTGAAGTCTGGTCTGGAGTTTTCTTGAATTCTTCTTCAGTTCTACCAAGTCTTTTGGACCAGGTGACTCTTTGCTTTTGACAAGCTGCAAGGAGATGGTTGTGTTGTCCATGGAGCTGTGGGGGGCCATTCTTATCCTGTGTGACCAAAGAAAAAAGTGAGTAGTTATGGAGCCTCCTTGTGAGGCAAGAAAGCAGAAGGGGCAAGTTTCTGTTGTTGCATTTAGTGATGAAGTCTGTAGCTTTGGGAAGTGCCTTGGAGGCTGGATTGGGGGTGAAGCTGCAAGTCCTTGACTGCTGTCATGTGTTGCTGAAAACAGGGAGGCCATCTCGAAATGCTAAATGCTATATTTGAAGGCAAATGGCCAACTCTGTGGCTGGGAAGCTGCATGAGTATAAAGACCCCATGAGAGCCATAGAAGATCAGATGAACAAGAGCCAGCCCTGGAGAAGGTGTCCAAGAAGGCCAAGGGCATGGTGGCTGTGTCAGCAGCAGTGGGGCAGCAGGAGCAGGGCAGTGAGCGTGGCCCTGTGCTGGGCAGCGTTGCGGCCACAGCTGGAGTGCTGTGTGCACTTGTGGGTCCTGGGAAGCAGAAAGTGATGCAGGGCCTGCAGTGTTTTCACACAAGGATACAGGAGCTAGACAAGGGTATGGAGCACAAGCCCAGTGAGGATGTGCTGAGGGAGCTTTAGTCTGGACAATGGGAGGTTCATGAGGGACCGTCAGACTGACTTCTATCGATTGCTACAACACATTGCTCAGCACAAGGGCTGTTTCCCTATTAAACCAGGTCTCACAGCTTCCAAGGGGGTTACACACTGGAGTGGGTGGCTCTTCCCTCTTGTGCTATGTTGGCTTTTTGGTTTTCTAGCAGAGGTATGCCCTGTTCATTTTCTCCTTGTCCAGCAAACCAAGATGCTTCCGCACAACATTTCCCTCCCTGTTGAGCACTGGATGCAAATGCTCTCGAGTTAGAGTTTTCCTTATCTGCATCAGCAGCAGTACAGGAGTTGGTGTGTCCTTCGTACTTTTCCTATTAAGGCCTACTCAGAACTAATACTTCTGTTTTACGGATGCAAAGTTGCTTGCTGATAGCAGTCAGGGAGGAATATCAACCTCATATCCATCTAGAGTTCTGTTGAATTGGCCCATTTTAACTTGGTCAGTGGGTGTAAGAATCCCTATATCACTAGGAAGTGTTCTGATTTCTCATTAGAAGATGTGGTGGTAGATCTGAAAAGAAATGAGGTTCTGAATGAGACGTGATGGCCTGTGCCTCATGCTTCTCTCTTGCCACAGGTGACAGAACCAACAGCCGTCTCTCGCCTGGCTCCCGCTGCTCCTGTAGAAGAAGAAGCCCAAGAGGAGCAAATTGAGATGGATGAAAGCCAGACTCGATCACTGGCCACACCAGAGCCTGCATATTCCGAGCCCGTAAGTGCCAGTTGTGGGTTGTACTGTCTTTAGAGCAAGGCAGAGGTGCAACTTTTGCAGCAGCCAGCACTTCCTGTTGCTGGCTGATGATGCTGAGTGCTGGAGTGCTGCCAGGAGCTAGGGATTTCCTGCAGGCAGCGTCCGCAGAACTTGGCCTTTGACCTGTAACCTTAAGGCCCCAAAGGGCTGGTGCCTCTGGGAGACCATCTGGCTGCTGTGTTCAGGGAAGCTCTGTCTCTGGCCTTGTACTTCGTTATGGCCAATGGCATGTGAAACTGGTCTGGAGTTTTCTTGAGTTCTGCTTCACATCTACAGAGTCTTTTTGGCCAACTGATTTTGGCTTTTGATATGGTGCGAGGAGATGATTCTGCTGTCCGTGCAGCTGTGGGGTCCATTCTTGTTCTGTCTGGCCAAACAAGGAAAGTGAGAAGTTATGAATTCTCCAAGTGAGGCAAGAAAGAAGGGGCTAGTTTCTGTTGATGCATTTAGTGATGAAGACTGCAGCTTTGGCAAGTGACTTGTGGGCTGCAGTAAGTGTAAAGCTACAAGTGCTTGACTGCTGTCATGCGTTGCTGAAGACAGGAATGCCATCTGGAAAGCCTAAATGCTGTATTTGAAAGCAAATGGGCAACTCTGTGGCTGGAGAGCTGCATGAGTCAAAAGGCCCCATGAGCGCCATAGAAGATCAGTTGAAAACGAGGCAGCCCTGGACAAGGTGTCCAAGGAGGCCAAGGGCAATGGTGGGCTGTGTCAGCAGCAGTCGGGCAGCAGGAGCAGGGCAGTGAGCGTGGCCCTGTGCTGGGCAGCACTGTGGCTGCAGCTGGAGTGCTGTGTGCACTTGTGGGTCCAGGGAAGCAGAAAGTCATGGAGGGGCTGCAGTGTGTGCAGAGGAGGACAGGAGAGCTGGGCAATGCTAAGGGAACACAAGCCCAGG
Source organism: Zonotrichia albicollis (assembly GCF_047830755.1). Lineage (NCBI taxonomy): Eukaryota > Metazoa > Chordata > Aves > Passeriformes > Passerellidae > Zonotrichia > Zonotrichia albicollis. The sequence continues at coordinate 77,675,160 of NC_133860.1, forward strand.
GAGGAGGTGCTGAGGGATCTTTAGGGAGATTCTTGAGGGACTTTCAGGCAGACTTCCATCAATCCCTACACAACATGGACCATTTCCCTGTCAAACATCCCCTCACTGAATTTAAGTGCTTTAGACACTGGAATGGGTGACACTTCCATCTTGTGCCTTGGTGGCTTGTTGTCTTGTTGGTTTGCTAGGAGAGCTTTGCTCTGATCATTTTCTCCTTTTCCAGCAAGTAAGATGCTTTTCCCCCATGTTTCCTACCCTTTTCCAGCCCTGGATGAGATTGACATCCAGTTACAGTTTTCTACGTCTTCTGCTGAAATAGCAAAGAGTCTGGATCTCCTTCCAACTTTTCCAAATCAGAGCTTTCAAGAACTTAAAGTTCTGTTTTAAAGAGGCAACATTGCTTGCTGATAGCCACAATGGAGGAATATCAACCCTATATGCATCTAGAGTTCTGTTGAATTGGTCCATTTAAATTTGGTCAGTGGGTGTAAGAATCCCTATATCACTAGGAATTGTTCTGATTTCTCCTTAGAAGATGTGCTGGTAGATCTGAAAAGAAATGAGGTTCTGAATGATAGGTCATGGCCTGTCCCTCATGCTTCTCTCTTGCCACAGCTAACAGAACCAACAGCCATCACTCCATTGGCTCTCGCTGCTCCTGAAGAAGAAGCCCAAGAGGAGCAAATTGAGATGGATGAACGCCAGACTCCATCTTTGCCCACACCAGAGCCTGGATATCCTGAGCCTGTGAGTGCGAGTCGTGAGTTGTGTTGTCTTTGGTGCAAGGCATACGGGCAAGTTTCAGAGCAGACAGCGCTTCCTGTTGCTGCCTAGGGATGCTGAGTGCTGGAGTTCTGCCAGGAGCTAGGGATTTCCAACAGGCAGCATCAGCAGAACTTGGCCTTTGCCCTGTGATGTTGAGGCCCCAAAGAGCTCGTGCCTCTGGGAGAGCATCTGGCTGCTTGGCTCAGGGAAGCTCTGTCTCTGGGCTTCTTCAGCACTGTGGCCGATAGCATGTTAAACTGGTCTGGAGATTTCTGTAGTTCTTCAGTTCTACAAAGTCTTTTTGGCCCAGGTGTTTTTTTTGGCTTTTGATAAGGTGCAATTAATTGGTCTTTTGTCCATGAAGCTGTGGGGGAGCCATTATTACTCCGAGTTGCCAAAGAAAGAAAGTGAGAAGGTATGGAGCCGCCTGGTGAGGCAAAAAATCAGAAGGGGCAAGTTTCTGTTGTTGCATTTAGCGATGAAGTCTGCAGCTTTGACAAGTGCCTTGTAAGCTGGAGTGGGGATGAAACTGCAAGTCCTTGACCGCATTGTCTTGTTGCTCAGAATTGGAAGGCCATCTACTAATGGTCGATGTCTTATAAAAAGTCAAATGGGAAAATCTGTGGCTGGGAAGTTGCGTGAGTTAAAAGGCCCCAGGGGTGCGGTGGAAGATTAGCTGCACAAGAGCCAGCCTGGGACCAGGTGTCCAAGAAGGCCAAGGGCAAGGTGGCCTGTGTCAGCAGCAGTGGGGCAGCAGGAGCAGGGCAGTGAGCGTGGCCCTGTGCTGGGCAGTGCTGCCGCCACAGCTGGAGTGCTGTGTGCACCTGTGGGCCCTGGGAAGCAGAAAGTCATGGAGGGGCTGCAATGTGTGCAGAGAAGGACAGGGGAGCTTGGCAAGGAGTTGAGCACAATGCCGGGGAGGATGTGCTAAGGAGCTTTAGTCTGGACAATGGGAGGCAGACAAGGAATCTTCAGACAGACATCCACCAATCCCTACATAACAGTGCTCACCACAAGGGCCGTTTCCCTACCAAATATCCCCTTCCTGAATCTATGTCGTTTATATGCTGGAATGGGTGACATTTCAGTCTTGTGACTTGTTGGCTTGTGGGCTTGTTAGGAGAGGTTTGGTCTCTTCAGTTTCTCCTTTTCCAGCAAGCTAAGATGCTTCTGCACATTGTTTCCTACCCTCTTCCAGCCCTGGATGAGATTGTGATTCAGTTTGAATTTTTCTTGTCTGCAGCAGTAGTAGCAAAGTCGTTGCTGACACTTTCCTACTTTTCCAATTCACAGCTTTCGAAAACTAAGAGCTGCATTGTACAGAGACAGCATTGCTTGTTGATATCAGCTAGGGAGGAATTGGTCCAATATAAAGTAATCAGTGGGACTTATGTCGCTATGTCACTACAAATACTTCTGATTTCTCCTTAAAATTTGTGGTGGTAGATTGGAATAGAAATGAAGTTCTGAGTGATAGGTGGCAGCCTGTGCCTCATGCTTCTCTCTTGTCACAGATGACAGAATCAACAGCCATCCCACCTCTTGCTCCTGCTGCTCCTGAAGAAGAAGCCCAAGAGGAGCAAAATGAGATAGATGAACGCCAGACTCCATCCTTGCCCACACCAGAGCCTGGATATCCTGACCCTGTGAGTGACAGTTGTGGGTTTTGCTGTCTTGACTGCAAGGCAGAGGTGCAACTTTTGGAGCAGCCAGCGCTTCCTCTTGCTGGCTGAGGATGCTGAGTGCTGCCGTGCTGCCAGGAACTAGGGATTTCCTGCAGGCAGCGTCAGCAGAACTTGGCCTTTGCCCTGTGATGTTGAGGCCCCAAAGGGCTGATGCCCCTGAGAGAGCATCTGGCTGCTTGGCACAGGGAAGCTCTGTCTCTGGGCTGCAGCTCTGCTATGGCCGAGGGCACAACGTGGTAGTGCTGGAGATCACGGACCTTTGTTTTTTTGTTTTCCCCTTTTGGAATGCTGTGTTATGCTTGTGAGACTCCTCTGCACTAATTCTTGTGTAATTCTTCAGTTCTGCGTAGTGTTTTGGGCCAGATATCTTTTGGTTTTTGATAAGCTTAAATGAAATGGTTGTGTTGTCCATGCACCTGTGGGGGGCCATTCTTATCCTTTGTTGCCGAAGAAAGAAAGTGAGTAGTTATGAAGCATCTGAGTGAGGCAAGAAAGCAGAAGGGGCAAGTTTCTGTTGAAGCATTTAGTGATGAAGTCTGCATCTTTGGCAATTGCCTTAAGGCCTGGAATGCGGGTGTAGCTGCAAGTCTTTGACTGCATTGTTTTGTTGCTCAGAACTGGAAGGCCATCTACTAATGGTAAATGTCTTATTAGAAGTCAATTGGGAAAATCTATGGCTGGGGTGCTGCGTGAGTTAAAAGGCCCCAGAGGTGCAGTGGAAAATCAGCTGAACAAGAGCCAGCCTGGTACCAGGTGTCCAAGAAGGGCAAAGGCAAGGGAGCCTGTGTCAGCAGCAGTGGGGCAGCAGGAGCAGGGCAGTGAGTGTGGCCCTGTGCTGGGCAGCGCTGCGGCCACAGCTGGAGTGCTGTGTGCACTTGTGGGCCCTGGGAAGCAGAAAGTCATGGAGGGGCTGCAGTGTGTGCAGAGAAAGACAAGGGAGCTGGGAGAGGGGTGGAGCACAAGGCCAGGGAGGAGGTGCTGAGGAGCTTTAGTCTGGACAATGGGAGGCAGACGAGGAATCTTCAGACAGACGTCCTCCAATCCCTACGTAACAGTGCTCACCACAAGGGCCGTTTCCCTGCCAAATATTCCCTCCCTTAATCTATGTCGTTTACATGTTGTAATGGGTGACACTTCAGTCTTGTGCCTTGTTGGCTTGTGGGCTTGTTGGCTTGTTGGTTTGCTAGGAGAGGTTTGCTCTCTTCAGTTTTTCCTTTTCCAGCAAGCTAAGATGCTTCTGCACATTGTTTCCGACCGTCTTCCAGCCCTGGATGAGATTGTGATTCAGTTTGAATTTTTCTTGTCTGCAGCAGTAGTAGCAAAGTCGTTGCTGACACTTTTCTACTTTTCCAATTCACAGCTTTCAAAAACTAAGAGCTGCATTGTAAAGGGACAGCATTGCTTGTTGATATCAGCTAGGGAGGAATTGGTCCAATATAAAGTAATCAGTGGGACTTATGTCGCTATGTCACTACAAATACTTCTGATTTCTCCTTAAAATTTGTGGTGGTAGATTGGAATAGAAATGAAGTTCTGAGTGATAGGTGGCAGCCTGTGCCTCATGCTTCTCTCTTGTCACAGATGACAGAAGGAAGTGCCATCCCTCCTCTCGCTCCTGCTGCTGCTGTAGAAGAAGCCCCAGAGGAGCAAATTGAGTTGGATGAATGCCAGATTCCATCACTGGTCACACCAGAGCCTGGATATCCTGAGCCTGTAAGTGACAGCTAGTCTGGAATGCAAGGCAGAGGTGCAAATTTCAGATCAGCCAGCACTTCCTGTTGCTGGCTGAGGGTGCTGAGTGCTGGAGTCCTGTCAGCAGCTAGGGATTTCCTGCAGACAGGTACTGCAAGCAGAACATGGCCTTTGACCTGTGATGTTGAGGCCCCAAAGGGCTGGTGCCCTTGGGAGACCATCACGCTGCTTGGCTCAGGGACGCTCTATTTCATGGCTTCTGCAGTGCAGTGGCTGTGGGCCCAAGTTGTAATGCTGTAGGTCAATGGTCTTTGTTTCTTTGTTTTCCAGTTTTGGAAAGGTGCGTTTAGCTTGTGAGTCTGGTCTGGAGTTTTCTTGAGTTCTTCTTCAGTTCTACCAAGTCTTTTGGACCAGATGACTTTTTGCTTTTGACAAGCTGCAAGGAGATGGTTGTGTTGTCCGTGAAGCTGTGAGAGGGCCATTCTTATCCTGTGTGGCCAAAGAAAGAAAGTGATTAGTTATGAAGCCTCCTTGTGAGGCAAGAAAGCAGAAGGGGCAAGCTTCTGTTGTTGCATTTAGTGATGAAGTCTGTAGCTTTGGGAAGTGCCTTGGAGGCTGGATTGGGGGTGAAGCTGCAAGTCCTTGACTGCTGTCATGTGTTGCTGAAAAGAGGGAGGCCATCTCGAAATGCTAAATGCTATATTTGAAGGCAAATGGCCAACTCTGTGGCTGGGAAGCTGCATGAGCCAAAAGGCCCCATGAGCGCCATAGAAGATCAGTTGAACAAGAGCCAGCCTGGGACCGGGTGTCCAAGAAGGCCAAGGGCTTGGTGGCTGTGTCAGCAGCAGTGGGGCAGCAGGAGCAGGGCAGTGAGCGTGGCCCTGTGCTGGGCAACGCTGCCGCCACAGCTGGAGTGCTGTGTGCACTTGTGGGCCCTGGGAAGCAGAAAGTCATGGAGAGGCTGCAGTGTTTTCACAGAAGGACACGGGAGCTGGGCAAGGGAATGGAGCACAAGCCCAGTGAGGAGTTGCTGAGGGAGCTTTAGTCTGGATAATAATGAGAGGTTCATGAGGGACCATTAGGCAGACGTACATCGATCCCTTCATAACAGTGCTCAGCTCAAGGGCTGCTTCCCTATTAAAACTGCTCTCACTGCAACAAAGGGATTTACACACTGGAGAGGGTTACATTCCATCTTTTCCCGTGTTGGCTTTTTGGTTTTCTAGCAGAGGTATGCCCTGTTCATTTTCTCCTTTTCTATTATGCCAAGATGCTTCCACACAACATTTTCCTCCCTGTTGAGCACTGGATGAGAATGCTATAGAGTTAGGGTTTTCCACATCTGCAGCAGCAGTAGTAAAAGAGTTGGTGTGTCCTTCGTACTTTTCCTATTAAGACATATTAAGAACTAAATCCTCTGTTTGACGGATGCAACGTTGCTTGCTGCCAGTAGTCAGGGAGGAATATCAGCCCTATATCCATCTAGACTTCTGTTGAATTGGCCCATATAAATTTAGTAAGTGGGTGTAAGAATCCCTATATCACTAGGAAGTGTTCTGATTTCTCCTTAGAAGATGTGCTGGTAGATCTGAAAAGAAATGAGGTTCTGAATGATTTGTCATGGCCTGGGCCTCATGCGTTTCTCTTGCCACAGGTGACAGAACCAACATCTGTCTCTCCTCTGGCTCCCGCTGCTCCTAAAGAAGAAGCCCAAGAGGAGCAATTTGAGATGGATGAATGCCAGACTCCATCATTGGTCACACCAGAGCCTGAATATCCTGAGCCTGTGAGTGACAGTTGTGGGTTGTGCTGTCTTTAGTGCAAGGCAGAGGTGCAACTTTTGGAGCAGCCAGTGCTTTGTGTTGCTGGTTGAGGATGCTGAGTGCTGGAGTCCTTCCAGGAGCTAGGGATTTCCTGCAGGCAGCGTCAGCAGAACATGGCCTTTGACCTGTGATGTTGAGGCCCCAAAGGGCTGGTACCTCTGGGAGAGCATCTAGCTGCTTGGCTCAGGGAAGCTCTGTCTCTGGGCTTCTGCAGTGCTATGGCCAAGGGCACACGTGGTAGTGCTGGAGGTCACAGACCTTTGTTTCTTTGTTTTCCCCTTTTGGAATGGTGTCTGTGGCTTGTGAGTCTGCTTTGCAATAATTCTTGCGTAATTATTCAGTTCTACGTAGTGTTTTGGGCCAGATGTCTTTTGGTTTTTGATAAGCTTCAAGGAAATGGTTGTGTTGTCCATGAACCTGTGGGGGGACATTCATATACTGTGTTGCCGAAGAAAGAAAGTGAGTAATTATGAAGCATCTGAGTGAGGCAAGAAAGCAGAAGGGGCAAGTTTCTGTTGAGGCATTTAGTGATGAAGTCTGCAGCTTTGGCAGTTGCTTTAAAGCCTGGAATGCGGGTGAAGGTGCAAGTCCTTGACTGCTTTCTGGTGTTGCTCAGAACATGAAGGCCATCTAGAAATGGCTGATGCTGTATTTAAATTCAAATGGTCAAATCTGTGTCTGGGGAGCTGCGTTCCTCAGATGGCCCCAAGGGTGGGGGAAAAGATCAGATGAACAAGAGCCAGCCCTGGAAAAGTTGTCCAAGAAGGCCAAGGGCATGGAGGCCTGTGTCAGCAGCAGTGGGGCAGCAGGAGCAGGGCAGTGAGCGTGGCCCTGTGCTGGGCAGCGTTGCGGCCACAGCTGGAGTGCTGTGTGCACTTGTGGGTCCTGGGAAGCAGAAAGTGATGCAGGGCCTGCAGTGTTTTCACACAAGGATACAGGAGCTAGACAAGGGTATGGAGCACAGGACCAGTGAGGAGGTACTGAGAGAGCTTTAGCCTGTACAATGGGAGATTCATGAGGGACTTTCAGGCACACTTCCATCAATCTCTACACAACAGTGCTCACCACTCGAACCATTTCCCTGCCAAACATCCCCTCACTGAATTTAAGTGCTTTAGACACTTGAATGGGTGACAATTCCATCTTGTGCATTGTTAGCTTGTTGGCTTGTTGGTTCTGCTATGAGAGCTTTGCCCTGATCATTTTCTGCTTTTCCAGCAGTTAAGATGCTTTTCCACCACGTTTTCCACCCTTTTGCAGCCTAGGATGAGGTTGTTATCCAGTTGGAGTTTTCCATGTATTCACCTTCAGTAGCAAAGTGTTGGGGTCTCCTTCCTACTTTTCCAAATCAGATCCTTCAAGAACTTAAAATTCGGTTTTAAAGAGGCAATATTGCTTGCTGATAGCCACCATGGAGGAATATCAACCCTATATCAATCTAGAGTTCTGTTGAATTGGCCAATTTTAATTTGGTCAGTGGGACTAAGAATCCCTATATCACAAGGAAGTGTTCTGATTTCTCTTTAGAAGATGTGGTGGTAGATCTGAAAAGAAATGAGGTTCTGAATGATAGGTCATGGCCTGTGCCTCATGCTTCTCTCTAGCCACAGGTGACAAAACCAACGGCCGTCTCTCCTCTGGCTCCTGCTGCTCTTGTAGAAGAAGCCCAAGAGGGGCAAATTGAGGCGGATGAACGACAGACTCCATCATTGGTCACACCAGAGCCTGGATATCCTGAGTCTGTAAGTGCCAGTTGTGGATGATGCTGTCTTTAGAGCAAGGCAGAGGTGCAAGTTTCAGAGCAGCCAGCGCTTCCTGTTGCTGTCTGAGGACGCTGAGTGCTGGAGTCCTGCCACCAGCTAGGGATTTCCTGCCTGTAGGGACTGCCACGAGAACTTGGCCTTTGACCTGTGATGTTGAGCCTCCAAAGAGCTGGTGCCCATGGGAGAGCATCTGGCTGCTTGGCTCAGGGACTCACTGTTTCATGACTTCTGCAGAGCAGTGGCTGTGGGCACAAGTTGTAATGCCGTAGGTCACTATTCTTTGTTTGTTTTCCGGTTTTGGAATGGTGTGTTCAGCTTGTGAGTCTTGTCTGGAGTTTTCTTGAGTTCTTCTTCTGTTCTACAAAGTCTTTTGGACCAGGTGACTTTTTGCTTTTGACAAGCTGCAAGGAGATGGTTGTGTTGTCCGTGAAGCTGTGGGGGGCCATTTTTATCCTGTGTGGCCAAAGAAAGAAAGTGATTAGTTATGAAGTCTCCTTGTGAGGCAAGAAAGCAGAAGGGGCAAGTTTCTGTTGTTGCATTTAGTGATGAAGTCTGTAGCTTTGGGAAGTGCCTTGGAGGCTGGATTGGGGGTGCAGCTGCAAGTCCTTGACTGCTGTCATGTGTTGCTGAAAACAGGAAGACCATCTCGAAATGCTAAATGCTGTATTTGAAGGCAAATGGGCAACTCTGTGACTGGAGAGCTGCATGAGTCAAAAGGCCCCATGAGCGCCATAGAAGATCAGTTGAACATAAGCCAGTCTGGGAGCAGTTGTCCCAGGGCATGGTGGCCTGTGTCAGCAGCAGTAAAGACAGCAGGAGCAGGGCAGTGAGCGTGGCCCTGAGCGTGGCCTTGTGGGCCCCTGAGAAGCAGAAAGTCATGGAGGGGATGAAGTGTTTTCAAAGAAGGACACAGGAACTGGGCAAGGGAATGGAGCACAAGCCCAGTGAGGAGGTGCTGAGGGAGCTTTATTCTGGATAATGGGAGGCTCATGAGGGACCTTCAGGCAGACTTCCATCAATCGCTACATAACAGTGCTCTGCACAAGGGATCTTTCCCTAATAAACCTTCTCTCACTGCAACCAAGGGGTTTATACACTGGAGTGGGTGACACTTCCATCTCGTGCCTTGTTGGCTTGTTGGTGCTTTAGGAGACGTTTGCCCCTTTTCAGGTGTCCAAGAAGGCCAAGGACTTCTTGGTGGCCTATGTCAGCAGCAGTGGGGCAGCAGGAGCAGGGCAGTGAGCGTGGCCCTGAGCTGGGCAGCGCTGCAGCCACAGCTGGAGTGCTGTGTGCACTTGTGGGCCCTGGGAAGCAGAAAGTCACTGATGGGGCTGCAGCGTGTGCAGTGAAGCACACAGGAGCTGGGCAAGGCTGAGGGAGCACAAGCCCAGTGAGGAGGTGCTGAGGAAGCTTTACCCAGGAGCATGGGAGATCATGAGTGACCTTCACGCAGACTTCCATCAATCCCTATGTGACATTACTCCCCACACAGGCTGATTCCCTACTAAACATGCCCTCAATGAAACCAAGTGCTTTAGATAATAGAGTGGGTGACTCTACTATCTTGTGCCTTGTTGGCTTGTTGGTTTTCTAGGAGAGGTTTGCCCTGATCATTTTCCCTTTTTCCAACAAGCAAAGATATTTCTGCACAATGTTTCCTGCGTCTTTCCAGCCTTGGATGACATGGTGATCCAGTAGGAGTTTTCCATTTCTGCAGCAGCAGTGGCATAGGCGATGCTGTCGCTTTCCTGCTTTTCCCTTACAGAACATTCAAGAATTAAAAGTTCTCTTTTACAAAATCAGGTTTGCTTGCTGATAGCAGCCAGGGAGGAATATCAACCTTCTATCCATCTAGAGTTCTGTTGAATTGGCCCATTAGAAATTGGTCGGGGGGACTTAGAACAGCCTTCTGTTGCAATGAAAGGTTCTGATTCCTTCTTAGAAGATGTGGTGGTAGATCTGAAAAGAAATTAGCTTCTGAATGACAGGTCATGGCCTGTGCCTCATGCTTCTCTCTTGCCACAGCTGACAAAACCAAGAGCTGTCTCTCCCCTGGCTCCCTCTGCTCCTGAAGAATCCCAAGAGGAGCAAATTGAGATGGATGAATGCCAGACTCCATCTTTGCCCACATCAGAGCCTGGATATCCTGAGCCTGTAAGTGCCAGTTGTGTGTTGTGCTGTCTTGAGGGCAAGACAGAGGTGCAAGTTTCAGAGCAGCCAGCGCTTTCTGTTGCTGTCTGAGGATGCTGAGTGTTGGAGTGCTGCCAGGAGCTAGGGATTTCCTGCAGGCAGTGTCAGCAGAACTTGGCCGTTGACCTGTGAAGTTGAGGCCCCAAAGGGCTGGTGCCCCTGGGAGAGCATCTGGCTGCTTGGCTCAGGGAAGCTCTATCTCTGGGCCTCTGCAGCGCTAAGGGCCGAGGGCACACATGATAGTTCTGCATGTCACAGGGTTTTGTTTCTTTATTTTCCCTTTTTGTAATGGTCTGTTTGTCTGGTAAGACTAGTCTGCAGTTTTTTTTTGAGTTCTTCTTCAGTTCTACAAAGTCTTATTGCCTAGTTTTCTTTGGTCTTTTGAGATGGTCCATGAAGCTTTTGGGGGCCATTCTTATCCCGTTTAACCAAAGAAAACAGTGAGTAATTATGAAGCCTCCTTGTGAGCCAAGAAAGCAGGAGCAGCAAGTTTGTGTTGATGCATTTAGTGATGAAGTCTGTATCTTTGGCAATTGCCTTGGAGCCCAGAGTGGGGCTGAAGCTGCACATCCTTGACTTCTGTCATGTGTTGCTCAGAACAAGAAGAACATCTTGAAATGTCAGATACTGTATTTGAAGTCAAATGGTCAAATCTGTGGCAGGAGAGCTGCGTGGTCCAAAGGCCCCAGGGATGCAGTTGAAGATCAGCTGAACAAGAGCCACCCTGGGACCAGGTGTCTAAGGAGGCCAAGGGCATGGTGGCCTGTGTCAGCAGCAGTGGGGCAGCAGGAGCAGGGCAGTGAGCGTGGCCTTGTGCTCGGCAGCGCTGCGGCCACAGCTGGAGTGCTGTGTGTTCTTGTGGGTCCTGGGGAGCAAAAGTCATGGAGGGGCTGAAGTGTTTTCAAAGAAGGACAGGGAAGCTGGGCAAGGGGTTGGAGCACAAGGCCATTGAGGAAGTGCTGAGGGATCTTTAGCCTGGACAATGGGAGGCTCATGAGGGACCATCAGGCAGACTTCCACCAATCCCTACACAACAGTGTTGACCACACAGGGTGTTTCCCTATTAAACATGCCCTCACAGCATCCAAGATCTTTAGACACTGGAGTGGGTGACACTTCCATCTTGTGGCTTGCTCGCTTGCTGGGAGAGATTTGCCCTGTTTATTTTCTCCTTTTCCAGCAAGTAAGATGCTTCTGCACAATGTTTCTGAGTCTTTTTAAGGCCTGGATGAAATTCTGATCCAATTTAATATCCCACTAGTGCAGCAGCTGTAGCAAAGACGTTGGTGTTGCTTTCCTGCTTTTCCATTTCAGAACTTTTAAGATCTTAAAGCTCTGGTTTACAGAGACAACCTGGCTTGCTGATAGCAGCTAGGGAAAAATATTAACCTTATATACATCCACAATTCTTTTTAAGTTACCCTTTTTTTTTTTAGTCTGTGGGACTTAAAACTGCTATGTGGCTATGAAGTGTTCTGATTTGTCCTTAGCAGATGTGGTGGTAGATCTGAAAAGAAATGAGGTTCTGAATGATAGGTCATGGCCTGTGCCTCATGCTTCTCTCTTGCCACAGGTGATAGAACCAACAGCCATCTCCCCCCTGGTTCCCTCTGCTCCTGAAGAAGAAGCCCAAGAGGAGCAATTTGAGATGGATGAACGCCAGACTCCATCTTTGCCCACACCAGAGCCTGCATATCTTGAGCCTGTAAGTTCCAGCTGTGGGTGGTGCTGCCTTTAGTGCGGCGAATGTGCAAGTTTTGCAGCAGCGAGCACTTCCTGTTGCTGGCTGAGGATGCTGAGTGCTGGAGTGCTGCCAGGAGCTAGGGATTTCCTGCAGGCAGCGACAGCAGAACTTGGCCTTTGACCTGTGATGTTGAGGCCTCAAATGGCTGGCGCCTCTGGGAGAGCATCTGGCTGATTGGCACAGGGAAGCTCTGTCTCTGGGCCTCTGCAGTGCTATGGCTGAGGGCACATGTGGTAGTGCTGGAGGTCACAGGGCTTTGTTTGTTTTCCCTTGTTGGAAAGGTGTGTTTAGCTTGTGATACTGGTCTGTGGTTTTCTTGAATTCTTCTTTAGTTCTATAAAGTCTTTTTCCCCAGCTGTCTCTTGGCTTTTGATAAGGTTCATGGTGATGATTGTGTTGATTTTCCTACATCTTTCCTCCCTGTTTCCAGCACCATGAGAAATTCTGGTTGAATTTTATTTTGCACATTCGTAGTTCTTGAAGATGCAATATATATTTGCATTAGTACTCATAGTTTGAGGTGTGCGTCTTGTTGCAGAAAGAACTTTTCTTCTGCCAGGCTAGTTAATTACATCTTGCAATTCACATTAAGGCTAACACTACCTCTGTCTTTTTGCAGCCAAGAAATTCGTTTATCTTGTGTTTGGAATTTGGGGAGGAAATCAATGCCCTTGCATTGCTAGAAGGTGCCCTTGAGCACCTTCTAGCTGGTGCTCAAAGATCTGATGAGATACGAGGGGCTGGGTGATGGAAGTGAAGAGAGACAAGCACATCCTAATGATGATCATCGGTCTCACATTTATTGATCCAGCTTACATACTTTTATAGTAGTGTTAATTAAGCTCATACATAATGCAAAAGCTAAGCTCATCATTGGTTACAGATTACATGTCAACCCCTCCTTTGTGGCTACATTCTCAAAATACTTGTGGTTTTCTTGTTGAGGCTAACACTTGTTTTTACATCCTGCTGTTGACTACAGTTATCCATTCAAGGGAACCATGTTTTTCTTGTTATTTTCTCAGGGATGCAGTGTTGTTGTTTTTCTCGTAAGGAAAAGGCTGAGAACTTACTGCTTACAGCTGCTTTTTACTGCTTAACCAGCTGTATATGATCATGGCCTTTTCCTCAAGCCACGTCTGCACAAAACTCTCCAACAGCTGGGCTGCATTTCTGATTCCAGCCACTTTAGCATCATCAGTGTGGTTGAGTCCAGGAGAAGAATTTGCTCAAGCACAGATGCACAAAGAGTGCAGTTCCCGTGCAATGCTCTGAGCCTGATCCCTTTTCAAAAGGACCTACATGCTCCAGATTCCCCAAGATTGTGCTTTATTGAAGCAACAGGAGAGCAATCTCAGGATTGCTGCTGAGTGGGTCACTGCTACCGAGTGTTGATGTGTGTAGATACAGAGAGGACAGTAAACAGAGATGAAAGTGGTGATATCCATCAGTCTGTCTGTCTATCTATCTATCTACACTATGTAACATTTGCAACAGAGAGGACAGTAAAGAGAGATTTCAGTAATGAGATCTATCTACCCATATATGTAACATTTACATAATTGAATATTCCCAAATCTGGTCCAAGGCAGTTGGAGGTGTAAAGGTCACCTAAAGCATCCCTCTCAGGAGAGGATTAGAGACATGTTCCCTCGACCAATTCAGAACAGGCAGAGATGTCTCCCCCTTCAGATATTGTGTTTTTTTTCCCCTTAGAGCTGTTTTTCTCCTCCAGCCTCTTCTTCCCTGAAGCCCCCAGTTAATTCTTTAATTTTCTGCCTGTCCTAGAGTGGTGAAGTATTCCATGTTTTAGGTGGTGAAGAGAACACGAACTCCAGAAGTGTCTCTGACAAGGCCTGAGCTCACCCAGGAAGCCACCTGCAGAGCCAGGATGGAACTGTGGGACAGGGCGGGGTGTCAGTCACTACTGAAAGACAAACAGGACAGAAGCAGAGGGAGGCCCTCACCAGACCCTTGAGAAATGCCACACCTTCCCTGGCAGCTGCCTGAGAAGCTGTTGGAGCTTCAGCCCCAGATGGCCTCTGATTGTAGGGCCAGGGTCACTTTGGAATCTGTGCCTCCCCTCAAACAGAGAATGACCCAGGACAGCAGCAGCACAGTGCTTTGGGGATGTATGAGCACAGGAGTCTTTGAGTTTTGGCCCACAAAGTTTGTATGGGAAGTTGAAACCCATCTTCTGTTGCTTTTTGTGCAGGTACTTCTAGAGAGAGAGCAGGAGCAGATTGCTTCAACAGAGATGCCATGCCAGACTCAGGGAGAGCTGTTCCCAGCCCGAGAGCAGGAAGAGCAGCTCAGGCAGCAGGTGGAAGAGCCACAGGAGAATAGCCAGGTAAGCCTGACTGGCCAGGTGACAGAGGGAAGGGCAGGAAGAAGGGCATAAACCAGAGCTCTTGGGACTGAGGAGGCCAGGAATCCCTCAGGCACTGGAAGCACAGAGCCTTAGAATCTGCACAGATCAGCCCTGGGACAGGAGGTTTGCAATGGAAGCAGTAAGAAGTGGCTGAATAAATGTGATTTTGAGGCTGCAAGAGGAAATAACTGAGGCTGATGGCAGCTCCCACTCACTTGCTCTGCATTTGTGTGTACAGAAGATCAAGGCAGAGCCACAAGCAGAGCTGCCTGAAGCACAGAGTGACATCATGGACATGAAGAGAAAGAACAAGGAAGATCTGGGAAGAATTCAAGATGAGAATCTCCATCAGCAGAGGGGCGATCAACAAAACCAGGTGAGTGAAAGAGTGGTGGACACTCCACCCATGAAACATCCTCTCTCTTGTTTTTTAGAGAAGATGAAGGCACAACTGAACGCAGAGCTTCAGACAGCTCAAACTCGGATGAAGGCAAGGGAGAAGAAGCTGGAGGATGAAATAAAAATCATCAGAGAGAAACTTAATCCCCTCCCTCAGTCTCTACAAAAGCAAGTGAGTGAAAGAGGGATGCAGTCACTGCAGTCACCAAACTCGTGGTTTCTGCCCTTCTTGCCTTTCCACTCAGAGCAGCATGGAGTGGGGCCATTCCTCTGAGTGCATTTTCCTGGTGTGCTCAATCTCTTCTGCTGCCCTGGATAGAGGGACTTGTCCTTTGGCCTTTTGGCCAGCAGTCATTTAAATTGACTCCTGCTGGCCTGTTCCTGCTGTCTTGGTTTCTTGAGGTGTTTTTACAGGGGAACATGGTGACCCAGATGGAGGATTGAAACAAGCTGTCTGTATCCCTTGTCAATCTGTTCTTTCCCTTTCCTCACAGTCGATGACTCTTGGCTGACAGGGACAAGCTGTAGTCTCTGACTGCTTTGTTCTGTTTCATTTGAGGAGCGAGTGTTGGCGTCTCACCGGGCAGCCTGTGAAGATTACCAGCGAATCTCTGGCTCTGAAGGGCCCCAAGTTAGGAGTGAGGCACAGGTACCATCCCCACCAGAAGTGCTACAGGTTGAGCATGACCTGAAGATGGTACAGGAAAAGAGAATGCAGTGGGAGGAGGCAGAACACTTGGACAAGGAACTGAAAGTGTGTCTGCAGCTCTTGGAGGGGGAAAAGAAATCCTTGAGAGGAAGTAGAATGGTGATTGTGGCAGTCATCCTTTGGAAAATCCATGAAAATTGAACATGAATCTGGCCATGAACTCGAGTAAAACTAGCCTTTGGTTTTGATCCATCCAGTTTGAGAAGTGGACATCAGAAAAAAAGCCATTTAAAAGCCATGCATGTGGCTGACAGCACATTTCTAAGGGCTTGCATTTCAAAAAGGGATCTCAGGGAAATTTCTGCCAGCCACCTTTTTGATATCAACTTATTTTTTGTCCCAGATCTACACAAGCTCTTTCACTAAACCTGCTGCAGCAGCAGCAGCATCGTCTAAAGGAGCCTTTTCTCCCCAACCTGCGAAGTGGAGCCAGGGCAGTTTGTTCACCTCCCGCGCTGACCCAGCTGCTGCTCAGCAACAGGAGGTCGAGGGTGACTCTCTGGAGCTACTGAGTACGTCTGCTGTGTTTCTTGTCTGAGGGACAGTGCATTGTGTGCAGGTGCCAGCATAGCCTTACCAAATGTTTCTCCTGAGTTTGGTGTCATGGGGACATTTATGAGTTCCCACAGGAACTGCTGTAGAAAATCAGTCTCTGTTCTGGCCACCTGTGCTGCAGAGCTGTCTGCCTGGTTGTT
This sequence comes from Zonotrichia albicollis, assembly GCF_047830755.1. Taxonomy (NCBI): domain Eukaryota; kingdom Metazoa; phylum Chordata; class Aves; order Passeriformes; family Passerellidae; genus Zonotrichia; species Zonotrichia albicollis. The sequence goes on from NC_133860.1 coordinate 77,690,996, forward strand.
GTTGTTGTTACCCAGCCAACCACAAAGGGCTCAGAGCTCCAAGCACTGGGGCTGCCTTTTGTATCTCCTGGAACCTGAGGTCTCTGCTTTAATGTCAGCATCTTCATTTTGTTTCCCTCAGGAAAAATAGTAAACAAGGAAAATCCAAGGATGAAATACACCAGACTGGAATATATTGGCAGCGGGTAAGTCCAACCGCAGTTACTTCTACATAACCATGGGCCAGGTTTTTTTTGTGGTAGAATGTCTATCCACCATGAAGTCAGGCAAACAGACATCTATCCCCATGTTCCCACACTGGGGATAGATTGTCCCATCTCTCAGTGCTGCTCAGAATTTGTGTATTTGCTGCTCAGAAGGCACTGTCAGAGACACCTCCATGCTGCTGAGGTCTTGCCTGCAGCAAGGAACAGGACCTGGAAAATCTCATCTCTCATGTGTGAGATACTTCTGTGTTCATTTCCTTAGCATTTTTTTATATCTCTAAATCATACTGCCACACTAATAAAGAGAGAAGAATCTTGCTTGCCGGAAAGAGAAACCTCCTCCCTCATATCTGTCAGATAACAGTTATCAGGAACATTTTTTCCAAGAGTTTGCTGAAGGAAATACTCTGTGGTCAGGATAAAAACTGAACCGTTTAGAAAGTGAAACCTGAGGTGGAAGAAGCTGGTCTATTTTTGAGCTGAGGCAGTAAACCCAAGCAGTGCAGGAACAGGCCCAGTGCCCATGCACTTGAGAGGAAAATGCATCATCTGCCTTCTGGCAGCGCTCTCCTGCATCCTGCAGGTTTTTGGCACTCACAGCAGAGATCTCTCGTGTGAGTTGGCTTTCACTGCAAGATCTAAATGGCTCCTACTTCCCTTGCTGTTTTCTTCTTTCTAGGACTTTTGGGGATGTGTGCAGAGCAATTGACAGTGCCACAGGAGGAGAGGTAAATGTCAACAGGCCCTGCAGACTCTGCTGCTATTGAGGGGCTTTCCCCTCTGGTGTGAGCTGTGGCTGGAGCTTTGGCTAGAGCTGTGCTGAAAAGGCACAAGAAGCACAGACTGGTGCCAGCCTGCAAAATACATTTGGGACTTTGTCCTCCTCAGCTGCCAGAAGGAAGGCACGCAGGGCAGCGCTTCCTTTCAGAGAAGGATGCGCTCGCTCACTCTCCTTTGCTAAAACAAAGGTGGTGCCTTAGAGCACCTCACTGCTCTTTGGGGCTACAGCTTCAGAGTCCTGAATTCTCATTTCTGGCTGCCAGCAAATCCATCTGAAAGTTACTGGTAGTTCCTTAGCCACCTGCAGTGCTGCACTTGGGAACTGCACATAGGGAGAGAGCTGCAAGGTGCCCTAAAAGCCCTAAGCCCTGCCCATAGCCCAGGATGTATCCACAGAGTATTAAGGCATGGATTACCTCTTCTGAATCCCAAACAAAGCAGCAGAGATTGTGGTCAGAGGTTTGTGGGTGATAGTTTACACACCACTGTTACCAAATGGACAAGGCAAAACCTCAGTGGCCCCACATGTTCTGTAACTGCCCCCCAAGGGAGCAGAGAAATGGGCTGTTGGAATGTCAGTTCCTAATTACTGCAATGCCTAATCACAAGGCAGTTTGGCACAGCTCAGCTGTGTCATTGCAAAATCACTCGCTCCATGTGTGTTGTGGTCTTGTGCCACCAACTTCTGAAGTTACTGATTTTCAATGTCATTTTAGGTGGCCATAAAGAAAATAAATCTAAAAGGACTGAGGAAGAAGAAACTGAAAGTCAATGAACTCATGGTCATGAAAATTAATAGGAATCCCAACCTGATCAACTATTTAGACAGGTGAGTTTTTGTGAATGTTTCTTTACATATTGCAAACATGCAAGGTAAAATCCCACTTTGGTCAGTGGCAGAAAATAGAGCTGTAATTATTGGCTAATTATTACTGCTCTGCTCATCTCTAATGGATGGGAAGAGAGAGCACCTTGTCTGCATGAGTCTTCTCTGGCATACATAGTTTGAAAATTACTCAAAAACCTGGATCAGTCATATCTTACTAAATCAATAGCCTGTAAGTTCACAGCCACCACTTTGTTTTGGGGCTTGATTTTTATGAAGTGTCTTTTTACATCTGGATAAACTAACATAAATTTACCATGGATTGTGTGCCCTCTTTTCCATTGCTTTGCATGCCAGGAAGACTAGGTGCTTATTTCCAGAAACACATAGTGTGACAGGTTTTTTTTATCTGTTACTAAAATGCATTTTTCACTTGCTGGCCATTTAAGACATCTCCTTTTTCACAGCTATGCCTTTCTTCTTGAGACTGCACAGATTGCAAACAATGCACAGCTGAGAGGGAATGTCTATTCCTTTGATTCTGTCCTAGTCACAAAGGAACCTGAACCAAGAATCAATCAAGAACACAACCTAGCCATGCATGTTCATCTCCACACCCTTGTTTCCTTCTTTCAGCTACCTTGTGGGTGATGAACTCTGGCTAGTAATGGAGTTCATGGATGGAGGCACTCTGAGCGACATCATCAGCAAGACTTGCCTGTCTGAAGACCAGATGGCAACCATCAGTCGGGAGGTCAGCAATCCCATCTGTGTTTCTGAGGGCTTGGGCAGGATTGTCTGGGAAACAGGGGCTCAGAACAGGAGAGGTTTCATGTGCCAAGTTTTGTTTCTGTGTCGCTGGTATGCTATGGGCAAGTAAAAGCACTTCAAGTGAAAGGCCTGCCAGTGCCCCTGCATTCCCTGTACTCAATGCCAGTGCTCTTATATCCTGCTGTTGTACTCTCACTCTGCCTCTTGTACTTGTATTTGCTGTTCTCCACTGTGCCTCTCTAAACATTTGCCTGGAGCCTGTTTTCACTGCATTCTTTGCCTGTGAAAGCAAAGGTGCTGGTGGCAGGATTTGAAACAAGCAGCAAAGAAAAAAGTCCTTTCTAACAGTCCTCATCTAAAAAGATAGGAGTGCAGCCAAAATGCTCTTTACTTCAGGAAGGTGACTGATGTGATACTTCCAAGTCTGTGCTGAGGCCAGCGATAAAACCTTTGTCATGCAGCCTCCCACCCAAAAGTTATCTGCTTCACACCAAAGGGAGGGACTTTTTCTTTCTTGGCAAAACCCTCATTTGTCTTTTGCATGGAGATAGCAAATCCACTGCAGCAGCAGTCATCCAGGCTGGTTTGCAGGGGACAGTCTACAACAGCAGGTGCCGTTGCTTTTTCAAAAGCTGACGTGCCTTTCCTCAGAAAGGTCCTGCTCTGCAAGTGTTGGAGCTGCAAGCTCTTCCTCTCAGTGTCACTGTGTTCTGCCCTGGAGAGGGAATCTTTTAGATTGTTTCCTTTCTTGTGTGATGAAATCCCATCACTTACTTTTTTCCCTCTTCTTTCTCTTTTCTCTCTCAGTGCCTGCGAGGACTGGATTTTCTCCACTCAAACCATGTGATCTACCGCGATGTGAAGAGCTGCAACATCCTTCTCAGAACCAATGGTTCTGTCAAGCTGGGTCAGTATATTCTTGGTCTGATGCAGCATTCCAGGGATGTGGGGTGTAGGGCTGCTTTGAGTGACAGCCAGATCCCCAGAAATGGTGCTGGTGGCAGTGCAGGGACACCCGCTGTGAGCTGAGGGCACAGCTGCAATGTGCACAGAGGTATGAGAAGGAACCACAAGCAGTCAAGACTGCTCTTGGTCTGTGTGTGTCCCTTCCAGAGGGAGGGAGCTATAATCTAAAGCTTCAGGGGAATAAAGTCCACTGTTGGAGGGAGCATTAAAAAACCTAGGTTTTTTTGGATGTGGCCAATTTCATACTACCTTGGCTAAAGCCCCAAGGAAACTGAGTGTAGAAAGTTCTCTGGGAGATTCAACAGCACATTCTTAGACTGAGAATGGGGAATTCTTTTGCTTGGTTTCCTAATTGGAGCTGGCTTTCATGGTTTGTTGTTTTCCCCACAGCCGACTTCGGTCTCTTTGCTCAGCTCACCCCTGAGCAGAGCAGACGGAGCTCCGTGGCCGGCACGTCTGGGTGGCTGGCGCCTGAAGTGGTGACAGGCCAAGCATATGGTCCCAAAGTGGACATATGGTCTTTTGGGATCATGGGCATTGAAATGGTGGAACGAGAAGTTCCTTGCAGGAATGCAACTCCTGTTTTGGTAAGAAGCAAATACTCACTGATCTCAGTGTCTTTCTCACCTGTCCCATGTTCTGTGTGCCATTGGACAAAATCCCACTGCCATCTGCTGGCCCCACTTCCACCAAGGTTCCCTTCTAAAAATGTCCCTGCAGCACATCAGCATCTGCTGTAGATTTGGTTGCATCAGAAGGGAAGTGGCAGTTCAGAAACCTAACCAGTTCAGAAAGTTGCCATTTTGGCCTCCAGCCATGCCTGACGTTTCTCATTTGCTTTTTGAACCCTGTTGGAGCTCTGGCTCTGAAGGACAAGAATTTTTCAGTGAAACAGTTGGATGTGTGATAAATATCCTTCAAAATGGAGGTTGGGTCTTCCCAGTTTCAGGTTTACAGAAAAAGAAAAAGTGAAAAAGAAACAACCAGCAAAGCAATGCCCAAGCAGTTCTGCTTTCTTTTCCCTTTTTGAACCACAGCACATCAAATTTCCTCCACACTGTAGTATGTTTTTCAAATCGTGTGGGTCTTTGAAACTTTCAGATTTTCAAGTCATCTGTACATTGTTCAGTCATGTGTGTGGGATGCCTGGATAAGTTTAGGATGTGTTTTTCTCCAACTGCAGTTAGAATTGTACACCAAACCCTTGGCTGTTTCTTGGTACTTTAGCAAGTTGATGAGCTTGCAGGCAGGTGCCTGGGCTGGGATCCAACGTGGGCAGTTGACGCTGGTGCTGTGTTCCTTTACCACCAGAGCAGGGCCATCCCTGGCCTGCACAGTTCTAATGACAGTGAGGACTCCAGCTCCCACCATGGCCAGTGGCTGAGCACAGCTGCAGAGGGACAGGATAAAACCCCCTTTGCAACCTCTGGTGGTGTGGGAAAAGGAAAGAAAGCTGTCCTAATTATTTCTACTCAAGCAGAATGTGTTTGTTGTTTTAGGCTTGGAAATTTTCCTTTGGGTTGTAGAGGATATCAACAAAGTCTGTTTGGTCACCATCTATTTCAGTGCCACCAGCACAAAGCTGTTAGCATTGTGACGGGCATTTTTATGGAGACCAGGGTGCAGCCTGGGGTCATGGAGATGCTGCCAAACCTCCCATTTCTTACCCAACACTTTCTGCGATGGGCATGCCTTTAATGCATTGGCTTGAGCATCCAAATGAGCAGAGGGTGGCCGTAGGCATGGCAATTCTTCTTCTGATTTGACCATGAAAAGGTTTCCTTGTGCCACATAAAGAAGCCAAAATGTGCAGCTGAGAGACAGAACTACATGTGGCTCCTGTGCACCCAAGCAGGCATTTTCATCTCAATATATTTGCGCATGCATCTTAATGTGTCTGTGTTGAATATGAGATTCCAAATGTTTGTTTTCTTTTCCTGAGGTATAACTGGTGGATTTCCTTTTATTCCTTCCACTTAGCAGTGTTTTCTAGAAGAAAAAAAGAAGCTCAATGAGATTTATTTTATGGCAGTTGTGTTTCAGGGACCAATAAGCACTGCAGAGATGCCTTTCATGTACTATTCCTTGCAAATAGTAGAGTTAGTATAGCACAGTCCCTCTTCCAAAAAGCCTGTCAAGCTAGTGTGAATCCTCAGGGAAGGAAACATGCTTCGCTGATGTAGTTCCCACTTACTAGGTCAGTCAATGAAATCAGCTGCCAAGGAAAGATCTGCAGGATGGTGGAAAAGCTGCGGCTGCATCAGGGTCTGGGTTTTTGGTTGGTAAAGTCATCTCTGGGTCTCTGCCAGGGCAGAAACTGCCACTGCAGAATGGAGCTTAAACAATGGGATCTGGAAGAGCACCTAGAGATGTGAAAGCAGCAGGTGCAGCCTGGTGTTTCCTTCTTCTGTAGGCTCAACTGAACGCCAGGGGAGAGAGACCACAGCTGCGGCAACCCAACAGATTCTCGTCTTGCCTGTGTGACTTCCTGAGCTGCTGCCTGCAGACAGATGAGCAGAAGCGCTGGTCTGCCAGGGAGCTCCTGAAGGTAAAATGTGAAGGGGCTGCAGGTGAAACAGGGTCTGAGGGTTGGGCTCTTCCTCCACTCAAGTCCAAGGCATCACATGAGACCCCTTCCTCCTCACCTCCACTCTTGCTGCTCTTCCAGTGAAAATGGTGAGGAATCCTAGACTGGGCTGGGCTGGCTGTGAAGGTCCTCTGGTCCTCTGTATCCTGCACTGAGCAGGGACATCTTTAAAGAGATGAGGCTGCTCACAGCCCTTTCCCACCTGACCTGGAATGGGGCACCTACAAGCTCTTGGGACAGCCTGTGCCAGTATTGCACTATGCTCTGAGTAAACAAGTTCTTCCTTAGACCTACTCAGACTTGATCCCGATTTTGATTAAAAATATTCATCACATTCTATTGTACACTGGAACTGTTAAAAAAGGTGTCCCCACTTTCTTCAAAGCCACTCTGAAGTCTTGGAAAGTGGCAGCAAAGACTCCCTGGGGCCTGTTCTTCACAAATCTGAATAACTCCACCTCTCTCTGCATTTCCTGAGAGGAGAGGTGCTCTGTTTCCTGACTGTTGCTGTCGCCCTGTTTCATAATTTGGTGGGATGCTTCATTTTATCTAATGGCAAAAGAATTGAAGTAGAGCAATGCAGGGTACAGAGACATGAAATGGTGGTGCTGGAACCCAAGGAAACCAGTCCTAGCTGAGCAGTCAGACAGAGATTTGGCTGTGGGCAGGAGGGGCTGTGGGGGGCTCACTGTGAGCCTCTGAGGGGCCCTGGTTTGTGCCCCCCAGCCTACCCTTAGAGGTTTCTGCCACGCAAACAAGGACAGCTGGGAGGGACTTGTCCCAGCCCCATCTGCTGCCTGGCATGCTCAAGCAGACAGGAACTGTGCCTGGGTTACTGCCAGGTTGTGTGGCAGAGAGGGAACTGCAGGGCCCGGTGCCACTGGGCTGGCCCTGCTGGGAAGGAAGGTGCCATCCAGCACATGAGGGACAGGGCATGGAAAGGTAGACACTGCTCTGTCTCCCTGTGGGAATCAGCACAGTGCCTGTCTTGCAAAGGCAGGAACCTATGTGAGTCCTTGGAGTTTCCTGAAAGGAAGAAACCCCAGGGACAGAAAGCACCATTTCTAGAGCACTGGCAGGGCAAAAATCCCAGGGAGATGAAGACATCACAATAAACAGATGAGTGGGATTCTGGGCCTCCTTTGCCTGTGATGGCAAGGTCATGCACATGATGACTGGGGGAGGAGATGGTCCCATTGCTCCTCTTTCCCAGTCTTTTTAGGATCCAGAAGAATGCTGATTGATTCTCTGAAGCACTGAGCTTGGAAAGTCATGGTTCAATGTTCTTTATTGGTTTTTTTTCCTGTGGACAGCATCCATTTCTACGTTCAGCCAAGCCAGCATATAGATTGGCACCACTCATCAACTCAATCAAGATGAAGAAGAAGAAGGAGGATTGGAGAAGAAGAATATAATAATCAAGATGTTATCTCCATTACCAACTTAGAGTAGGATTGTAGAGTAGGACTCTATAGTAGGATTGTTGAGTAGTTTTGGTTTATAGAGTAAGTTTATAGTATAGGTTCATAGAGTAGGATTATTATTAAATAAAGTTTCTGAAACATCAACTCATTGGGAAGATTCTCCTCCTTCGGACCCCTTCAGACAGCTCAGCATTTTCTTCTGAGTTACCAGTAGATTTTACTGGTGCTGAGTCACACTTACGGCTTCTTTGGTGTGGTTCGTAAGCAGAGAAGGTACTTCTTCATTCATCCTCTCCAGACCACACTGCCTTTGAAATATGGCCCACTGGCTGGTTTTGGCACGGCTGTGGTATTTCTAGTTGAGGCAGAAAAGGTAATGGCATTTGAAGGCAAAACCAAAGGAGGGGTGAGGCAGCCAAGACATCCTGTGTGGACTCAGGACTTCAGTCGTCACTCAAGCGCATTTGAGTTCCTGCCACTTGGATTTGTATCCCTAAGTGCAATGTCTTTGGTGGAAGGAGAGCCTTGCGCAAATGAGAAAGCAGAAAGATCAGAGAGGGTGCTCGGGAAGGTCTCCTGTGGTGCAGAGCTGTCAGCGCCTGGGAGGTGAGAGCTGGCCCGGCCTTGGCCAGGGTGGAGCCCCAGCAGAGCCCCGGCAGAGGCCGGAGCAGGCTGAGCCCCGGCAGAGGCAGGCTGGAAGGAGGCCCTTGGAGCTGCAAGAGGCAGCAGCCAGGCCCTGGGTGCCTGTTCCTGGCAGCGGGCAAATCCTCCGCTCTCAGAGCCCAGGTGGCAGCTGGCTGCTGCCGAGGGGAAGCGCAGCCGTGCTGGGCACAGCCCAGCCTGGAGGCATTGGCCGTCTGGAGTGTGCCCATGAGCAGAGAAAGGCCCAGGGCAGCCGAGGGCCGCTGGGCTGCCTGAGGATTCCTCCTCTTCTGCCGGCTGCCCTGCAACTCCTGGCAAAGGTCAGCAGTGTGTGCAGCACTCTGGGCACCGGGGCAGGGAGCCGGGCTGCTCGGCAGGCTGGAGCACAGGGCAGCCTCCTTCAGGCCCGCCTCTTGTGCCAGGGGAAGCGAGGCCAGCGTGAGGCAGGGACAGCTTGGCAGGGCACATCTGCAGGAGCCAGCGCCTCACGCAGCTCTGGGAGGAAGCGCCTGCAATCCTGCAGTTCTGCACTGAGCCATAGAAAAGGTGTGAGATGCAGAGTGTTTTGCAGGAATATTCAGGCCAGCCTGCTTTGTGTTCTCTGGCACACAGCAAGCGCTGTGCAATGCAGCTCTGAGCTACTAGGAGAGAGGGAATCAGGGATGTACCTGAGGGTTTACCTGAGTAGTGATTTGGAAGGGAGCAGAATAATTTCAGTTGGGAATCTATGTTTGCTTCATTAATTTCAGAAAAAAAATTGTAATGTGTCAATAGCACTTGCAGGACTTTAAGACAAATGTTTTGTTTGATTCCTAGAATAGAAAGGAGAGGCGCTGGGAAAACATTTAAGTGTAACCAATGGGGCTTAGTCTTGTGAATTCCTTTAGCCTTAGCAGGCAGTGCTGAACCCTGTATTCCCTCATTGCAGTGCTTAATGTGTGCCAGTGGCTTTCTTGGCCTTGAGAATAGAGAGAGTGTTCCTTCTAAGAAGGTAGCTGGAGTGCATTTAAGGGAAAGAAAGTGTTTTTAGGAGGCTCTTGACCAGCAAAGGAGAATTTGAGGAATGGGATATTTTGCAAAAAACTGTGGCAGGAATGGAATTGTGTCCGAGGCCCTGTCATATTTGATCTGTGTTTGAGCAGGTCAACGAGAAATGAAGAAAAGTGTATTGTTCAATGGGTAGGAACTTAATCTTTGAAGGAGAAACAGTGTATTGATCAATCTGTGGGTATTAGAATTAATTACCAATATAGCCAGAAGGGACGTGCCTGGGCTTGTCTGGCCCTTGCTGCATGACTAAAGGGCGGCAGCTGTGGTCGTTTCACCTCAGAGACACCTTTGGCTAAGCTGGATGCTGCAGCTGGGCACTGGAGACAAGTCCAGACATGCAAGAGCTCAGGTTTACCTTGGTGGAGAAGCTTTAGGGCGAGGATGAAGGAAAGGAGTCGGGTTCTGCTAGACGGTTTCGATTCAGAGCTTTATTCCTGGCCCACAGGCCTCTGAATCCAGTAACAGCTCTAACAGAACCTCTCAAACTGCGTGGTTGCTGTTCCTTTTAACCCCAGGGAGAGGAGGAGGGACGGGGCAGGGATCCCACAAACCAGGAAAGGGGGGAGAAGTCTCAGGGGCCAAATGGCACCTGGATTGCCCAATGTCCTCCAGGGGTCTAAGGCATCTTTTGAACTCTGCCAATCACTCAGTGGCCTTCTGGAATGCCAGGATTGACAGCCAGTGCTCAGCAGGGGTCAGGGTGGGGGAAAGGAGAGGTGATTGACACACCTGGGGAAGAAATCTACAGGGAGAAACCCGAGGTATCTGAGGCAACACACGACATCACACCGCAACATCTCCTCCTTGTTTTGTTTAAAATTAAGAGGACTGGGTTTTGGGGGAAACTTCTTGCCAAACCACGGTTGGTAAATTGGTTCCTCCTCTTCAGGAGGGTCAGCGTTTTCTTCTGCAACTTCCATGTCATCTACTGGAGCACTGAGGGCTTCCAAATGGTAGACTTCCACAGGGGAAGATGAGCTTGAAATTAACTTGTGAACCATGCGCTTGATTAGTCCAAAAACAATGCTAATGACTACAATAACAATAACTAGAATAAACAATACTAAAGTACAGTTTTCAGCATAGGTCCCAACCAGCCTGAGAGTCACCAGCCCTTGAACAGTCCTCTCAGCCAGTCATCTGTTTCTCTCTTGATGTCGTAATTTCAGGGTGGTCTATATGCTTTGGGCTGACGAACAATGCAGGAGATCACTGGTGAAATGATCGTGAGGAGCAGGCTCAGTCTCATGTTGTCTTGACACTGCACACGAACAGCATGATCTCAACTGGTACAAGGAACGTAAGACAAACATATATTACTATTACTCATAGTATTACTATTACTATATTACTCAAACTATTCCAGATAGGAGGCCTAAATGGAATTTCTTCCAGGGAACACACCCAGCATTTCCTTCTCCAAAGCAGCATTAGCAACCTGGGGTGCTTCTGTAGACTTCCCTGAGAACTTGGGGATGTAGGGCTTATCCATTTGGAAGGAACCCACTTTGAACCAGAGGGGCTGGACACGCAGGCTTATCCACGTCCCCATGTAACTAATTTGTAAGGTCCCACTGTCTTCCAAGTCTCAGGGTCCTTTACTAAGACTGAAGGTTTTTCTTTCACTGACATCTGACTGCTCCCCCCAAAGTGGCATACGAAGGGCAGATTCAGGCTGTCAAAAGAACAGTTCAGAAAATTGATTGTGAACAGAGCCCTGGATAACCTGGGCTCTGTTCACAATCAGATGTGGGGAGGTTCTACTTTCAGAACCTGATGTTGCTGATCCAGAACTCTTTTGATATCACAGAGAGTCCTTTTTACTATGGCTTGACCTGTAGGGGAGTAGGGGATGCCTGTTTTGTGCTCTACTCCCCATTGCTGCATGAAACTCCTGAATTCCTTGGATTTGTAAGTGGGCCCGTTATCAGTTTTCAGCTGTGGGGATGCCCATGAAAGAAAAAGCCTGTAAGAGGTTCTTTATGGCATCGGAAGATGATTCTCTTACGTGGACAGAGGAATAGACTGCTCCAGAAAAGATATCTACACTAACATGAATGTATTTCTGCTGTCCAAATGACTCTGTGTGTGTTGCATTTGTTTGCCACAGTTCACAACTGTTCAACCCCCTTGGGTTTGCTCCCATACTCACTGTAGGGAGTGCATGTTGTTGGCAATTGGGGCATGTGGCCACAATTGCTTGGCCTGTTCTTGAGTGATGTGAGACTGACAACCCAGGCCAGGTGCATTTTGTTGGAAAAGCTAGTGGCTGATTTTTCCCTGTTCAAAAACATTTGGGAGAGCGCCCATCTCTGCAGGCACAGCACGAGCATCTGCCCTTCTGTTGCCTTCAGCGATAAACCCTGGCAAGTCAGTGTGTGATCTGATGTGCATCACATAAAATGGTTGCTCTCAATGGGAAACTAACTTTACGAGTTTTGAGAACAATTCAAAAAGTGCAATGTTAGACACCTCTTGCAGTAAGTATCACTTGATCTGCCCTGGATACCACTCGTGCCACATATGCAGAGTCTGTAATCAGATTGAATGGTTCTGAGAACTTTTCAAAAGCCCTAACAACTGCAGCCAATTCAGCAACCTGAGGTGAACCTTCCACCTCAGCAATGTCCGTCTCCCAGTGCTGGGTTTGAGGATCCTTCCAAGTCATAATGGACTTGTGGGACCTCCTGGGTGCGTCTGTTAAGACAGTCAGAGCCTTTTTTAAAGGTCTCCTACTTTGAACACTTCTCAGTTGTGGGCAGGCCGATGGATAGAAATTTGTCCTGAGTAGGAATCCAGAGCAAACTGCAATGCCTCCTTTTCCTGAGGCAAATGTTCTAACATTGTCTTAGTAATTTGGCCTGATTTTAACTCAAATGGAATATGAATGCACTCAAAGTCACGTCCTGCTGGCTCCCTGATACGGGTCCTAGCTTTCTGGATCATTTCTGCTAACAGCATTTGGGACTTTGTCATTCTTGTGGATCTTTGGTGACTGAGGAAAAGCCACTCAATTATCAAGAGAGGGTCCTTCTGGTCCTGGCCCCTTTTAGGTGTTTCCTTAGCCATAGGTGTTTGTTTTTTCTCCCGCTGGAAAATGATTCCGTGGAGGTGTGGCAACTTACCTGAGATGATAAATTTGAATGGCAGGTCAGGCCGACATGGGTTGGCCTGTCTTGTGGGCATTGCTGTCTGAACTTTTTCTAGAGCCTTCTGTGCCTCTGGGGTAATAGCCCTAGGAGAACTCGGGTCCCCTCCCCCTTTCAATAAATCAAAAAGAGGGGTAAGGTCTTTGTTGGTCAGACCTAGCCAGGGCCTTACCCAATTTAAAGACCCACACAACTTGTGGACATCGGCAGGGGTCTTGATCTTTGTTTTGATTTTTAATTTTTGAGGAAGAATGGTCCTATTTCCAATTTCTAAGGAATTGGAAGATTCCCAAATACTTCCAAGGTGGCATCTTTTGAATTTTCCTTTCCTGGAGCTCGAACCCTGCAACAATCAATGCATCGATCATTAGGTCAAGTGCATGGGTGAGTAAATCATCATTGGGGGCATACACAAGGATATCATCCATATAATGATAGATGATGGCCTTTTCTGAGGCTCCAAGCACCAGGGAGGGCAAGGAAGAGACATACCACTGGTCGATGGTGAGGCTTTTGGTCCTTGAGGAAGAACTTTCCAATGGTACCTTTTCATCGGGGCTTCCCTGTTGATAGTGCGGACCAAGAATGCAAAACGCAGTGCATCATCAGGGTGTAGGGAATTTGGAAAAAACAATCTTTTATATCAATAACAGCCAATTTCCAGTCTTGGGGAAGCATCGCTGGGCATGGCATACCAGGTTGGAGAGAGCCCAACCCTTCAATGACATTATTAATTTGTTGGAGGTTGTGGAGAAGCCGCCATTTCATTTTTTCAGCTTTCTGGATGACAAACACTGGAGAGTTCCACAGAGATGTGGTCTCCACAATGGGACCCTTTTTCAGTTGCTCTTCCACTAGCTCCTCAAGCGCCTTCAGTTTTTGTTTACTGAGCAGCCATTGCTCTACCCGAACTGGTGTGTTCGTCTTCCAGTTCAGTTTTTGGGTAAGGTGCTTTTCAGTGACCACAGCCCAAAATCATGGGGAGAGTCTGAAATACGAATTGTGACTTTCCACTGAGCCATTAAATCTCTCCTTAACAACGGTTCCAGATAATCTAACACAAACATGTATATTTGCCAATTGTCCATTTGGCTGCTCGTTTTGGATGACACTTTTGGATTTTCTTGCCAATTGCATGCTGTCTACACCTCGAATGTGACCAGCCACATTTTGCAAAGGCCGATGTGCTGGCCAGTCCTGTACTGTGATCACTGTGCAGTCTGTACCCATGTCTACGAGCATCTCAATGCATTTTGACTCTCCACTCCCTCTGACATTACACCAGATTTTGGGTTTGTCCTTCCCAACAGCTAGGATCAGGGCAACTGTGGGCCCTTGTTTTTCGGTGCCGTCGGGTAAACTTGGCACCAGGATAGCTTGTGCAAGGATTTGTCCTTTGGGAAGAAACGGGTGGATGGAACAAGTGCAGGCCGAGAGTGAATTGCTCAGGATCTGATGTTGTCATTCCTGGAGCAATTTTGATCTCTTGTGGTGTGTGTTTGGTGTCCCCAATGATGATGCACTGACAGTGAATTCAGTGCCAAGTACCCTGCTGTTGTGGACTGACGGAGACAAAATGCCAGAGTCAGTGTCTTTCAGGAGTGGCTCTGTCAGCTGCAAGCTGAAAGGCCCAGTAACAGAAGTTGTGGTTAACATAGGTTCACCAAAGTCATAACAAAGGTTATTTGGTTTCACTTTCAGCGGTGGACCAGCAGAATTGGTCCTTGAATCATCTGCTTCACTTAGAGGAATAGGGATGTCACCATGCACTTGGTCGTTTATGCTTCCCTCATTTCCTTGGCCTGCTCTTTTTGTGTCTGCGTGCCTGGCAGGCCAGCGCTCCCCACTCAGTTTTTTTGTTGTTGTTCACCCCCAGAAAGCGTTTGTATTTCTCCTCCCCTGCTATTTCTGAATTCATCAAACTGCTTTTTCAGGGGGCACTGGTTACTCCAGTGCCCAAGGTTGTTACAAAGCAGTCATGGCTTTGTGGGTTCAACCATTGCTGGGTTTTGCTGCTGCCCAGGGTACTGCTGTGCTGAGAGAATGGGCGCTGGGCTGGCAACCGCGACTCTCTGTTGGTCTTGACAGCAGCTTTGGTCTGGTGTCTTCAGCAACACTCACCAGAGGCACTTTCCTGTTACAAACTAGAAGCATATCTTTTACTGTAGTGGGGGGTGTCTTGGTTCAGGGCAGATTTGGAAGAGAACTTCTAAAGGGGTTCTTCTAGGAAAGCAGATTAATTTGACTTCTCTCCCCAGCTGGTCCGGGAGAAAATACCTCTTTGGAGAAAAGTGGAAAAAACCTGTTTATTAAACAATAAAACCTAAACAATATTAATCAATAAAACTCCTTGCTGCTCCAAAAGAAATTACAAACTCAGAAAGTCCCCTCCCTAGGTTGCAGCCCAGCTCCCTCAGTCTCTTATCGGTATTTCTGGAGCTGGAAATGCCACGGCCCAGGCCTGGCCCGGTGGGCCACAGGTGCGAGCTGCCAGTGCTCTTCTGGTGTTCAGTCCAGAGCAGGTTTGAACAGGTCTAAAGAAAGAGGAAAAGGAAGGAAAAAAACTACAGTCCAGGGAACTTCTTTGCCTCAGCTAGCTAAACTAACTATAAGCAAAGGAGACCTCTGTCTCACTGGTTATCTACAGACAACACAGTCTAGGAGCAGGATTGTGGAGGAGTGATTGCAGTGTCTGAAAACAAATTGCACATTTTTTCTCTCCCCTCTTCACTCTCTGGAACAAGTTTTAAAGGTGAAAAACTTATTATTCAGCATAAACAGAACAAGACGATTGGGGATAAAAGCATCATAAAGTGAACCTAGGACAAGGGATGTTCTGGAGGTAAGCTAAAAATTGCCGCTTGACAATGTTCATTTGCATTTGTAATTGCCATTTCCTCTAAAACCTCTTCCCTTGCCTCCTCTTTTTCAACTTTGATTCCAATAGCTTTAGTTAACCTTTCTACTAATTTAAAAAAAGGCTCTGATGGTAGCTGCTTGATCTTACTGTATGGCTCGAATGGGCCTTCAGGATGGAGGGTAAAGAAGGCTTTTTCAGCTGCTTCTTTGACTCTCTCAAGTCCTTCTACAGGAATACTGCAGCTTGGACTGGAGCTAAGGACCATTGGCCATAACTGGAGAGATGCTCAATGGTGATTGGCATGCCATTGGCATCTTTTGCTGTGTTTGTATCAGCATGCAAGTCTGTGAGAGCTTCTTTAAGCAGTTGTTTCCATGCCAGTTCCCATAATTTGAATTCTGTAGAGGCCATGAGGAATGAAAAAAAGCTGTTTAAATCATGTGGGACTACTACAGTCCTACCCAGTTTGGCATTTAAAAGGCCACAGAAGTATAGGCTATGTGGGCAATGTGAGCCACATACTCTTTGTGTGCTTTGCAGACCTCTCTTATAATTTCTCATCCAAAAACTTTTCAATTAGCAGTTGGGACTCCTCCCCTTTGCCCTGCATGCTGATATGTAACAGGGACGAATGACAAAGTGGAACCCTGTATTGGGTTGGCAGTTCCCTGCCCTATATCCTTTGAATCAGAAGCACTGGGATCACAGGTACAGCCATGGGGACAAGCAGTGGCCGTACCCCCACTGCAGGAGAGGGCGGGGACATTGTGGGAACAGGGGGTGGGGACGGGGGGGTGGCAGGGACAGGGACACCTGGTGACATCACATTGGCAGACACCCCCTGGGAGGGGTAGAGGGGTGGAGCTGAGGGTATGGCAGGTAAGGTGGAGGGAGGGAAGGTGTCATGAGGATCAGAGAGGGTGAGGGGTGAGGAGGGATTTTGGGATGCTTCAGTGAATCATGGGAAGAGGGAGACCAGGTATGGCATGGTGCCACGTGGCATCCTCCATTTTCTTGGCCCCCTAGGGTTTGGGAGCCATTTTAGGGGTCACTGCTCTCCGAAAAGCTAACACGTGCTCTGGGTTTCAGAGCAGGGGACACAGGGGTATGGGGAGAGTTCCACGTGATCTGGCCAGGACTTTGTGGACAGCTGAACTCAGGCATTTTAAGGTGCTCAGGGAGCCGGCTTCCCTGGGCATGAGCAGAATCTGCTCTCCTAAAAATACCAAGATTTGGGGTAGAGGGTTCAGAGCTGAGGAGAGGGGGGAGGAGAAACAGGAAGAGCAGAGGTACATTCCTTGTGTGGCTTTTTCTCCACTCCTTCTTTTTTGAGTAAGGCTGATTGAACTTATAAGCTCCAAAACACAAATTTAGCTGAGGACGTGTCCCTGGACTTTCCCAAGGTTATCAATTCATGCCCTACTTTGTCCCAGAATTGAATATTGTGGACTTGTTCAGGAGAAATTCGTGGGAAGTGTAGAAAAAAACACCTTATAAAATGTTTCAATTTTCCTTTAGAAAATGTTACATTTCCATTAACTAAAATTTCAACAATCTGATAATATACTTCTTTTTGTGCTGTGCTTAACTTAGAGCCCCTTTTAGATGTAAAAGGCACAGCACAATATCCTGCCTACCGAAAACAAAATCAAATCAGCTACTGATTTCCAAAAACCACAGTTAAGAAGTGCAAACACGTAGACCTTTAGCCCTTATCAGTGCAGCTGCTTGTACAGCTTTTTAAAGTGCTGCTGGCAGCAGCACAGAATTGGAACTCACCGTGCCGCCCGGGGGATAGACAGAGCCTCCCCGCCCAGACATCAAACCTGAAACCGGAGCCGCCCTGCGCTGCCATGCGAGCTGTGCCACCCCACACTGAGAAAGCCAGGAAGCCAGGCTGGTGCCGCTGTAAAGGGGAAGGGTAAGCGAGAGTCCCCCTGGCTCCTCTGAGCTGGCGTCGTGCTGCAAGCGCTGCAAGCTTGCTGCCATGTCAGTTCTAAAAACGGCAAACCCGCGCTTTTCTGGGCTATGCCTAATGCGCTATGGCTCCCACTCCACAGGGCTGTGCAGCCTTTTTGTGCTCTGAATAAGAGCGAAAAAGAACAGATTGCAGCGGCCAGTGGCCTTAAAATAAAGTCTGTCTGGCTAGCAGAGCAGCCAGCTGGCTGCTACAGCAGTGGGGAGTCAACCCCAGTGGCAGGGCCCCAGGGTTGCTCCTACGGACGCCCCTCAGTGGCAGTGGCTTTGGGCTGCATCCGTGTGGACGAGATCACGCTGAGAGGCCAATATCAAGCTGCAAGGAATGACGAGACGAGAGACGGACACTCTCTGGGGACAGTCAGGTTTATTGCCTAGATGGAGGCCAGCCAAGGAGTGACAATCTGGCTTGCACCTAACATAAGTCCAACAGGGAGTGACAAAGAACAATGAGTGTGACCGAGTTATAAAGGGGGGAGGAATCCAGGGGAGGGGTTCAACCAGAACCAATCCAGGGCATAGAGGGAGTGAACCTATGATAATAGACAGTAAAGGGAGACCAATCGATACACAACAAAGGAGGGGCTCTGGTCCCACAGACAATCATAACTCCCAAAGTGAGGAACCTTCTAGAGCAATTAAACAAACTAACCTAGCACACTACAACAACAGATCTCTTGGCAGAGACTATATTTGAGCGTCTACCCCTCTATGGAGCAGAGATACGCAGCCTGAGTAGAGATACTCACCGTGAGCAGAGATACTCACAGTGCTGTTGGTGCCGTGGTCTGGTAGGGTCTTCTCTTTAACCTGAATAGAACCCCACAGGCAGGAGGAGCTCCCCTATTCTCCTTCTGGGAATGTCTGCTCACCAAAAAGGAACTGCACTTTCCAGAGGTGCAGAATGTCCTCAAGGCTTCTGCGGGATAAGTCCCAAAATCTCTGATGGAGAGCTATGCTGTCAAAGCTCTGCCAGTGGACACTAAGCTGCCTTAAAGTCTTTCTGAGGTTCTGGGAGCTCTGGAGTGTCTTCTCGGGGCTGCCAGGTTGTGGCACCAATATATTGGAATTATTACCAATATAGCCAGAAGAGAAGTGCCTGGGCTTGTCTGGCCCTTGCTGCTTGACCAAAAGGCGGCAACTGTGTTGTTTTCACCTCAGAGACACCTTTGGCTAAGCTGGATGCTGCAGCTGTGTGCTAGAGACAAGTCCAGACATGCAGGAGCTCTTGTTTACCTTGGTGGAGAAGCTTTAAGGCAAGGATGAAGGAAAGGAGTTGGGTTCTGCTAGAGGGTTTCGATCCAGAGCTTTATTCCTGGCCCACAGGCCTCTGAATCCAGTAACAGCTCTAACAGAACCTCTCAAACTGCGTGGTTGCTGTTCCTTTTAACCCCAGGGAGAGCGGGAGAGAGGGGTAGGGATCCCACAAACCAGGTAAGGGGGGAGAAGTCTCAGGGGACAAATGGCACCTGGATGGCCCAATGTCTTCCAGGGTGTAAGGCATCTTTTGAACTCTGCCAATCACTCAATGGCCTTCTGGAATGCCAGGATTGACAGACAATGCTCAGCAGGGGTCAGGGTGGGGGAAAGGAGAGGTGATTGACACACCTGGGGAAGAAATCTACAGGGAGAAACCCGAGGTATCTGAGGCAACCCATGACACCACACCACAACATGTGGGTCGTTAACCTTTGAAAGAGGAACAGTGCATAATGGAGCTGTTGTTGCCATGTGGTTGGTATCGTGAGCCATCGTGGTGAATCACAGAATAAAACTTGCCACTAGGTAAAGTTAGAAGTTGGTGTGTTTATTACAGCAGCCGGCACACATCTTCACCTAACAACATGTGCAAAGAATCACAGGCTCTGGCTCTTCATCTAAAAAAGTCTTACATATTGATACAATTCCCAAAATGCCTAATACATATTCATTAGCTAATCCACCCACCCCCACTTTAAAATGTATTATAATTGAGTTCAAAGATCCTTTACGTTAGTGGATTCTTTCACTTCAAATGGGTTGATGGGTTTTGAAGTGAGGAATGGTCTCCTTCTGATAAAAGCCGAGACATTTTCCTCAATTTGACCTCTTTACTTATGACCTATTGGCAGGCTTTCACACCCCTTGGCTTTAGCTGAAGTTTTGGGGCCCAGGTGCAGGCTACGATCCTCCTCTTTGTCACAAAGAAATCTGCATCCCATCCTGTTTCTTTAAACGTAGTAAAGACAGGCAAGTGATATATTACCCTAGCCTTAGCTACTTTACCTGGTAAAAATTACCTATCCTTTATTATTTCTACTCTTCTTGCTATATTCTCCCCCCCCCCCATACTAAATCTAGTAAGCTTTTAATTCTTTCAGTTTTGTTAAATCCTTGATTCATTCCCCCCTTTTTCTATAGGGTTAGTAAATTCTTTTACTAATACACAGTTTCTTCCTCATCTAACCAAGTCATACACTAAGTATCTTTGAAGGCTATTCCATATGCTCTTGGCAATTAATTCAAGACTGCCATTAGTTGTCTCATCCTCCAATTCCAAATAAGTGTTGCAATGGACAAAATTAAGCTTCTGGCAGCTAAAATAAGCAAAACAATAATTGGAGGGATTAGGGCATTAAGTATACCTGTTGCTTTTGGTGACCATCTGAAAAGTACATCCCACCAATGATGACTTGCTTCTTGCCTTATGTTTTGCAGAACCCTGCTAATTTCTTTTGCATCATGATGAACAGTTATTAAAATTTTCTCTCCATTCTCTTTCATTTTTCTCAAGATCTCACTAAGATCTTTATCTTTAATCAACTGTTTCACTAAAGTAAGGTTTATGCCAATGGGTGCAGGTGATAAAGGGTGATACATGTTATAGTTGGCCTTCATCAGTTGGTGAGAGACAACTGGTACTGAATATGTAAAATCACAGTCTATAACGTTAACAAAATTACAAATGCAAAAGTTGGAGTGATTTTTAGTAAACATGTATCTATTTTCATTGTCTATTTTTAATGAGGCACAGGCAGTTCTCAAGCATACAGAGCCTTGACCAGTGTGTATAAGCGCTGTTTTCTGAATGGTGTCTGGGTGGATCTCAAAGTGGCACACACTCTGTTCAGTATCTAAGCATATGTCTTGGGCATCAATGGTATTGCTTTCACAGATGAATCCCCACTGTTGTTGAGTAACAAAGGATTCTATGTTTGCAGTTTGCCATTTCTTTTCTACCATTCTGGCTCATACCCAATGTTCAGAGAGGTAAAGTACTGCCTTCTCACGATTTAATCCTGATGCAATGATAGGGTGGATAACATCAATTGTGGCTCTATGTATGGTAAGTGCAAAGGCAGTGGTGGCGTTTGTAATGGGGTCATAACTATGGTCATAATCATTACTTATGGGGTCATAACCTTGGTCATAACCATGTGTTGGAGATGGATTTGTAGAGAGTTCTCAGGGCCTGACAGGAGGCCCACACAGTATGCATTTGTATGCAAACTTTGAGACAAGAAATGCTGACTTAGCCATGGAATAGGACAGATATTGTTGTAAAAGAAATGGAGCTAGAAAAAGGTTTCAAAGGATGGCCTTGCAAATGAGATTTGATACTCTGGAGAAACTGAAATATGAAAGATGCATTATAGTCGGATGTACGAGGGGTAGTTTTCAGTGATTGGCTTTAAGGCATCTACAGCATGGTGTGGCAAAAAGCTGATAGGCCAAGAAATGCTGCTAGTGTGCTGGAATTAGGAAATGGTTGGCTTCTGATTGTGATGGTGTGAATGTTAACATCTGTATTGTCTCACCCTTCTCAGGAGACTGAAAAGGGAATAAAAGTTTTTAAAAAGCCTCTCAGTTGCGCCATCTCTGGGTCAGGAATAGGCTATTGTCAAATCTCTTGCCACAAATTATTGACAAATACTGGGTGAATTTTTCAAGAACTCAACAAATAGAATTCCACCACTATACAACTCCATATACATTTACATAGAACTGAATACATATACAGGTACAACAATATACAGATGTGAATACAGACGAAAAGTTAGGTATTACATTCCAGAAACAGATACATAAAACAAACCTATCTATAAAGAGACAAAAAGCATTACCAATCTAAACAACTGCATTGATACGAATATACAGCTATACATCCGGATATATATGTAAATATAACATATATAGAAATAGATCAGTACACAGCTAAAAATATAAAATCAGACATATATACCAATACAAATACCAGTATAGCTATTTAAAAAGACATATACCAAAAACTACATCAATACAAATAGATACCTACACAACTGTATACTTATGGAAATCTAAACACAGATGTTACAATATACATAAAGAATTAGATACATACATGTGGCAGTGAGGGATTGAAGCCCTGCCTGTGGTGATTTGCGGAAGTAAACAAACTCCAAAACTTTTGTCAAAGTTGTAAAGCTGTTTATGTTTATTACAGTGCTGGACGCATGTGGGAATCATTCCCCTAAAATGACATGCGTACCTCCGGGAACTCCAGATCTGATGCTGGCAGTTTATTTACAGACGTGAACAGGATGGGGCTGCTGGGAGAGTGTCTTGAGCTATTTATTTTTCAGCATCAGTCTCATTACATGATTATGATAATGGAACAATGCGAACATCTCACTGTCCAGGCAGCAGGCCAGAAAACTTAATGTTACAACATACCATATAGCCTTCTAAGCCAATTACACAAAGCAAAAGCATATTGACAGTAATTCTATCCAATCACCATAAGCACACGTACCTTTGGTTAAAAAAATGCTTGCTTATTTCGAGTACAATACCCGTTTATAAGAGACAACACACAGAGCACTATTCCTAAGGTTAACCTTCTTAATATCTGCTAGATAAACTTCTTGCAACTTAGAAAGCCAAACAAATACTAATACACAGCTCTATTGTTCTTATTCCCATATTTTCTCTACAGCTTAAATAATTTTTCTGCTGCTTTAGTGCTGTTCATAATTCTGCTGTATCTCAGGCCTGTCTCTTACAACCTTCCTAAAACCCTCTGATTTTATGGATTCCCACACAGATCACCTTTTATTTCCTTCTTAAATACATGTGCATGTTATTTTACAATAGGTTCGTATATATTCATTCCACTGATTTAAGGGCATGACACTTGCTGCTAATTCTTCTTTATCAGAAAGGATTCCTGGGTCAAGCTGCCCTGCTCTGTCTGCCGCCCCGCTCCCCCCCTACCTCTTGTGCTTTGGCTGAACCAGTCTCTCCAAGAGCAGGTCCTTAGCAAGAACAGGCAGTCAGACTAAACAGCAAGCTACAGACTTAACTCAAAGATGTACATTCCACCTAAATCAAAATGGATTTCTTCTCTGGAAAATTTCCACTCTGCTACAGTGGCAGTGGTGGTTTGCGGATGTTTGGTCTCTCCCTGCCTGTGGCATTGGTGGTTTGAAGATGTTTGGTCTCTGTCTGAAGTTGTTTGCCCCCTGTCTCACCATGGCAGTTCATACTTCCAGATTCTTCCCTATCTATCCTCAATGATCCAGTCCCTTTGTCTGTGTCCTGGTTTAGGGCAAATTTGTTAAAGAATCTCCAAAGGAGGGCTCCTCCAGAAAGCAAAACCCACACTGCCACTCCCCCCAACCGGTTCGGGAAAAAATTCCTTGGAGAGAGGTGGAAAGAACCTGTTTATTTGACTGGCCCAGAACCCCCCAGCACACAAAATGAACAATACCTGATGACACCGCTTTGAGAAAGATGGCAAAACCAGAAAGTCTCTTTCGGGGTGTGTTTGCTCTGTTCTCAGTCCCTCCGGCACTGGGGCAGCTGCTGCAGCTGAACCTTCGGTGTTCCCGGGTCCCAGTCCAGAGCAGGTTTGAGATGGTCACAGAAACAGGAGAGGAGAAACAGTCCAGGAAGCAATGTGGACTGTTTAGCTAGAACTAGCTAATAAGCAGAGTCAGAAAGCAGAGCAGAAGCAAGAGCAGAAAAAGGGAGCAAGCAAAAGCAGCAAGCTGAAGCTGGAAGTGAAAAACAGCCTAATGTACCGCCTGTCTCTGTGTCCCTGATAAGAGAAACCCAAACAAAACTTCCACTCTTCAGAGCCGGTCTTAAAGGCGCAGAAGAGATGAATGGGGATATACAAGCATCATAACGTCACCCCAGGACAGCTGCCCAAGGAGAAAAAAAGCAATGAACTTTTACCTCCCAAAACCATCTCCCCAGAGGCTCAAGCAGGATTCTCTGGTTCCCAGAAATATAAAGAAATGGGGTTGAGAAGACCCTCTGCATCTATGTGGTCATGCCCAAGATCTTTGCTGATGCCATTTGGGTTTTGCCTTTTTTTTTTTACTTTTCTGTTTTCTGTATTCTTTGCACATCTTTTTAGAGCTCTGTAGGGTACTCTATTTGTGACTACTTTTCCCAGTCCTTTTCTATGGCCTCTGCCTAAGCAGAAAGACAAACTTACAGAGCTCCAAGTGCTGGGCAGTAGAAGGCCCCAGTGTTATCTTGGTTCCTCCTGGGACAGACCCTTCCGGGGAGCTGGTGGACTAACCATCCCTGCAAGCCTTTAAAAGAAGACTTGGATGCAGCACTCGGTGCCGTGCTTTAGTTGAAGTGTTAGGGCATGGGTTGGAGTCGATCATCTTGAAGGTGTCTGTCTTCCAAGCCAGTGATTCTGTGATTCTGTCATTGAGGAAGCTTTTCCTGCAGCCCTGGAAAGGGCTGTGGGGGCCCTTTGCCAAGGATGGGCATCAGGGCTCTTGGAAAAGAAGCAAAGGACTCAAGGCGAAGGCCGAGAGGGCAGAGCTGCCCCACCGCGGCCCACAGCGAGCCTCATGTCCTCCTCCTCAACCTGCGCCCTCTGCGCTGCCCTTTGCGGCGCCGGCGGCTCCTCTCGCTGCTGGGCTCCAGGCCGTGCTGGGGGCCGGGCCCCTCGTCTTCGGGAAGCGCCGGAGCCTCGGAGGCGAGCGGCTGCTGCTGTGGCCGGCAGGGGAGAGCTGCGGCTGCGGCTCCGGGCACGGCGAGCTGCCGCTATGGCCTCTGCTCCGGCCTCTGCTCCTGCCCTGTGCGCACAGACACGGCCGAGGGCTGCCCGGCAGCTCCGTGCCGCTCCGCAGCGGGCCCGGCCGGGCTGCTGCTCTCTGCGGCCTCTGCCCGCCGCTGCCGGCCCCGCCGCGCTCCCGCCTGCCTCTGCCGCGGCCGGGCCCACACCGGAGGCAGCACATTGCGGCCGGCTCGGAAAAGCCCTGCCCGCAAAGCGCCCGCCACCGCCTCGGCCTCAGGGCACAGGCTGCCGGCGTCCTCGCAGCTGCGAGCCGGCCCGGGCCGCCTGCCGGCCTCGGCCACAGCTCCCGCCCGTGTCTCCATGGCCGCGGCTGCTCGGCACAGCGGGCTGAGCACAGGCAGCGCCAGCAGCAGCTCCTCACGGGCCCAGGCTCCTGGTGCTCCGAGCCCGCCCAATCCCGAATTCCAGCCCTGAGGAACTTGGTGTCCCAATGCATCCCCTGGGGACAGCAGAGTCTGCCGCTGAGCCCAGCCCATGGTGACACCAGCAAGTGACCAATGGAAAATTCACCAAATCCCCATCAGAGACAAGAGGAAACTCCCATAGTGCCTGACAGCCTGAAACAACTGCCATTACAGAACATTCCATCCATGTGGGAAGAGAGCCTTTTCCATTAAAGCAAAAAAAGAGTTATCTAAAAGGAAGCCAGGAACAAACAACAAAGTTATTTGGACTCGTGCTTTTTGTATCTGTTTGAAAGTCCAAGAAAATGCAACCTTTGCTCTTCCGACACAGCTCTCTGTTCACGATGTGAGACATCGAGTGCTGATGTGCAAGAGCTGATGGAAGGGACAGGGACAAGGATGCAGCAGCTGGCAGTAGCACTGAAGGAGAAGAGTTTGCAGGCAGGACACAAAATGGCTTTGTTTCACCTCTTCTTTCAGTGCTGCTAAGAATGTAACCTGAAACAAGCTGGGAACACCAGAGCATGGAGCCCTTTCCTGGCAGGGCTGTGTCTGCTGAAGGGGCAGAAGGAGCCCAGCAGGGATCAGACACAAACCAGCAAGGGACTGAGGAGCCCGTGTGGTGGCAGTGAGCAGCCTAGGGCTACACTCACTGCTGGTGGCATTTTCTATTGAACCATCTCCAAGGACTTCTCCTGTGCTCGGTGTTTCTAAGGGTTTTCCCCCTTGGTTTTTCTTGGTTGTCTCCTGCACCTTTGTTTCTCAAAATTTTCCCACCCTGTCAGCAGCAGCCCTTATCCAGGAATGGCTGGATGGGTGGAATCCTGTGGCTCAAGAATTCCTGTGCCAGAACTCTACATGTGCCTTATGCTTGTCAGCACCTCCTTCTCTGTGCAAAAACTAATCATCAGTGGAGGTTTTTTGCCTAAGAGCTTCTGAGTAGCAAATGTTGTGTTAGAATTCTCATGAGTGTATCCCTTAAGGTCATTGCTAGGAAACAGAAAGTAAGGCCAGGGTAGCAGAGCAGCTGGGAGCTGGTCACTCCCTGCAAAGCGCTGATGTATGATGGGGGAACACCATGTTCCAGGATGGGTGAGAAGAGCAAATGTGCTCATGGTGCTGTAGGTGAGGTTTGGGTTCACTCAGAGGGCAGTCAGGGCTGGTGAGCACTGGAAGATCGAGCTGCAGTCACCATCCATGTCCCTTTCAGTGCCGGCTTTAGGGTGTCTGCAGCCTGGATCCAGAGCACCCTGGGGGGTTCCTGTGGCTGCCTTTGCACTCAGGGTGAGGATGCCCAGGAGCCGCTGAGGCCAGCAGTGCGGACCAGGGCTGGGGCTTGTGGCCTGCCAGGTGTGGCTCTGGGGACTGTGACATGCCAGGGCATGGGTCACTGTCACTGCCCTTCAGAGCCCTGGCTAGCTCTGTGGTGTTGCAAGGACAATGGCAAGAGTGGGGAACTGGCTAGCTTAGGGTTTTGCCTGAGCCAGAACCTCTAGGCCAGCTGCCTAGCAATAGAGACCCCTGGAGGACTGAGTGAAGGAGGCAGAGGAAGCTCTTCTACAGTGCAAAGTGCAGAGGATTTGTAAGAAGAGACATGGGGAAGGCACACAAGACAAAACTGCCAAAAGCAAGCAGAAATAAAAACAACTCCCAGCACCCCTGTGCACGGCACGGCTTTTTAAAATCTTTCAAAATGGGGGGTGAACACCATATAGTAACCAATAAGCGACTCTTGGGGTGTTGTTTCGAGGGCTACAACAAATCAGAACAAGGGGAGGAGAGAGGGTTGGGGTGGGGATTGGATCTTAGGGTGAGGGACAGGGGACTTTGTGGAACAAAGGGTAGGCTTTGGGCTGATGGATGGGCCAAAGGGGCCAGGTTGTCTTGACAGACAGGGAAAAATCTGGTGAGGAGGGAGGGGATTCCTTGAGGGACATTTGGGTAGGAGGGCATAACACAGGGGAGAAACTAACTGTAGTAACTCGGGGAACGCTTGAACATACCACAAGATAACAGAAGATCTGAGTCAATAAACTAGCACATTACAATACAGAAATTCAGGGTTTCAGCAGCCGCGAAGTGGCACTATTAGAACACCACAGGAAGTGGTGAAAGCCATCTCTGTCCTTCAGGTTCCTGCTGTGTGGGAAGGTGCTGCGAGTTGTGGTGGCTGCACTCCCCCTTTGCTGGGAGGATGATCTGTACCAGGGGAGAGCAGAAAGCTGCCGTGGTGAGCAGAACATGCTCAGAACATTCCAGTTCAGAGAATGGCACTGCCCCTCAAGGGCAAAAAGCTTGAAAGCATAGAATTCTGTGCAGAATCACTTTACAAATTTTGTCTTCTAGAACCTGCCCGTTTTTGTATTCTGTAGATGAATACTCTGGGTTTTATAAAATACATGGGGTTTTTTTCTTAATTTAATTTTATAAAATACATGGGGTGTTGTGGTGTGTTGCAATATCCTGTTTTACCTTCTCCCTTCCCCCTCGCCCCTCGCTGAGTGTGCCCTGTCAATCAGGCTAACATACCAGCAAGGCGTCGTGTGATAGGTGACCCTAGTACCTGGAGACCCTGCCCCTTCACCTGGTTGGTGACTCACCTGTCCCCTCCCCTTCCCCTGTCCTGAGCTTAAAGTGTGAATGAGACCATGCGGCCCCATTCTGTTATCAGCAGTAGCCCAGTGCAGACATATCTGTGCTCATGGAATAAACATCTGGCTACCTTCTAGCAGAATCCGCTCCCTTCTTCTCTTCACCATCGCCAGAAGCTGTCCCCTGAGGTAAACGGAGTCCTGTCTTGTGCCCCGCTGCACTCTGCCGCCAGCCAAGGTATCGCTGGGGTGAACACCGCAGTGCTGCCTCTGGCCCAGCAGCGAAGGTCAGAATTGGCCTAGGCACCATCTAACTGGTTATATTGGGATACATATTCCAATATATTGGCGTCCCTGGGTGGGCTCGACCCTGAGCCGGAAAACGGACTCGCAGTTCCTCAGAGAAGCTTCTGCCAGCCGTGCATCCAGCTGAAAGGAGCCTGGCTTCAAGACTCCCAGCTAGAGACTTTGGGAATACTCCCAGAAAAAGTTTCGTGGACTGTTCGGCGCCTTTGGAAAGCCCTGCTTCATTGTGGTGAACAGATTTTCCAGAGGAAGAAAAGGGCAGCCTCTCTTGCACCCAGAGAGAGGTCCTTTTCCGGTGGAGACCTGCCTGCCTGTACCCAGCCTACAGCTTCCATTTCACGTGAGTATCTCTGCTTTCGGTAGAGCAGAAGCTCAAAAACAGACTCTGCCGCGAGTTCTGTTCCTTTTTGCCTTTGCATTTTGGCTGCGCAGCCCCACAGACAAGAATTCATAGCGTTCTAGTGTTAGCTTTCCTGCTGCGTGTTTCACTGTTTTTTAGAATTCGCGCCGGAGCGGGATCGCTCTCTGCCCTTCCCCCCCCGGCTCAGCAGCGTGTTCAGACACGTGTTAGGAGATTTTCTTTCTCTTTCTCTTTGCGGGAGAGGGGGGGCTCTCTTTCCACGTGGCCGGGGGACCTGCGGGGGTCGGGAGTGCTCTGCACACGCAGCGGCGGGGGGGGGGCGTCCCGGTTTCGGCTGCCACGTGGAGCGGCTGCTCTGTCTGCTCCGCGGGGGTGCTGCATTCCACCGCGGGGGAGGCTTTGTGTCTGCCTCTATTCGGCAGGGCGTGCCCTGCTGCTGCTGCCCGGGAATTTTAAAAGCAGTATATACAGCTGCATTGTGAAGCTTTTGTCTGCTCGTTATCGCTTTCTATCTGTGGTTTTTTTTAGAAATTGGTAGCTGATTTTAGCTTTGTTTTTGGTCAGGCGGGATTAAGTACTTTGCTTTTTAACATGGGTTCCAAACTTAGCATTGTACAAAGGGGAGTGTATTATGATATTGTTAGCATTTTAATCAAGAGTAATGTGAAATTCTCTAAAGGAAAATTGAAACAGTTTATAAGATGGCTTTTTCTGCAGTTCCCAAACATTTCCCCTGAAGAAATCCACAATATTCAATTCTGGGATAAAGTTGGGAATGAATTGATAACCTTTGGACAATCTGGCAAATTACCCTCAGCTAAATTTGTGTTCTGGAGTTTGCAAATTCGAACAGCATTGCTCAAACAAAAGGAAATGGAGAAAAAGCCAAATGTAAAGCCATGTGCCTCTGCTCTCCCTGTTCCTCCCTCTCCCTCTAAAACCCCTAAACCTCTTTCCCCAAAAAAATCCCGAGCACGTGTTAGCTTTTCGGAGAGCAGTGATGTCCAAAATGGCCCCCAGTCCCTAGGGGGTCCACAAGATGGTGGATGCCACGTGGCATCTTCCCAAACCTGGTCTTCTTCTTCCCAAAATCCTCTTAAGCATTCCAAAATTCCATGCCCATCCCCCTCTCCTCCTGTTCCTCGTGACACCTTCCCCCCTCCCCTCACCTTTCCTGCAGCACCCTCAGCTCCGCCCCTCTACTCCTGCCAGGGGGCGGCTGCTGACGTGATGTCACCAGGTGACCCCGCCTCCTGTTCCCACGGTATCCCCGCCCCCCGCCAGCCCCTTGACCCCGCCCCCTGTTCCCACGGTTTCCCCGCCCCTTGCCGGCTCCCTTTCCCCGCCCCCTCCCCGGGTTCCCACGGTGGGGACACACCCACTGCCTGTCCCCAAACCTGTAGCTGTGATCCCAATGCTTCTGATTCAAGGGATACAGAGCAGGGGACAGCAGACCCAATGCATAGTGCCATGTTGTCACTGGCTCCTGTTACGTTTCAGCCTGCAGCTCAAGCAGGAGCAGCCCCAACTGCTAATTGGAGTTCTTTTGGACGACAATTGATTAAAGAGATCTGTAAATCTCATAAGGAACATGGTCCACACAGTCCATATTTCCGTGGCCTTTTAAATTCTGAATTAAGTAGGACTGTTGTAGTTCCACATGATTTAAAACAACTGTTTTCATGTCTCATGACATCCACGGAATTCAAATTATGGGAATCAGCATTGAAACAACTGCTAAAAGATGCTCTCCCAAGCTTACAGGCTGATCCAAACACAGCAAAAGACAACAATGGTAACCTTATCACTATTGACCACCTCTGTGGTGAGGGTCAATGGTCTTCTCCCTCAGTCCAAGCTGCTGCAATTCCTGCAGAAACACTTGAGAAAGTAAAGGAAGCAGCTGAAAAGGCATTCTTTTCCCTCCAACCTGAGGGGCCTTTTGAGCCCTATAGTAAAATCAAACAACTACCATCAGAGCCTTTTGTGAAATTTGTAGAAAGGCTAACTAGAGCCATTGAAATACAAGTTAAAAAAGAAAATGCAAGGGAAGCAATTTTAGAAGAAATAGCGTTTACAAATGCAAATGAACAGTGTCGAGCAGCAATCCTGAGCCTTCCTATGGAACCTTCCCCTACATTAAAAGATATGCTTCTAGTCTGTAACAGGAAAGTGCCTCTGTTGAGTATAGTTGAAGACACCAGACCAAAGCTGCTGCCAAGACCACCTCAGCGTGTTGCTGTTGCCAGCCCTGCACCTTCTCTTTCAGCACAGCAGTACCCTGGGCAGCAGCGGAGACCGGCAATGGTTGAGCCCACTAAACCATGCCTGCTTTGTAATAAGCTAGGACACTGGAGTAACCAGTGCCCCCTGAAAAGGGAATTTGATGAATTTAAAAATAGCAGGGGAGGAGAACTGCAAGCCCTCCCTGGGGGTCAACAACAAAAAAACGAAGAATAAAGCGCCAGCCTGCCAGGCGTGCAGACATAAAAGGAGCAGGCCAAGAGAATAAGGGTAGCAAAATAAATCAAGCGCGCAATAACATTAACATTTGTGTAAGTGAAGCAGGTGCTTCAAAGACCAAGTCTGCTAGTCCACTGTTGAAAGTGAAACAAAATAACCTTTGTTGTGATTTAAGTGATTCTGTATTAACTGCATCTTCTGTCAATGAGCCTTACAGGTTGCAGCTGACAGAGTCACTCCACCTGAAGGACACTGACTGGCATTTTGTCTCTGTAAATCCTGAACAGAAAGGTACTTGGAACCAAATTCGTTGTAAGTACATCATCACTGGGGACAAAAACACACCACAAGAGATCGAAATTGCTCCGGGACTGACAACATCAGATCCCAAGCAATTTGTTCTCAGCCTGCACTGTTTCCACCCACCCCTGTTTCTTCCTAAGGGACAAATTGTTGCTCAAGCTATCCCTGTGCCATCTTTACCTGAAAATGTTGATAAACAAGGGCCCACAGTCGCCCGGGTCCAAGTTATTGGGACAGATAAACCCAAATTGTGGTGCAATGTCAGTGGGGGTGGGGAGTCTAAACGCATTGAGATGCTTGTAGACACAGGTGCAGACTGCACAGTGATTCCAGTACAAGACTGGCCAGCACACTGGCCTTTACAAAATGTTGCTGGTCACCTTCGAGGTGTAGGAAGTCTGCAATTGGCAAGGCAATCCAAAAGCATTATTCAATTCAAGGGTCCAAACGGACAATTGGCAAATATCCGTCCATTTGTGTTAGATTATTCAGAACCTTTGTTAGGGAGAGATTTAATGGCCCAGTGGGGTGTCACAATTAATATTCCAGACTCTCCACAGCATTTTTGTGCAGCAGTCATTAAACAACAGCGCCCCACCCAAAAACTTAAGTGGAAAACAGACGAACCAGTTGATGTGAAACAGTGGCCACTCAGTAAACAAAAAATAAAGGTGCTTGAGGAACTAGTACAAGAGCAACTAAGAAAGGGCCACATTGTGGAGACCATGTCCCCATGGAACTCTCCAGTGTTTGTCATCCAAAAAGCTGACAAAAAGAAGTGGCGACTTCTCTGTGACCTCCGACAAATTAATAATGTAATTGAAGATATGGGTTCTCCCCAGCCTGGTATGCCATCCCCAACAATGCTTCCTCAAGATTGGAAATTAGCTGTTATTGATATTAAAGATTGTTTTTTCCAAATCCCCTTGCACCCTGACGATGCACCGCGTTTGGCATTCTCTGTCCCTTCTATCAATTCAGAAGCTCCTATGAAAAGGTACCATTGGACCGTTCTTCCTCAGGGCCTAAAGGTATCTCCAGCTATCTGCCAGTGGTATGTCTCTTCCCTGCTTTCCCCAGTTCGTGCAGCCGCAGAGAAGGCCATCATCTACCATTATATGGATGATATCCTTGTGTGTGCCCCCAATGATGATTTACTAACACATGCGCTTGACCTAACGATCGATGCATTGATTGTTGCAGGGTTCGAGCTCCAGGAACAGAAAATTCAAAAGATGCCACCTTGGAAGTATTTGGGCTTAGAAATTGGAAATAGGACCATTGTTCCTCAAAAACTAGAAATCAATCCAAGGATCAAGACCCTTGCGGATGTCCACAAGTTGTGTGGGTCTTTGAATTGGGTAAGACCATGGCTTGGTCTGACTAATGAAGACCTTGCCCCTCTTTTCAATTTATTGAAAGGGGGAGAGGACCCAGGTGCTCCTAGGTCTATTACCCCAGAGGCACGGAAAGCTCTAGAAAAGGTTCAGATTGCAATGTCCACAAGACAGGCCCACCGATGCCGGCCTGATCTGCCATTCAAATTTATCATCCTAGGTAAGTTGCCACACCTCCATGGAATTATTTTCCAGTGGGAGGAAAAACAAACACCTAAGGCAAAGGACACACCAAAAAAGGACCGGGACCAGAGGGACTCTCTCTTGATCATAGAATGGGTTTTCCTCAGTCACAAAAGGTCCAAGAGACTGACAAAGCCTCAGGAACTGGTAGCAGAACTGATCCGGAAAGCAAGGACCCGGATCAGGGAGTTAGCAGGATGTGATTTTAAGTGCATTCACATTCCAGTTGAGTTAAAATCAGGTCAAAATACTATGAAAATACTGGAACAATTGTTTCAAGAAAATGAAGTGTTGCAGTTTGCTCTGGATTCCTACTCAGGACAATTTTCGGTAGCACGGCCCGCTTGCAAATTGTTTGAACAAGATGTTCAATTTACTTTAAAATTAAGAACTGCTCTAAGTAGGAGACCTTTAAAAAGGGCTCTAACTGTCTTTACAGATGCGTCCGGGAGGTCCCACAAGTCTGTTATGACTTGGAAAGATCCTCAAACCCAGCAGTGGGAGACGGACATTGCTGAGGTGGAAGGTTCACCTCAGGTTGCTGAATTGGCTGCGGTTGTTAGGGCTTTTGAAAGGTTCTCAGAACCATTTAATCTGATTACAGACTCTGCATACGTGGCAGGAGTAGTATCCAGAGCAGATCAAGCAATACTGCAAGATGTATCTAACATTGCACTTTTTGAATTGCTCTCAAAACTCGTAAAGTTAGTCACTCACCGAGAGCAACCCTTTTATGTGATGCATGTCAGGTCACACACTGACTTGCCAGGGTTTATCGCTGAAGGCAACAGAAGGGCAGATGCTCTTGCTGCGCCTGCAGTGATGGCCACTCTCCCAAATGTTTTTGAACAGGCAAAAATCAGCCACCAGCTTTTCCACCAAAATGCACCTGGCCTGGTTCGCCAGTTTAACATCACTCGAGAACAGGCCAAAGCGATTGTGGCCACGTGCCCAAATTGCCAACAACATGCACTCCCTACAGTGAGTACGGGAGCAAACCCAAGGGGACTGAACAGTTGTGAACTGTGGCAAACAGATGTAACACACATACAAGCTTTTGGACGGCAGAAATATGTTCATGTTAGTGTAGATACCTTTTCTGGAGCGGTCTATGCTTCTGCCCACACAGGAGAATCATCTATTGATGCTATTAAGCACCTCTTACAGGCTTTTTCTTTCATGGGCATCCCCAAGGAGCTGAAAACTGATAATGGGCCTGCTTATAAATCCAAGGAATTCGAGAGCTTCCTGCAGCAATGGGGAGTAGAGCACAAAACTGGCATCCCCTACTCCCCTACAGGTCAAGCCATTGTAGAAAGAACTCACCGTGATATTAAAGGGGTCCTGGACCAGCAACAACAGGTTCTGAAGGTAGAACCTCCCCACATCCGGTTATCCAGGGCACTATTCACAATCAATTTTCTGAATTGTTCTTTTGACAGCCTGAACCCACCCATCCTACGCCACTTTGGGGGGAACAGTCACAGGTTGATGAAAGAAAAACCTCCAGTTTTAGTAAAGGACCCTGAGACTTGGAAAATGGTGGGACCTTACAAATTGGTTACTTGGGGACGTGGATACGCCTGTGTGTCCACCCCCTCTGGTTTAAGGTGGGTTCCTTCCAAATGGGTAAAGCCCTATGTTCCCAAAGTCTCAGGGAAATCTGCAGAAGCGCCCCAGGTTGCTCACGCTGCCTGGAGAAGGAAACGTCGCACGCGTTCTCTAGAAGAAATTCCATTTAAGCCTCCTATCTGGAATAGTTTGTAATATATGTTTGTCTCAAGTTTTTGTACCAGTTTAGATCCCACTGTTCGTGTGTAGCCTCGAGACGTCATGAGACCGAGCCTGCTTCTCGTCCTACTCGTGATCATCCCACCTGCAATCTCCTACATAGTACTGCAGCCCAAACCACATATGGACTACCTCGATAAAGGTTCTCAGACATCAACAGAGAAACTGACAACGAGCTGAATGGACTTTTCAATGGCTGGGGACTCTCGGGCTGGTGGGGATCTATTCTGAAAACTGTAATTTTAGTGCTGTTTATTTTAGTTGTAGTTATTGTAGTTTTTAGCATTGTTTTTGGAGTAATCAGACGCATGGTTCTCAAGTTAATCTCAAGCTCATCTCCCCCTCCTGAGGTCTACCATTTGGAAGCCCTCAGTGCTCCAGTGGATGACCTAGAAGCCTCAGTAGAATCATTCTGCATCATAAACACAGTCCTCTTCTTTTTAAACAAAACTAGGGGGAGATGTTGTGGTGTGTTGCAATATCCTGTTTTACCTTCTCCCTTCCCCCTCGCCCCTCGCTGAGTGTGCCCTGTCAATCAGGCTAACATACCAGCAAGGCGTCGTGTGATAGGTGACCCTAGTACCTGGAGACCCTGCCCCTTCACCTGGTTGGTGACTCACCTGTCCCCTCCCCTTCCCCTGTCCTGAGCTTAAAGTGTGAATGAGACCATGCGGCCCCATTCTGTTATCAGCAGTAGCCCAGTGCAGACATATCTGTGCTCATGGAATAAACATCTGGCTACCTTCTAGCAGAATCCGCTCCCTTCTTCTCTTCACCATCGCCAGAAGCTGTCCCCTGAGGTAAACGGAGTCCTGTCTTGTGCCCCGCTGCACTCTGCCGCCAGCCAAGGTATCGCTGGGGTGAACACCGCAGTGCTGCCTCTGGCCCAGCAGCGAAGGTCAGAATTGGCCTAGGCACCATCTAACTGGTTATATTGGGATACATATTCCAATAATGGGGTTTTTTAGGAGAACTTTCAAGTTTATTTCTATTTGCATTTTACGTCCAGCAAGTATGCAGATTTTTTTTTCTTTTGTAAATACTTAGGGAAAAATACCCAAGCATCTTTTAATCCTTTGGGATATTGTGATTAATATTCTTAGAAAGAAAACCTTGTTGAACAAGTGCGAAAACAGAGAGAGAGGAAAAATAGCATAAAAGTCTTTTAGAACAGGGCTATACAGTGTAATAAGGATTGCAGAACTGAGGAATTCCTCCAAGGGCAGAATTAGCAAGATATATTGCTAAGAATACCTATCAAGATACTTCCTTAAATCCAGGGAAATGTGACCTGCAGCCATATGAAGTATAGCCAAAGCAAATGAAAGCCTTTGGAAAAGAGGGAATTTTGCCAGTGACATCAGTCTGTCTACATAACTGAGGGATGCTCATCAACCTTGCACTGCATTCCTCAATATTTGCAATGTCTTTTCTCCCAAATTCTATGAAATGTGAAATAAACAGGGCCAGGAGACTTCTTCTCCTTTTTAATGCCTTTATTAAAAGCGATCAGCTCAGGATTGGGCGGCTCGGCAGGGCTGTAGTCCCCGTCGCGTCTCCCAGGGCGACTCAGAGGAGGAGGATATGCGCAGCTCTGTCCACTAGGGGCAGAGCTGGGGGATCTGGTCCTCGTGGGAGCCTTTAGGGCGTGATGTCCCCGTCAGATCTTGTCCTTTGGTGATTTTGTCCAGCTTGGTCCTGGCGTCGGGACGACTCTCCGCTCAGGGCGAGAAGGATTCCACATCTCTGCAGGCTCAGCAATCGGCTCCTCATGTCCAGACACCACTTTAGTCTCTCAATTCTTATTTGGCTCGTTGGTTTTGGGGTTTTCTCGTTGCATTTTGGAGTCGAGGTCCCAAAGCCTGCTGGTCTTGGAGTCACTTTGCATAACCCCCCCCCCCCTCAGGTGTCTTCCCTATGTTGGAAGAGCGCACTGCCTTGGGGAAGGGCCATCACTCCACCCAGCCAGGCCTTTTACTAATACAAAAGAGGAGATAAGCTTCAAAGACCTGTGATTACAATAACAAGGCACTAAGAACCCTGGCAGAGACAGATCTGGCTGCGTCTCTGTAACTCTTTCTCACAAAAAAAATATTAACCAAATTTTTTGTTCATAACAGTCTCCCCTCTTTTTCTTTGATCGAGCTTAAATTCTTAAGCTCGCATCAACTCACAATTTTTTTATTTTGATTCTACTATAAATTTCTTGTGCACTTTGGTAATCATGGTTACTTAACCTTATTACTTTCCTTGGTTTCTTCAGGTTGGTCTGCACGGCAAATACTATTTTACTAAAACAGATAAATAAGCATAGTAAAAAGAGCAATCCTCCAAGTACACACACAGCGAGAAAAACCACCTTTTCCCATACATATTTTCTGAAAATCTCCAAGTTCTCCCACCCACTGGGATCAAGTGTAGGAGTTGTAGGAGATTATTTACACATGCTAATCATTTTATTTCGTTTGAAATGTCCCTAATAATTGAATTCTTTATTTTTAATACTGCCTGGAGCCGGATGACTTTGTTCAACACAGATATTGGGATCCGAACTTGGCTTTTGCAATTTTGGATTTTCTCAATTTCTATTTCACTTTCCCAGTTTTGTTTAATTTCTCTCAAATCCTTATATATAGGAACTCCCAAACTTGATCCAGTTTCTTTGGGTAATAAGAAAATTGGTTTTATCACCCTAGCAATGCAGTTGGCCAGATGAGATCAAACTTAGGGGTTTAGAGCTCCCCTGAAATGTGTTCCAAAAGGGGTTTATCTCTTTTCCAGTACACTTATATAAATACTTGTAACAAACAATTTTTCTTACCATTTCCTATTGGAATAATAATCCCAATATAACCAGTTAGATTGTGCCTGGGTCAGTGTGACCCTCGCTGCTGAGCCAAAGGCGGCTTCTGTGGTGCTTTACCCCAGAGATACCTTGGCTGCTGGAGATTGCAGCAGGGCACTGGTGCAAGTCCAGGCTTGTCAGGAACTCTGTTTACCTCAGGAGAGAGAGCTTCTGGCGATGATGAAGAGAAGAAGGAGTGGATTCTGCTGGAGGGTTATATCCAGATATTTATTCCATGGTTACAGAGGTCTGAACCGGGGCAACTTCTCCCAACAGAATAGAGGCCGCATGGTCTCATTCACCTTTTAAGCTCCGGGACAGGGTAAGGGGAGGGGACAGGTGAGCTACCAACCAGGTGAAAGGGGCAGGGTCTCAAGGGAGGATGACACTTAGACAGGCCAGTGACCTCTGGGCATAGGGGCATCTTTTGAATCTGACTAACCACACGATGCCTTGCTGGAATCTTAAGCCTGATTGACAGGACTCACTCAGCAAGGGGGGTGAGGGGGAAGGGAGAGAGTATAGGCACACCTGGGAAGGGACCCGGAAGTTTAAAACAGGACATTGCAACACACCGCAACAATTTCCACCATTTCTTTGCTTTTTACTAGATCTGCTGAGCTTGTTTCAGCAGCATCACATTCAAAGCACAACCAGGCTACCTCTATAGGGCACTCTCCTAGGAGTGGCTGCCTAAAAGTGGCAGTATTCTGGGCTATCCAATACACTCTCTTATTTTTCTGATAAAGGACCAATTGGGAGGGGTTAACACAGTCAGGGTTAGAACTGATGTGGACTCTCGACAAGGAGCTCACTTCCTCTTCATAGAGGGGTTGGTAGCATTCTTTGCACAGCTCAGCTGGGCTTCCTAGAGCAACACCAGCAGTTAGAGCTATCAGTACTACCCTTCCCAAGAGTCCGGGATGGGTCATCTTGCACAGCCTGCCCACCTGGCCTTGCCTCTTGGGGAATTTTTTACTGAGGAGAAGCTTCCAAGCTCTTTAGAGTCCCTTCTACCCGCTTCTCTGGTTAAGCCTCTCTTGGTCTGTTCCCTACAAATTTTAGTTTCCCCTCCCAGGGGAGTGTTCTGTAGAGGATTAACCTGGAGTCTTTAGAAATATATTGGGGAACTTAACCAGAATTACTTATTTACAGCCTTAAACTTTTTTACCAACATAATTTACACAAAACAGTTTTGAAACATTTTAAGCAATATTAGAACTCCGATACCAATTTTTCCTATACAGTTCAGTCTTTTTGACTCTTCTTCCTGAGAGTCAACTTTAAATCCCAGTATACTCAGGTGAATTAACTTGTGATGCGGATGAATCCTTATCCAGTGCCCGGAGGTGAGTGGTGTGGACCCTGGCCCAATGCCAGAGGGAAAAACTGGGAGTCTGGCCCAATGCCAGAAGGAGACAGGGGTGGAGTCCAGTCCAATGCCAGAAGGAGAATGGGGTGCAGTCCGGTCCAATGCCAGAATGCCAGAGGGAAAAAACCTGATGTTGAATCCTGGTCTAATGCCAGGGGGTGAGAGTGACTAACATAGTTTACACAAAACAGTCTTGAAACATTTTTCTAATGTCTTCCCATACAGTTCAGTCATTTTGACTCTTCCTTTTAAGATTCAACTTTAAATCCTTTGGTCCTTTTATCACAGTATACTCTGGTGATTTAGTTTGTGTAGCAGATGAATCTTGTCCAGCGCTGGGGAGTGAGAGTGGTGTGGACTCGGGTCCAATGCCAGAGGGAAAGACTGATGTTGTTTCTGGTCCCGTACCTGGGGGTGAGACTGGCCCTTTTATTCTTGTAATATGAGTCCAACCTTTTTCTTTGGTCCGCACAGCTGAATTTGTGATCAGGAGCACCTGGAAGAGGCCTTCAAATTTAGGCATTAGTGTTCCCGTATTCCATGATTTTATCAAAACCCAATCTCCTGGGCTAATGTTGTGAACTTTTGTGTCAAGAGGGGAAGTTTGAGGAAGGTATCCTTTCTTTCTAAGTCCTTCCAGAGTTCTTCCAATTATTTCTAAATACTTTCTGGTAGCTTCTTCCCCTTCCAAATAGTCTCCTGTGCTATAAGGTGTTAGCAAGAATTGCAGCCCAAACATCATTTCATAAGGTGAAATTCTTATGTCAGACCGAGGTCTTGTTCTGATGCACAATAGTGCTAGGGGCAAACATTTCAGCCAATTCATTTTTGCTTCTTCAATCAATTTAGTTAACACATTTTTGAGGGTTTTGTTCATTTGCTCCACCCTCCCAGAACTCTGGGGATGCCGCAGAGTATGCAACCTCCATTTCATTCCTAAAGCCCCAACTATATTTTGTGATGTTTGGGACACAAAATGTGGACCTCGGTCTGAGTCTATGGTGTTCACCATTCCATATCTGGGGATAATGTTCTCTAGGATTGCTTTTGCTACAACTTGAGCTGTTTCCCCTCTGGTCGGGAAGGCTTCTACCCAGTGTGTGAGATGATCAACTATAACCAGTAAATATCTGTACCCTTGCACTGGGGGCATCTCGGTGAAATCTATCTGTATGCTTTGGAAGGGTCTCAAGGCTAATTCCCTTCCTCCGCGTGCTACTTTTCTCATAACTTTCTGGTTCACTTTTTGACAAATGACACTTTAGCCAGGCTATATAAACCAATGCATAGGTTATTCCTTAAGAAATGATCACATAGTCCTTGGACTCCCCAGTGAGTTAATTTGTGTAATTCTGTTAGCACTGTCAGAACCAGTGCTTTATTCAAAAACACCCGTCCGTCTGAGGTTAACTACTCTCCCTGTTGGCCTTGGTGTAACCTTAAATCCTTTATAGCTTCTAATTCTTCTTCACTGAATACAGGTTCTTCCCTTTTTTCCCCTTCTTTGGGTGTCATTTTTGCCTTTAAAATTTTTACTGGATCTCCTGGTTCTAAAGCTGCTTCTTTGGCTATCTGATCAGCCAGTTGGTTTCCTCTAACTTCAAAACTGTCTCCTCTCTGGTGCCCCTTTATATGGACCACTGCTATTTCTGTAGGTTTCTGTAGAGCTTCTAATACTGATCTAACTAGGTTCTCATGGGCTAAGCTTTTTCCCTTCGAACTTAAATATCCACGTTCTTCCCATATTTTCCCAAATGTGTGAACCACCCCATACGCATATTGGGAATCCATATAAATAGTTCCCCGGTCCCCCTCCAGTAAATCCAGTCCCCTTTTCAGGGCATAGATTTCGCAACTTTGGGCTGACCAGTTTGGGGATAGTTTCCCTTTTTCTGCAATTTGTAATGTTTCTCCATCTATAATGGCATAACCTGAAGCTCTTTTTCCATTTACTACCCTTGAAGAGCCATCTATGAATAAGCTTTTTCCAGTTGCTAGAGGCTGATCTTCCAAATCTTCTCTTACTTTTGTTTGGAGATAAACCAATTCAAGACAATCATGTTCTAAATTCTCTATAGGCTCTCCCATTAGGAATTGTGCTGGATTGAGGGCATTTGATGTGATAAATTCTAAGTCCTCTGTGTTCATTAGTATTATCTCATATTTTAATATTCTAGCATCGGTTAACCACTGCTGAGCCTTCTGTCTCAGTACTGCCTTAAGATCATGAGGAGTATGCACTTTAATTTTTCCTTGTAAGGTCAATTTTTGAGTCTCCTCTATCAGGATTGCAGTTGCTGCTACTGCTTGTATACAAACTGGCCAGCCTCTAGCCACTGGATCTAACAATTTGGATATGTATGCCACAGGTTTCCTGCACCCTCCCCACTCTTGAGTAAATACTCCATAGGCTATACCTCCTTCGGCACTCACAAACAGGTCAAAGCCCTTCCTGAGGTCTGGTAAGCTTAGAACCGGGGCAGAAGACAGTTTGTTTTTTTAAGTTTTCCAATTGTTGAGTCTCTTCAGCTGTCCAAATTAGGGGTTCTGGATCCACTAGTGTATATTGATCTAACCATAACTTACAATACCTGAACAAGCCCAGGAGTTTTCTCACATCTCTTTTTGTTTTCAGGGCCGGGAGAGCTAAAATACCTGAAATTCTGTCAGGGCTTAGTTTCTTATACCCTCCCCCTATTATGCGCCCCAGGTATGTTACTTCTGATTGCACAAATTGTAGTTTCCCTTGGGAAACTTTTAGTCCTTTCTCTCCCAGAAAATTCAAAAGCTTAATACTAGTTTGTCTGACCTGATCTTTTTTTTTTCCTGATACCATCAGGTCATCAACATACTGCAGGATCTGCACTTCTTTTTCAGGGACAAATTGTTCCAACAAACTCTCTAAAGCTTGTCCAAAGAGATTGGGGGATTCGGTGAACCCCTGTGGTAATCGGGTCCACCTTAGCTGTTGTCTCCTCTTTGTACTCGGGTCCTCCCATTCAAAGGCAAACCAATCCCTACATTCTGTTGCCAGAGGACACGCCCAGAAAGCATCCTTCAAATCTCTAACAGTGAACCAAGCAGGCTCTCTTGGAATTCTGCTTAGGAGACTATACGGGTTGGGCACAACTGGATGTCTGGCAATGGTTCTTTTGTTGACTTCCCTTAAATCTTGTACCAGCCTATATTTCCCTTCAGCTTTCTTAACTGCCAGTATAGGGGTATTATGTGGTGACATGCAGGGTTCTAAAATTCCCTCTTGCAACAGTTGTTCAATGACTATAGCAAGCCCCTTCTTTCCGTCTAGGGAAATCGGATGCTGTTTAACCCGTATGGGTGAGGTATCATCCTGCATTTTTATTGTTATCGGTGGAATGTCTAATAAGCCTCTCTTTTTCCCTTCAGCCCATACCTCAGGATTTATATCTGCAACATCTCCTTGAGATAACTTCATCACTTGTACTACCATCCTCCCTTCCCTTGGGACAATCCCAACCCCCAAATGAACTTGCAGATCCCGTCCTAACAAACTTTTTTCTAAGTTAGGTAGATAAAGAAAAT
Source organism: Zonotrichia albicollis (assembly GCF_047830755.1). Taxonomy (NCBI): domain Eukaryota; kingdom Metazoa; phylum Chordata; class Aves; order Passeriformes; family Passerellidae; genus Zonotrichia; species Zonotrichia albicollis. Next base: position 77,732,874 of record NC_133860.1, read on the forward strand.
TAGCTTTACATTGCTTTGAGTTCCCAATTATTTTCACTTTTTCAATCACTGATGCTCTAAATGGCCTCCCCTCCGCACCTAATACTTCACAAAATTTTCTCCCAATTTCCACACCTTTTGGTATTTTGTTGAGACAGGACTTATCTGCCCCTGTATCAACCAAAAATTCAAATTCCTCATTTAGGGGTCCCACTTCAAAGTTTACCAAGGGCTCTTCTAGATGTTGCATCCGGTCCCCTATATTAAAAAGACCCTGGCACCCCTAGTCCTCCCCCTTAAGAATCCTTCCTAAATTATCTTGTTCCCTGGCTATTGCCTCATCGAGACTGAGCTTTCTACAAAACCTCTTGATGTGTCCTGCCTCCCCACAGTAATAACACTGTCGTCCTCTCAGAGGGACTTGAGGTCTCTCAATCCTTCGTGCACCTGCCAGTACTGGCCTGTCTCTGCCTCCTCCTGGTGGTGGACCCGCCCCCCCTGCACTTCCTCTAGCTACAGCGACCATGATCTTAGCCTTGGCCTTTGCTTTTTCTTCCTCCCTCCTTAAATACACCTTCAATGCCTCTGTTAATAGCTCATTTATGTCCTTTGCTTGCCACTCTTCCATCTTTTCCAGTTTTCTCCTTATATCAGGCCAAGATTTGGTAACAAATTGGACTTTTAGTAGCATTTGACCTTCTAGGGTGTCTGGGTATATTCTAGAGTACAACTGGAAGTTCCGCCTTAGGCGATTAAGCCAGGCAGCAGGAGCTTCATCTTTCTCCTGCGTGCCCTCAAATGCCAATTGGGTGTTAGTTCCTTTGGGAACTGACTCTTTGATCCCCCGTATTATCAAAGACCTATATTCCATCATGGCCTTCCTCCCCTCCTCCTGGTTAGGGTTCCAGCTGGGATCTGTTAGCGGCAATTTCTGTTCACCTGATGGCACCTGGAGTCCTGGACGGTTATCTTTCTCCCAAATTCTCATGCCAGCCTCCCTAATCATCTGAACCTCTTCTGGGGAAAACAATATACTCACGATGGAATTCATCTCCCCCCAAGTGTAGATATTTGGACCTGGAAATTGATCTACTTGGTTAGCTATGCCCACTGGGTCCTCAACTAAATGCCCTAACTCTTTCTTGAATCCTCTCACCTCAGAAGCAGTTAGGGGAGCATTCACAAAGCCAACACCTCCCGCTACTCCTCCCATAGGAACCTCTCTGAGGGGAAAGAGTCTCTCTGCCTTGGAGGTCTTGGATCTGGTGCTACAGTATGGCCCATCTTCAGATGCCAAACTACTTTGAGGGATATCTGGGTTACCTTGAACTTTCTGCCCATCAGCAGGTGTATTTGCTGATAGCTGTTTATCGGACAAGGAGACATTTGTGCCCCAACTAGGAGGAGGTAAAGGGACAGCAATAGGAGGGGGAGAAGAGCCTGAGTGGATATTAAGTGCAGCTGGAGAAGGGGTGGAGAATGCAGCAGGTGGAGTAGGCACTTGTGGTGGTGCAGAAGGAACTGGTGGGGATACTGGGTTTCTTATAGCGGAAGCTGAAGGGGTAGAAGGAGGAGTCTGAGCAGGTGGTAATGAGATGGCAGCCGGGGGAAGAACCGGACCTGCCATTTGAGGTGCTTGAAGAAGAGGATTATAAGGTGGAGGGGCAGAAGGAGGCAAATAATCCAGGGGATCCCATCTTTTACTACTCCTATCATCCCCTCCTTCATTCCCCTCTTTCTTCCTCTGTACCTTACAAATTCGCACCCCTTCACCCCCAACAGCGCTCCTTAACCAGCAAGCTACATACAATAATTGCTCAGGATCAGTATCCCCTCGAGCTGTCAGATAATTATTTAATAGTTGGCACATCCACTTATCCTTTGTCCCACACCAAGGCCATCCTCCTTTGAACTCTAATTCTGGCCCCACTTCCATACAATAATGGATCATTTTCACTTTATCTAATCCCTCCGTGGCCTCTATAGAATCCCATTTTACTAACAGTTCTCCTAAGGGACTATTGGGAGGTATGTCCCTCAGTCTCTTGCCGGTTTTTTTACTATTACACCCTCCCATTTTACAGGTCTTAACAGTAAAACATCCCAAAGGTGCCTTTACTGACCGGTAATTTCAAAAAGAACCTTCTTTGAGGAGCTTCAGCCTCCTCCACTGAAACTTCAAATTTCTGCCTGATGCTCAGGACTTTATACTGAAACAACTGCCCGATCTCTAGATTGCCCAACTTTCCCCACGTCAGGTCTTACATCTATCGGGACTTGAACACACGAAGCCTTGGCCTAAGAATCTGGGTCGTGCCTGACTCCCTCAGTCAGGAAAAACAACTGCCTGATTTTTAGTTTGCCTAAGCCGCCAGTTTTAGGCTTCACCGTATCAGGACTTAAAAGCAAACCACAGCCTCCTTTGCTGTGATTTGTGCCTGACTCCTGTGTCAGGACTTACTTTTGCCTGCAGGGCTTGTGAGCGACCTGAATCCTTCTCGGGACTGACAAAATCTTACGCGAATCCTTCTCGAGACTTACAAATGCTACCCGAATCCTTCTCGGGACTGACAAATCTGCCTGACTTCCCTCTGTCAGGGCCTATTTTGGGTGCGTGCCACTCATACAAATATTCCCTCCGCACGCCCAGAGGGGGGGGCCCTTTATTCCCCCTTGGGAGACTCACTCACGCTAATAACACTTGCTTCCCCTTGTTTCCGGCCGGCTTTCTCACGAAAGCATGGAACCGCGGTACTGAGGGGTCCACTATCACTTTGAAGGTCCAGCTACCGGCCTCTGTCTCATTCACACACACATGCGCATGTCTCCCGCTCCCGCCACCGGCTTTCTCACCAATCCGGTGCTACGGTGCTCCTCTGTGTCGCTGGTCCTGAGCCGATCCCTCTGGTCCTGGTAGCCAGCTGTCCTGAAGTCCAAGATGGCCAGTCTTGAATCTTCTTGCGGCATGGCTATCCCGGACAAGCTCCCAGCTGAAATAAACAAGGCCAGGAGACTTCTTCTCCTTTTTAATGCCTTTATTAAAAGTGATCAGCTCAGGATTGGGCGGCTCGACAGGGCTGTAGTCCCCGTCGCGTCTCCCAGGGCAACTCAGAGGAGGAGGATATGCGCAGCTCTGTCCACTAGGGGCAGAGCTGGGGAATCCGGTCCTCGTGGGAGCCTTTAGGGCGTGATGTCCCCATCAGATCTTGTCCTTTGGTGATTTTGTCCAGCTTGGTCCCGGCGTCGGGACGACTCTCCGCTCAGGGCGAGAGGGACTCCGCATCTCTGCAGGCTCAGCAATCGGCTCCTCATGTCCAGACACCACTTTAGTCTCTCAATTCTTATTTGGCTCGTTGGTTTTGGGGTTTTCTCGTTGCATTTTGGAGTCGAGGTCGCAAAGCCTGCTGGTCTTGGAGTCACTTTGCATAACCCCCTCCACCCTCTCAGGTGTCTTCCCTATGTTGGAAGAGTGCACTGCCTTGGGGAAGGGCCATCACTCCACCCAGCCAGGCCTTTTACTAATACAAAAGAGGAGATAAGCTTCAAGGACCTGTGATTACAATAACAAGGCACTAAGAACCCTGGCAGAGACAGATCTGGCTGCGTCTCTGTAACTCTTTCTCACAAAAAAAATATTAACCGAATTTTTGTTCATAACAAAATGAATAAGCTGCAGTTGTTTACCATTAACTTAAGCTCTTAGAGGAATTACCCAGCCGCATGAATGTTTTTTGTAGCTGAGCAGGACTTGAATTTCCCAAATCTTTTACAAAGCAGAAGGGAACCACACAGTTACTTCTGCTAATGTTAATGAAAGGTCTCATGAAAGCAGATGAATGAGAGCATTGCATTATAAAACTTCCACATTCAAGGAAACAGGAGTGCACTAAGAATATTATATATATGAGGCTAGCATAACATCAGAACAGGATAAAATGAAATTGCTAGACAGGAAGTGATTTATCAGAAATGAAGTCTATCATTTCTCATACATCTGCATGCATTTGCAAGCTAAAACAGAAAAAGAAGGGCAGAGATAGAAAGGAATGAAGATTTTAAAGTTGCACTGTGCAGAAGAGACACGTGAACCACCAGTGTAAACACAGCTGAGAGATTCAGCTTGGAGTTGGATTGGAGTGGAATTCATTCACTGGAGGTTTTTGGTGCACAGGAGTACTGAGAAAAAAAGGAGAAAAGTTTAATTTCTGAGAGCCATTTAGATTCCTGGAAGCATTTTCTAAAGATCTAAGAAGCTAAAGCCTCAGAGAATCTGAAACTAAAACATCCCCAAATAGCTTGATAAGGTACTATGGGCACATCTCTGCTGTTTTCAGCCTCAATGAAACTGACAATGAGTGTCTGGAAATTAGGAATGTCAACCCAGATTTTATCTCTGTTACTTTAAGAACACCTTAATAAGGCACTTTAGGAACCAAACACTAACATTCTCACTCTGCTTTATTTAGTTTACATTTGAATACAGACTGGTAGAAGGAGAGATCTGGCTTTAATTTCTCCCCAAGTTACCTGTTGCACATTCAGGTTAGGAGTAGATGTAAAATTCAGCTAATCACTCTCTCTATCCATGAATATTCCACTAGTGAACTGACATGTAGAAACATACTTTTCTCTTGGTACCTTCCTAAATGGTGCCCTATTGAACAGGAGACTTGCATAAATCACACAGAAAATCACCAAAATTGCTGAAATTAACCCTCAATTCCATGATAAAAGCTTCTGAGAAAAGGCTTGACAGGATCACTGAACAAACTCAAGCTTGGAAGAGAAACATGCATTTTAACACTGATCAAGGGGAAAGAAACAGAAATGCTGTAAAAATTCCAAGTGGAAGATAATGAGAAAGACAGGCAGCACAGGAAGAACAAGGCCCTCCCTGTCAGATGACCTGTGGAAGGTAACTTTGTGCCCCAGCACTGTTAGAGGACATTCCTGTCATTGGTGCAAGCAGCTGGAGACATAAATACTGATTGATTTGGGGGCCACCATCTTGGTAAATGCAGAGGTGGTTCAGTAACGTGACATGAGGGTGTTCCCTCAGAGCAGCTGGCATGCCTGAAAGAAGTGAACAGCTCACCACAGCCCAGCCCACTTGGCTGCTTTTCCTTCTGACCCTCCTGGAGAGGCTCTGACATTTCCTCTTCCCTGATGGAAGTGCAGCTGCTGCCAAGGGAAACGTCCCCATACTCACTCAGTGTTCCCTTTGCTTGCCAGATGTCCCTTCTGCTGTCGCTGTCCAGGAGAGCTGCTCTGCACGGGAGGAGGAGCCCGAGGGAGAGGCTGGAAACATCAGCGGCTGCAATCCCTCCTGACCTCATGCTGTTTATGGATGTGTAGAGTTAGACTTGGATAGTTACAAGTGTAGAGATATTTACATACATTGACTGGTATTTCTATGGAGATATTATGAATGTGTATCTAGTTACATTTATGGATGTATGTTATGTGTAAATATATATATAAACATAGATATATGTATGCAGTTATGTGTACTTATGTATCTAGTTTTATTTATATGTCTGTGATCGCTTTACATCCCTGCTTTCTTATATTCACATATGTGTACAGTTGTACAGCTGCATAGTTCTACTGTTAAAGTTAGATGGATTTTTATATTGGTACATTGATATTTGTATTTATAGATAGGATTCTTATGTATATATTTATATGTGTCTTCTTATATGTAATATGTAACACTTAGTATATATTTATACTGTACATTTGTGTGTTTACTTATATTGAAATGTGTATGGATTTGTATAGTTCTGAAATTGTATTCCTTTAATTTTAGGCCTAGGGTTATTTAGAGAGGGATATTGATATTTCTGTGTTTGTATATGGGCTGTACAGTTGCAGAAGTATGTAATAAATTTGTTAAACTTCAGTTGATATTTCCTTATAGTTAGTGTTTGTAGATGGTTTCAGTACAGTAGTTTTTTAACTGCATTTGATATTTGTAAATATTTCCATTGCATGATAGTAACAATAAATTTTTTTCGTAACCTTGAATTGATATTTGTATGTTGGCAGCACAGGTGTAGCAATTTATAAAAAATTTCATTTTTTTTAACTTGAGTTGATTTTTGTGTATTTGTTTACTGTCACAGCATTGCAGGGTGGTAGAAATGCTGCAGCCTTCTTTGAGGTGTCTCCTTCAGAAGCTGCTCAGAGGAAGGCCATGAGAACGGCCATTTCCAGTCCATGTGTGCATGGACTCATGGACTCACAGCTCAGCGGAGAAAAGACAGAAAGGGTCTTTGCATGAGTTGTTCCAGGGAGGGTTTTATTGCATCCCTCACACCAGAGAGACCAGAGGCAAAGGAGCAAACCATCTGTTCTGCACGATCTAAGTGTGGGGTCAGTGACCGATGACCTGAGGGCACAGAGGCGGGCAAAAGGCAGGGCGAAGGGCAACAACAACCTGTAGGGGGGATGAGGGATGAATAATTGGGGTGGGCAGTGTCAACTGGCCAATGGGGGAGGCAATCTGATGTAGATTGGCAGTAGTGCTGCACAGCGTCATGGGTTAAGTCTTCTCTATCAGCCTAGGTGGTGAAAACTCTATGATACACAGTTTGAGGGGGGGAGTCAGAGGATTCCACAACTCCTCTGTTTTTCCTTACTATGAAGACTTCCTCAGTGGACCTCTGCAGACACTTAACTAAACAGGGAAACAGGAGTAAAAACAATGATTACAACCCAAAACGTTCCTCTAAGAAATGATGAAACCTATCCTGTCAACCTCCATTGTACAAAAAGTTCATTGATGTCATCTGAGTTCTTCTCAACTTTTAAGTCCTTTACTTGCTCCTTCAGCCGTGGATGTTTACGTGGATAGATGTTGAATGCGAAGAAAAGTTGAAGCAGAGCATCCTCTCAAAGTCGTGACAGCTGTGTCCACGGGCAAGCAGTGAAAAGTCTATTGCTGCTGGTTTTATAGTGTCACGTGCTTGGTGCCATTAGCATTTGTTAGCAGCTCAGTTGGTGCTTAGGACGTAGCATTGGTTTGTTTCCTGAGCTAGCAGTTTCAATTCTCTTAACCTTTTTTTTTTACGTTTTTTGCAGCAGTAACCCCAAGGACCAATACTGAGGCTGCTATTTTCTTTTTTCTACCTCAAAATCAGTTTTGTTTCTGCAGCCAGATTTAAATTGATGGACAAATCTGTTGAGCTTAATTTTTTTGGTCACGAATTATGGTAATGCTAGGTGCTAGCAAAGCAGGCTTCTCCAAGTCACGTGGGTCACTTTGGCCAGGGGACCATTTATTTGCTGGTGGGGAGCAAGATTTCCAAGAGGCTGCATGGGCAAGCAGGGCTGCATTGGAGGTAATTTCTTGGAAAACAACCTGTAAATAGAATACATCTGCAAGAAAAAATTAAATTGTAATAGGCTGCAAGATTTTATAAAGACTGAGTATTTGCAAATTTCAATTCACAAATTTGTTACGTCTAGAATACACCACTTGTTTTTTCATTCAAATACATAGAGAGACAAAATTGTATTTAGTTACACATCCTTTTAGTGAGGCTGTTAGAGGGTTTTAGCTCTCTGCTTCTCAATGGCTTTAAAGACTCCTTATTCTTAAGACAAATTCACTTGGATCTTCTAATTACCATTATAAAAAGGAGACAGAGCTGTGCAGTTAGAATATAACAGAATTTTGAAAATGGAAAGCCTTCTTAAAAGCTCACAAGAAATAGCTATAAAAGAAGCTATTCCTTTTTTTGTATTTTTTTTTTATTATTTTATCAGATGACTTGTGTATGTTTGACCGGTTGAACATTAGTATATATCTTTGCATGAAATTCAAACATATAGAACAAAGAGTCTCATTCATGTTCAGAATGGGGGGCGGCCAGTGGCAGGAGTGGCTCCGCGCCATGGAATGCGATGCTGCAGTGCAGGAGGGGCTGCGGTGCAGGAGGGGCTGCAGTGCAGCAATGCCTGCTTCATGGCCTCCGTGAGCTGTATCCTGGAGGAGTATAATCGTCCATTTGAAGACAACATACTTGTTCGCCTGGATGCTCTCACTTATGATACACCAGACAGACCAAAGAGAAGGGAGCAAGTGTCAAGGAAGGATGTTCAAAAATGGAAGAAGAAAACATATAGGCATGATAGATGAAGTCAAAGAAATACAGAAATATCAAAGCAACTGCTCTGTTGCTTTGATATTTCTGTATTTCTTTGACTTGCTTTTTTTTTTAATAACCAGATGACTTGCATGTGTTTGAGCAATTGAACATTGGTATATGACTTTACATGACATTCACACATACAGAGCAAAGAGTCTTCTACACTTCTGAAGCTGCTGCAGGTGAGGTTTGGGTTCACTCAGAGGGCAGTCAGGGCTGGTGAACACTGGAAGATCCAGCTGCAGTCCCCATCCATGTCCCTTTCAGTGCTGGCTTTAGGGTGTCTGCAGCCTGGATCCAGAGCACCCTGGGGGGCTCCTGTGGCTGCCTTTGCACTCAGGGTGAGGATGCCCAGGAGCTGCTGAGTTCGGCAGTGGGACCAGGGCTGGGGCTTGTGGCCTGGCAGGTGTGGCTCATGCCAGGGCACGGGTCACAGTGGGAGCTGCGAGCAGGGGTGTTGAGAGTTTTTGCAGGACAATAGGCAACATATGCACAATCCAGCCTTCATAGAAACTGAGAAAGGTCACAATGCCATTGAAGGACATGAAAGGAGAAGAACACACTCAGAAGCAGACAGTTCAGGATGCAAAGGCAGACAAGAAAACTGCGGCGAGACACATGAAGAAGAAAGACTAACCAAAATTAACTGAAATATTAAAATGAGTGTTAAAAAGGATTTAATCAATTATGTATTACCTTGAGGTGTGAACAATAGAGAACAGCATAAATATAGTTTGCTTTTCATAATAAATCCATTTCAACTGATCATATTGATCATGGCATGATGGCCTGTTACTGATCCTCCACACAGGGGCATGACCAACTTGGCAGCTGAGTGACATGGTTCTGATGGCTGTGACATCACAGAGGACAGGTCACACTGGCACCTGTGTCCAGGGGCAGCACCGGGCAGTTGGATTCTGGCAGTCAGTGAGTGCACACACAGGGGGACAGCTGAGGTGGATGGGGGCTGGGAAAGGTGTCCTGGGGATTTAAAGCCACAGGGAGAGTGGGGACTCTCAGGGCAGGGCACTGTCCCCAGGGCTGGGAGAAGTGGGGCTTGGGGCTCTCAGCATGGCAGGTGCCCAGAGAGGCTCTGGGGGGATTGCAGTGTTGCCAGCCCCTTGCTCCCTCCCAGCCAGACGTGCTGAGCCCCCTTTCTCCCACCAGGCCATGTCTCCAACACTGGCCTTCATCCTGGCCCTGTTATTCACCCCCAGTGGGTTGAAAGCAGACATGAAAATTGATAAGGATGTGGTCAGGTGGATGTGGAAGCGGGAGGAAGCCTGTTCCTTTCTGCACGGCAGCTGCTGTGGCTGCCTTGGCTCACCAACGCTGGGCAAAAGGTGAATCCAGAAACTGAAAAGAGTGAAGCTGAACGGATGAAGGAGCGCGAGGAGTATCTGCTTCAGGAAATGGCTCCTGCAGGAGATGGATGGCAACAATTCCATCATGGAAAGCCGGTTCCTTTCTGCACAGCAGCTGCTGTGGCTGCCTTTGCTCACCGAGGCTGTTCTGCTCTCTCTGGCCTTCTGGCTGGTCAGGAGATGGAACCGTGGCTCTGGCAGCTGCAGGATGCAGGAGGGATCCAGCAGCAAGTGGAACATTGTCAGGGGGAAGTTCAGCAGCAAGGAGAAGGTCAGTGAGCATGAGAAGGACAAAGGTGCAGACTGGAGTGGCAGCATTTTGGCTGTGCCCAGCCCATCACCAATGGGCACATCCAAGATAAGGCTGGAGTGGGCTGTGAGCAACCTGATCTCATTGGGAATGTCCCTGCTCATTGCTGTGGGGTTACACTGGATGGTCAATAAAGGTCACCCCCAAGCCCAGCTGTTCTGTGATTCTGCAGCAGGGCCTGCCCAGCACGAAGGTGCTGCAGGAGCTGGTGGACGAGCTCCTCAGTGTCTGCCGAGTGCTGTCCTGGAGGAGCTTCATGCCGGAGCTGCACCCAGCTGTTGGGATGGACACCAGCCCTGCAGCCTGCGGCATCCAGGAGAACAGCAGCACCTACCACACGCTGGTCATCCTGCAGCCACCCACCCGGCCACTCCTTCAGCCTGGAGAGCAGGAAGTGGCCGCCAGCCAGGCGCATCCGTGTGGCCCTGGAGTGCCTGTGCTCCGGGGAGCAGCTGCTGGGGCACACGTGCTTTCTGCACGCCTCTGATGGCCAGCTGCCCACAGATCAGGAGTGGTACCTGATGGACACCCTCTGCACAGGCTCATACTTGGATGCCAAGAAAGTGACCCGCGGGGTGCAAACGTTGGTGCTGTCAGCCTGGCTGCTCCTGCCGCAGTCGCGCCACTGCCAGCTCACGGCACTGCCCTGTGGCAAGTCCTGCAGCTTCCAGCTGAGCGGCGCCTCTGGCCTGCACTGCAGCATCAAGATGGCTCTGGCCGTGCAGCGAGGCTGCAAAGGTGCCTGCCTGAGCCTGGAGTAGGCAGCAGCCGGCTCTGCCAGCAGCCCTGTGTGGGTCAGAGAGCTGCCGCCTCTCAGACTCACTGCTGCGATGGCACTGCTGCTGAGGTGACAGCATAGCCACCAAAAAGGAGTTGAGGAAAGTGAAGAGAACCATTCCTCATGGACATTTTTTGTTTTCTGTTAGGATTCTTTAGTTCCTTATTATGAAATCTGAGAAATGTAGCCAGACTATTGTTTTGCGGAGAAAAGAAGAAACCTCACAACTTTATGAAAGTTGTAAAGCTCGGTAGCTTGGTATGTTTATTTATGGCACTGGACACATGTGGAGAAAACTCTCCTCAAAAGGCATGCGTACCTCTGAGAACTTCAGGTCTCTTTTTATCCCCCTCTCAAATACATATGCATACAGTTTCACAATAGATTCATACATATTCATTTTTATGGGTTTCTTGTGACTTTTACCACTAGTTCCTTTTTATCAGAGAGAATTCCGAGGTCAGGCTGATTTGCCCTTACAGCAGTCCCTGTCTCTCTCTTTCATCTTCTGTCTCCTCCCCTTTATCTCTGTCCTTCGCTGAAGTAACTTCACTGAGCTTAGGCCTTGCAACCTGGCTAAATAACTATGATTTCTAACCACTGGCTCAACTCAAAAATGTACATTTCACCTAAATTAAAATGGATTGCTATCCTGGAAAATTTTCACTTTGCTTCATTTCCCCCTTTCCTAAAAGGAGGAAGTAAATTCTTTTATTTCATACAAATTCCTATGGCAACAAGTGTACTTTAGTGCTTTACCATGTACGTTCGATAATGGATAATCCTGAACTTAGTCTAACTAATATTAACAAAACTACAGTAAGATGACACAACTTATTAAGGATTCTATTTGTAGTTGGTGAGCACCTAAACACCACATCCCACCAGTGATGATCTGCATTTTCTTCTATTCTTTGCAGAATTCTAGTTATTTCTTTTGTATCATGTTGGACAGTAATTAAGGTTTTCTTTCCACTCTCTTGGATTTCTTTCAAGATTTCCAGTAGGTCTTGGTGCTTAATTAATTGTTTTACCAATGTAAGGTCCATCGCAATAGGGGTAGGTGACAATCTGTGATACATTGTATAATTGGTTTTAACCAGCTGGTGGGATGTCACTGGGGCTGAGTACAAAAAATCACACCAGATAATCTTAACAAAATTACAAATACAGAAATTAGAATGATTTCTACTAGACAGAATAACATCATTGCTATCAATTTTTCCAGCAGCACAGGCAGTTCTCAGGCATACACCCCCCTTTTCCAGTGTATACGAGCACAGTTTTCTGGTCAGTGACTGGATGAATTTCAAAGTGGCAAATACTCTGTTCAGTTTCTAGACACACATATTGGGTACTAATAGTATTGCTTTTACAAATGAATCTCATCGTTTCTCTAGTAATGCAGGACTCTAAGTTTACTGTCTGCCACTTTTCATTCATCCTTCATGCCCACACTCTATGTTCTGAAGGGTAGAGTATTGTTTTTTCATGGTTTAATCTTAGTGCAATGATGGGATGGATAACATAAACAGTGGCATTATGTATGGTGAGCACAAAGGCAGTGGCCACATTAGAAACAGGATCATAGGTGAAATTCACCATAGTCCACCAGGATTGAAACTTCCTTTCAAAATCAATTGCATTATCCCACACAATTTTCCCAATTTCAGCTGGAAAATTACCTTCACCCCCTTCCCGTATGATCAGAGGTGCTGTTGCCTGCATCCATAACTGTGCTTGTATACAACTAACAGCTAAAGGCACATTATCTTGAACTGTACTAAGTGCTTCTACTATTAACTTGTGGTCTTGGTCCCCGGCCGTTTCCCACTTTGGCAGTACTTTTGAAATCTGCCACTGGCTAGTTCCTAATGCCAATAGAGATGACTGTAAAGTCTGTTTCAATTTTGTTAGGCTACCTGCTGCAGTGCCCAGTTTTTCTGAATCAATTCTATTTAAAACTCCTAATCCTGTCCCTAATATGCCAGTTAGATGTTTGTTATGGGGAACAGGAACTTTCTGTCCATGACCATCCCTCCCTGCCAGAGGGATGTGCTGGTCTCACACTGCAAATTCAGACACACTTCACAAGTGTATCTGACAGAGGTTTCGGTCATACTTGAAGCAGATGTTTGTTCTGAAATGTAGAGACCTCAAGGAATCTAACCTCTCCTTCCCCCTCCAAAGCACCTGATTTCCCAGATGTGTGGCAAGCAGGAATGTCTCTCCTGGTCTACAAAACTTCACCCACCTTGCCCCTAGCTAAGATCAAGCTGTGGACTGTGTTCAGGGCAGAGGATAACAGTATTTGTCAAACAGATGAGAATAAACATACACTTTAGGTTCAAGTTTGGGTAGAGTCTGAACTAGTATGGGGTGTATAAGGCCCTGCTGTGGTAAAAAGTGCAGTGTCCACTTTGAATTCAAATGAAAGTCTGACAGTAACTCGAGCTCAAAGGCAGGTCACTTCTACAGGCTTGTATCAAGGTGAAATTACACCAACAGTCTGATTCACTTAGGTTATCACAGACTTCCTGGTGGTCATATACACCAGGGGAGGTTCAGACACTAATTACATCTGGTCTCTCATAAGCCGTCCTATTGATGACCTGGCACTCTACTTTGATTTCTTCTCCTCAGATTCCTTGAAGTGTTCACAGTTCCTGTTCTTGCTATTCTTGCTCCTCACATACCTGATTCTCGTGGATTACTACGGTAGATACGTTTAAATCTTTTATCTCAGAAGGTTTTCCCATGGATCCAGTATACTGCTTAAATGCCAGGGACCAAGGCCATTCAGCATTGCTTTGGGTAGAGGTACTCTCTAGTTCTAAAACTTCAGTTATAATTCTATACAAAACAACTCTGTACACTAAAGTATGAGCTACTCCCGACCGCAATATACTCATTTTGCCCGAGTAAGTTTTAGTCTCAGTTCATTGTCTCCTGGTGTCACTCCTGAAGGGGCTTCTGGGCCTTCTTCACCCGAGAGTGATGGATCCAGGCATTCTGCTCTTTGATTCTGATTGCAGTAAAGGTGGTGAGAGGTACTTGCAGTGGTCTCTCCCACTATGGTTCCGAAGTCTTCTCTGTAAGAGACTTAACATATACATCATCCCCAGGCTATCTAACTCCCTGCTCCGAGTTCCAGCCACATGTTTCTCAATTCCTCTGAGCCGTTTGCTTAATGCCACCATGTAGATGGACATTCTGGACATTCCCCTTGTATTCTATATGGTCTTCTATAAGGCATTCCAAAAGGATTCAGCATTCCTTTAGCTCAAAAGGTTTAGTTTGAATTTGCAATAGTGCTAGTGGAAGAGCTTGGGCTAGGGTAGATTAACTTCTTGCCCCAGTCTTATGATTTGCTGCTTAATCAAATGATTCATTCTCTCCACCTGGCCACTTGACTGGGGGCGTTATGGGGTGTGAAGTTCCTAATCTATGCCCAGGTGGCTACTGATCTTTTGCACTGCTCTGGAAATGGAATATGATTCTTTATCTGAGGATATTGTGGCTGGAACTTTGAAGCATGGTATTATTTCTTGTAAAAATGATCTGGTCACCTCTTGAGGTTTGACAGCTCTGGTGGGGAATGTTACTGGCCACCCTGAAAATGTTTCTATTAATACCAGTAAGTACTGATACCCCCCTTTCCTTGGGAGTTCTGAAAAGTTGATTTGCCACTGCTGTACAGGCTCATGGCCTCTCCCAGTCCGACTGAGTTTTGGCCCGGGGGGGTATTTTGAGGTTAGTCTGGAGGCAAGGATCATATTATCAGCTCACCTGAGTGATAGTGGCATATAAATTCCTGACAACGATACAACAATTCTTTCAATCAGATGTGTGTTCTAGAAAGCCTGTGGAAATTACTACTTCAAAGTCAACACTTCATTTCAATGCACTCTGTATCACTCGCAGCCTTGGTCATTTCGAAAAAGGAGCCACACTCTATAAAAGGCTTTAAGTAGTTAGGCCCTAGTGTGTTTTCTAATGCCCTTCCTTCACTAGTAACCACGAAAATGGGAAGGGATTACTAGCTCTCTTTCAATGGTAGCCCAACCCCTTGCAGTTGTACGTCTCTTTTGATTTGTATTATTGTATTATGGCCTACCTTCGAGGAAAATCTGTACTTCACCCTTTGCTGCTTTCTTTGCCTCTCCATCCAACAGCTCATTTCTTTCTTCCAATTTTAAGCTCACTCTCTGGTGTGCCTTAATATGCTTTTTCAGGTAGCTGAACTGCTTCCAGCAGCTGAATTGTCTCTTCTTTCCCTGTGAGGTCAGCAGTCCCCTCTCCTTCCAGATGGCTCCATGTGCATGCACAACTCTGAATGCTTTTTGCTGTTTCTAAGGCATGGGTCAATGCATTTATCTCAGCATCTTGTGCAGAGGTACCTGTTGGTAAGGGTCCAGACTCTATTACCTCTCTGCAGGTAGTCACTCTGAACTTTGCAATGTTGCTTTCTTGTCAGTGAACCAGGTCTCTGCATCGTCCAGAGGAGTGTCCTTTAAGTCTGGGCGGCTGGAGTAGGTAGCTTCAGTGGTCTCTAGGCAACTATGGTGTACTCCTTGATTCCACTGAGAAAAGAAGCTGGGTTGACAATATTAGTCCCCACTATCTCTACATCATCTTGCTCTACCATGATGGCCTGGTATTTCAGAAACCTCTCTGGTGAAAAGCCAGTGGCCACCCTTTACTTCCAGTACTGTGGACACTGTGTGGGACACTAGCACAGTCATTTTTGTCCCAGGGTAAACTTGTGTGCCTCTTGAATGTTCAGCACAACTGCTGCTACAGCTCTGAGGCAACCTGGCCATCCTTCGGCTGTTGCATCTAGTTGCTTAGAGAAGTAAGCAACTACCCTCTGGTATGGACCCAAGTCTTGAGCCAATATTGCCAGGGCAATTCCTTGCGTGGGAAAATAGAAAGAATGCTTTACTTACATCTGGAAGTTTCAAAGCTGGAGCCGACATGAGGGGACTCTCTAGCTGGTGAAAGGCCCGTGTGGCGTCTCTTGTCCACTGGAGATCTCTGTTTCCATTGGCAATAAGAGCATAGAGGGGTCTGGCGAACAGTCCATAATTATAAACCCACAGCTGGCACTACTCTGCCATGCCTAAGAAGGTTTGGAGTTCTTTCGTTGTCTGGGGTTTCAGGGTTTGGCATATGGCTTCCCTGCCTTAAAGTCTGCTGCTCAGCACTCACTTCTTACCCCAGGTAGATTACCTTCTGTTTCACTACCTTTTTTTTTTGCTTTTTTCTTTGAGACTCTGCATCCTTGGAGTCCTAGGAAATTCAAAAGGCTTACCGTCCAGGCTTCTCTCGCTTCCCTCGTCTGAGTGGCTACTAGAAGATCGTCCATGTACTGCAACAGCCTCCTTTCCTCTTGTGGAGCTTCCCAGGACTCTGGGTCTTTGCAAGCTGTTCTCCAATTGCAATGGGGAATTTTGAAGCCTTCAGGCACATGGACTATGTGAGCTTGTGTTTGAATGCAAAAATTTTCTGGCTGGCTTCGTGGATAGGGAGGCAAAAGAAGGCATCTCTTAGGCCTAAAACAGTGAACCAGGTTAGCTCAGGTGTTAAACAAGTTGGTAAGATCTATGGATTTGCTACCACAGGGTACAAATTCTGTGTTATCTTATTGACAGCCCTTAATCCAGTACTATCAGTTATTGGACTGATTCCTTCCTTACCTTCCCTTTGAGGGTACTACTCAGTTCTCACTGGTTGTGTTCTTTCATTAAGCGTGATGGGGGAGCATCCCATGGGGGAGCATCTTTCACTCTCCCTGGTACAGCAGAGGCTCATACTCTTGAAAACACTTATTTACTTATTCTAATATCTCCTTACTAATGTCTTTCTTAATTTCAGTGTCTGTTAATATTAAGCCTAACATCTTTATATTATTTGCCTCTAGAGTAACCTTTCTCATTTGAGAATGTTTAGCAAATTGAGCGAATTGTACAAAAGCGTTTAGGTACACATAGTACACGTGTTACTTTAAAGGTTTGCAAAAGTATGCCTTCTCACACTGGCTAGTTGTTCATTCCCCACACTACAACATAAACATTCTCCACTGGTACTAAAGCTTTATTTAAAACTGAATATATGACCCTTGTGCCGACAAAAATTCTTCCCTTTTGGGGAGGTCATCTTTACCCCTCCTCCCTTACCTTGGGAGGAAGCCTTTAGCAAATCATATGTACTCATTTTGCGAACTGTGATTGCTTTGCATTTCAGCATGATAATCCTTGCCTGATTTCATACGTTGCTATCTTATTCTGCATGCTAAACAACATGTTTGATTTGCTTTCTCTTTGCCTTGTTTTCCTTTTCAAGGGCCAAGACCAGAGGGCGGTCTGATCTCAAAGTCTCTTTGTCATTCTGGGTGATTTCTTAAAACAAAAGACATTTCAGCATACAAAAACTCTCTCCCATTTTTCTTCCTATTAGAACAGCAAAACAGCAATACTAGTGTTTCTCATAAACACCGCACTGCAATAATACCTGCACATCCAGCTTTTGTTCACAGGCCATTCCCATGTTCCCTGGGGAGACGGGGCAGCCAGAGCTGTCCCTGTGCCCAGGGCACAGCCACTGTCACCTCACACAGCGTGCCAGCCTCTTGATGTACCAAAGGCTCCCCGAAATTGCTCACAAAGGCAGGCTATTCTGTTTGTTACAGAGAACTTTAAATCCTTTCAGCGGATTTTTTCCAGTAAAGACTTACTGCAGTACCAACTGAAGTCTCATAAATCTCGTAAGTCTCATTAACTAATTCATCTCATTCATCCCTTCTATATAAACTCTGTTTTACAAAATATCAGTCTTTTCTAGTTCTCTTCTTGCACAATCTAATTAAGCACTGTGTCTACTTACACTTGTTTTGCTGCTTTGCAAAAAGGCTGTGCTAGTCACAGCCGAAACTCTGATATGCCTGCAGACACAGACACACGCACTCTCCCCCCCCCCCCTTATCTCAAATTCACAAGAGCCAAGGCTTGAATTACTATGAGGGGGAGAATTCTTGGAATTCCTTTAACTCTCTTTATCGAAGTTAAACATAAATCACCGTACTATAGTTCTCCTGTGTAAAATTCTACTCTTGTTGCAACAAAATCTTAAAATCTCCACAAACACCACTATACAATCTGAGAATCAAATTACCACAATGCAGCGGAAGAAAATCACCACACAAAATCACTGGGAAAGGGCATATCTCTCAAAGTGCTCACTTTTCTCAACACAACACAGCATACCATAATTCGGCATTTACTCAAATCAATTTTTCCTGGACACAATCAAAATAACAGCACACAGTCTAGAGATCAAGTCCAAACATCCAAGGCAAAGGAACTCTCTGAGCTCATACTCACGGTTAAAATGTACCAAATCTACACAAATCACTACATTGAAACACGATAAATACCATCACTGACATTCCTCCACTCGCTTCTCCACAGGGCACTTCTCTCCCTGCCCCCGCAGCCTGCTGCAGCCGGCGCCTCTGGCCTCACTCGGCTGCTTCAAACATGGGGAGTACTGACCCCCCCCACACTTTAGGGCACTGCAGATTTACTCTCTTTTATACACCATACACTTATCACCTGCATGATCACAAACACAGTGCACTGACCACACACCTTAACCATACAGCAACACAGTGTCTGGACATCACACACACACACAAACAAAACACACACGGGCTCACCAGTTCTGCTCTATCAGAACTACGAACCCCCAATACACACGTACACGGGTTCACCACGGGTTCACCCGGCTTACTCCCAAAGCCGCTAGCGGTCTGCTCTATCAGAACGACGAACCCCGTCTCTAATACAGCTGCTCTATCAGCTGAACCCATGAACCCAGACGTCTCTGGGTGATTTACACCCTTTCTCTCCTTCCTCCCCCCTGGGGCCCCTTAGTACATACCGTATCTTCCTCCGCAGGCCAGTCGTTGTCTGTCCTTGCAGGTGGCAAGTTGAGACAAGTGGAGCCCCACCAGGAAAAAAAATCCTAGGGCGCGCCTTGGAGGTCCGTCTATCCCCCCTGCCCCTGCGGGGACAGAGAACTCCTGGCTGGCTCGCCATAATGTTTTGCAGAGAAAAGAAGAAACCTCACAACTTTATAAAAGTTGTAAAGCTCGGTATGTTTATTTATGGTGCCGGACGCACATGGAGAAAATTCTCCTCAAAAGGCATGCGAGTTTTTCCTTCAGCTTTGGCCTCACAGACTTTTCACCATTGTTAGACACTTCACCTAATTCAGGATGGATCCCTACTCTGTCTCATTACCCCGAATCTGGGAATAATCTCCTGTAGCAACCACTTAACTGTTTCCTTTGCTTGGTTCATGCGACAGGGAAGGGCTTCTGGCCACCAAGAGTATGTGTCAACCCTCACTAACAGGTATTTTTATCCTCGAGTTCTTGGTAGTTCTACAAAATCTACCTGTCAATAGTCTGGCTCTATTCCTATCTGAATTCTTCCTAACTGTGCCTCTCGCATGGCCACTGGGTTGTTTTTTTAGCAGATATCACATTTTGACATTACTGATTTTGCCATTGTTAACATCCATACTGAAATTAAACTCTGCTTTAGCAATTTTACCAATGCCTCTGCTTCCCAGTGACATTCGTTATGTTTAATTTGTAGAACTTCTCTCATTATCAAGGGGGGTACCACTATTTGTCCTTGTGCAGTCACATACCATCCCTCTGAATTCTTTTGTGCATTTAGCAAACATGCCAGTCTCTCATCTTCTACTGAACATTTTGGTTTTGGAGGCAAATTGAATTGGGATACATTAAGCTTCAAGGGTATCAATGCCATTGTTGTTTGTACCTCTTGAGCAACCTGTCGGGCTGCCCAGTTTGCCTTTTGATTTCCCTCACAGATTTTGGAGTTTCCTGATTGGTGTGCTTTGCAGCGTATGATTGCCACTTGTTCAGGTTTTTGTACTGCCTTTATCAATTGCAGGATTGCATCCTGATGTTTAACGTGCGTACCCCGAGAAGATAACAATCCTCTTTCTTTCCACAGTGCTCTGTGTACATGCACCACTCCAAAAGCATATTTTGAGTCAGTCCAGATATTTACCTTTTTCCCTTTACTTAATTCTAGTGCCCTGGTAAAGCAACCAGTTCTGCCTTCTGGGCAGATGTATTTGGTGGTAATGCCTTTGCCTCCACTACTGTATTGACTGTTGTTACTGCATATCCAGTGTATCTGGTTCCATTTTCCACGAAGCTGCTCCCATCTGTAAACAGCTCCCAGTCCGGCTGCTCTAGTGGGACGTCTTTCAGGTCTTCTCTTGCTGAACAGGTGTACTCTATTACTTCTACACGGTCGTGTTCTAATGGGCCTTCTTCAGTTGTGATACCTAGGAACAAAGCTGGGTACAAAAGGTTAGTTGTTTTTAATGTGACATCATCTTGCTCAGTCAGGACTACCTGGAATTTCATCATCCTGCTGGGAGATAGCCAATGGCCCCCCTTTTGTTCTAAGACAGTGGGTACCATGTGTGGTACATCGACATATATGTGCCTTCCCATAGTAAGTTTCCTGGCTTCTTGTATCAGGATCACAGTAGCTGCGACTGCCTGCAGACATGGGGGCCACCCAGCACTTATGTTGTCGAGTTGTTTGGAAAAGTAGCCCACCGGCCTTTTTCAGCTTCCCAGACGTTGGGTCAGGACTCCTAGTGCTAGGCGCAGCCTTTCATGTGCAAACAGCTTAAAATCTTTAGACAGATCAGGTAACCCTGGTGCTGGAGCAGTTGTCAGTGCTTCCTTTAATTTTAGGGAGGCTTCTTTCTGTGGCTTGTCCCAGGTGAATGGCTGCGTCTTCTGAGCTTCATACAGGGGTTTCGCAATCAGTCCATAATCCACAAGCGACACCATCCTGCCATCCCGAGGAAGACTCGCAACTCATGTAAATTCTGGGGCTCTGGAATAGCACAAATAGCTTGGATATAGTTCGTACCTAGTTTTCATTGCCCTTGTGAAATTTCACACCCCAGGTAAATGACAGTCTGTTGTGCGGTTTGTGCCTTTCCTCTGGATACTTTATAGCCTCCCATTCCCAAGGAATTTAAAATCTCAATGGTTACCTTTATACAGATTGCTCTTTCTCCTGTAGCTATTAGTATATCATCAACATACTGCAACAATAAGTATTGGTCTCTTGGTACTTGCCCATTTTCAGTCCAAATCTCCAGTTCCTTTGCCAGTTGGTTTCCGAATAGGGTGGGACTGTTCTTGTATCCTTGGGGTAATTGTGTTCAGGTGAGCTGGGTCTTTCTTCCGTTCCGTGGGTTTTCCCACTCAAAGGCAAACAGTTTCCTACTTTCTTTGTCAAGGGGGGGATGCAGAAAAAGGCATCTTTTAAATCAGTTATGGTAAACCATTTATATATCTCCTTTACGGATGTTAGCAATGTATAAGGATTTGTTACCACTGGATAAATGTGCTTTGTTATTTTATTTATTGCTCTCAAATCCTACACTAATCCATATTTGCCATTTGGCTTCTTTACTGGAAATGCTGGTGTATTAAATTCTGATTCACATTCTTCTAAAATTCGGTATTTCAAGAATTTCTCAATAATCTTTACTATTCCTTGCTGTGCTTCTGGTTTTATGGGATATTGTTTGACTTGCACAGCCCTTGCCCCTTCTTTTAACTCTACATGCACTGGTTGTGCCAATTTAGATTTCCCTGGTATATCTGTCTCCCATACAGAGGGAATCACTGCATCTTCTACCTCCCTAGGGATAGGGGGAACAGTTTTCTCTTTGATCATTAATATCTGTCCTGTCTTTGATTCAGGTATTTTCATTATAAGCTCTCCATTTTCAAAGGTTATTACCACATCAACTTTTGCCAGCAAATCTCTCCCCAAAAGCGGAATTGGACACTCAGGTACATATAAAAATTTGTGTGTTATAACCTTGTTTTCAAAATACAAAGCTAGGCGTTGCAGGAAAGGCCGTTTTTCCTCTTTCCCTGTAGCGCTGACTATTGTCGTTTCCTTGTCCCCAATTTGTCCTTGCAAATCACTCAATACAGAAAAAGTAGCTCCTGTATCTATTAGAAATCTGACCTCTTTATGCCCTAACTGTATATTTATAACAGGTTCCTTAACTTGTTCTACTGCAGAAGAGAGCGTATGTGGCCCGAAGTTTAGAGTCTGACTAGCTGAGGGCGAAAGGCCGACGCTCCTCTGCAATTCCTGGCCAGCACCCTTCGGAGCCTGATGGCCTCGGGCTGTGCTGGCTGCGGACTGGCGTACTTCGCTGGTATATGAGAGGAACGGAACTGACCATTTCCCGGGGGTTAAACATCGGTTTATTGACGGTGATGCCGCATCCAAACACCGGGAAACCATCCGGGAAAAAGTTTTTTCTTCATAGGGGGTGAAAACAGGATTATAAAGCAAGGGGGTGGGTACAGACAGAGCCAATCAGGAAAGGTGAGGGGATGAACTTCACAGAACTGACACTCCATGGAGACCAATAATCAAAAGGTAAAGGAGGTGTCCTGGGGCCCCAGCCAACCACCATCTCTAGAGAGGAGAAGGTTCTCGAAACCTGGCAGGAGGAAGGGAGTGATTGACTGGACAGGGAGGAAACAACTTTCACTTATAAGGGAAACCAAGGGGAGAAGCAATTACATATCGGCAACTATGAATAGCAGTTGCTATAGCAACTTAGCTGACAGGCTAGCAGTGGCGGGAAGAACTGGGGGAACGAAACCATTTTACACATAATAGGGGAGAACAATACATAAATTGGGGGAATAACACAAGAAACTTAGCAACACACTACCACATCTCCCCGTTTTTTACCAAATAAAAATTAAAATGAAGAGAAAAGTCCAAATTAAGCTTAGAATGCAGGAACTCGCAGCTGGTCATGACGAGTGTCTTTGTCTTCTGAACATTGCAAGGGACAGTGGCACTTGGTGCTGTCAGTTTTCTCCGGACTAGCTTGCAAATTAGGAGGATGAAAATCAAAAGTGAGTTGGGGAAATGTACTAAAAGACAAAAGGTGAACAGTTAAACGCAAAATACTTAAACAGATGGTTCTGCCCCAAATAATAAATCCAGTTCGGGAGAAGAAGAAGAAATGGGGGAAGGATGTTGGGATTAATAAACCAGAGGTAGTTCAGTGACGAGAGGGGTAGGAGCAGCAGTCTCAGCATTGGGGAGGAAGTAAACATCTGAGGAAACTGATGGTGTTTGGGAGGGTTTTCTCCGTCACCGCGAGCACGCCTGAACTTGTGACTCAGCTTCCTTCTGCATCTTCTGCTTCGGGATGAGGTGCCTGACTCATTTGGATGGTCTTTTTCTTCTGTCTTCTTCTTATTTTGCTTCCGCCTCCATTCCATGTAGTCTTGGCGCATGGGACACTGAGGCATCCAATGCCCCACCTTGCCACAGAGATGGCAGGGATGGGTTGCTGATGTCTTCTTGCCGGACTCAGAAGTAGAAGGACCGGCCACGGGGGAAGCTTCAGCCTCTATGAAGTCTTGTTCGGGGCATTCAGCAAAATGCACAGATGTTCTCTTAGGCCTTGGGGCCAGGGAGACTTGACGCACTACGACATCTATCATGGCTTCTACTGTGGGCTTAGGACTTCGAGGGAGAGTTTTTATAGCCTTGCGGCAGTCAGCGTTGGCATTGCTATAAGCCATCTGCTCAAGCATTTTTTCCTTGTCATCCTCTCCGAACGCTTGCGCTTCTACATATCTGTATAGGCGTTCGATAAATTCCATGTATGGCTCTTGCGCTCCTTGCAAAACTTCAGCATCTTCCCATTGGGAGGTAACTACCTCTAACTTAAAGAAGGCCCGCTCAGCTGCCCGGGCCGTCTCTACTAGCTGGGATGGGAATAAGGCTTTAGCTTGATTTGCCCCTTCAGCCCACTGTCCTTCACCCAAAAGATGTTCTTGGGTAATTAACTGACTATCTGCGTCATGGGACAGTGTAAGGTTCCCCCAAAAACTTGGGAGTACTTCTACTATTTCTCTCCTCCATTCCCTCACCCAGACTCTAAATTCCATGGGTCTGAGCAGGCTAGAGAAGAGGGACCTTAAATCCGTCGGTACCAAATCTCCCTGAGCAAGGGTATTGTGTAGCAAACCCCGGAAGAATTCTGACTCTCGGGAGTAATCTTTCTGAGCTTTGCATAGCTCCTTTATTTGGGCCTGTGCTAAAGGCACCCACTGTGCCCGTGCATTTCTTCTTTCTCTTATATGATATGTTACCGGGGCGGCTTCTAATAGGGGAGCTTGCTCCAGTTTCCGGCTTTCCCCCCCCCCCTCCTCTGAACACAAAGCGTGAGAGCTGGGGGGGGTGGCGTGGGAACCGAAACTGAAGGAGGTTGAGGCGGGGTTTGGCGCTGACGTAAGGCAAGGGAGTGGGCGCGGCAAAGTACCCTTCTCCGCCCTCCGGACGGCGTTCGGAGGCGGAGGGAAAAACGAAAACGGAGCAGGGGGGAAGGGAGTGGGGGGCTGAACCGGGGGAGGGGTTTGAGGAGGAGCTGAAGGTGGGGCGGAGTGCTGAGGAGTGAGCGGGACGGAGGGAGGGTATGAGAGAGGAGTAACTGAGCAAGGGGTGTGGTCAGGGTGAAGGAAGGGGTTGGTGCTTGGGAGGAACGGGTTAGCGGAAGAAGAAAGAGCTCTGGCGGCAGAGACCGCGTGGTCCCCGCCATCTTGGACAGTAAAGGGGCTATTTTGTGGAATTTCATTACTAAGCGGAACAAACTTAGGGGTTGAAACTGGGGACTTGGGAACTGGGGTAGAAGGGGAGGATGGAGGAACTTGGGCAGGGCTCCTCGGACGGGGAGGCTGAGCAGGTCAAGAGGGAGCAGGGGCAGAATGGTTTCTCTGCTTTTTGTTGGCCTTTAAAATCCCTTTCGAGGGCTCCTGCCTGTGTGAAGAGGGAGAGGGCTGGGGGGTAAGGATGCGGGAACCGGGAGAACTAGGGAACAAACTCGAAAAAGAAAGATCCTTTCTTGAACTCCCGGCTGGGCGCAGCGAAGTTAATACTTTGCTTGCCCAGTATGCCACGTTAGACAACTGGGGTTCCCCAGCGTTAACTTGTTGGTCTAATTTGGCCACAACGGCTGCCCAAAAGCGCGGCTCTTTCGCAACTTCTGGGGAAACTTCAGGGAAATGTGAAAATACCCATCTAATCAACACTATCAACTCTTTCTTGGGGGCAGTAAAACCTCTTCTAAGTAACAAACCCTTAACTACAAAAAAAACTCCTTTTTGGGTTTTGCTGTGACCCAAACCCATGATCGTGGGGGGTGTAGCGACCCCACCACGGCAAACCGCGCGGAAAAGCCGCCCCGCCCTGAATGAGCCCGCCGCAACCAGTCAGAACCGTGCCGAGAGCCCCGCTGCTGGGCCTGGCGTCACCGTGCCGGGGCACCGCGAGCGCGAAAGGCGGCAGACGGCAGTCCCCCGCGTAGAGCTCCCAGGGAAAATTAAAAGGCAGGGGAGGAACCGAGTCCGGGGTTCACCTAATCAAAGAGCGTTGCAAACGAAAAGTTCAGGCAGATTAGTCCACTGACACCGGAGGAAGTCTGACGGCTAGTAGATTTAAAGTCCAGTCCGCTGGGTATGGTAAAGCCCCCGCGTGGGCGCCATCTGCAGAAGAGAGCGTATGTGGCCCGAAGTTTAGAGTCTGACTAGCTGAGGGCGAAAGGCCGACGCCCCTCTGCAATTCCTGGCCAGCACCCTTCGGAGCCTGATGGCCTCGGGCTGTGCTGGCTGCGGACTGGCGTACTTCGCTGGTATATGAGAGGAACGGAACTGACCATTTCCCGGGGGTTAAACATCGGTTTATTGACGGTGATGCCGCATCCAAACACCGGGAAACCATCCGGGAAAAAGTTTTTTCTTCATAGGGGGTGAAAACAGGATTATAAAGCAAGGGGGTGGGTACAGACAGAGCCAATCAGGAAAGGTGAGGGGATGAACTTCACAGAACTGACACTCCATGGAGACCAATAATCAAAAGGTAAAGGAGGTGTCCTGGGGCCCCAGCCAACCACCATCTCTAGAGAGGAGAAGGTTCTCGAAACCTGGCAGGAGGAAGGGAGTGATTGACTGGACAGGGAGGAAACAACTTTCACTTATAAGGGAAACCAAGGGGAGAAGCAATTACATATCGGCAACTATGAATAGCAGTTGCTATAGCAACTTAGCTGACAGGCTAGCAGTGGCGGGAAGAACTGGGGGAACGAAACCATTTTACACATAATAGGGGAGAACAATACATAAATTGGGGGAATAACACAAGAAACTTAGCAACACACTACCACATTCTACCAGTTCTACGTCTAGTCAGCTGGTATACTCCCCCAGGACTATCTCCTTGGTAGCCTGCTGGAACCAATTGCCCTGGTCAAACTGGTTATTCAAGCTTGGACAATTTCGCTTCCAATGCCCCTCCTGCTTACAATACGCACATTGATTCAGGCTTAACCCCTGGGTAACTGGTCTCCTACCCTGACCATTCCTATTACGTCCCCTGAAATTTGGGTTCCCTATCCCCTGTATTACTGCCAAAAGATTCTTCTGCTGCCTTTTACTAGCTTCTTTTTGGCGATTGTTACATACCTTCCAAGCAACCTCAAGTAACTTATCCAAATTCCTTAGTTCTTCCCCTTCTAATTTTTGGAATTTTCTACAAATGTCGTCCTGTGATATGCCCAAGAATATGAGAGGGACCTGAACCTTTGCTTGCTCTGTATCCATTCGGAGGTCTGTATATTTCCTGGCTACCTCCTTAAGCCTCTCCAAAAACGCAGTGGGAGATTCCTTCTTTTCCTGCTGAACTTCATATAGTTTGGACCAATTTATAGTTTTGGGCACAGCGTTCTGAACTTCTGTTTGGATCCACTGTTGATATTTCCGTAATTTCCTCATATTGCACAATAAATTAGGGTCCCGATTTGGATCCTCAATTGGGAAATTCACATCTAAATTCCCTGTTACTAGCCCATTTCTAGTATCTTCTCTTGCCCTCTCTTTGGCTGCCTTAAGTACCATTTCTTTTTCAGTACAATCCATCAGAGTATCTAATATTACTTGTATGTCATCCCAGTCAGGGTTTTGAGTTTTTATAACCATTTTTACTATGCATGCCATTTTATCAGGATTTTCTCTATAAGTTCCGGCTGACTGTTTCCAAATAACTAAGTCTGCCAGGGAAAAAGGCACTTTTACAAATACTGGCCCTTCCACTCTGACACCTTGTCGCAAAGGGGCAATCACAGTCTGTTTTTGTGTGCTTATGCCTT
Source organism: Zonotrichia albicollis (assembly GCF_047830755.1). NCBI lineage: Eukaryota > Metazoa > Chordata > Aves > Passeriformes > Passerellidae > Zonotrichia > Zonotrichia albicollis. The sequence goes on from NC_133860.1 coordinate 77,759,784, forward strand.
TTCTATGCACAACTGGGGCAAGCTTTGATTGACTCCGGTTTCTATGGGCTACTGGGATCTGATTCATTACCATTGCTATCTTTTTCACTTGCATACCTCTTTCTCCTTTCTATCACAGTTAGGTTTTGCTCATCTTCTGAGGAAGAGGGATCGGGTGATGATGGGAGAGGAGGATAAAGAGGGAAAGGTGTACTAGACGAGACGGACTCATGACTAGGTGGGTGAGGAGCAGGAAGTGAGATAGGGACAGATGAAATAGGTGGGATAGGGTTAGGTTCTCTTGTTCCTATTGGAGCTATTTGTAAATCAATATCTGTATAATTTTCCCTACTCAAGCTTTCTCTTAACGCCAAGTGTTCTAAACAACATTCCTCACAAATCCCACACTTTGCAGATGTTTTAACCACTAATAATCCACATTCATCCTGCCATTCTGGCTTTCCCCATAAAGAGAAAAACAGATCAACATTAGGTATTTCATCCCATTTTCCTTCTTGTTTACAAAACATCATTAACCGCGAAACAGTTTTATATTGCAGAGTACCGTATTTTGGCCATTTTTCGCTGTTCTCCAAGGCATATTCTGGCCACCATGAATTACAATATTCAATCAGCTTAGTTTTACATAATTCTTCCCCAAAGTTACCCTGTTTCCACTGTGCTAATAAGCACCCCAAAGGAGAAGTTTGTGGGATAGGGGTGTTACTGCCCAAAATCCTTTTAAGTTTCTCCATTTCAAATACACCACAAATGCCAAACCCGCAGTGCTTTCACGATTGTTTTATGGAACGGCGCCTAGGCTTGTACCAACAGGAATTCCTTTAGCCCAAACAAGCGTAGATTTCGCTGTGTCTTATTTGGCAGGCATCCAAAATCAAACCAAAGTAAAAGGCACCTTACCTTTCTCGCGGGGACGTTTGTGAGCAGCGGAAGTGGTCGCAGCCAATGGGCTCCATGAGAATCCCTCAGTGCCAGCTGGAATGTGATCGAGTCACGAACTCGCTCAGCAGCACTCCTAAGGGGCCCATCTGGGTCACCAAAATGTTAGCGTTCAAAAACACATAATCACAGGGGATTATATGCGGTGCTTTTTATTAAGAGCTCTGGGTGTCAGGGGTATATTCAACCCAAATCTGACTCTGACCCTACATCCGAAATGATCATGTTTTTATACTCTATCGTTATATAACTTTCATGTTAATTATTAAACTTATATTGTTCCATTGTATACATAAATTTAGCTTCTCTCTTCTTATGGTTATATAATAATTACATTTAATTACTAAACAATCATCACATCTAGCAATAATATAATTTATCATACTACTTATGCAGGTGCAGTTGATCTGGGAAAGCACAAAGCCTAACATTTTAGATTCTATCTTTAACTTTTTCCAGGGTTCCACTATCACTTTAACAATGGATTTCTGCCTTATGTTTATAGCTAATGATTGGTGAGGTGATCCTCCAAAGTACATTATTTTGCATAAAAATTTTTGTTAGTCATTTAACAGGTGACTTTTAACTTTAAAAATGTGTCTTGGTTTGAAAAGACAGGTGTCTGCTAAGGAAGGCAGGACCTCCCCTGAAATGGAAAATGTAAACCCCCTCCCTTTGAATTGCTATCATTTTGAAATTAAGGGGGCCTCTCAGGCAAAGATATGGAATAACAGTTCTTTATTAGGGAAGAAAATAAAAGTAAAGTAAACAATGCAGTAATAGGAAACAACACTGACAGAGTCAGGATACAACCTGACACCTGTCAGGGATGGAGAGAGATGGGGAAGACTGCCTCAGTGATCAGAATCCAACTTTACTGTGGGATACAAGTGCTTATATACTATTTCAGGGAGACTAGTAATGTGTACTACAATGATTGGGTTAAAATCACATACACAAAGTTATGCATATATCAACATCTCTTGCTTGCAGAGTTTAATGGGATTTTCTTTTTCCAGTAAACCTGTTCGACTTCATCTTCTTGTAATCTAGGTCTAATTTTCAAAGTTCTGTTTGCTTTTGCCAAGGCATCCCATTATCAAATCTCTGATGTTAACCAGGTCCAAAGTCTATCATCTGTCTGATGTCCTCCAACATTCCAACAGACACCCTGTTGGTCAGGGAATTGGTAGCAATCCAATTGAAATGGTCGCTGCCATCCTCCTGGAGAGGCAGATGTGGTTTTGTTGAAGCAGTGATCCTGTAGAAGGGTGTGGTCTTCCTTTGAAGATCCAGTGGTGGTGTAGATGGGCCTGGTCTTCCTCTGGGAATCCAGTGGAAAAGGCAGCTGCTTCTCTGGGAATCCAGAGGAAAAGGCTTTCCTGGTGTCCCAAAATCTCAGCTTCTATCCAATTAGGAATGTTTGGCTCCTCCCTCTGGGCAGAGCTTCTCACAATGTGGCATGATGTAATTTTATCAGTCATACTGTGGCACTCAATGGCACATTAAGAGCAGATGTCTCCCTGGAGGGAGGACTGGTTTGTGGAAGAGATGAAGAAAACTGCTCAATTAACAGAAGATAACAGAGACGCACCTCTAACAGATGCAAATAGAATATACACATTACCTTGCAACCTAGGACAAAAGGATGACAAGTGGCAGAACTTCAGTTGAAGAACTTTGCAACTAAAATTTGGCTATGATAAATAGATTTCTTTTTTTTTTGGTATCTTAGTGGATATCCCTTGGATCTTAACAATCCTTCTTGAAACAAGGCAATAATAATGAGTAGGAGTATTAAGAAAACACTTCTTAATACACACACAATTAGACTTCCTTGATGCACAGCAGTAGTTGCCTGAGACAGAAATATAACATTTTCCAAATCATAGGCATATTGATTTTGGTCCTAACAATCGCAAACACCCATAATGTGTATTTTTCTATGAACTCCTAGGCATATTTTACAAACAATTGTACATTTTCCTAACTTTTGTAGGATAATCCTTCAGTGTGTTTATATTAGAGTTTTTGGAACATGATTGCCTTGATTTTTCAGGAGCTAAGGTGGTTGTGAGGTTTTAAAAACGTTAATAGGGAAATGCTGGCTTTCTCTTGCACTTGGTGAGAGTGGCTCTCTCTTAGCTGCTGTGAAATGGCTGTGGCATGTGGCCAGCACCATCTTCTCAGGATGGCTTGGTTGCTATTGCTGGCATGGCCCCACACCCTCGCATGCTCCTTTCCACTCTTTTTTGCTGGTTGGGCCCTCCACAGAGGCTTTTCCCACGCTCTGCTTCTGGGTTTGGTGTCTGCAGCTCTTCTCAGATCCGTCCTTGGAGGAAGGCTCCGGGGCAGGGCCACTCCCGGTGCAGACACGGCGAGGCTCCATAGAGGTGTGACTTTGGAGCCAGCCCACTCGCTTTCCATGGTGATGGGAAGTGTGGGGACCCGGTGCCAATGGCAGGGTCGATCTCAGCGGCCATGTGGCAGGGTGCAATGGCTGCGGAATTGCCCTTCAACCCGGAGGTCTCGGAGCAGCTGCATGGTGTGGTGTGCCCAGAGGGGCAGAAGTGCCCACCATGTGCTCTGCTCCCCCAGAGCAGGGCGGCATGCTGTGCCCGCCTGAGTCAGCTGCCAGAGCTGTGGGAGCCCTCATCTCTCCACGTGTCTGAATTGTGCAATCGGCACCACCTGAGCGGTGTGGGACTCCAGGCAGCTCTCCAAAATGCAGTTTATTTTATCCAAGAGGTTACAGCCGTGCAGGGTGGTGGGTGACAGAGCCTGTGCCTACAGCTGTCAGCTCCAGCTGCAGGCAGGCCTGGCGACCCTTTGGTTTTGGTTACATTGCATTATATACTTTTCTTTGCTTAGCACGTTAATACAGTACAACCAATCTATATCTTAACTATTATCTATAGCCTATCATAACTACTATAATTACCATATTCATGTTACTGTTCTCCAATCTCTAAAAGTTAGTACATTACAGTTTAAGCTAGGAGTTGTTTTTCAGTTTTCTTGCAGTGGGAAATTCTGAGACCTTTTTTCTACTTGCAGTTTTGCTGACTTGTTTGCCTGTGCTTTCTGCTTGGTAAAAACATCTTGTTTGAGGTGGGTTTCTCAGACTTTGCTCTAAGTCACAAAAACCGCTTCTAACTAACATACCCTTTGCCTCCTTGGTTATCCAGTAAGACTGGCTCAGCAATTGTTTTCTTCTATATCAAAACTTGCTTCCATCTCTATTCCTTCATCAGACCCTACATTTAAAAATCTTTCTGCTAAGCATGCATATCTGTGTGACTTTCTTGTCAAATTTTCATCCTTCCCAACAGCCGCTGGCTCTCTGGACATCGTTGGTGTCCTCGGCTTGGGCAGCCCCTGGATGCTCTCTGTTTTCTGAGATTCCCCCACTCCCTGGGGCTGTGCTGCTTTCCACAACTCTGCATTGGTCAGCCACAGTTCCATTGCAGTAGGATACGTTTTCTCAGCTGCTGGGGCCCGCCAGCTCCCGTGGCAATGCTGCTCACGCCCAGGGTGGAACAAAGAGGTGGCTGCGCTGCTGCCCTTCCCCCTTTCATAAGTCCAGAACAAGCATCCATGGTTTTATAATACCGATGGCTGCATCATCACCAAATGGCACTGCCTCAAATATATTCTGTCCAACCTTCTCCCAAAAGGGCAAATCTAAAATGTCCCCTTCTGATATGTGCAGCTCATGGTTTTCGCACCAGGTGAATAAAGCTTGTAGAGCTCGTTCATTGGGGTTTATCCCTCTTCTTTGAAAGAAGAAAATCAGTACCTTCATTACGGAGTTTTCTGGTCCTGACATCCAAACTCCCACGGTCTCCTAAGTGGTTCCAGTCCACAAAAACAAGGCTAGCAACCTCACAGCACTTCACATTACTTAGCAAAGTCCTGGCTTTTCACCATATTGGCTCTGTCACCGTTTCCAGCTCCCAGGCTGTATTTCTCTGGTTCCAAACACCAATCCAGGGTTAGATGCCCTTGTAATCTGGTTTCCACACCACTTCCCAGCTCTCAAGCTGCTTGTAATCCAGTTCTACACCATTTTCAAGCTCTAATGTTGTGTGTCTCTTTTGCTCTGTGCTTCTGAGTTCTTATAATTTCAGAGTTTACCACGTTAGGTCAAATGAGGGGGTTGCGGGTGCAGGAGACAGAGCTTGCTCAGCCTCGAGGTTTGTGTGGCACAGAGAGTGTTTATTTCCCAGGCTACCCCTAAGACAGAGCATTTGAAAGACCCGGTCTGCATATTCTTATTGGTCTGAACTCCACGCCCCCTGGGGATCTGGCCAGTGAAATGCTTGCAGCTTTCTAAGAGACCTTACTGGGAGAAGCCCCTGGCAGTCAGTCCTGAGGCTTGGCAGCAAGCTCATCCATGACATTCAGTAACACCAGCCAACGGGGACCTTCTTTCTGCTCAGTTGTGTTGGGTTTCACTTTGGTTTCAGTTATGTCAGTTTGAGATTAAAGTCATAAAAAGGATGCAGAATAAAAGAATTTTTACAATAAACAGATCTCCTTTGGATGCATGAGGGGGTCCCTGTTGCTTTGCTCTCCTCTGCCACATGCAAATCTGCCTTTTGGGAGTGCTAATTCAATAAATAGTCACTATACATAAACAAAGCTAGGGCTATAATTCTCAAAAAACTTATAACTCTCTCAAGGTGTTTTGTTTTGTTTGACAGAATATCTTAGGTGTGGAGTTGTTTTGGTGTTCACAAGGGGTCCCATGACAACAGAAGAGATGAGAATCTTGACTCCATGCTTCAGAAGGCTGATTTATTATTTTATTATATATATATTATTAAAATGATATATTAGAACTATACTAAAAGAATAGAAGAAAGGATTTCATCAGAAGGCTTGAAAGGAAAGGAATGGAATGAATAACAAAAGCTCGTGACCCTCAGAGAGTCCAAGCCAGCTGACCGTGATTGGCCATTAATTAGAAACAACCACATGAGACCAATCAAAGATCCACCTGTTGCGTTCCATAGCAGGAGATAATTATTGTTTACATTTTGTTCCTGAGGCCTCTCAGCTTCTCAGGAGGAAAAATCCTGGCCGAGGGATTTTTCAGAAAATATCATGGCTACATGGGGTAGAGAGTTATATCTTACAGGCTGCTTTAAAAGAAGAGATACTGCAATCCCACGAAATCACATCAACCAAAGCACTCCCAGTCTATTAGTAAGAATTAACAAAGTCTGAACTTCGAGATATTTTCTATCTCAAAGCTTTGTACGTACATCCATCCATACAATACCACTGTGATTAACTACACTGACACACAGGTTTGCATAAGTACTATTTTCTCAAATACACTGGAGTATGGTAGAGCAAAAGAAAACATCAACTGCAGCGTCTAAAGCATGTGGTTTAATATTCCCTTTGTGTTCACAGCTTTAAATTAAAATTTACCCTTATAAATAAAGGTATTAGAGGTTCCCCATGAACTCCACAGATTTTAAAAAGGTGCTTGAAGGCTGGATCTGAAGAAAGAGAGATATTCCATTAAAAGGTTTCAGTTGCAGAGTTTTCTGACTATTTGTCACTTCAGTTTAGAGTGTCTAGAAAATCATTTTCATGCTGAAACTCACTAACAACTACCTTCCATATTTTTCTGGTTAGGCACTCATGCCAATTCCTGCTGAAGTCAAGAGCAGGTTTCTAAATATAGCAGGAATAAGATTAAACCTGAAAGGTCTACCAGTGCTATCACTGAAATATTGATTGGCGTGTTCTCTTATTTTTTGAACCAAAATATAACCATGGCTTTTACGAACATATTTTGAACCAAAATATGACCATGGCAGCTGGTATGCAGATGCAATAATCACAGAACTGAAGTCATTTGAGATTACAGAAAGGTTAAAAATTATGCATGGGAAGGTAATAACAGGAATTTCTAGCTAACAAAAAATGGTTTCTCCTGCAGCCTTGAGGTCATGTCCTTATACCCTTCTCAAAAGAAAACTTATTCATTGAAGTCTCATCATCATCCCACACATATTTAAATTAATTGGAACTGTTGATTAGCCCATGTCAATTAGCATCTTGCTTTTTCTTTTTGCTGACTAACTCTGATTCACTTTCAAATCATAAATCTTTCAAGGAAAAAATATACCATGCAGAAGAAAACCCAAAGCATAGGCTTCTGTACATGCTATTGCCAATCCCTGTGTGACAGCCTCCTGCTAGCTTCCTACATCAGACACAGGGCAACTTCGCTGCAGCACTGACTTTCTTAATATTGGTGACATTTTAAAAATCCAAAGACACTGCTTGTTTTAAAAGTCCTAAAAAGAGCATTCTGAGTTTCTGATAGCAAAGATAGAGGGACTAATTTGGTTTAGGAGAGAAGGTGTTTGTGCAGTTGGATAACAGCTTGTATGTTGACGTGTCTGGCGGGATTTATATGTTTGCGCTCCCCTTGTTTGAGGCAATGAGCGCAGTGTCACCTGTGCATAGCCGACACCACGGTTTAAGACTGTATGCCTTGAAGGTGCAATGCTTTATTTGTAATCAAAGGGGAAATGTATCTAAACTTATTAGGATAAGCAGTTCCTTTGCAAATAGACTGATCTAGAAACTTTGCCATTTTTAAGGAGTAAACTCCCAAGGTTATAAGGAAAATGCACATATGCTTCTCATCGCCTTATAGAATTTTCTTGGACATGATTTCATTTTTCTGAAACTGGATTTGTACACCTGCAAATACATTTGAAGGGTCTTGTTAAATTTATTTCAAAGGTATTTCAGACAGCAGGAGTAGCAGCAACATCTTTCATTTCAACAATGCTTGTTGGTTTCTTTTGTACTTAACTCCTATACTATTTATTTCCTTAAAATAGGATTTAATTTATACAGAGATATGTTATTGTTTTAGTCTACAACTGTTACTCAGAACTGAGTTTTGCAAAATGAATGCTCACAGAAGTGCTGATTTGACAATCTTAAGTACTGCAGCATTTTAAAGCGATAGGATATTGGGGTTACTCCAATAGATGTGGAATAGAAACCACATTACCTGTGACTTCCTTTCTCAGTTAAAAAGAAAAAGAAGAGAGAAATAGCTGGGCTTTAGCTGTGTGTCTGGATATGAACCCATGTGAGATTTTTGAATGGTTCCACACAAGTTTTTCAAGCTTTCTCTCTGTCTCTGAGTTCCCCAGCCCTTGGACCACCGCTGTCCGGTTTTGTTGGTTTTGCATGGAGGAGCAAATTTAATTAATTTTTGGAGAGGAGGAAAAAGGGCAGCCACCAAAGAGGGATTGCTCTGAGGAGCTGCTAAAAGCTTTCTCCGTGCAGGCAAAACCAATCACTGACTGGCTCTGAAAATAGGCCCACTGCTGAACCAATTAGAAAAGCTAGTGACACCTCTGGGACAACATATTTAAGAGAGGAAGAAAGGTGCAGGAAGCTCTTTCTGCCTTCCGAGGGGGGCTGTGGGGACAGCTGAGCCCCTTCCCAGTGGGGTTGGTGGCTCTTTCCCATCAGGGCCGCCGGGCCCTGCTGCCGGGGCTCATCCCAGCACCGCCAGCAGCTGCGGCCAAAACCGGGAGCGGCCCTGGGGACAGGAGCAGGAACAGCCCTGCTGCCTGTGCCGGGAGCAGCCCCGGGACCGGTGCCAGGGGAGGCCCCACGGCCGAAACTGAGCTGCCAGGGCCACAGGAGCCCACGCAGCCACCGCCACCTGGGCGCGGCCCGCGACACACTTTGCCTGCCAGGCCACCAAGAGCCTGCTGCAGCGCAAACCAAAGGACAGAAACCTTCTTAGCAGGACCACTCTCTTTGTTCTCAAGGCTAAGACAACAATTTGCACGCATTAGTCACTGCACTGGGGGAATAGAGGGCTCAACACTGTCTGGTACAGCTAAAGGAATTCAGCATTTGTTACAATTCAACTTTTTCTCAACACCTTCCTGCTCTAGGAATTGCTCACAAGCATTTCATCAATGCACCTCACAAATGCTTTTGCTGACTGAAGCTGCTTTGCCTCTTTCCTTCAGAAATGAATGAAGAAAACACAAACTGCCTTCTGAAACCTTCTGCTCCCTTCCAAATCAGTTCACTCCCCAAGCACAAGCCACAGGCTCATCCCTGATTCCCTTTGGGAGATAGGAGGCAATATTTTGCTGCAGCCAAAAGGTTATTAGAAAAAAAAAAAGAAAGCTGTTGGCACTAGGTGGAGTTAATTATGCTTTGCATTTGTCCCAGTTAATTTGGTGGGTGTTGCTGTGAGCTGGAAAAGGGGAGGGGGTGAACACTAGACCAAAAGGGAAGTAGAAGTGGAGAGGGGACAGAAAAGTAGGCTGTCAGGAGAGACCAGAAGTTCCCTAGTACCCAGCCAAAGGGAAAGGGGACAGGGATCACGCAGGGCTGGGAAAAGCAATAAAAAGCAGCATTGCCTTGGCATGTGTATGTTCAGCTCTCAGGAGAAAGAGATGCACAGCTGGCTCAGATGAATCCTTACCAAGAAGGTTCTCTTTTCCTTTAATAACTTTGTCTCCATTAAATTGTATCCAAGAGTTTGTTTATTTCTAACACCTCTCTCCCAGCAGCTCAGAGCTGCACTGCACAGTGCTTGCTGTGTGCCAGAGAGAGCACAAAGCAGGCTGGCCTGGTGGGTCTGAAGATTCCTGCAAAACACTCTGCATCTCACACATTTGCTCTGGCTCAGCGCAGAACTGCAGGATTGCAGGCGCTTCCTCCCAGAACTACATGAGGCGCTGGCTCCTGCAGATGTGCCCTGCCAAGCTGTCCCTGCCTCACGCTGGCCTCGCTTCTCCTGGCACAAGAGCCGGGCCTGAAGGAGGCTGCCCTGTGCTCCAGCCTGCCGAGCAGCCCAGCTCCTGCCCCGGTGCCCAGAGTGCTGCACACACTGCTGACCTTTGCCAGGAGTTGCAGGGCAGCCGGCAGAAGAGGAGGAATCCTCAGGCAGCCCAGCGGCCCTCGGCTGCCCTGGGCCTTTCTCTGCTCATGGGCACACTCCAGACGGCCAATGCCTCCAGGCTGGACTGTGCCCAGCACGGCTGCGCTTCCCCTCGGCAGCAGCCAGCTGCCACCTGGGCTCTGAGAGCGGAGGATTCGCCCACTGCCAGGAACAGGCACCCAGGGCCCGGCTGCTGCCTCTTGCAGCTCCAAGGGTCTCCTTCCAGCCTGCCTCTGCCGGGGCTCAGCCTGCTCCGGCCGCTGCCGGGGCTCTGCTGGGGCTCCACCCCGGCCAAGGCCGGGCCCCCTCTCACCTCATGTTGTCATCTTATTTCAAAAGTTTCATACCTTCTCAGTGATTTCTCATGGCCATCTCCTCACACCACTGATTCCTTCTTTTTCACAGCACAACCAACAAACTCAATGTCTCTCCTCACCCAACTAACCCACTCTTTTGTAGCACTCGTCTTCTCATTGGACACAGCTGTGGCCTGTTAGGGGGAGGCCTGTTCCTAATCTTTGGTGATTAGTACAGCTGCAACTCCTCAGGGGTGAGATTGCCTTCTGCACTATTCTCTTATATTCTATCACAGGCGCTGACATCTCTGCACCACAGGAGACCTTCCCGAGCACCCTCTCTGATCTTTCTGCTTTCTCACTTGAGCAAGGCTCTCACTCCGCCAAAGACATTGCACTTAGGGATACAAATCCAAGTGGCAGGAACTCAAATGCTCTTGAGTCACAGGTCAATGCCTTCATCTGCACAGGGGGTTTGGGCTGCTGCATTCTTCCTTTGGTTTTTCCTACAAATGCCATTGCTTTTTCTGACTCAACTAGAAATACCACAGCTAGGCAAAAACTGTACTCCAAAGGCAATGTGCTCTGGGTAGGATGAATGAAGAAGATCCTACCGCCCTTTCAAAGTACACCAAAGAAGCTGTAAGTGTGACTGAGGACCAAGAAAAAACAACTGGTAACTCAGAAGGAAATGTTGAGTTTTCTGAAGGGGTCAGAAGGATGGGAATCTTCCAGATGAGTTGATATTTCAGAAACTTTATTTAATTAATCCTAATCTATAATCCTATTCTACAAAACTCTTCAACAATCCTACTCTAGAATCCGACTCTACAATCCTACTCAAAATTGGCTATGGATATAATGTCTTGACACAATTGTTACGTTCTCGTCTCCTACTTCTTGATTGAGTTGATGAGTGGTACCAAAATGGATGCTGGCTTGGCTGTTGTAACAAATGGATGCTGTCCACAGGAAAAAAAAAAACAAAAAAAAACCAACAAAGAACAATGAACCATGACTTTCCAAGCTCAGTGCTTCACAGCCTCAATCAGGATTCCTCTGGGTCCTAAAAAGACCCAGAAAGAGGAGAGCAATGGGACCATTTGCTCCCCAGTTGTCATGGGCAGGACCTTGCCATCACAGGCAAACCTGGCCCAGAATCCCACTCTGCTGTTTATTGTGATGTCTTCATCTCGCTGGGATTTTTGCCCTGCCAGTGCTCTAGAAATGGTGCTTTCTGTCCCTGGTGTTTCTTCCTTTCAGGAAACTCCTATGACTAACACAGGTCCCTGCCTTTGCAAGACAGGCACTGTGCTGATTTCCACAGAGACAGAAAGCAGTGTCTACCTGTCACTGCCCTTCGTGTGCTGGATGACACCTTCCTTCCCAGCAGGGCCAGCCCAGTGGCACCGGGTCCTGCAGTTCCCTCTCTGCCACACAACCTGGCAGTAACCCTGGCACAGTTCCTGTCTGCTTGAGTGTACCAGGCAGCAGATGGGGCTGGGACAAGTCCCTCCCAGCTGTCCTTGTTTGTGTGGCAGAAACCTCTAAGGGTAGGCTGGGGGGCACAAACCAGGGCCCCTCAGAGGCTCACAGTGAGCCCCCCAGATCCCCTGCTGCCCACAGCCAAATCTCTGACTGCTCAGCTGGGACTGGCTTCCTTGGGTTCCTGTACCACCATTTCATGTCTCTGTACCCTGCATTGCTCTACTTCAATTCTTTTGCCATTAGATAAAAATGAACACCCCAGCAAATTACAAAACAGGGCGACAGAAACAGTCAGGAAACAGAACACCTCTCCTCTCAGGAAGTGCAGAGAGAGGTGGAGTTATTCAGTTTTGTGAAGAACAGGCCCCAGGGAGACTTTGTTGCCACTTTCCACAACTTCACAGTGGTTTTGAAGAAAGTGGCGGATAGCTTTTTTACAGGGCCACTTAGAATCGGATGTGGGCAAATTTTTTAAAAAACAAAGGACATCTAATCAGAGTAGGTCTAAACAAGAATATTCTCACTCAGAGCATGGTGCCACCCTGGCACAGGTTGTCCCAAGAGCTTGTTGGTGCCCAGTCCCTGGAACCATTCCAGGTCAGGAGGCAAAGGGCTGTGAGCAGCCTGATTTCTTTATAGATGTCCCTGCTCATTGCAGCATACTTGGACCAGAGAAACTTTACAGGGCCCTGCCAGCCCAGCCCAGTCTAGGATTCCTCACCATTTTCATTTGAAGAGCAGCAAGAGTGGAGGTGAGGAGGAAGGGGGCTCATCTGATGCCTTGGACTTCAGTGGAGGAGGAGCCCATCCCTCAGAGCCTGTTTCACCTGCAGCCCCTTCACGTTTTACCTTCAGGAGCTCCTTGGCAGACCAGCGCTGCTCCTCGTCTGTCTGCAGGCAGTGGCTCAGGAAGTCACGCAGGCAAGGCGAGAATCGGTGGGGGTGCCGCAGCCTTGGGGTCCCTATTACGGCGATCAGGAGTTTAACCTGGGAAAAAAGGAGACACGAGGCTCCACCTGCTGCTTTCACATCTCTAAGTTCTCTCCCACCTCCCTTTGTTTAACCTCTGTTCTTCAGTGGCAGTTCCTGCCCTGGCAGAGACCCAGAGATCATTTTCCTTTACCAACCAAAAACCCAAACCCCAATGCAGCCACAGCTTTTCCACCATCCCGCAGATCTTGTCTTGGCAGCTGATTTCATTGACTGACCTAGTTAGTTGGAAGGAACTACATCAACAAAAGCATGTTTGCTTCTCCAAGGATTCATACCAGCTTGAGAGGCTTTTTGGAAGAGGGACTTAGCTATACGAATGTCACAGACATCTTTTGTGAAAAATCTTTTCTTTAAGATTTTTCCCTCTTCTGAGAAGCTGAAGCCCCAGAGAAAGAATGAAAACAATGGTTATCTGCTGCTGTGGAATGCAACAGGTGCACCTGTGATTGGCTCATGTTGCATGTTTACAATTAAGGGCCAATCAAAGACGAAGCTCTCTCTGAGACAAAATCAGAGAGAGCTCCTCTGTTGGTTAATTCGTTTTCTGTTCTTAACATAGCAGCTTCTGAGACTTTTCTCTCTATTCCTATTAACATAGTCACAATGTAATATATAACATAAAATAATAAATCCAACATTCTCATCAGAGAGTCAAAAGTCTCGACTCTCTCTTCACCCCTGAAAAACCCTTGCAAGCCCTGTAACATCCTAACTAATTTCAAGGATTAATACATAAAAGGCATGTCTGCAGTGCCTGTTGGTCCCTTAATTACAGCTGCTGTAGAACAAAATTCATCAAGCTTTTTGTTCTTGAAAACAATGGTAATTGGAAGAAAAGAAAGGAAATCCATCAGTTAATCCCCAGGTAAGGAAACAAACATTTACAATCTCATCTTCTAAGACAGACATATTAAGATACATGCACAAATGTATTGGGATTAAAATGCCTGCTTGGGCACACAGGAGTCACTTGCAGTTCTGTCTCTCAGCAGTCTAAAAAATTTCAGCTTCCCATTTTTCAGCAAAAGAAAAATTGTCATGGTCAGAAGAAGGAGAGGTGCCATCCCTATGGTCACCCTCTGCTCATTTGGCTACTCAAGTGAATGCATTTATGGTAGGCCCATCCCAGAAAGTGCCAGGAAACACTGGGAGGTTTTGGCAGGCTCTCTGCATCACCAGGCTCTGGCTTGGTGATGTGGAGAACATGCCTTGGGCTGTTGTGGTGTGTTGTAATGTCCTGTTTTAGATTTCCAGGTCACATCTCAGGTGTGGCAATACCCGTTCCCCTTCCCCCTCGCCCCTTGCTGAGTGAGTCCTGTCAATCAGGCTTAACATTCCAACAAGGCATCGTGTGGTTGGTCAAATTCAAAGGATGCCCCTCAGGCCTGGGGGTCATTGGCCTGTCTAGGTGTCCCTCGCCCCTTGAGACCCTGCCCCCCCACCTGGTTGGTGGCTCACCTGTTCCCTCCCCTCCCCTCCCCTCCCCTCCCCTCCCCTCCCCTCCCCTCCCCTCCCCTCCCCTCCCCCTGAGCTTAAAAGGTGAAGCATGCCATGTGCTCAGGATTCTGTTGGAGGTCTTCCCAAGATTCAGACATCTGTAATCATGGAATAAACCACTGCATATAACCCTCTGGCAGAATCCCTCCTTTTTTCTCTTCACCTTCGCCTGAAGCCTCTTCCTAAGGTAAACAGAGTCCCTAACAAGCCTGGACTTGTTTAGTGCCCAGCTGAAACCACCGGCAAGCTAAAGGTGTCTCTGGGGTGAAGCACCACAGAAGCCGCCTTTGGCTCAGCAGCGAGGGTCAAACTGGCCCAGGCACAATCTTACTGGTAATATTGGGATTCATATTCCAATATTGGGCTACGAGAGAAACATGGTTACTGACTGTTTCAGCAACACTGCACAAGAAGCAGAAGAGACTGTGTTGCCTTTACACCCTCATGCCCGGGTTTCAGGCATGTTTCCCAGTGAGAACATACTGCACAGTGGCCAAGGTTCCTCCCTAAAAACTTTAGAAACTTTGTTGGGTTTGGGTTTCCTTGCTTCATGTCTGGAAAGATAACAGCAGTTCTAAGGTGCTTGTTTCCTGTTACTGGGGCCATCTTCAAAGACAAAAGAACTGGAACCAAAGGAAAGTGTTGCCTGAGAATAGAGTTTGTTTGGAGTTTGTTTCATGTGGTAAGGCTTGAGTTCCCCCACTGATGCAACCAAAACTACAGCAGATGCTGATGTGTTGCAGGGACATTTTTAGGAGGGGACCTTGGTGGAAGTAATTCCAGCAGATGGCAATGGGCTTTTGTGCAATGGCACGCAGGACATGGGGCAGGTGAGAAAAACAGTAGGATCAGTGAGTGTGTTTGCTCCTTACTGAGGCAGGACTTCGGTTCCAGTAAGGAGGTCCTTGTTCTACCATTTCGATGCCCACGATTCCAAAAGACCATATGTCCACTTTGGGGCCATATGGTTGATGTGTCACCATTTCAGGCGCCAGCCACCAAGTTGTCCCGGCTACTGAGCACCGTCTGCTCTGCTCAGGTGTGAGCTGAGTAGAGAGGCCAAAATCAGCTGAGGAGAAAACAAAATGCGGGTTTTATTTGAATTCTGTGCAATTAGGAAAGCAAGCCAAAGAATTCCCCAGTAGAAGTTTGAAAGTGTGCTGTTGAATCTCCTGGCATAGGTGACTTAAAAAATCCCCCCATTTTTTACACTGCCTCCCGCAGTGGCTTTTGTTCTTTGAAAGCTTTACACTTGTAGCTCCCTACCTCTGGCAGGGACACACACAGAGCAAGGCCACTCATGACTGCTTGTTCCTTCTCATACCTCTGTGCACGTTGCAAACATGTCACCAGCTCATGGTTGACATGGTGTCCCTGCGCTGCCACCAGCACCATTATTGGGGAGCTGGCAATCACTCAAAGCAGCCCTACACCCCACATCCCTGGAATGCTGCACCTGACCAAGAATATACTAACCCAGCTTGACAGAACCATCACTTCTGAGAAGGATGTTGCCGCTCTTCACATCTCGGTGAATCACATGGTTTGAATGAAGAAAATACAGTCCTTGCAGGCACTGAAAGAGAAAACAGAAAGAGGACGGAAAAAATAAGCGATGGGATTTCATCACATAAGACAGGAAACAAGGAATCTAAAAGATTCCCTTTCCGCAGTGGAATGGGGAGTAATGGCAGAACACAGTGCCACTGACAGGAAGAGCTTGCTGCTCCAACACAGAGCAGGACCTTTCTGAGGAAAGGCATGTCAGCTTTTGAAAGAGCAACAGCACCTGCTCTTGTAGACTGTCCCCTGCAAACCAGCCAGGATGACTGCTGCTGCAGTGCATGTGCTCAGAAGCAAAGAGCATTTGGGCTTCTCCATTTTAGCTGAGGACTGAGAGAAACGAGTCTCTCTCTTTTTTCCTTTGCTGTTTGTTTCAAATCCTGCCACCAGCACCTTTGCTTTCACAGGCAAGAAATGCAGTGAAGATGGGCAAAAGTTTAGTGAGGTAAGATGGACAACAGCAAATACATGAGGCAGAGTGAGAGTACAACAGCAGGAGATAAGAGTACTGGCACTGAGTACAGTGAGTGCAGGGGCACTGGCAGGCCTTTCACTTGAAGTGCTTTTACTTGCCCATAGCATACCAGCAACACAGAAACAAAACTTGGCAGATGAAACCTCTCCTGATCTGAGCCCTTGTTTCCCAGACAATCCTGCCCAAGCCCTCAGAAACACAGATGGGATTGCTGACCTCCCGACAGATGGCTGCCATGTGGTCTTCAGACAGGCAAGTCTTGCTAATGACTTCGCTCAGAGTGCCTCCATCCATGAACTCCATAACTAGCCAGAGTTCCTCACCCAAAAGGTAGCTGAAAGAAGGAAACAAGGGTGTGGAGATAAATATGCATGGCTGTCTTGATTTTTTGCTTCTGGGTTTTTTGTTTCCAGGTTCCTTTGTGACTAGGACAGAATCAAAGGAATAGACGTTCCCTGTCAGCTGTGCATTGTTTGCAGTCTGTGCAGTCTGGAGGAGAAAGACACAGCTGTGAAAAAGGAGATGTCTTAGATGGGCAGCAAGTGAAAAGTGTAGTTTAGTAACAGCCCAGATAAAAATATGTCAGCCATAGTGTTTCTGGAAATAAGCACCTAGTCTTCCTGACATGCACAGCAATGGCAACGAGCGCTAACGATCTAAGGGAAATCCACTTCAGGATGGTTCATCAGCATTTAAGAAACTTTAAAAAATCTATCCCAAAAAAGTGTGGAGGCCGTGTACTTCAAGGCTATTGACTTAGGAAGATACAGATGATCCAGGTTTTGAATAATTTTGGAATAATTTTCAAACTAGGAGTGCCAGGGAAGACTCAGGCAGACAAGATGCACTCTCTTCTCATCCATTGGAGATGAATAGAGAAATATGAATGAATAAAAATTAACAGCTCTACTTTCTGCCACTGACCAAAGTGGGATTTTAACCTCTCATGTTTGCTGTATGTAAATGCCCATTGATGGGATAAGACCAAGACCTCTCACCTGTCTAAATAATTCACAACACTGGGACTCCTATATTTCTTCATAATCATGATTTCATTAACAGTTAGTTGCTTGCTCCTCAGTCCTTTTAGATCTATTTTCTTTATGGCCACCTAAAATGACATTGAAAATCAGTAACTTGAGAAGTTGGTGGCATGAGACCACAATGCAATGGAGCGAGTGATTTTGCAATGACACAGCTGAGCTGTGCCAAACTGCCTTGTAATTAGGCGCTGCACTAATTAGGAACTGACATTCCAACAGCCCATTTCTCTACTCCCTTGGGGGACAGTTACAGGAGATGTGGGGCCACTGAGGTTTTTCCTTGTCCACTTGGTAACAGTGGTGTCTCAGCTATCACCCACAAACCTCTGACCACAATCTCTGCTGCTTTGTTTGGGATTCAGAAGAAGTAATCCATGCCTTAATACTCTGTGGATACATCTTGCAAAGGCAATGGGTGGGTCTTAGGGCTTTTAGGGACACCTTGCAGATCTCTCCCTATGTGCAATTGCCAATTGCAGCACTGCAGGTGGCTAAGGAACTACCAGTAACTTTCAGAAGGATTTGCTGGAAGCCAGAAATGAGAATTCAGGACTCTGAAGCTGTAGCCCCAAAGAGCAGGGAGGTGCTCTAAGGCACCACCTGTGTTTTAGCAATGGAGAGCGAGTGAGCACGTCCTTCTCTGAAAGGAAGCGCTGCCCTCTGCGCCTTCCTTCTGACAGCTGAGGAGGACAAAGACTGTGCCAGATGTATTTTGCAGGCTGGCACCAGTCTGTGCTTCTTGTGCCTTTTCAGCACAGCTCTACCCAAAACTCCAGCCACAGCTCACACCAGAAGGGAAAGCCCCTCAAGAGCAGCAAGAGTCTGCAGGCCCTGTTGATATTTACCTCTTGTCCTGTGGCATTGTTGAGTGCTCTGACCACTTGTCCAAAACCCCTAGAAACAAAACAGAAGGAGAGAAAGGAGAAGGTGTTTAGGTCCTGGAGTGAAAGTCAGCCCACACAGGAGATCTGTGCTGGCAGTGTCAAAAACCTGCAGGATGAAGGAGGGCTCTGCCAGAAGGCAGATGATGCATTTTCCTCTCAAGTGCAGGCACTGGGCCTGTTCCTGAAGCGCTGGAATTCAACTTGTAAAGGGAATTAAGTGTTTCCTCTTGGGTTTCACTTTCTAAACTGTGTGGTTCCTATCCTCACCACAGAGGATTTCCTTCTGCCAACGAGGGGAAAGAAATGCTCCTGGCAAATCTTATCTCACACAGCTTTGATAGGGGATAGGTTGCTCTTTGAGGCAAGCAAGTTTCTTCTTTTTCCATTAGTGTGCCAGTATGATTTTGAGACACAGAAAAATGCTAAAGAAATTAACACTGAGTGTTCCCACACTTGAGAGACAAGGAGATCTCCCAGATCCTGTTCTTTGATGCAGGCAATACTTTGTCAGCATAGGGATGTCTCTGACAGTGCCTTCTGAGCACACTCACAAATTCTGAGCAGCACTGAGAGATGTGATTATCTATCCCCAGTGTCTGAACATGTTTTCAGCTTGCGTGACTTCACACTGGATAGACATTTCACCAGAAAAACACCTGGCCCATGGCTGTGTAGGGGTATCTGTGGCTGGACTCACCCGCTGCCAATACGCTCCTTTTCAGTGTATTTCATAACAGGATTGTCCTGGTTCACCATTCTCCCTGAGAGAAATAAAATGCAAGATGCTGACTTTAAAGCAGAGATGACAACTTCCAGGAGATACAAAAGGCAGCCCCACTCTCTGGGGCTCTCAGCCCTTTGGGGTCAGCTGGGTAACAACCACCACAACAGCAACAGGACGGGCAGCCCTGCAGTTCAGATGGCTGGCACAGAGACTGATTTTGTACAGTCCTTTGAAGAGTTCTCTTAACAGGAAACAAAAGCACAGGGGCATGCATTTCCAGGAGAGAAGGACATCTTCCCTACCTTTCAGCTGTTTGCCAAAAGAATGCCTTTCCGTTTGTAAAGCACAGCAGCTCATGCTAGAACCAATCCCAACAGGGTTTTCTGCATCAGGACCCTGACCTGTTCATGAGCAGGCTGAGCTCAAAGATGCCCCTCTCCCATCTAAGGAAGGCTCCAGCCTCTGCAGTCAAAGCAACCCTCAGGGACAGGGCAGCTAGCACGACAAGGCTGGCAAAGCCCAAGAACGAGCTCTGACAGGCAGTGGGAAGAAGCCACGTCCAGTCTGAGCCCCATACAACCTGTTGTCCCCATTCAGGACACAACAGGATGGGCTTTGACATCAGTCACACCGAGGTGTGGATCAGTGCCCCTTTTGTCCCAACAGGTGATGGTAGACACAGAATCCCCTGGGCTCTGCTCTCAGCCCTACCAGGTCTTATCTGAGAGCACAGCACTGGCAGCTGTTACAGGCAAGAGGCAGATTCATTGGGTTTTGCTGCAGAATCACAAAGGACTTGATGTGTTTTTCTAGAAACTGACATGAGCAGGGCTTGGCCCAATGGGTAGGATCCTAACAGTCAGGGGAAAGAGTGGGAATTGGGTATGGAAAAGTGCCATGGATCTGAGGAATATACCATGGCTGGGCTGGAGGCTCTCTCCAGAGAAATGCCTGCAGTACAGTTTTATCTGATCATGCCACTTGGATGTGTCTCTTGGACACATCTTGATAAGCATAAAACTAGAAGATTAAATAAAGTTTGTTACAAAAGTATCTGTTTTTTTGGGGGGGCACATGGAAAACATCTCTTGCTTTCTATGTGTCCTGTAACCTGATGTTCTTTCAAACTAGGTTGTATTGACAAAAATATAGCATTCTCTTATTGACAAAAAATATAGCATTCTCATGAAAATAAACTGTGGGTGTAGTAGTTGTAACAGTAACAGTCATAAAAATGCCAGCAGTTAGACGTGACACAGAAGAGCTCTTTCAGGATGGAGATAAACCAACTCCACCAAAAAAACCCCACAAACCATCAACAACAAAAAAAAAAAAAAAAAACCAAAACCCAAAACACAACAAAAAACCACACAAAAACCAAAACCAAAATATCCCCACAAAAAATAAGCAGTACAGAAACATCCCTCCTCAAAAAAAAAAAAAAAAAAAATCCCCAATCTAAAAGACAAAACTCCAAAACCAGTCCATTTCTGTGAAGTTTTTTTGCTCTGATGACTGGCTGGAAGTCAGGACTCTAAGGAGAATTCAGGAAGCTGAAAATTCTATTCAGTTTGGCCACTAGCACAGAGGACTTTGCTAGATCATTTGCTAGGTCACAGCCTTCTGCTGATCCAAGAACAATCCCTGCTTCAGCCTTTAGCACAGAGGGAAGCTCAGGCAAACCCAACCCAGCCAAGGTGCCCTCAGAGGCAGCAGAAACACCCAGAGCTCTCTTGCTACCTCAGAGCACAGCGCTTCCTCTGGGGAGTTCTAAATGTCCCTGTGGCCCCAAACTCAGGAGGAGCATTTGGTACAGCTCTGCTGACACCTGCACACAATGCACTGTCCCTCAGACAAGAAACACCCCAGACGTACCTAGCATTTCCAGGTACCTCTTCTCAGTCTGCTGTTTCGGAGAGAGGAAGGAACTGGCCAAGCTTGAGGTTCCAGGTTTTACAGAATGGCTTCTTCCAGGCAATGCTGCTGAGGCAGCAGGTTCAGAGCCCTTGATGTGCTGGACCTGGAGCACTTCTGGTGGGCACTGTTCCTGTGCCTCACTCCTAACTTGGGGTCCTTCATTGCCAGACATTTGCTGGGAGTCTTTGCAGGCTGCCCGGTCAGATGTCAACTCTTGCTCCTCAAATGAAACAGAAAAAAAGCAGTCAGAGACTACAGCTTTTTCCTGTCAGCCAGGAGTCATCGACTGTGAGGAAAGGGAAAGATTGACAAGGGATACAGACAGCTTGTTTCAGTCCCCCATCTGGGTCTGAGAACAAGAGAGCAGGAATCAATTTGGATGACTGCTGGCCAAATGGCCAAAGGAAAAATTCCACAATCAAGGGCAGCACAGGAGATTGAGCACACCAGGAAATGCCCTTCAGAGTGACTGTGATACACACTAGAGCAGGATGGCACTCAGAGGCATGGCCCCACTCCCTGATGCTCTGCACTGGAAAGGCAAGAAGGGCAGAAACCACCAGTTTGGTGACTGCAATGACTGCATCCCTCTTTCACTCACTTGCTTTTGTAGAGAGTGAGGGAAGCAATTAAGTTTCTCCCTGATGATTTTCATTTCTTCCTCCAGCCTCTTCTGCCTTGTCTTGATCCTAGTGTCAGCTATCTGAAGCTCTGCATTTAGCTGTTCCTTCATGTTCTCTAAAAAACAAGCGAGAGGATGTTTCATGAGTGGAGTGCCTGCCACTCTTTCACTCACCTGGTTTTGTTGATCGCCCCTCTGCTGATGGAGATTCTCCTCTTGATTTCTTCCTATGTCTTCCTTGTTCATGTTCTTCACATCCATGATGGCACTCTGAGCTTCGGGCAGCTCTGCTTGCGGCTCTTCCTTGATCTTCTGTGCACACAAATGCAGGACAAGTGACTCTTGCTCAGGCTCAGGTTTTTTTTTTTTCTTGCAGCCTCAAAATCACATTTATTCAGCCACTTCTTTCTGCCTCCCTACCCACATCTGCTTCCATTGCAAACCTCCTGTCCCAGGGCTGATCTGTGCAGATTCTAAGGCTCTGTGCTTCCAGTGCCTGAGGGATTCCTGGCCTCCTCAGTCCCAAGAGCTCTGGTTTATGCCCTTCTCCCTGCCCTTCTCTCTGTCACCTGGCCAGTCAGGCTTACCTGGCCATTCTCCTGTGGCTCTTCCACCTGCTGCCTGAGCTGCTCTTCCTGCTCTCGGGCTGGGAACAGCTCTCCCTGAGTCTGCCATGGCATCTCTGTTGAAGCAATCTGCTCCTGCTCTTTCTCTAGAAGCACCTGCACAGAAAGTAAGAGAAGATGGGTTTCAACTTCCCATAGAACCTTTGTGGGCCAAGACTCCAAGACTGCTGTGCTCACACGGTCCCAAAGCACTGTGCTGCTGCTCTCCTGGGTCATTCTCTGTTTGAGGGGAGGCACAGATTCCAAAGTGACCCTGGCCTGAGAATCAGGGGCCATCTGGGACTGAAGCTGCAACAGCCTCTCAGGCAGCTGCCAGGGAAGGTGTGGCATTTCTCAAGGATCTGGTGAAGGCCTCCCTCTGCTTCTGCTATGTCCTGTTTGTCTTTCAGTAGTGACTGACAACCTGCCCTGTCCCACAGCTCCATCCTGGCTCCGCAGGTGGCTTCCTGGGTGAGCTCACTCCTTGTGAGACATTTCTCTTCAGTTCACATTCTCTTCAGGCCTGCACCAGCATTCCTGCCTCCTTGACATCTACACTCTTGTCAGAAAACCTGGTCATTCAGAAGATGAGGATGCATGCAAAGTTCTCTGATGGATGTCACTGAGCCCCTATGGCAACCTCAGTATATGGAAGAGGACCAAAGTGTTTCTTCTCCCTCTTTTGTCAACTGAGAATTCTGACCAGCAGTTACAGAGACTCTCCTAAGGCCCCATTCATGAAGGCACTTACACAGCCCTGGGGATGCCAGTGAAGGAAACCATGTGTCATGTAATGCATGGCACGTATGACCAGAATCACCGAACACCACCTAAACCTGGAATTGTTCCACCTCTCTAGGACAGGCAGAAATTGAAAGAATTAACTGGGGAGTTCAGGGCAGAAGAGGCCAGAGGACTAAAACAACTCTGAGGGGAAAAATAATCATATCTGGAATGGAAAACATCTCTGCCTGCTCAGAACTGGTTGAGGGAACATGTCTCTAAACCCCTTCTGAGAGGGATCCTTTAGGTGACCTTTGCATCTCCAAATGCCTTGGACCACAGCCAAGAAGATTCAATTATGTAAATGTAGCATAGATAGATAGATGGATGGATGGATGGATGGATGGATGGATGGATGGATGGATAGATAGATAGATAGATAGATAGATAGATAGATAGATAGACAGACAGACAGACAGAGAGATCTCATTACTGGAATCTCTCTTTAATGTCCTCTCTATTGCTACACACATCAAAACTTGATAGCCAATGCCCTGCTCAGCAGCAATCCTGAGATTGCTCTCCTGTAGCTTCAATAAAGCACACTCGTGGGGAATCTGGAGCATGTAGGTCCTTATGGAAAGGGATCGGACCCAGAGCATTGCACTGGGAACTGCACTATTTGTGCATCTGCGCTCAAGCAAGTTCTTGTCTTGGACTCAACCACACAGACGGTGCTAAAGTGGCTGGATCAAGAAATGCAGCCCAGCACCTTCCAGCTCCTGTGATCTCTGAGGAGCTTGTGGAATGCAAGGACATTGATCTTCTGCTTAATTCCCAAACACAACACACAGTGATTACCTGGGCAGCAAAAACGCATGGGCACTGCTAAGCTCAAAGTGATCAGAAAGGCACTACTGGCTGGACTAGAACCACAACAACTCCTTCTGCACCAAGGTCCCTGCACAACATGATGTGTTCTCATGCAAAAATACTGCATTCTCCAGAAGTGCTAATGTGGAATATAAAATTTAGGCATAGCCAGGTCCAGAGATCTACAAGGTCAGGAAATAATTACGAAAAACACAATGCTTGGAAGAAAAAGAAAATGAATAGTACTCCTCCTCAAAGCAAACCAAAATATAACAATTAAAACAAAGGGGGAAAAGTCACAACAAACATGGCTAAAACATTTGGATATACTGAGGAGATGCTGAAGGCCCCTAATGAGCCTCTCATTATCCAGACAAAAGGTCTCTCAGCACCTCATCACCAGGCTTGTGCTGCACTTCTTTGCCCACCTACCCTGTCCTTCTCTGAACACACTGCAGCCCCTCCCAGCGACTTTGTGCTTCCCAGGGCCCACAAGTGCACACAGCACTCCAGCTCTGGCCACAGAGCTGGCCAGCACAGGGCCACGCTCACTGCCCTGCTCCTGCTGCCCCAGCGCTGCTGACACAGCCCACCATGCCCTTGGCCTTCTTGGCCCCCTGGCCACACCCAGCCTCATCTTCAGCTGCTCAAGACCGGCAGAACCCCTGGGTCCTTTTCGCCCACACAGCTCACCAACTACAAAGCTGTCTATCTTCAGATACAGCTTCAGATACAGCTTTCACCATTTCAAGATAGCCTTCCCCTCTGGAGCAGCACAAGACAGCAGTCAAGGACTTGCAGCTTCAGCCCCACTCCAGGCTCACATGCACTTTCCAAAGCGGCAGACTACATCACTAAATGCATCAACAGAAACTTGCCCCTTCTGCTTTTTGCCTCACAAGAAGGCTTCCCAACTGTGTGCATTACCTTTCTTTGGCCTCATAGGACAAGAATGGCCCCCACAGCTCCATGAACATAACAACCATCTCCTTGCAGCTTATCAAAAGACGAAAGACACCAGGCCCAAAAGAATTTGTTGAACTGAAGAATAACTCAAGAAAACTGCAGACCAATATCACAACCCAAACACACCTTTCCAACAAGGGAAAACAAACAAAGCCCTGTGACCTCCAGCACTACCATGTGTGCCCTCAGTCACAGTGCGGCAGAAGCCGAGAGATAGACCTTTGGTGAGCCAAGGGGCCAGATGCTCTCCCATAGGCACCAGCCCTTTGCGGCCTCAACATCACAGGTCAAAGGCCAAGTTCTGCTGTCGCTGCCTGAAGGAAATCCCTAGCACCTGAACGCACTCCAGCACTCAGCATCCTCAGCCAGCAACAGCAAGCGCTGGCTGCTCTGAAACTTGCACCTCTGCCTTGCACTAAAGACAGCATCACACACAACTGGCACTTACAGGCTCACGATATCCAGGCTCTGGTGTGAGCACTGATGGAGTCTGGTACTTCGCCACCACAATTTGCTCCTCTTGGGCTTCTTCTCCAAGAGCAGCGGGAGCCAGGGGAGAGAGGGCTGTTGGTTCTGTCAGCTGTGGCAGGAGAGAAGCATGAGGGACAAGTTATCGCCTATCACTCAGAAGCTCATTTCTTTAAAAATCTACCA
Source organism: Zonotrichia albicollis (assembly GCF_047830755.1). Taxonomy (NCBI): domain Eukaryota; kingdom Metazoa; phylum Chordata; class Aves; order Passeriformes; family Passerellidae; genus Zonotrichia; species Zonotrichia albicollis. The sequence continues at coordinate 77,785,002 of NC_133860.1, forward strand.
CCACATGTTCTTAGGAAAATTCAGAACATTTGATAGAAACATATGGATTCTAAATCCCACCCACCAAATTAATATGGGCCGATTGAATATAATTCTAGATGTATATGAAGTTGATATTTCTCCCTAGCTGCTATCAGCAAGCAATGTTGTCTCTGTAAAATGCAGCTTTTAGTTCTTGAAAGCTCAGATTTGAAGAGTAGGAGAGAGACTGCAATCCATTGCTATTGCTGCTGCAGACATGAAAAACTCAAACTGGATCACAATCTCATTCAAGGTGTCAAAAGGACAGGAAACAATGTGCACAAGCATCTTTGTTTGCTGGAAAGGGAGAAAACAAACACGGCTTCCTCTTCTAGCAAATCAACTGTTGCAGAATGAGCCATTTGTCGGGGATGAGTCTTTTGTCAGGTGCAGGGAAAAACCTGGGACACTCAATATGATAATCAAAGCTTCCTTTATTGAAGAGAGCATCAGACATTTATACAGCAAGTAATAAGCTCATGAATATTCTGTAATTTACAGCGTCTATTGGCCACACCACTACATCAGCTTTTCTCCATTCTTTAGATGTTACAACACTCTTTTCTCATGTCTTTTAAACTATTTCTTATCATGTTACAGCTAGGCCAAAGGACAAGCTATCTTGCAGGTGCAGGACTTGGAAGTGGCCACGGCCTTGTATTTTTCAAATCCTTAGCTACTCTCTAAAAAAACCAACTAGCCAGAAAACACAAGATGGAAGCATCACCCATTCCAAGGTCTAAAGCACTTACATTTAGTGAGGGCATGTTTGGTAGGGAAACAGCCCTTGTGCTGAGCACTGTCATGTAGGGATTGATGGAAGTCTTCCTGAAGGTCCCTCATGAGCCTCCCATTGTCCAGACTAAAGCTTCCCCAGCACCTCCTCACTGGGCTTGTGCTGCACTCCCTTGCCCAGCTCCCCTGTGCTTCTGAGCTCACACTGCAGCCCCTATATGACTTTCTGCTTCCCAGGCCCCACAAGTGCACACAGCACTCCAGCTGTGGCCACAGTGCTGCCCAGCCAAGGGCCACGCTCACTACCCTGCTCCTGCTGCCCTGCTGCTGCTGCACCGGTGTTATGGTTTAGGCCGGGCACAAAGCCAGTGCCCCCATGAGAATACTCTCTCCCTGGTGTCTGCTGTGAGATATGACCAGAAATAAGCAAAGCAGACTGCTGCTTAGAAATAAAGAAAACTTTACTAACTAAACTACAAGAAAAGAAGAAAAAAACCCCATAAGGGAAAAAATTAAAAAACCTTAAAAAGCATTTTCCTCTTTCCTCATGCCATATTTCCCAATGCAATACATTCCTCCAAATCACCAACTCTTTGTCTGGCACCACCCTTTAGAATATTCAATCTTCAGTTGCTGAAGGGGGGAGGAGTCCTTCTCGCACCCTAGGCTTCCCCTGGAAAGACGTTGAAACCTCATGTGCTTCCATGTCACTCAGCACTGCCCGGAAAGTCCTTTGCCATCGGGACACCTTCCTCCCATGCCCAGTGCTCTCACCACTGCTCATGGACCAGAGCTGCTTCTAGGGTTGCCTTGCCTCCCTCCAAACAAGGCACAGTCTCTCCTTTGAGACATCTGTCCCCCCCCAAATTTTCCACCCCCTGGGCATGAGGGGTACCCACACTGAACCCTCCTGGTTCTGAGGAAATGCCACCCCCTAAATGCAGTCTCTGTGTCACAGGAAACAAAACTGGTTCAGTCTATGGCCACACAAGAAAAGTCCAGCCAGAAGGCCACTTCCTCATCTCTCCCCAACTCAAGAGTCGTCTGCACTTCCCTCGTGGTCCATTCCCTCTTATCTCTTCCCTTATCTCTCTTCTTACTTAGCTCCAGGAGGATCAGCATTTGTAAGGTCTCAATCATGCAGGAAATGGGTTAAAAATTTCAGTCTCTGCCTGTCCCAGAGCACTGGAACTCCCATGCTGCCCTGCCTGGCACCTTCTCGCCGCACCGCCCCCCACTTCTGCTCCTGGGCCAGCGCCGCTATCAAATTCAGACGCTGGCTCTGCCTCTCTCTCTTGCCAGGGGAAGGGGGAGGGGGGTGGCTGCCCGATGTCTCTTGGTGCTCCTGCACCTTTCCATCCTTACTCTGGGCCAACTTCATGGCTGCGTGGCTTTTCCCCCTCCCCGCGTACAGCCAGCACCTGGGACAGGGGGAGAGATCCTAAACCTAACACAATGGAAGTCCAAAGAGAGCTTACCAGGGGTGCAGCTCTGGTTTTTAACCCCTGTGTTTTCTCAGAGGCGGATCTACTCGTCAGTGGTCGAACCAAATGCCAATTTTAAAATCTGAGCATCCCTTGGACACCTGATGGTAGTGACCACAGCGTCCCAGAAATCTCATTTCCGGTCCAACCACCACAACAGGCCACCATGCTCGTGGCCCTTTTTGCCCCCTGGCTCACACCGGCTCTTGTTCAAGTGATCTTCTATGGCACCCCTAGGGCCTTTTGACCCATGCAGTTCCCCTGCCACAGAATGGCCTGTTTGAGTTCAAATACAGCATCCACCATTTCCAGATGTTCCTCTTCTCAAAAACACAAGAAAGCAGTCAAGGACTCGCAGCTTCACCCCCACTCCAGGCTCCAAGGCTCTTGCCAAAGCAGCAGACTTCATCACTAAATGCATCAAAAGAAACTTGCCCCTCCTGCTTTTGGCCTCACAAGAAGGCTTCCCAACTGCGTGCATCCTTTCTTTGGCCACACAGGACAAGAATGGCCCCCCACAGCTTCATGCAAAACCATCATCTTGCAGCTTATCAAAAGACGAAAGACACCAGGCCCAAAAGAATTTGTTGAACTGAAGAATAACTCAAGAAAACTGCAGATCAATTTCACAACCAAATACACCTTTCCAAAAAGGCAAAAGAAAGAAACAAAGGCCCATGACATCCAGCACTACCACGTGGGCCGTCGGCCACAGCGCTGAAGAAGCCCAGAGATAGAGCTTCCCGGAGCAAAGAAGCCAGATGCTCTCCCATAGGCACAAGCACTTTGAACTCTTAACATCACAGGTCAAAGGCCAAGTTCTGCTGATGCTGCCTGCAGGAAATCCCTAGCTCCTGGCAGCACTCCAGCACTCAGCATCCTCAGCCAGCAACAGCAAGCACTGGCTGCTCTGAAACTTGCACCTCTGCCTTGCTCTAAAGACAGCATCACACACAACTGGCACTTACAGGCTCAGGATATCCAGGCTCTGGTGTGAGCACTGATGGAGTCTGGCGCTTCGCCACCTCAATTTGCTCCTCTTGGGCTTCTTCTCCAGGAGCAGCGGGAGCTAGGGGAGAGATGGCTCTTGGTTCTGTCATCTGTGGCTAGAGAGAAGCATAAAGGACAGGCTGTCACCGATCATTCATAACCTCATTTCTTTTCAGATCTACCACCACATGTTCTTAGGACAAATCAGACCATTTTGTAGCTACACAGGGATTCTAAGTCCCCCTGACCAAATTTATATGGGCCAATTATACAGAATTCCAGCTGGATATGAATTGATATTCCTCCCTAGCGACTATCAGCAAGCAATGTTGTCTCTGTAAAATGCATCTTTTAGTTCCTAAATACTCAGAATTGGAAGAGTAGGAAAGAGACAGTAATCCATTGCTATTGCTGCTCCAGGCGTTTAAATCTCTAACGGGATCAGAATCTCATTAAAGTGCTTCAACAGGGAAGGAAACGTTGTGCAGAAGCATCTTGGCTTCCTGGAATATTAGAAAATAATCAGAGCTTCCTCTCCTAGCAAACCAACTAGCCAGCAAGCCACAAGATGGAAGGGCCTCCCACTGCAATGTCTAAAGCTCTTGGATTTAGTGAGGGCATGTTTGTGAGGGAAACGGCCCTTGTGGAGAGCACTGTCATGTAGGGATTGATGGAAGTCTTCCTGAAGGTCCCTCGTGTGCCTCCCACTGTCCATATTAAAGCTCCTTCCGCACCTCCTCACTGGGCTTGTTCTGCACTCCTTTGCCCAGCTCTCCCCTGGTCCTTCTCTGCACACACTGCAGCCCCTCCATGACTTTCTGATTCCCAGGCCCCACAAGTGCACACAGCTCTCCAGCTGTGGCCACAGCACTGCCCAGCACAGGGCCATGCTCACTGCCCTGCTCCTGCTGCCCTGCTGCTGCTGGCACCGGAGTCATGATTTAGGCCTGGCACAAAGCCAGTGCTCCCTGGTGTCTGCTGTGAGATATGACCAGAAATAAGCAAAGCAGGCTCCTGCTTAGAAGTAAAAAAACTTTACTAACGAAATAACAAGAAAAGAAGAAAAAAAACCCCATAAGGGAAAAAATGTAAAAACCTTTAAAAAAGCATTTTCCTCCTGCCCCCTGCCAAATTTCAATATGCAATACATTCCCCCAAATCACAATCTCTTTGTCTGGCACCACCCTTTAGAAATATCAGTCTTCAGTTGCTGAAGAGGAGGGGAGTCCTTCTTGCACCATAGGCACCTCCTGGAAACACGTTGAAACCTCATGTGCTTCCATGTCACTCAGCACTGCCCGGAAAGTCCTTTGCCATCGGGACACCTTCCTCCCATGCCCAGTGCTCTCACCACTGCTCATGGACCAGAGCTGCTTCTAGGGTTGCCTTGCCTCCCTCCAAACAAGGCACAGTCTCTCCTTTGAGACATCTGTCCCCCCAAATTTTCCACCCCCTGGGGGCTGAGGGGTACCCACACTGAGCCCTCCTGGTTCTGAGGCACTGCCTCCCCCTAAATGCAGTCTCTGTGTCACAGGAAACAAAACTGGTTCAGTCTATGGCCACACAAGAAAAGTCCAGCCAGAAGGCCACTTCCTCATCTCTCCCCAACTCAAGAGTCGTCTGCACTTCCCTCGTGGTCCATTCCCTCTTATCTCTTCCCTTATCTCTCTTCTTACTTAGCTCCAGGAGGATCAGCATTTGTAAGGTCTCAATCATGCAGGAAATGGGTTAAAAATTTCAGTCTCTGCCTGTCCCAGAGCACTGGAACTCCCATGCTGCCCTGCCTGGCACCTTCTCGCTGCACCGCCCCCCACTTCTGCTCCTGGGCCAGCGCCGCTATCAAATTCAGACACTGGCTCTGCCTCTCTCTCTTGCCAGGGGAAGGGGGAGGGGGGGTGGCTGCCCGATGTCTTTTGGTGCTCCTGCAGCCTTCCATCCTTAGGCTGGGCCTACTTCATGGCTGCGTGGCTTTTCCCCCTCCCCGCGTACAGCCAGCACCTGGGACAGGGGGAGAGATCCAAAACCTAACCCAATGGAAGTCCAAAGAGAGCTTACCAGGGGTGCAGCTCTGGTTTTTAACCCCTGTGTTTTCTCAGAGGCGGATCTACTCGTCAGTGGTCGAACCAAATGCCAATTTTAAAATCTGAGCATCCCTTGGACACCTGATGGTAGTGACCACAGCGTCCCAGAAATCTCATTTCCGGTCCAACCACCACAACAGGCCACCATGCTCGTGGCCCTTTTTGCCCCCTGGCTCACACCGGCTCTTGTTCAAGTGATCTTCTATGGCACCCCTAGGGCCTTTTGACCCATGCAGTTCCCCTGCCACAGAATGGCCTGTTTGAGTTCAAATACAGCATCCACCATTTCCAGATGTTCCTCTTCTCAAAAACACAAGAAAGCAGTCAAGGACTCGCAGCTTCACCCCCACTCCAGGCTCCAAGGCTCTTGCCAAAGCAGCAGACTTCATCACTAAATGCATCAACAGAAACTTGCCCCTCCTGCTTTTGGCCTCACAAGAAAGCTTCCCAACTGCGTGCATCCTTTCTTTGGCCACACAGGACAAGAATGGCCCCCCACAGCTTCATGCACAACCATCATCTTGCAGCCTATCAAAAGACGAAAGATAACAGGCCCAAAAGAATTTGCTGAACTGAAGAATAACTCAAGAAAACTGCAGATCAATTTCACAACCAAATACACCTTTCCAAAAAGGCAAAAGAAAGAAACAAAGGCCCATGACATCCAGCACTACCACGTGGGCCGTCGGCCACAGCGCTGAAGAAGCCCAGAGATAGAGCTTCCCGGAGCAAAGAAGCCAGATGCTCTCCCAGAGGCACCCGCCATTTGGGGCCTCAACATCACAGGTCAAAGGCCAAGTTCTGCTGATGCTGCCTGCAGGAAATCCCTAGCTCCTGGCAGCACTCCAGCACTCAGCATCCTCAGCCAGCAACAGCAAGCACTGGCTGCTCTGAAACTTGCACCTCTGCCTTGCTCTAAAGACAGCATCACACACAACTGGCACTTACCGGCTCACGATATCCAGGCTCTGGTGTGAACACTGATGGAGTCTGGCGCTTTTCCACCTCAAATTGCTCCTCTTGGGCTTTTTCTCCAGGAGCAGCGGGAGCCAGGGGAGAGAGGGCTGTTGATTCTGTCAGCTGTGGCAAGAGAGAAGCATGAGGGACAAGTTATCACCAATCACCTATCACTCAGAAGCTCATTTCTTTTCAGATCTACTACCACATTTGACCTAAGAACATTTGTTCTTAGGACAAATCAGACCATTTTGTTGCCGCACAGGGATTCTAAGTCCCACTGACAAAATTAATATGGGCCAATTATACCGAATTCCAGATGGATATGAAATTGATATTTCTCCCTAGCTGCTATCAGCAAGCAATGTTGTCTCTGTAAAATGCAGCTTTTAGTTCTTGAAAGCTCAGAATTGGAAGAGTAGGAAAGAGACTGCAATCTATTGGTATTGCTACTGCAGACGTGGAAAACTCAAACTGGATCACAATCTCATTCAAGGTGTCAAAAGAACAGGAAACAATGTGCACAAGCGTCTTTGCTTGGTGGAAAGGGAGAAAACAAACAGGGCTTCCTCTTCTAGCAAACCAGCTGTTGCAGAATGAGCCATTTTTCGGGGATGAGTCTTTTGTCAGGTGCAGGGAAAAACTTGGGACACTCAATATGAGAATCAGCAAGCTTCCTTTATTGAAGAGAGCATCAGACATTTATACAGCAAGTAATAAGCTCATGAATATTCTGTAATTTACACTGTCCATTGGCACACCACAACATCAGCTTTTCTCCATTCTTTAGATGTTACAACACTGTTTTTTCATGTCTTTTCAACTATTTCTTATCATGCTACAGCTAGGCCACAGGACAAGCTATCTTGCAGGTGCAGGACTTGGAAGTGGCCACGGCCTTGTATTTTTCAAATTCTTAGCTACTCTCCAAAAAAGCCAACTAGCCAGAAAACACAAGATGGAAGTATCACCCATTCCAAGGTCTAAAGCACTTACATTTAGTGAAGGCATGTTTGGTAGGGAAACAGCCCTTGTGCTGAGCACTGTCATGTAGTGATTGATGGAAGTCTGCCTGAAGGTCCCTCATGAGACTCCCAATGTCCAGACTAAAGCTTCCCCAGCACATCCTCACTGGCCTTGTGCTGCACTCCCTTGCCCAGCTCCCCTGTCCTTCCCTGCACACACTGCAGCCCCTCCATGACTTTCTGCTTCCCAGGGGCCCACAAGTGCACACAGCACTCCAGCTGTGGCCGCAGCGCTGCCCAGAACAGGGCCACGCTCACTGCCCTGCTCCTGCTGTCCCACTGCCTCTGACACAGCCCACCGTGCCCTTGGCCTTCTTGCCCATCTGGCCACACTCAGCCTCATCTTCAGCTGCTCAAGACCGGCAGAACCCCTGAATCTTTTTCGCCCATGCAACTCCCCAACTACAAAGTTGCCTATTTGACTTCAGGTACAGCCTTCACCATTTCAAGATGGCCTTCCCCTTCAGAGCACCACAAGACAGCAGTCAAGGATTTGCAGCTAAGCCCCACTCCAGGCTCACATGCACTTTCCAAAGCAGCAGACTACATCACTAAATGCATCAAAAGAAACTTGCCCCTCCTGCTTTTGGCCTCACAAGAAGGCTTCCCAACTGCGTGCATCCTTTCTTTGGCCACACAGGACAAGAATGGCTCCCCACAGCTTCATGCACAACCATCATCTTGCAGCTTATCAAAAGACGAAAGACACCAGGCCCAAAAGAATTTGTTGAATAGAAGAATAACTCAAGAAAACTGCAGACAAGTTTCACAAGCTAACCGCACCTTTCCAACAAGGGAAAACAAACAAAGCCCTGTGACCTCCAGCACTACCATGTGTGCCCTCGGCCATAGCGCTGCAGAAGCCCAGAGACAGCACTACCCTGAGCCAAGCAGTCAGATGCTCTCCCAGAGGCACCAGCCTTTTTGGGCCTCCACATCACAGGTCAAAGGCCAAGTACTGCTGTCTCTGCCTGCAGGAAATCCCTAGCTCCTGGCAGCACTCCAGCACTCAGCATCCTCAGCCAGCAACAGCAAGCGCTGGCTGCTCTGAAACTTGCACCTCTGCCTTGCTCTAAAGACAGCATCACACACAACTGGCACTTACAGGCTCAGGATATCCAGGCTCTGGTGTGAGCACTGATGGAGTCTGGCGCTTCGCCACCTCAATTTGCTCCTCTTGGGCTTCTTCTCCAGGAGCAGCGGGAGCCAGGGGATAGATGGCTGTTGGTTCTGTCAGCTGTGGCAAGAGAGAAGCATGAGGGACAAGTTATCACCTATCACTCAGAACCTCATTTCTTTTCAGATCTACCACCACATGTTCTTAGGACAAATCAGACCATTTTGTAACCGCACAGGGATTCTAAGTCCCACTGGCCAAATTAGTATGGGCCAATTATACAGAATTCCAGATGGATATGAAATTGATATTTCTCCCCAGCTGCTATCAGCAAGCAATGTTGTCTCTGTAAAATGCATCTTTTAGTTCCTAAATACTCAGAATTGGAAGAGTAGGAAAGAGACAGTAATCCATTGCTATTGCTGCTCCAGACATGGAATACTCAAACTGGATTACAATCTCTTTAAAGTGCTGCAACAGGGAAGGAAACGTTGTGCAGAAGCATCTTGAGTTCCTGGAATATGAGAAAATAATCAGAGCTTCCTCTCCTAGCAAACCAACTAGCCAGCAAGCCACAAGATGGAAGTGCCGCCCACTGCAATGTCTAAAGCACTTGGATTCAGTGAGGGCATGTTTAGTAGGGAAACTGCAATTGTGCTGCACACTGTCATGTAGGGATTGATGGAAATCTGCCTGGAGGTCCCTCGTGTGCCTCACATTGTCCAGACTAAAGCTCCTTCAGCAACTCCTCACTGGCCTTGTGCTGCACTCCCTTGCCCAGCTCCCCTGTCCTTCTGAGCTCAGATTGCAGCCACTCCATGACTTTCTGATTCTCAGGCCCCACAAATGCACACAGCACTCCAGCTGTGGCTGCAGCGTTGCCCAGCACAGGGCTACGTTCACTGCCCTGCTCCTGCTGCCCCACTGCTGCTGACACAGCCCACCATGTCCTTGGCCTTCTTGCCCATCTGTCCACACCCAGCCTCATCTTCAGCTGCTCAAGACCAGCAAAACCCCTGAATCTTTTTTGCCCATGCAGCTCCCCAACTACAAAGTTGCCTATTTGACTTCAGATACAGCATTAACCATTTCAAGATAGCTTTCCCTCTAGAGCAGCACAAGACAGCAGTCAAGGATTTGCAGCTAAGCCCCACTCCAGGCTCACATGCACTTTCCAAAGCGGCAGACTACATCACAAAATGCATCAAAAGAAACTTGCCCCTTCTACTTTTTGCCTCACAAGAAGGCTTCATAATATGCACTTTTTTCTTTGGGCACTTGGGAGAAGAATGAGCCTGCCAAGCTTCATGGACAACATAACCATCTCCTTGCAGCTTATCAGAGCAAAAAGGCAGCTAGGCAATAAGACATGAAAGAACTGAAGAATTATAGAAGAAAACTGCAGACCAGTTTCACAAGCCAAACGCACTTTTCCAACAAGGGAAAACAAACAAAGCCCTGTGACCTCCAGCACTACCATGTGTACCCTCGGCCATAGCGCTGCAGAAGCCCAGAGACAGCACTACCTTGAGCCAAGCAGTCAGATGCTCTCTCAGAGGCACCAGCCTTTTTGGGCCTCCACATCAGAGGTCAAAGGCCAAGTACTGCTGTCTCTGCCTGCAGGAAATCCCTAGCTCCTGGCAGCACTCCAGCACTCAGCATCCTCAGCCAGCAACAGCAAGCGCTGGCTGCTCTGAAACTTGCACCTCTGCCTTGCTCTAAAGACAGCATCACACACAACTGGCACTTACAGGCTCAGGATATCCAGGCTCTGGTGTGAGCACTGATGGAGTCTGGCGCTTCGCCACCTCAATTTGCTCCTCTTGGGCTTCTTCTCCAGGAGCAGCGGGAGCTAGGGGAGAGATGGCTCTTGGTTCTGTCATCTGTGGCTAGAGAGAAGCATAAAGGACAGGCTGTCACCGATCATTCATAACCTCATTTCTTTTCAGATCTACCACCACATGTTCTTAGGACAAATCAGACCATTTTGTAGCTACACAGGGATTCTAAGTCCCCCTGACCAAATTTATATGGGCCAATTATACAGAATTCCAGCTGGATATGAATTGATATTCCTCCCTAGCGACTATCAGCAAGCAATGTTGTCTCTGTAAAATGCATCTTTTAGTTCCTAAATACTCAGAATTGGAAGAGTAGGAAAGAGACAGTAATCCATTGCTATTGCTGCTCCAGGCGTTTAAATCTCTAACGGGATCAGAATCTCATTAAAGTGCTTCAACAGGGAAGGAAACGTTGTGCAGAAGCATCTTGGCTTCCTGGAATATTAGAAAATAATCAGAGCTTCCTCTCCTAGCAAACCAACTAGCCAGCAAGCCACAAGATGGAAGGGCCTCCCACTGCAATGTCTAAAGCTCTTGGATTTAGTGAGGGCATGTTTGTGAGGGAAACGGCCCTTGTGGAGAGCACTGTCATGTAGGGATTGATGGAAGTCTTCCTGAAGGTCCCTCGTGTGCCTCCCACTGTCCATATTAAAGCTCCTTCCGCACCTCCTCACTGGGCTTGTTCTGCACTCCTTTGCCCAGCTCTCCCCTGGTCCTTCTCTGCACACACTGCAGCCCCTCCATGACTTTCTGATTCCCAGGCCCCACAAGTGCACACAGCTCTCCAGCTGTGGCCACAGCACTGCCCAGCACAGGGCCATGCTCACTGCCCTGCTCCTGCTGCCCTGCTGCTGCTGGCACCGGAGTCATGATTTAGGCCTGGCACAAAGCCAGTGCTCCCTGGTGTCTGCTGTGAGATATGACCAGAAATAAGCAAAGCAGGCTCCTGCTTAGAAGTAAAAAAACTTTACTAACGAAATAACAAGAAAAGAAGAAAAAAAACCCCATAAGGGAAAAAATGTAAAAACCTTTAAAAAAGCATTTTCCTCCTGCCCCCTGCCAAATTTCAATATGCAATACATTCCCCCAAATCACAATCTCTTTGTCTGGCACCACCCTTTAGAAATATCAGTCTTCAGTTGCTGAAGAGGAGGGGAGTCCTTCTTGCACCATAGGCACCTCCTGGAAACACGTTGAAACCTCATGTGCTTCCATGTCACTCAGCACTGCCCGGAAAGTCCTTTGCCATCGGGACACCTTCCTCCCATGCCCAGTGCTCTCACCACTGCTCATGGACCAGAGCTGCTTCTAGGGTTGCCTTGCCTCCCTCCAAACAAGGCACAGTCTCTCCTTTGAGACATCTGTCCCCCCAAATTTTCCACCCCCTGGGGGCTGAGGGGTACCCACACTGAGCCCTCCTGGTTCTGAGGCACTGCCTCCCCCTAAATGCAGTCTCTGTGTCACAGGAAACAAAACTGGTTCAGTCTATGGCCACACAAGAAAAGTCCAGCCAGAAGGCCACTTCCTCATCTCTCCCCAACTCAAGAGTCGTCTGCACTTCCCTCGTGGTCCATTCCCTCTTATCTCTTCCCTTATCTCTCTTCTTACTTAGCTCCAGGAGGATCAGCATTTGTAAGGTCTCAATCATGCAGGAAATGGGTTAAAATTTCAGTCTCTGCCTGTCCCAGAGCACTGGAACTCCCATGCTGCCCTGCCTGGCACCTTCTCGCTGCACCGCCCCCCACTTCTGCTCCTGGGCCAGCGCCGCTATCAAATTCAGACACTGGCTCTGCCTCTCTCTCTTGCCAGGGGAAGGGGGAGGGGGGGTGGCTGCCCGATGTCTCTTGGTGCTCCTGCAGCCTTCCATCCTTAGGCTGGGCCTACTTCATGGCTGCGTGGCTTTTCCCCCTCCCCGCGTACAGCCAGCACCTGGGACAGGGGGAGAGATCCTAAACCTAACCCAATGGAAGTCCAAAGAGAGCTTACCAGGGGTGCAGCTCTGGTTTTTAACCCCTGTGTTTTCTCAGTGGCGGATCTACTCGTCAGTGGTCGAACCAAATGCCAATTTTAAAATCTGAGCATCCCTTGGACACCTGATGGTAGTGACCACAGCGTCCCAGAAATCTCATTTCCGGTCCAACCACCACAACAGGCCACCATGCTCGTGGCCCTTTTGGCCTCCTGGCTCACGCCGGCTCTTGTTCAAGTGATCTTCTATGGCACCCCTAGGGCCTTTTGACCCATACAGTTCCCCTGCCACAGAATGGCCTGTTTGAGTTCAAATACAGCATCCACCATTTCCAGATGTTCCTCTTCTCAAAAACACAAGAAAGCAGTCAAGGACTCGCAGCTTCACCCCCACTCCAGGCTCCAAGGCTCTTGCCAAAGCAGCAGACTTCATCACTAAATGCATCAACAGAAACTTGCCCCTCCTGCTTTTTGCCTCACAAGAAGGCTTCCCAACTGCGTGCATCCTTTCTTTGGCCACACAGGACAAGAATGGCCCCCCACAGCTTCATGCAAAACCATCATCTTGCAGCTTATCAAAAGACGAAAGAAACCAGGCCCAAAAGAATTTGTTGAACTGAAGAATAACTCAAGAAAACTGCAGATCAATTTCACAACCAAATGCACCTTTCCAAAAAGGCAAAAGAAAGAAACAAAGGCCCATGACATCCAGCACTACCATGTGGGCCGTCGGCCACAGTGCTGACGAAGCCCAGAGACAGAGCTTCCCTAAGCCAAGAAGCCAGATGCTCTCCTATAGGCACAAGCACTTTGAACTCTTAACATCACAGGTCAAAGGCCAAGTACTGCTGATGGTGCCTGCAGGAAATCCCTAGCTCCTGGCAGAACTCCAGCACTCAGCATCCTCAGCCAGCAATAGCAAGCGCTGGCTGCTCTGAAACTTGTTCCTCTGCCTTGCTCTAAAGACAGCATCACACACAACTGGCACTTACGGGCTCATGATATCCAGGCTCTGGTGTGAGCACTGATGGAGTCTGGCGCTTCGCCACCTCAATTTGCTCCTCTTGGGCTTCTTCTCCAGGAGCAGCAGGAGCCAGGGCAGAGATGGCTGTTGTTTCTGTCAGCTGTAGCAAGAGACAAGCATGAGGGACAAGTTATCACCTATCACTCAGAACCTCATTTCTTTTCAGATCTACCACCACATGTTCTTAGGACAAATCAGATCATTTTGTAACTGCACAGGGATTTTAATTCCCACTTGCCAAATTAGTATGGGCCAATTATACAGAATTCCAGATGGATATGAAATTGATATTTCTCCCTAGCTGTTATCAGCAAGCAATGTTGTCTCTGTAAAATGCAGCTTTTAGTTCTAAAAGCTCAGAATTGAAAGAGTAGGAAAGAGGCAGTAATCCATTGCTATTGCTGTTCCAGACATGGAAAACTCAAACTGGATCACAATCTCATTAAAGTGCTGCAACAGGGAAGGAAACGTTGTGCAGAAGCATCTTTGCTTGCTGGAAAATGAGGAAATGATCAGAGCTTCCTCTTATAGCAAACTAACTAGCCAGCAAGCCACAAGATGGAAGTGCCTCCCACTCCAGTGTCTAGAGCACTTGGATTCAGTGAGGTTATGTTTAGTAGGGAACCAGCACTTTTGCTGAGCACTGTTATGTAGGGATTGATGGAAGTCTGCCTGGAGGTCCCTCCTGTGCCTCGCATTGTCCAGACTAAAGTTCCTTGAACATCTCCTCACTGGCCTTGTGCTGCACTCCCTTGCCCAGCTCCCCTGTCCTTCTCTGCACACACTGCAGCCCCTCCATGACTTTCTGCTTCCCAGGGCCCACAAGTGCACACAGCACTCCAGCTGTGGCCACAGCGCTGCCCAGCACAGGGCCACGCTCACTGCTCTGCTCCTGCTGCCCCACTGCTGCTGGAACAGCCCACCATGCCCTTGGCCTTCTTGCCCATCTGGCCACCCCCAGCCTCATCTTCAGCTGCTCAAGACCGGCAGAAACCCTGGGTCTTTTTCACCCATGCAGCTCCACAACTACAAAGTTGCCTATTTGACTTCAGGTACAGCCTTCACCATTTCAAGATGGCCTTCCTCTTCGGAGCACCACAAGACAGCAATCAAGGATTTGCAGCTTAAGCCCCACTCGAGGCTCACATGCACTTTCCAAAGCAGCAGACTACATGACAAAATGCATCAAAAGAAACTTGCCCCTTCTGCTTTTTGCCTCACAAGAAGGCTTCACAATATGGAATTTGTTTCTTTGGCCACACGGGAGAAGAATGACCCTGCCCAGCTTCATGGACAACATAATCATCTCCTTGCAGCTTATCAGAGCAAAAAGGCTGCAAGGCAATAAGACATGATAGAAATGAAGAATTGTAGAAGAAAACGGCAGACCAGCTTCACAAGCCAAACGCACCTTTCCAACAGGGGAAAACAAAGAAGCAGAGGCCTGTGACATCCAGCACTACCATGTGTGCCGTCAGCCACAACGCTGCTGAAGCCCAGAGTCAGAGCTTCCCCGAGCCAAGAAGCCAGATGCTCTCGCAGAGGCACCAGCCCTTTGGACCCTCAATATCACAGGTAAAGGCCAAGTTCTGCTTTCACTGCCTGCAGGAAATCCCTAGCTCCTGGCAGCACTCCAGCACTCAGCATCCTCAGCCAGCAACAGCAAGCGCTGGCTGCTCTGAAACTTGCACCTCTGCCTTGCTCTAAAGACAGCATCACACACAACTGGCACTTACAGGCTCAGGATATCCAGGCTCTGGTGTGAGCACTGATGGAGTCTGGCGCTTCGCCACCTCAATTTGCTCCTCTTGGGCTTCTTTTCCAGGAGCAGCGGGAGCCAGTGGAGAGATGGCTGTTGGTTCTGTCAGCTGTGGCTAGAGAGAAGCATAAAGGACAGGCTGTCACCGATCATTCATAATCTCATTTCTTTTCAAATCTACCACCACATGTTCTTAGGTAAATCAGACCATTTTGTAGCCGCACAGGGATTCTAAGTTCCTCCGACCAAATTAATATGGGTCAACTCAACAGAATTCAAGATGGATATGAAGTTGATATTCCTCCCTAGCTGCTATCAGCAAGCAATGTTGTCTCTGTAAAATGCAGCTTTTAGTTCTTGAAAGCTCAGAATTGGAAGTGTACGAATGAGACAGCAATCCATTGCTATTTCTGCTGCAGGGGTGGAAAACTCAAACTGGATCACAATCTCATTCAAGGCATCAAAAGGGCAGGAAATAATGTGCTGAAGGATCTTTGCTTGCTGGAACAGGAGAAAACAAACAGGGTTTCCTCTTCTAGCAAACCAGCTGTTGCGGAATGAGCCATCTGTTGGGGATGAGTCATTTGTCGGGTGCAGCGAAAACTTGGGACGGCCAATATGGGAATCAGCAAGCTTCCTTTATTGAAGAGAGCATCAGACATTAATACAGCAAGTAATAAGCTCATGATTATTCTGTAATTTACACTGTCCATTGGCCACACCACTACATCCGCTCTTCTCCACTCTTTAGATGTTACATCTCTCTTTTTGCATGTCTCTTTAACTATTTGTTATCGTACTACAGCTAGACAAAAGGAGTCGCTATGTCGAAGGTGCAGGACTTGGAATTGGCCATGGCCTTTTACTTTTCTAATTCTCAGCTACTCTCACAACAACCAACTAGCCAGAAAACACAAGATGGAAGTATCACCCATTCCCATGTCTAAAGCCCTTGGATTTAGTGAGGGCATGTTTGGTATGGAAACAGCCCTTGTGCTGAGCACTGTCGTGTAGGGATTGATGGAAGTCTGCCTGAAGGTCCCACATGTGCCTCCTGTTGTCCAGACTAAAGCTCCCTCAGCACCTACTGGCCTTGTGCTCCACACCCTTGCTCAGCTCCCCTGTCCTTCTCTGCACACACTGCAGCCCCTGCATTACTTTCTGCTTCCCACAAGTGCATACAGCACTCCAGCTGTGACCGCAGCACTGCCCAGCACAGGGCCACGCTCACTGCCCTGCTCCTGCTGCCCCTGTGGTGCTGGTACAGGCCACCATGCCCTTGGCCTTTTTGGCCCCCCGGCTCATGCTGGCTCTTGTTCAACTGATCTTGTATGGCACCCCTGGGGCCTTTTAACCCATGCAGTTCCCTATCACAGCATGGCCAGTTTGAGTTCAAATACAGCATCCACCACTTCTACATGTTCCTCTTCTGAGCAACACAAGAAAGCAGTGAAGATTTGCGGCTTCACCCCCACTCCACGTTCCAAGGCTCTTGCCAAAGCAGCAGACTTCATCACTAAATGCATCATCAGAAACTTGCCCCTCCTGCTTTTGACCTCACAAGAAGGCTTCCCAAATGCATGCATCCTTCCTTTGGTTATGCAGGACAAGAATGGCCCCTCATAGCTTCATGCACACAACAACCATCTCCCTGCAGCTTATCAAAATATGAAGGACACCTGGCCCAGAAGAATTTGTTGAACTTAAAAATAACTCAAGAAAACTGCAGACCAACATCACAAGCCAAACAGACCTTTCCAACAAGGGAAAACAAAGAAAAAAAGGCCTCTGACATCCAGCACTACCCTGTGTGCCCTTTGCCTCAGCACTGCAGTAGTGAAGAGATAGAGCTTCCCTGAGCCAGGGAGCCAGATGCTCTCCCAGAGGCACCAGCCCTTTGGACTCTCAACATCACAGGTCAAAGGCCAAGTTCTGCTGTCGCTGCCTGCAGGAAATACCTAGCTCCTGGCAGCAATCCAGCACTCAGCATCCTCAGCCAGCAACAGCAAGTGCTGGCTGCTCTGAAACTTGTACCTCTGCCTTGCTCTAAAGACAGCACCACACACAACTGGCACTTACGGGCTCAGGATATCCAGGCTCTGGTGTGAGCACTGATGAAGTCTGGCGCTCATACACCTCAATTTGCTCCTCTTGGGCTTCTTCTCCAGGAGCAGTGGGAGCCAGGGGAGAGATGGCTATTGGCTCTGTCAGCTGTGGCAAGAGAGAAGCATGAGGGACAAGTTATCACCTATCATTCAGCATCTCATTTCCTTTCAGATCTACCACCACATCTTCTAAGAAGAAATGACTACATTCCGTAGTGACATAGGGAATTAAAGTTGTCCTAGGGTGACGATATGATGCTTATATCCCCTTTCATCTTTTCTGTGCCTTTAAGATCGTCTCTGAGAGGTGCAAGTTTTGTTTGGGTTTCTCTTATCAGGAACACAGGGATGGGCAGTACATAGGGCTGTTTTCGGTTTTTGCTTTTTGCTTTTGGCTTGCTGCTTTGCTTGCTCTCTTTCTGCTCTCGCCTCTGCTCTGCTTTGGCCTCTGCTTATTAGCTGGTTCTAGCTAAACAATTCAAATTCCTTCATGGACTCTCTCTTCTCCTGTTTCTGTGACCATCTCAAACCTGCTCTGGACTGGGACCTGGGAACACCAAGGTTTTGCACCGTGGGGCTGCAGCAGTTGCCCCAGCGCCGGATGGACTGAGAACAGAGCAACCAGCCCCGAAAGAGACTTTCTGATTTTGTCATCTTTCTCAGAGCTGTGTCATCTGGCATTGTTCCTTTTGTGTGCTAGGGGTTGCTGTGCCTGTCAAACAAACAGGTTCTTTCCACTTCTCTCTGAGGAATTCTTCCCGAACCAGTTGGGGGGAGGGGCTGTGCGGGTTCCGCTTTGTGGAGGGGCCCTCCTTTGCAGATTCTTTAACAAATTTGCCCGAAACCAGGACAAAATATTGGCGCCCATCCTGGGGGCTCGAGAGAGTGGAAAAACCCTGTTTTGACTGCATTTTGGTTGCTATTACTCTGTGTTCGTTTAAATCAGCTACTAGGCATGCTTTTTTAATTCAAAATGTCTATTGGGGTAAAGGTTTGCATGCATTTCTGGTCCCTAGGGTTTTTTGAGATTTTAATACCTCTATGGTCCCTAAGTTTATTTTCTTATTCAGAAATAGCTTTAGTATTGTCCCTAATACGTAGTTTTTACATCAGAGGGGCTGTGACCAGAATAGCTATCCTGCTGGCCTTGGTGGCAATGATGTGCAAGAAGTTTATAAACATGCTAGGGTCTGCTCCAGGTATGAATGGTTCATGGCAATGGTTATGCATCCAGTTTGTTGCAGGAGGAGCAGGAGGAAATGAGGCTTTTCAGCCTCTGCTTTCCTTCTTCTCCTATGAAGCAGCTGCATCACTAGTGAAGGATGTTCAGTTTCCCCTCAATGTTAAAGAAACCATATTTCTGGTATTCAATCTGGTAACCTTCTTCTATACAGCCTGCTGCTTCTCTAGAATGAGGGCTGAGATTTCTAGACGGGCTGATGAGACCCCTGACTCAGGAGTAAACCCTGGTGTGGAAAATCCTAAGTGGTGTGGAAAATGGGAGGATATGGGCCAAATCCTGAAGGAATTCTCTGACCCTATAGTCTGGGATTTTCCTCATGAACAAATTCAGAACCCAGCTGAGGTGGGGAAATATCTGAAAGAGAAGTACCAGGATGAGCCTAAGGAGACGAAGGTCATTGCAGTGAGCTGGGCCCTGGCATATGCTTATCGCACACTGCTAGATACTCTAGGGTAGCAGACAGAGGCAGGGGGGCAGGGAGATAAATCAGCAACTGTCCCGGTGACTCAGGCTGCAGCTAACACTCCAGGCTCGAAGCCAGCAGCTAAACCCATGGCTGTTGCTACCAGCACTAGAAGTGGGAAATGCATGGACAAGACCAATCGACCAGTGGACGATGATGATGATGATGATGATGATGATGATGATGATGATGATGATGATGGAGAAGGAACTTCAGTGCCTCCTGACGTAAAATCAGGAGTCAAAGCAGCAGGTGCAAGATCAGATGCCAATATTGAGTACTTTTCCCTGAAGGACCTTCGTGGCCTACGGAAGGATTACACTCGAAGGTCTGATGAATCCATAATTAGTTGGCTGGTCCGTCTCTGGGATGCTGCAGGCGAGGCTACAATTCTGGATGGCACTGAAGCCAGGCATTTGGGATCCCTGACACAGGATTCTGTCATAGACCAAGGAATGATGAGGGGGCCTAACTCTCACAGCCTCTGGGAAGGGGTCCTAAGAAGTGTAGCAGAAAGATACCTGTGTGCAGACGATCTCTATATGCAGCAAACTCAGTGGAAGACAATAGAGCAAGGGATCCAACGCCTGAGAGAAATGGCCGTGGCTGAGATTATCTTCTCAGATGATGTAACAACTAGGAACCCAGACTTAGTACCATGCACGTCTGTGATGTGGCGAAAATTTGTACGACTTGGGCCACATGAATATGCTTCTGCCTTAGCCATCATGAAGAGGGATGAGAGGGGTGAGACTGTGCTTGACATGGCAAGGAAGCTCCGAGCATATGCAGATGCTGTACATGGCCCGACACATGCCAGAATCACAGCGGTAGAAACACATCTGCAGAACTTAGAGGATAAGATCGAGGAGAATCATAAGAAGCTTAGAGAGGAGATTAAAGAAGACCTTCTCCAAATTTCAGCAGTACAGATCAGAGGTTCTGGTATCCAAGGCAGATGTTTCCCAGATGGTGAGAGAAGGTATACCCCACAAGCTGAGCTGTGGTTCTACCTGTGTGATTGTGGGTAAAACATGAGAAGGTGGGATAGGAAACCTACTGCTGTTCTGGTTTTTTTACTGCTGTACTGCTGTACTCATGACGGGCGTGTGAACTGAAGGAAGCCACCAGAAGGAAAGCAGCTCCAGTTGCCCGTAGCCGAACGGCCAGGTATGATGATGATGACATGTCTGATCCCCTCGAAGGAACATCCAAAACATATGCCCAGGAAAAGAAGGATAACCAGGCTTAGAGGGGCCCTGCCTCTAGCCAGGTAGAGGGCAGGGAAAATCGTGTTTTCTGGTCTGTATAGATTTGCTGGCCTGGCACATCGGAAGCACAAGAATACAAAGCTTTGGTCGATACTGGTGCACAATGCACATTAATCCCATCAAGACGTGTAGGGACAGAGTCTGTTTCTATTGCTGGTGTGACAGGGGGATCCCAGGATTTCACTTTGGTGGAAGCTGATGTGAGCCTAACTGGAAATGAGTGGAAGAAGCATCCTATTGTGACTGGCCCAGAGGCCCCATGCATTTTGGGCATAGACTACCTTCGAAGTGGGTACTTCAAAGACCCAAAAGGACTCAGATGGGCATTTGGAATAGCTGCTGTAGAGACAGAGGGCATCCAGCAACTGAACACCTTGCCTGGGTTGTCTGAGAATCCATCTGCAGTAGGATGCCTGACGGGAGAAGAGCAACGAGTGCCAATTGCCACTTCCATACTTTATCAACAACAGTATAGGACAACTTGAGATGCTGTGATCCCCATCCATAAGATGATCCGAGAGCTGGAGAGCCAAGGGGTGGTCAGCAAGACCCACTCACCCTTCAACAGCCCCATGTGGTCTGTGCGAAAACCTGAAGGAGAATGGAGATTGACTGTGGATTACCGTGCATTGAATGAAGTGACTCCACCACTGAGTGCTGCCGTGCCAGACATATTAGAGCTCCAGTATGAACTTGAGTCCAAGGCAGCAAGGTGGTATGCCACTATAGACATTGCCAATGCATTTTTCTCCATTCCTCTGGCAGCAGAATGCAGGCCTCAGTTTGCCTTCACATGGAGGGGAGTGCAGTACACCTGGAACCGATTGCCCCAGGGGTGGAAGCACAGCCCCACCATCTGCCATGGACTGGTCCAGGCTGCACTGGAAAAGGGTGAGGCTCCAGAACATCTGCAGTATATTGATGACATCATTGTGTGGGGGAACACAGCTGCGGAAGTGTTCGAGAAAGGGAAGGAAATCATCCAGATCCTCCTGGGAGCTGGTTTCGCCATTAAAAAGAGCAAAGTAAAAGGAACCAGCTCGTGAGATTCAGTTCCTGGGAGTGAAGTGGCAAGATGGACGGCGTCAGATTACTACAGATGTCATCAAAAAGATCACAGCAATGTCTCCACCCACCAATAAGAAAGAGACACAAGCTTTCCTAGGTGCCATAGGTTTTTGGAGGATGCATATTCCTGAGTACGGTCAGATCGTGAGCCCTCTTTACCTGGTCACTCGCAAGAAGAACCAGTTCCAGTGGGGCCCTGAGCAGCAACAGGCCTTTGTCCAGATCAAGCAGGAAATTGCTCATGCAGTAGCACTTGGCCAGGTCAGGACGGGACCAGAGGTAAAGAATGTGCTCTACTCTGCAGCTGGGAACCATGGCTTGTCCTGGAGCCTTTGGCAGAAGGTGCCTGGGGAGACTCGGGGTCGACCACTAGGATTTTGGAGTTGAAGCTACAGAGGCTCTGAAGCCAACTACACTCCAACAGAGAAGGAAATCTTGACTGCCTATGAAGGAGTCCCGGCTGCCTCGGAGGTAATAGGCACTGAAGCACAACTCCTCCTGGCACCCTGACTACCCGTGCTGGGGTGGATGTTCAAAGGCAAGATTCCTTCCACTCACCATGCCACCAGTGCTACATGGAGCAAGTGGATTGCTCTCATCACTCAGCGCGCCCGTATAGGTAAACTGAATCGCCCTGGGATTTTGGAGGTCATTACAAATTGGCCCGAAGGTGAGAATTTTGATGTCACAGATGAAGAGGAACAAGAACCAGTGACACGTGCTGAAGAGGCTCCTCCCTATAACCAACTGCCCCCAGAGGAAACACGCTACGCTCTTTTCACTGACGGTTCCTGTCGCATTGTAGGGATGAACCGGAAGTGGAAAGCAGCCGTATGGAGCCCCACACAACAGGTTGCACAAGCTACCGAAGGAGAAGGTGGATCAAGCCAACTTGCTGAACTCAAAGCTGTTCAGCTGGCCCTAGACATTGCAGAAAAGAGAAATGGCCAAAGCTCTACCTCTACACTGATTCATGGATGGTAGCCAATGCTCTGTGGGGATGGCTGGAGAGGTGGGAAAAGGCTAACTGGCCATGTAGAGGAAAACCAATTTGGGCTGCTGATGAGTGGAAAGACATTGCTACCAGGGTAGGGAAACTGCCTGTGAAAGTCCGCCATGTGGATGCCCACGTACCCAAGAATAGAACCAATGAGGAGCACCAAAACAATGAGCAGGTAGACCAAGCTGCAAAGATAAGGGTGTCCAAAATAGACCTAGATTGGGAACATAAGGGAGAGTTATTCCTAGTTCGATGGGCCCATGATGCCTCAGGCCATCAGGGCAGAGATGCTACCTATAAGTGGGCACAAGACCAAGGGGTGGATCTAACCATGGACAGTATTTCTCAGGTTATCCATGACTGTGAGACGTGTGCTGCCATCAAGCAGGCCAAGCGATTGAAGCCCCTCTGGTACGGTGTGCAGTGGTCCAAGTACAAGTATGGGGAGGCCTGGCAGATTGACTACATCACACTGCCCCAGACTTGCCAGGGCAAGCACTACATGCTGACCATGGTGGAAGCTACCACTGGATGGCTGGAAACCTACCCTGTGTCTCATACTATGGCCCTGAACACCATCCTGGGCCTTGAAAAGCAAGTCCTGTGGAGACATGGCACCCCTGTGAGGATCGAGTCAGACAATGGGACTCATTTCAAGAACAGCCTTATCAACACCTGGGCTAGGGAACATGGCTTTGAGTGGGTGTACCATATCCCCTACCATGCACCAGCTGCCGGAAAAGTGGAGAGATACAATGGACTACTAAAAACCCAGTTGAAAGCTTTGGGTGGGTGATCTTTCAAGAATTGGGAGCAGCATCTGGCAAAAGCCACCTGGTTAGTTAACACCCGAGGTTCCACCAACCGAGCAGGTCCTGCCCAGTCTGAGTCCCTGAATGTAATACAAGGAGACAAAGTCCACGTGGTACATATCAGAGGTTTGTTAGGGAAGACTGTGTGGACCATTTCTGCCTGGAGTACAGACAAACCGATTTGTGGGGTTGTCTTTGCTCAGGGACCAGATTGCACATGGTGGATAATGCAAAGAGAATGAACGACACGATGTGTATCTCAAGGAGATCTGACTGTGGGGTAAGAATGATATGCAATATCACTGTTCATTGGATGTTACTGCCATTGTCTGTACATTAAACCACACAGACATGAGATAGAAGGAAATGTGAAAGTGTTGAAGGTCTGGGAAAGTGGAAGATGGAGCTTTAAGTGAGTTAAGTGAAAGGGAGGAATCCTGCAGCTCTGTAGTATAGGCCAGGATTCAGTGGTCCAGTGTGGGGATGTGATGAAGGCATGATGGGTATTGCTGGTAAATTTTGGGGGAACAGATGGAAATTTTGTATGAATAATGCATGATGTGTGGTAGTATGTTGATGATATGGGGATAAAGGGTCGAATGTCCTGGGGTGAGATTATGATGCTTGTATCCCCATTCATATGTTCTACGCCTTTAAGACTGTCTCTGAAGAGTGAAAAGTTTTGTTTAGGTTTCTCTAATCAGGGACACAGCAACAGGCAGTACTTAGGGCTGTTTTCGGTTTTTGCTTTTGGCTTTCTGCTTTGCTCGCTCCCTCTCTGCTCTCGCCTCTGCTTGCTTTTGCTTGTGCTTATTAGCTGGTTCTAGCTAAACAGTCCAAATTCCTTCCGGGACTGTTTCTCCTCTCTTTTTAATTCGACCATCTCAAACCTGCTCCGGACTGGGACCTGGGAACACCGAAGGTTCAGCTGCAGCAGCTGCCCCAGCACCAGACTGACTGAGAACAGAGCTATCTCGAAGGTGCAGGACTTGGAATTGGCCACGGCCTTGTACTTTTCAAATTCTTAGCTTCTCTCCCAACAACCAACTAGCCAGAAAACACAAGATGGAAGTATCACCCATTCCTGTGTCTAAAGCCCTTGGATTTATTGAGGGCATGTTTGGTAGGGAAACAGCCCTTGTGCTGAGCAGTGTCATGTAGGGAATGATGGAAGTCTGCCTGAAGATCCCTCATGAGCCTCCTATTGTCCAGGCTACAGCTCCCTCAGCACCTCCTCACTGGGCTTGTGCTCCACACCCTTGCCCAGCTCCCCTGTCCTTTTCTACACACGCTGCAGCCCCTCCATGACTTTCTGCTTCCCAGGGCCCACAAGTGCACACAGCACTCCAGCTGTGGCCGCAGTGCTGCCCAGCACAGGGCCACAATCACTGCTCTGCTCCTGCTGCCCCACTGCCTCTGACACAGCCCACATGGCAGCACTCCAGCTCTCAGCATCCTCAGCCAGCAACAAGAAAGCGCTGGCTGCTCCGAAACTTGCACCTCTGCCCTGCTCTAAAGACAGCACCACACAAAACTGGCACTTACGGGCTCACGATATCCAGGCTCTGGTGTGAGCACTGATGGAGTCTGGTGCTCATACACCTCAATTTGCTGCTCTTGGGCTTCTTCTCCAGGAGCAGTGGGAGCCAGGGGAGAGATGGCTGTTGGTTCTGTCAGCTGTGGCTAGAGAGAAGCATGAGGCACAGGCTGTCACCTATCATTCAGAACCTCATTTCTTTTCAAATCTACCACCACATCTTCTTAGGAGAAATCAGACGATTTTCTCTCCCTTAATCCCTCAATCGCGTTTTGCACTGGTCATTCAATAAAGGTGCATTTGTTTTGATAATCACTGCAAACCCTCTTGTACCGTGTTAGTTCTTTTGCACCCTAAGATCACCTCCTACGAACCATCACAACATCCATTCACTTGGATGGATTCTGACACATAACCATCTTCTGTAGCTTATCAAAAGACTAAAGACACCTGGCCCAAAAGACTTTGTAGAAATGATAGAATTCCTCAAGAAAACTGTAGACCAATATCACAAGCAAAACACACTTTTCCAACAAGGGAAAACAAAGAAACAAAGGCCCGTGACATCCAGCACTACCACGTGAGCCATCGGCCGCAGCGCTGCAGAAGCCCAGAGACAGAGCTTCCCTGTGCCAAGAAGCCAGATGCTCTCCCAGAGGCACCAGCCCTTTGGACTCTCAACATCACAGATCAAAGGCCAAGTTCTGCTGTCACTGCCTGCAGGAAATCCCTAGCTCCTGGCAGCACTCCAGCAATCAGCATCCTCAGCCAGCAACAGGAAGCGCTGGCTGCTCTGAAACTTGCACCTCTGCCTTGCACTAAAGACAGCATCACACACAACTGGCACTTACAGGCTCAGGATATCCAGGCTCTGGTGTGAGCACTGATGGAGTCTGGCGCTCCTCCACCTCAATTTGCTCCTCTTGGGCTTCTTCTCCTGGAGCAGCGGGAGCCAGGGGAGAGATGGCTTTTGGTTCTGTCAGCTTTAGCAAGAGAAAAGCATGAGGCACAGGCCATCACTTATCATTCAGAACCGCATTTCTTTTCAGATCTACCACCACATCTTCTAAAGAGAAATCAGAACACTTGCTAGCAACATATGGATTCTAAGTCCCACCCACCAAATTAATATGGGCCACTTCAACAGAACTCTAGATGGATATGAAGGAGATATTTCGTTCTAGCTGCTATCAGCAAGCAATGTTGTCCCTGTAAAATGCAGCTTTTAGTTCTTGAAAGCACAGATTTGGAAAAGTAGGAAAGAGACAGCAATCCATTGCATTTGCTGCTACAGATGTGGAAAAGTCAAACTGGATCACAATCTCATTCAAGGCTGCAAATGAGCAGGAAATATTGTGCAGAAGCATCTTTGCTTGCTGGAACATAAGAAAACAAACAAGACTTCCTCTTCTAGCAAACCAATTAGCCAGCAAGCCACAAGATGGATTGTCTCCCACTTCAGCGTCTAAAGCACTTGGATTCAGTGAGGATATGTTTGGTAGGGAAACCGCCTGTGTGGTGAGCACTGTCATGTGGGGATTGATGGAAGTCTGCCTGAAGGTCCCTCATGAGCCTCCTTCATTGTCCAGACCAAAGCTCCCTCAGCACCTTCTCACTGTGCTTGTCCTGTACACCCTTGCCCAGCTCCCAGCGTTGCCTGTTTGTGTTCAAATACAGCATCCACCATTTCTACATGTTCCTCTTCTGAGCAACACAAGAAAGCAGTCAAGGACTCGCACCTTCACCCCCACTCCCGGCTCCAAGGCTCTTGCCAAAGCTGCAGACCTGGTCACTAAACGCATCAAAGGAAACTTGCCCCTTATGCTTTTTGCCTCACAAGAAGACTTCCCATCTCCGTGATTCCCTTCTTTGGCCACACGGCTCCCCTCAGGTTCATGGGCAGCAGAATAATTTCTTTAAAACTTATCAAAAGTCAAAAGTCACCTGGTCCATAAAACTTTGTAGAACTGAAATAAAACTCAAGAAAACTGCAGACCAGTCTCACAAGCAAAACACACCTTTCCAACAAGGGAAAACAATGAATCAAATCCCTGTGACATCCAGCACAACCACGTATGCCCTCAGCCACAGCACTGCAGAAGCCCAGAGACAGAGCTTCCCTGAGCCAAGCAGCCAGATGCTCTCCCAGAGGCACCAGCCTTTTGGGCCTCAACATCACAGGTCAAATGCCAAATTCTGCAGTCCCTGCCTCCAGGAAATCCCTAGCTCATGGCAGCACTCCAGCACTCAGCATCCTCAGCAGCAACAGGAAGCACTGGCTGCTCTGAAACATGCACCTCTGCCTTGCACTAAAGACAGCACAACCCACAGCTGGCACTTACGGGCTCACAATATCCAGGCTTTGGTGTGAGCACTGATGGAGTCTGGCGCTTCGCCACCTCAATTTGCTCCTCTTGGGCTTCTTCTCCAGGAGCAGCGGGAGCCAGGGGAGAGATGGCTGTTGGTTCTGTCACCTTTGGCAAGAGATTAGCATGAGGGACAGGCCTTCATCTATCATTTAGGATGTAATTTCTTTTCACCTTAACCACCACCACGTCTTCTAAGGAGGAATGAGAAACTTTGATTGCAATGGGACTCTAAATCGATAAGAATAGAATTTTCAGTCACTCTGACTAAATTGAAACGGGCTAATTCTACTCTATAGGAAATTGCTCTTAGTTCAGTATTCCCCTCTAGCTCCTTGCAGGATGCGACATTCTCTCTGCCAAACTGAGTTTATAGTTCTTCAGGGCTCTGAGATGAAAATTTAAAAATATCCACTTTTTGCTTTTTTTGTTTTTGTAGAAGGCATGAAAATGGATATCCTTTCGGCCCCCCTAGCTGGCCCTCTACCCTCTACTGTACTGGCCAAGCTGACATCTGGCTCTACAATTCCTTAACACAAGAAATGAACATGAAATCTCCCTTTCTCACTCACCTCATGATCAGCACCTCTGAATACATGCCTGAGGTGACCTGTAGTGGGCAAGGGAAAATGCACAAATGCTGTGAGAAAACTGCCTGGGCTGCTGAATCCCACAGAACAAGATGATTTTCCATTTCACAAAATCCCTCCAGGAGACACATTTCATTCACACGGCCAGCAAGAGATCAGGACAATATTCTTGCTTGTGCCTACACTTTGGCTGTTTTGCCAGTAAATGAATACAAACATGACCAAGAAAATGCAAATTCATCTGTAACACCCAATGTTCCTGTTTTACCAAACACATCAAACAGCTTTTTTTATCCTCTCCCGCAGTTACTTTTTTTAAAAAATCATTTGCATACCCTAATTCTCATTAACATGCTGGAAACAAGTTGCCCAGAAAAGCTTCCCCAAAATCCTCCTGAGCTGTGGCACTTCTATTGTGAAAGAGCACAGCAGCAGCTCCAGGGTTCTGGAGCAGACATTTACTGTTTTGGTGTTTACACTTCCTTGCAAAGGGAATCAATATTTTAGCACTCAGTAAAAGATCAAGTTAGACAGTCAAATCCCTTCATGACAAAATTTTGAAAGAAAGAAGCTTTCCCTGAATTCTGGGAACAACTGCAGAGTTTTTAGAAGGTCCTCCAAGAAAGTCTGCCAGTCTACATTTCCAAAGCTGTCTTGCTTGTCCTTCCAGGTTCCCTTGCAAATGCTGCCCCTGTGGCTACAGACACCCCCTTTTTAGCTGAATGACTTGACAGGAGCCTTACACAACCAATGGCCTCCTAATGTTCCTTTCTTTCTAATTTAGTGGAGTCACTGAGAAAGAGCAGGAAGGCATACAAAAGTTATCGGTTAGGTTACATCCAGGGAAAACCTCTACTTACGTGCCAGCTGAGTCAGGTAATACGCAGAATAAAAAATGGCAAAAGCAGCAAGAACTGCAGCAGTGAGCTCCTCCCGCATTGTAGCACTGCTCTACAACTCTGCTGGCTCTGCTCACACAGTTGGAAAAACAAGGCTCTTGTCAGTGCACAGCTGTCCAATGACAAATGCCTTAACCAGGAGGATGCTCCTGCTCTCAGCAAGACCTACAGCTGCTCTGACACTCAGGCTTTCCGTGCACCGAGGCAACCTTCTGATGTCACTGTGACGACGTGGAAACCATGCCCTGACATCACAAAGCAAACCTTCTATGTTGGTCTGTGAACTATGCAAAGCAATAACCAACCTTCCCTACAGCAAACACAAAATAGCCTGCAAAGTTCTCCTCTGTCAAAAAGCAGCACAAATTCCCCTCACGGGCCAAACCCTGTTGTTCAACAGGATCCAAGAGGAACTCCAAGAGTGCACAAAGCACCTACAGCCTGGACCCCAACTGAGCACTCAGACGGGACCCAAGCAAAGGAAACCGGACCAAGAAAATGGCCCACAGCATTGCACAGAACCAGGAGAGAAGCCACTGCTGCCATAACAGCTGAAATCATTCCTAAAAAATCTCCCCACATATTTGCACATTATTGGACATGCCCAGGTCTCTGGTGCATGTACATCTCTGCCTTTATTCCCCTTTGGAAGCAGTCAAACTGGCAGCATCTGCCTGCATGCAGGAGCTGCTCCAGGCTGGGAATGTGACTGGTGGTGCTGATTTCCAGAGGCTTCTGTGTCCCAGGGGAAGCCAAGGCAGGAGTGGTTTGAACGGTGCTGCTGCTGCTGCTGCTCTGTGCCAGAGAGCCCCGGCTGGGCAGGGCACGGTGCCCACTGCGCTGCGGGCTCTTTCTCCTGCCAGAGCTGGGCACACCTGGAACAAGGCATGACAACTTGTGGGCAAACCAAGGGGTTTCTGGGGCTGCTCTGCTCTGCACACACCCAAGCCACCCTTGGCTCTCAAAAAGCGTGAATGAGAGTAAAACAGCTGTAGATGTTTCATTTTGACCTTTCTTACCTGCTAGCAGAAGTTGCCAAAATGAAAGTTTCCAAGCAGGGTCTGATCCCTGCTGCCAGCTCAGGGCTGGAAAGGAGGCATTACTGTATTTTAGTACTCGGTGCATAGGGAATCACTTCTCTGACATATGTACACCCAGCAATCTCACTTACTGCTTTGTATCCATGGAATTAAGACATATTCAATACTTTGCGGAAACTCACAGGCTAAACATTACTCCAGTTTTATCCGACATATTTCAATCACTCTCAGAATTTACTGACATCAGAGTAGGAGTGTCCTGTAGGTCCCTGGTGGTCATTGTCACAGGCTCAGGAGGAGACCCATACACAAAAGAACCTAAGCCACAACCGGGCCTGCAAAGCAAATAATACACAGACTCACTGAATTTCTACGTTGGAAGAGACCTTTAAGCTCATCGAGTCCAACAAGTTCTAACATCTCAACTACATCATGGCACCAAGTGCCACATCCAGTCGTTTTTTAAACACACTTTTCCTCCCCCGGTACCCCCTGTGTCCCCTGTCCCTGTGCTGGCTCCGAGCTGGCGGCCGGGCCGGGCGGAGCAGCACTTCCAGCCCCGGCTGTCCCTGGAGCGGTGGGAGCAGCCGCTGGCCCCAGGCACTGTCCCCTGAGGAGCTGCTGAAGGACGATGAGACAGAGGGGGCTGAGGGGGCTCAGGGGGCGGTGGCACCGAAGGGACGCTGACCCTGAGCTGCTGCTGGGGCTGAGGGCTGTGGGGCAGCCAAGGGCCATGGTGGCACTGAGGTGACAGGGAAGTTGCATAGGCTGAGGGCTGGCGGGTCTCAGGGGAGGGGATGGCTCAGAAGGGACTGAGTGGGGTGAGAGGACTGTGAGGGGCTGAAGAAACTGAAGGGGGCTGGGGCTTCACCCAGAGCATGGTGGGGCTGAGGGGATGGAGGGGGCCAGCAGGGAGCACAGCAGGGACTGCACCTCTGCCAGGCCTTGGAAGCAATTCCAGAGCCTCCACTTTTGCCACAGCTGCAAGGAAAAACTGTGGTAGTGTGTTGTTAAGTTGCTTGTGTTATTCCCCCAATTTATGTATTGTTCTCCCCTATTATGTGTAAAATGGTTTCGTTCCCCCTTCTTTCCCGCCACCGTTAGCCTGCCAGCTAAGTTGCTATAGCAACCGCTATTCATAGTTGCCGATATGTGATTGCTCCTCCCCTGGTTTCCCTTATAAGTGAAAGTTGTTTCCTCCCTGTCCAGTCAATCACTCCCTTCCTCCTCCCAGGTTTCGAGAACCTTCTCCTCTCTGGAGATGGTGGTTGGCTGGAGTCCCAGGACACCTCCTCTACCTTTTGATTATTGGTCCCCATGGAGTGTCAGTTCTGTGAAGTTCATCCCCTCACCTTTCCCGATTGGCTCCGCCTGTACCCACCCCCCCTCCTTTATAATCCTGTTTTCACCCCCTATGAGAAAAACTTTTTCCCGGATGGTTTCCCGGTGTTTGGATGCGGCATCACCTTCAATAAACCGATGTTTAACCCCCGGGAAATGGTCAGCTCCGTTCCTCTCCTATACCAGCGAGGTACGCCAGTCCGCAGCCAGCACAGCCCGAGGCCATCAGACGCCGAAGGGTGCTGGCCAGGAATTGCAGAGGGGCGTC
The DNA here is from genome assembly GCF_047830755.1 of Zonotrichia albicollis. NCBI lineage: Eukaryota > Metazoa > Chordata > Aves > Passeriformes > Passerellidae > Zonotrichia > Zonotrichia albicollis. The sequence continues at coordinate 77,816,007 of NC_133860.1, forward strand.
GGCCTTTCGCCCTCAGCTAGTCGGATTCTAAACTTCGGGCCACATACGTTCTCTGCAAAAAACCTTGAGGACAGCTGGAGTCTGACGGGAGGCAGCAGGGAGGAGCTGAAGGCCAGCAGCAAGAGCAGTGAACGGGGACCTGCTGCTGCCAGCCTGCAGAGAGCCCGGCTGAGGCCACAGGCCCGGGGAGGCAGGCTGGGGCAGAGGCTGCCGTGGGCTGTGGCCGTGGGCACTGCCCGGCAGGGCAGGAGCGGGCCCTGCCCGTGCTGGGGCTGCTCAGCGCAGCTGCCCCGGCTGGCACAGGGGCTGTTCTTGGGCAAGGCAGCTGTGCCGGCAGGGCCCGGGAGCTGTGCCGGCTCTGCCGGGCTGCCAGGGCTGCGGGACGGTCCCGCCGCGGCTGCTCTCAGCACAACCTGGCCCGCTCGGCTGCTTTCTCTTCCCCACCCTCCTGGGGAGGCTCTGACATTTCCTCTTCCCTGATGGAAATGCAGCTGCTGCCAAGAGAAACGTCCCCATACTCACTCAGTGTTCCCTTTGCTTGCCAGATGTTCTATCTGCTGTTTCTGTCCAGGAGAGCTGCTCTGCACGGGAGGAGGAGCCCGAGGGGAGAGGCTTTGAAGATGGGGCAGCTGGGATCCCTCTGCTTGGAGCTCTGTTTAAAGATACACGGACTTACATGTGGACAGAGATTATTATATGGATATGTACATATGTAGCCTGCTATTTGTACAGGCATATTTCTATATGTCATATTTGTGGATGTATGCTATGTATATGTTTATATATGTTTGTTATTACATATATGTGTATAATGTATCTAAGTGTACATATATACACATATATGTAATAACAAACATATATAAACATATACATAGCATATGGAAGTTGATATATCTGTCTTTAGTTCTATTTCCTATGTATACAGTTTTGTTGCTATCTATGGCTCTTGATGCAGTCATAGATATATGGCCCTTTAAATAGATATATTGGTATTTGTATAGGTATACATGCTAATTCTTATGTTTTTATATGTATATTGATCCATTTCTATGCGTAATTATTTTTACCTATGTATCCAGATGTATAGTTGTTTATTTGTATTGATGCATTTGTGTAGATATTTAGTTTGGCATAGTGATATTTGTATATTTCTAGATAGGTTTGTGTTATATATGTATTTATATATTTTTTTCTGTATATATATATTTAGTACTATTTTAACATGCATGGAGTGGGATAGTTGTATAATTCTATCCATAGAGTTTTTGGTACAAGGTTACTTGGGGAGGGAATGCATATTTTTGTATTTCTATATGGGCTGTATACTTGTAGTAATATGTCATAAATTAAGTTGTTAAACACCTAATTGATCTTTCTGTTTAGTGAGTTGTAGAGGTTGGCAATAAATTAGGTTTTGTTAACTGAAGTTGGTGTTCGTATAATTTAACATGGACTGGTTGTAATAATGTAATAAATTCCTGTTTGTAACCTAAATTGAGATTTCTATAGAGCTATAGTTCTATAGTTCTCAATTTCTATATAGAAATTGAGATTTCTATTTTGTCAGCATGGGTGTAGCAATTTGTAAAAAAATGACATTTTTCAACTGAAATCGATTCTTGTGAGTTGTAGCCACACCTCTCTTCACAGAGAGCAGCAGCTACAGCGTGTATTTGTTGATCAGCAGTGTGGCTGTAGCAGTCTGCAAGAAATACCATTTGTCACCTGAGATGGGTGTTCTGTGATTTGTGCTACCCAAAGTCATGAGCAGATGTAAATGCTGGAGGATTTTGGCCATGAAAATCTCCAGCCATGCCCAGCACATGCCCCACTTGCACTCAGGCTGGGCAAGGGAAGCTCAGATTTGGGATGGCAGCAGAGCCACACGTTGGCTCAGAACTCACTGCAAAGGCCTGCTGAGTAAACTCCGGGACTCCACTGAGGCCTGCTGAGAAAACTCTGGGAGCACAGAACTCCTGCTCTGTGGATATGCAGATAATTCAGTCCATGTTTGGTTCTTTACATACATACACACAGATATATGTAGGCAGCACTTAGTAACCTGTTACATACTCGTGGGATTGTGGAAACTAAAATGGATTCTTCTCTGTTTATATATAGGGTCAGCAGAGTTGTGCCATTCTGTAGCCATCCTGTAACAGTGGTCGCTCTGTCTAAGCAGTGCAGTTATAGCAATCTGTAATAAAGTTCCCTTTTAAACTGACATTGGCTTTGGGGCACTTCTCATTTTCATGACGAGTGACCACATCAATGTTTGTGCCTATTTCTTCACTGATCTTGAAGCTCTGATGAGTGGCACCCAATTGCTCACAGGTCTGTCCAGCTGTGGGTAATAAACATGTCTTCTCTGTGAAACATCCTTCTCAGGTTATTTGTCTAAGAGTTGTGGTCTATCTCTAGAACCCTTTCAGGCAGCACCCTCTCTGGAGAGGAGAGGGGAAAAATGTATGGGGATTATGGAATTTATTCTCCTTTAACACATATTTTCACTAAGCTATAGCCTAAACTCAGAAAGGAAAAAGATTTTCTTTAGTCATGCAGTGTAGAATAAATGGTGTGGGAATAAGCACAAACCAAGCTGCAGGAGCAGCTTGTTCTTGGTCTTAACAGGACATTGTGTACAGGAAAGCACCACAATCCTAATGATTCACCTCTTAGGTAAAGCCACAATGGTCCACCATATAAACCTACCTGGGGATGGAAACAACAAACATCCCTGGGCCGGGGCAGAAGCCTGGGAGTCGAACACTTGGAAAAAGAGATGTGGCAAAGCCAGCCCAAGGTGCAGACACACATTTGGCTGCAGGCAAGAGGGAGCTTGTACGCCAGCACAGGAAGGGACTCCAGGCAGAAGAGCTGGCCAGCGGCAGGGAGCAGCTCCTGCTGTCAGGACTTGCAGGACGCAGCAGCAGTGGGCACATCGCAGATGGACAGCGGAGCCGCTCCTGAGCCGCCAAGGTGACGCCTCCTGGGGCTGCAGTCACAGTGCAGTCACCTGTCCTGCAGGCTCTCTTTGGCTTCTTGAGCTCCAACCACTGCAGGCAGCAAACCTGAGCATAAATCATAGAAATTATAAAACGTCAGGACTAGCTGGCCCACTGCAAATACTGGATTTTTAATTTCTTAGACTGTCTCTGCATTTAGTACCATCTGTGTTTCAAAAGGACATGCTCAGTATTTAGAAGCATGCATTCTCTCCTTTAGCAGATATATATATATATACACACACACATATGTTTTAGTAATTTTATATGTTTGTGACATCCATCTGTGTGAAGAAAGGGCAAACTTAAGAAAGTGTAGTTGTTTTACAACAATATGCTTCCATAGAAATATATTTCAGATTATTTTCTAAGGTACCTGATAGTGGAGCCCTGGAAAAAATTAAAGATAGAATCTAAAATGTTAGGCTTTGTGCTTTCCCAGATCAACTGCACCTGCGTAAGCAGTATGATAAATTACATAATTGTTAGATGTGATGATTGTTTAATAATTAAATGTAATTATTATATAACCATAAGAAGAATAATGAGAAACTGTGTTGGAAATTCAGAGAGGGGCTAAATTTATGTATACAATAGAACAATATAAGTTTAATAATTTATGTGAAAGTTATGTTACGATAGAGTATAAAACATGATCATTTCGGATGTATGGTTGGAATCAGATTTGGGTTGAATATACCCCGATTCCCAGGGCTCTTAATAAAAAGCACCGCATATAATCCCCTGTGATTATATGTTTCTGAACACTAACATACCTATAGTATAAAGACACTTTGCTGAAACTAGTAAGGATGAGAATTGCAGGGCTGTATTTTGGATTAAAATCTTATCCAAATTCTATTTAATTCTGTGCAGTGTTTCCATTAAATCTGATTAATGCCCAGGAATAAAAATGAAGATTTCTCTTTTGTTTTCTTTTTTTTCTGGGAAACAAGGCATGTATCTACTTTTGATTTTTATTTTAAAGACAGTAAACCATTGGACTAATTGATACCTTGGAACATCTTTATCATTTACAAGTACTCATGGCTCTCAGGAATAGAAAGGTTAAAGGAAGGGAAGAGAGGAAAACATTTAAAGCAATGACCTGAGAGTTATTTTACATCACTTTTTAAACTTGGTTAATTACACTATTAAATAAATAATGCATATAATATATATGCATATGCATATACTACTAAAAATAATGCATATATGTACTTGGTACGAAGTATTAGCTGAATAAATGCTATACAGAAGCAAGTTCTCATCTATGTTTTTGCTATCCTTGTGTTCTCTTCTTTCTTAGTAAAATCAGGAAGAAAAACACTGCTGTTCTTTGAAAAATGAACCAGTTAAAATATTGACAAGTCTGAAGTTTGATTTAGGAATGTACAAACAATAAATTTAATTGTCATCAAAGAAAAACAAAATTGACATGTTATCTCTGGTAAACATCAGACATTGTTAACAGTAGGGTTGCACAAAGTATCTCCTGGATACAGTAAAGAACTTAATATGAAGGTCTCATAAATGATGGAGACAAGAGACACTGACCCTTGGAAGATTCAAAGAATCATTTGATAACAATAAAAAGAGCTTATCTAGCTCATCTTAGTTATACTTAAAATGTATTTTATATGGATTAGATTTATAGTGTTTGAAAACTCATCACTTCTTTTATGTTGCTGAATAATTAATGCTGATTATTTTAGTCACAGCCTACAGATTTAAAAGACAAACACATAGCTACAGCTTGCAGAACGGAACCAGTATCACTTGATTTGTCAGTGAAGTATCAAAAAGTGTTGTAAATGACATAGACTGCCATCATGAGGTATTCCCAGGAGCTGTTCAACATTGCAAGTAAACTGAAATTTAGGTAAACTGAAATCCTCATAGGTCCGATTTGCAGTCTGTCAGCAAATTTGCTGAGAGCAAAACAAATTTCTGAATTGCCATGGCTATAAAGGAGGAAATGTGCCAGTAGAAAAAAGCTGATTAACAAATACTGTAAAAATCATGAAATTACAATTAAACAACATGATGCAGAATTGTAAACACAAGGGGCCAGTATCATCATATCCTGTTTAGAAAGGCAGAAAAATTCAGTCAATTATATAGTTAAATGTGGATATTCTTAGTTCAGTCGAAGAAAGAACAGGCATAATTTTTCCCAAACCAAGCCTGGGAAACTTAAAGGAAAGAATTAAAACAATGATTATTTCTCTTTCTGTAAGTGTTGTTTATAGATATGGTTCTAAAGAGTGTGCTATTCATAGTTCACCAATATTGTGAGAGAAGATTCCTAAAGGCAAGTCAGCTCTAAGGTCCACCATTGTTTATATAAGAACTGTAGATTTCTAAAACCCGAGTACCTTTTCATGCCTTCTGATGATGGAGTCTCTGTATCACCTTTGTCTGTCTCCCATACCCCTTCAGTGATAGACATGTTTTCCTTTCCTCTCCCAAATTTAACACAGCTTTTTGAAAAAATTGACTGATGTAGCTGCTGCTGCTGGTGGTGGTGCTCTTGTCTGCAGGTGAGGGCAGGTGATTTGAACCAAGGATGGAGTCCACTGTAAACACCCCAGTTTTTGCCAAGCCAAGGAAATCATTCACAATTGGGCTACCGGTGCTGAGCACTAGGTTTTTTTCCCCTACTTTTTGGAAAGCTATGACCTTAAGAAACCCAACAGATTTTCCTCCAGGAGGATACCAACAGTAGCATGATGCCAATTTTTCCCACTTCTTTTGTGTGTCTGTGGTGCTTTTAAGAGTTCCTCAGTGCTCAACAGGAATGAAAGGACATGTGGTAGTGTGATTTGAGAGCTCTGTGCAGTGCCTTGCCACATGAGTGTTCATGACAAGCTGGACACCCCACTCGTGGCTCTGTTGAGTTAAATTAATCCCAATTCTGTGCCAGCAGCAGCCCCGAGATGCTGAGAAGAGCAAGCGCAGTGGGTGGGTGTGCATGCACACACTCGGGGCTGACTGCTGTGTGGGCATAAGGTTTTGCACTGCTGTACATCTTCACTTTCCCAAGCTGGAGGAATTTATGAAATCTATATGAAATGAAAATATATCAAAATGAACAAAATAATGCATATTCATTTATCATAGATGTAATTTAACATTGTCATGGTTTGAGCCTGGCACAGAGCCAGTGCCCCCCATGAAAATGCCTCACCCTGGTGTCTGCTGTGAGATGTGACCAGGAATAAGCAAAACAGGCTCCAACTTAAACATAAAGAACACTTTATTACCTAAACTACAGGAAAATAGGGAAAGACTATAAGGAAAAGAAAAAAAAAATTGAAAACCTTACAAAAACCACTTTCCCCCCTCCCCACTACCTGACTTTCCCAATCCGATACATTCTCCCAAATCATCAACTGCCCAGCCTTGGCCCCACATTTTAGTATACTCAAACTGCAGTTCATGAAGAGGAAAGGAGTCCTTCTTGTTCCATAGGCTTCCCCTGGAAACACACTGAAACCTCGTGTGCTTCCCTGTCACTTCGGCACCGCCCGGAAAAAGTCCTTTTGCCGCTTGTGACATCTTCCTTCCATGCCCAGTGCTCTCACCACTGACGCATGGCCAGAGCTGCTTTTAGGGTTGTCTTTCAAGGATGCCTTGTCTCACTCCAAAAAGGCACAGTCTCTGCTTTGGGACATCTGTCCCCCCCATATTTTTCCAACCCCCTGGGGCCGGGGGGTCCTCACGAAGAACCCTCCTGGTTTTGAGGCACTGCCTCCCCCTAAATGCAGTCTCTGTGTCACAGGAACAACTGAGTCCATGGCCACAAGAAAAGTCCAGCCAAAAGGCCACTCCAAATCATCTCTCCCCATCCAATCATCTCCACGTTCTTCGGGCCAGGTCCTTGTCTCATCTCATCTCTTATCTCCCTTCTTATTCAGCTTCGAGGAGGATTAGCATTTTTGCAAGGCCCCAATCATGAAAGAAAGGGTTAAAAGTTTCAGTCTCTGTCTGTCCCGGACTGCTGGTACTCCCACAGGTGCTGCTGCTCCGCCGGCCAGGCTGCACTCTTCCCCCCCCTTTCTCCTCCCGGGCTGGCTGCTATCACATTCAGACGCCGGCTCTCCTCTCTCTCCCTCCGGGGGGGGAATGACTGCCTGATGTCTCTTGGGGCTCCTCCACCCTTCCATCCTTGAAGCCCCCTCAACCCCCATCTCTGTCCAGGCCCCGGGCCTACCGCATGGCTGCCCCTCCCCCGCCCAGCAGCAAGGCTGGACAGGGGAGGGTGATCTGACCTCTTCGAAGCGACGTCCCAAGAGAAAGTGCCAAGGGCAGTGCCCTGCTTTTTAACCCCTGTGTATTCTCGGAGGTGTGTCCAAACCCCACTGGCTACACCAGGTGCCAGTCTCAAACCCAAAACCTTCATTGGTTTGACCACAGCTTCCCAGAATTCCCACTTCTTCCTGGTCAAACCACCACAAACATCTATACACTATTGCTGGCCAGGGGTCTGTGTCCAAATCAGGAACGGGATGGGACTGCTGAGGAACGCGCCTGGAGCTGTTTGTTTTCCAGCATCAGTCTCATTCCATGGTTATGACAATGGGAAGATGCCAGCAGCTCTTCTCCCCAGCAGCAGACAAAGAACTTAATGTTATGACTTACTTCAAAAGTTTTTTGACCAATCACACAAAGCAAAAGCATATTGACAGTAGTTCTATCCAACCACTACAAGCACACATCCCTTTTGTTAAAACAATGCTTGCTTATTTCTGTGACGGTTCCAGTTGTTGGTTTCTCTGGGTCTGGATTGAAGACACTTGAGACAGTAGCTCATGTTTGCACTCAAGTGTTTATTATTTCTTATCAGTAAAACAGTCTCACTACTGTGAGTTCGGCAGCTTTTCTTCAGAAGGCAAACATGGCTAACAATCTCTTGTTATAAAGTCTTTTAAGACTAAACTATCCAATTAAGAACTGACGCCTAGATTATTTTCCCTTTCAACCCAATAACTGATCCCAAAGACCTTGCAATACGGACTTTTCTGCCCCCAATTACAAAATGCCACCCAAACCCATGAAGAAGAAGGAAGAAGAAGCATGAAGAAGAAATCCAGGATGACACCCTGTGCCCTCCATCTTGCTTCCATCCACAACATCCTAAAAATCCCAAATCTAAATTTCTCACCAAGTGATACACCTAGACTGCTCTCTAGAATCTATTCCACACTTTTGTTGATTCTAGTCTATCTTGAAGTCTAGGCAACTTTCTCCATGAATGAGGGTCAAAGTCAGTGCTCCTCTGGGGATCAGGGCACCCCAGAGCAGACAGAGAAATATTCCTGGTGCCCTGGGTTTCCACATCTTTGAATACAATACCTCCTTGTAAGCCTTAAAACACACTGCACAGAGCTCCATTATTGAGCTTAGAATTCCTCATATCTTGCTAGATATACTTTTCTGAAACTTAAGGAATTATTCTAGCCAAGCATTAATACACAAACTATTGTTTTATTTGTAATTTCTTTTCTACTTTTTATATAGTTTTCTGCTGACAAATTTGATGGCTACTGCTTTGTGGGAATCCACAAAATTAGAGGGTTTTGGGAAAGCTGCAAAAGGCAGGTCTCAGATACAGTAGAACTGTGACTAGAGCTAAGCAGCAGCCATGAGATAGGTCACCAGAAAAATTCTTTAAACTGTAGAAAAACAAGGACAAACAATGGTCTGTGTATTAATGCTTGTCTAGAATAACTCTCTAAGCTACTGAAAAGTTTATCTAGCAAGATATTAGGAAGGTTGAAGCTTAATAATAGAGCTCTGCGCATTGTGTTTTAAGGCTTACAAGTAGGTGTATTCGAAATAAGCAAGCATTGTTTTAACCAAAAGTATGCGTGCTTATGGTGATTGGATAGAACTACTGTCAGTATGCTTTTGCTTTGTGGAATTGGTCAAGAAACTTATAAAGTAAGTTGTAACATGAAATTCTTTGTCTGCTGCCTGGGATGTGAGCTGATGGCATCTTCCCATTGTCATAATCATGTAATGGGAATGATGCTGAAAAATAAAACAGCTCAAGGCACATTCCATAGCAGTCCCCTTCTGTTTGTGATTTGTAAATAGTGCCTTGCGGGCGACACTGCTTAGCTCTACTCAGAGTTCTGCTGTCTCTGAGGCCTTCCTTTTGCAGCTTTCCCAAAACTCTATGATTTGACGATTCCCACAGAGAGGTACTCTGTTTTCTGACTGTTTCTGTTGCCTTGCTTTGTTTCGGTTGCCCTGAGTTTCCTGAGAGGAAGAAACCCCAGGGACAGAAAGCACCATTTCTAGAGCACTGGTAGGGCAAAAGTCCCAGCAAGATGAAGCAACCACAATAAATGGATGAGTGTGTTTCTGGGCCAGGTTTACATGTGATGGCAAGATCCTGCACATGAAGATGGAGGTGCAGATTGTCCTGTCGATGCTTATTCTAGGAACTAGACGAATCCTTATGGAGCCTGTGAAGCACTTGAGCTTTGAAAATCATGCTTCACTGTTTTTTATTGTTTTGAGTTTTATTTGTGAGCATCATCCATTTGTATTATCAGCTGAGCCTGCTTCATTCCTGGTGCCACTCATCATTTCAGTGAAGAGGAGGAGGGAGACATTAACACTGTGATAATGACATCAAGACCATTTACTCCATAACTAGCTTAGAGTAGGACTGTAGAGTAGGATTGTAAATCAAAAAATTGTCAGAAACTTCAACTCATCTGGAAGATTCCATTATTTCTCACTCTGTGAATAAGCTCAGCATTTCCCTCTGAGTTGTCGGTTGTCTCTGAAATGCGCAAAATGACATTTATGGCTTCTTTGGTGTGCCTTGAAAGTGGGGAAGGATCTTTTTCATTCATCCTCCCCAGAGCACACTGCCTTTGGAATATGACCCACTGGCAGGTTTTTGCCTAGCTGTGATATTTCTAGTTGAGGCAGAAAGGGCAATGGCATTTGCAGGAAAAAGCAAAGGAAGAATGGGGCAGGCCAAACACCCTGTGTGGATTCAGGCATTGAGCTGTGACTCAAGAGCATTTGGGTTCCTGCCACTTGAATTTGTATCCCTAAATGCAATGTCTTTGGCTGGAGGAGAGCCTTGCTCAAGTGAGAAAGCAGAAAGGTCAGAGAGGGTGCTCGGGAAGGTCTCCTGTGGTGCAGAGCTGTCAGCGCCTGGGAGGTGAGAGCAGGCCCGGCCTTGGCCGGGGTGGAGCCCCAGCAGAGCCCCGGCAGAGGCCGGAGCAGGCTGAGCCCCAGCAGAGGCAGGCTGGAAGGAGGCCCTTGGAGCTGCAAGAGGCAGCAGCCAGGCCCTGGGTGCCTGTTCCTGGCAGCAGGCGAATCCTCCGCTCTCAGAGCCCAGGTGGCAGCTGGCTGCTGCCGAGGGGGGAAGCGCAGCCGTGCTGGGCACTGCCCAGCCTGGAGGCATTGGCCTTCTGGAGTGTGCCCAGGAGCAGAGAAAGGCCAAGGACAGCCGAGGGCCACTGGGGCTGCCTGAGGATTCTTCCTCTTCTGCTGGCTGCCCTGCAACTCCTGGCAAAGGTCAGCAGTGTGTGCAGCACTCTGGGCACCGCGGCAGGGAGCCGGGCTGCTCGGCAGGCTGGAGCACAGGGCAGCCTCCTTCAGGCCCGGCTCTTGTGCCAGGGGAAGCGAGGCCAGCGTGAGGCAGGGACAGCTTGGCAGGGCACATCTGCAGGAGCCAGCACCTCATGTAGTTCTGGGAGGAAGCGCCTGCAATCCTGCAGTTCTGCACTGAGCCAGAGCAAAGGTGTGGGATGCAGAGTGTTTTGCAGGAATATTCAGGTTTAGCAGGCCAGCCTGCTTTGTGTTCTCTGGCACACAGCAAGCGCTGTGCAATGCAGCTCTGAGCTGCTGGGAGAGAGGGAATCAGAGATGTGCCTGAGAGTTTTGCTTGAGTTGTGATCTGATTAGGAAGGGAGCAGAATGGTTGCAGTAGGCAATTTGTGGTTTTTTTATTAGGTTCTGAAGGAAAGATGCAATGTGTCTTCACTCAGCAAAAGCACTTGCAGGACTTCTTGGCAAAATGCTTGTGTTTGATTTCCAGAGTAGGAAGAAGAAGCGTTGGGAAAATGTCAAAGCGTAAAAAATGGGGCTTAGTCTTGTGAATTCCTTGAGCTTTAACAGGCATCGATTAAGGTGTCCAAGTTTCCTTCCCCCAGTGCAGTGCCTAATGTGTGCAAGTGGCTGTCTTAACCCTGAGAATAAAGAGAATGGTCCTTCTAAGAAGGTATCTGGAATGCATTCAAAGGAAGAAAGTGTTTTTAGGATGCTGTTGATTAGTAAAGGAGAATTTGAGGAATGGGAATATTTCTCAAGCAACTGTGTCCAAGGCCCTGCCATATTTGATGTTTGAGCAGGTTGACAAGGGAATGAAGAAAGGTGTCTTGTTTAACGGGTGGGAACTTGACCCTTTGTCCTGGTTGAGGGCAAATTTGGGAGAGAACCCCCGCAGGGGTTCCTCTAGAAAGCATATTCAATCAGCCCCTCTCGCAACTGCTTTGGGAGAAAACACCTCCTTGGAGAAGAGTGGAAAAACCTGTTTATTAAGCAATAAAACCTAAACAATATTAAACAATAAAACCTCTTGCCGCTCCAAAAGAGAGACAAACTCAGAAAGTCACCTCCGTGGGCTGTGGCTCAGCTCACTCAGTCTCCTGTCAGTCCCAGGGGTGCTGGAAATGCTGCGGCCCAGGCCCAGCTTGGTGGGTCAAAGGTGTGAGCTGCCAGTGCTCTTCTGGTGCTCAGTCTGGAGAAGGTCTAAACAGGTCCAAAGAAATAGGACAAAACCCCACAGTCCAGGGAACTTCTTTGCCTCAGCTAGCTAAAACTAACTAAAAGCAAAGGAGAACTCTGTCCTGCTGTCTGTCCATCCACAGACATCACAGTCCAGGAGCAGGAATGTGGAGGAGTGAGTGCAGTTTCTGAATGAAACTCCATACTTCTTCTCCCCAGCATTTTACTCTTGGAACAAGTCTTAGGAGTGCAAAACTTATTATTCAGCAAAACCAGAACAGATGACTGGGGATACAAGCATGATATAGTCAAGCCAGGACACCCTTGAAAGAGAAACAATGTATTGGTCAATCGGTGGGCAGTCAGGCTTTGAAAGGGGAGCAGTGCATGATGGAGCCCTTGGTGGCAGGGAGTCGGTATCCTAAGCCATCATGGTTTCATCTCACACACCGGCCATGTGTGGGCCGATGCTGTAACTGGGAAAATTCCACTCCTGAACCGGAGATACAGGTGTGGAGGGTTGAGAAAGATGAGATGCACAGCATTTTGATCTAGGGGATATCCTGGAAGAGCACTGCCTACCTGCCCCTGGTGCCGCAAGGGGCACCACAATCCATCTCGTTCTCCTACTCAGGAAATTTTTGGGAATCCAGGGGTTGGTATGTATTATTTGCTTTGCAGGCCCGATTGTGGCTTAGGTTCTTTTGTGCATGGGTCTCCTCCTGAGCCTGTGACAGTGACCATCAAGGACCTACAGAACACTCCTGCTCTGATGTCAATAAATTCTGAGAAGTGATAGAAATGTGTTAGATAAATTTGGGTAATGTTTAGCCTGTGAGTTTCCACAAAGTATTGAATATGTCTTAATTCCATGGATACAAAGTAGTAAGTGAGATTGCTGGGTGTGCATATGTCAGAGAAGTGATTCCCTATGCACCGAGTACTAAAATACAGTAATGCCTCCTTTCCAGCCCTGAACTGGCAGCAGGGATCAGACCCTGCTTGGAAACTTTCATTTTGGCAACTTCTGCTAGCAGTTAAGAAAGGTCAAAATGAAACATCTACAGCTGTTTTACTCTCATTCACGCTTTTTGAGAGCCAAGGGTGGCCTGGGTGTGTGCAGAGCAGAGCAGCCCCAGAAACCCCTTGGTTTGCCCACAAGTTGTCATGCCTTGTTCCAGGTGTGCCCAGCTCTGGCAGGAGAAAGAGCCCGCAGCGCAGTGGGCACCGTGCCCTGCCCAGCCGGGGCTCTCTGGCACAGAGCAGCAGCAGCAGCAGCACCGTTCAAACCACTCCTGCCTTGGCTTCCCCTGGGACACAGAAGCCTCTGGAAATCAGCACCACCAGTCACATTCCCAGCCTGGAGCAGCTCCTGCATGCAGGCAGATGCTGCCAGTTTGACTGCTTCCAAAGGGGAATAAAGGCAGAGATGTACATGCACCAGAGACCTGGGCATGTCCAATAATGTGCAAATATGTGGGGAGATTTTTAGGAATGATTTCAGCTGTTAGGGCAGCAGTGGCTTCTCTCCTGGTTCTGTGCAATGCTGTGGGCCATTTTCTTGGTCCAGTTTCCTTTGCTTGGGTCCCATCTGAGTGCTCAGTTGGGGTCCAGGCTGTAGGTGCTTTGTGCACTCTTGCAGTTCCTCTTGGATCCCTTGAACAACAGGGTTTGGTCCATGACAGGAATTTGTGCTGCTTTTTGACAGAGGAGAACTTTGCAGGCTATTTTGTGTTTGCTGTAGGGAAGGTTGGTTATTGCTTTGCATAATTCACAGACCAATATAGAAGGTTTGCTTTGTGATGTCAGGGCATGGTTTCCACGTCGTCACAGTGACATCAGAAGGTTGCCTCGGTGCACGGAAAGCCTGAGTGTCAGAGCAGCTGTAGGTCTTGCTGAGAGCAGGAGCATCCTCCTGGTTAAGGCATTTGTCATTGGACAGCTGTGCACTGACAAGAGCCTTGTTTTTCCAACTGTGTGAGCAGAGCCAGCAGAGTTGTAGAGCAGTGCCACAGGGATGGAGGAACTCAAGGCTGCAATTTTCGCTGCTTATGCAGTTTATTATTCTGCCTATTATCTGACTCAGCTGGCATGTAAGTAGAGGTTTTCCCTGGGTGTAACCTATCTTGGCTTTTGTATGTCTTCCTGCTCTTTCTCAGTGACTGGGTTTATGATTTTGAAACAGAAAGAGCATTAGAATGCCACTGGTTTGGTAAAGTCCTTTCAAGTAGTTCAGCTAAAATGGGGGTGTCTGTAGCCACAGGGGCAGCATTTGCAAGGGAACCTGCAGGGCTTCTGTTCCCTCCACAGAAGAGTTTGTGGCAGCAGAGTCTGTCATTTCCTCAGTTTACTGGTATTGCAAGACACCTTTGAAAATGTAGAATGGGAGACCTCCTTGGAGGGCCTTCTAAAAACTCTGCAGTTGTTCCCAGAATTCAGGGAAAGCTTCTTTCTTTCTAAATTTTCTCCTGAAAGGGATTTGACTGTCTAACCTGATCTTTTACTGAGTGCTAAAACAGTGGTTCCCTTTGCAAGGAAGTGCAAATTCCAAAGCAGTGAGTGTCTGCTGCAGAACCCTGGAGCTGCTCTTGTGCTCTTTCACTATGGAAGTGCCACAGCTCAGGGTGGTTTGGGGGAAGCTTTTCTGGGCAACTTGTTTCCAGCAAGAGAATTAATGAGAATTAGTGCATGATTTTTTATAACAAGGACCTGAGGGAGAGGATATAAAAAGCTACTTGATGTGTTTGGTAGAACAGGAGCACCGAGTGGTAAAGAACAATATGCATTTTCTTGATTATGTTTGTATTCATTTACTGGCAAAACAGGCCAAAGTGTAGGCACAACTAAGACTATTGTCCTGATCTCTTGCTGGCTTTGAATGAAATGTGTCTATTGGAGGGAAGTTGTGAAATGGGAAGTCATCTCTGTTTGGGTTGACTTGTTCTGTGGGATTCAGCAGCCCAAGCAGTTTTCTCACAGCATCTGGTTCATTTTCTCTTCCCCACTACAGGTCACGTGAGGCGTACATTCAGAGATGCTGCTCATGAGGTGAGTGAGAAAGAGAGATTTCATATTGGGATGATGAAGAACGGTAGAGCAAGCTGAGAGCTTGGCCAGAGGCAGTAGAGATTGAAGTGCCAGCTGGATAGGCCAGAAAAAAATCCCTTTTGATGACTGCAGCATCAAAAACAAAGGAATCACTGCCTAATTCCCGCTTTTCCATTTCAGAACTTTAAGGAACTAGAAGCAAGGTATTACAAAAATAACATTGTTACCAGATAATAGGCAGAGTGAAGTATTTAAATGAGAGCAAATTGCAGGGCATTACAATTGGTATTCCATTGCTATCAAAGTTCCTGATTTCTCCTTAAAAGATGTGGTGGTAAATGTGAAAAGAAATGAGGATCTAAATGCTGGGTGATGGCCTGTGCCTCATGCTTCTCTCTTGCCACAGCGGACAGAACCAAGAGCCATCTCTCCCCTGGCTCCCTCTGCTCCTGAAGAAGAAGCCCAAGAGGAGCAAATTGAGGTGGATGAACAACAGACTCCATCATTGGTCACACCAGAGCCTGGATATCCTGAGCCTGTAAGTGCCAGTTGTGGATGATGCTGTCTTTAGAGCAAGGCAGAGGTGCAAGTTTCAGAGCAGCCAGCGCTTCCTGTTGCTGGCTGAGGATGCTGATTGGTGGAGTGCTGCCAGGAGCTAGGGATTTTCTACAGGGAGGGTCTTCAGAACTTGGCCTTTGACCTGTGATGTTGAGGCTCCAAAGGGCTGGTGCCTCTGGGAGAGCATCTGGCTGCTTGGCTCAGGGAAGCTCTGTCTCTGGGCTTCTGCAGCGCTATGGCCGAGGGCAGGTGTTGTATTGCTGGAGGTAACAGGGCTTTGTTAGTTTGTTTTCCCTTTTGGCAAGCTGTGCTTCACCTCTGAGACTGCTCTGCAGTTTTCTTGAGTTATTCTTCAGTTCTAGAAAGTCTTATTGCCCAGTTGTCTTTTGGCTTTTGAAAAGATTCAAAGAGATTGTTATTATGCTCAGGATGCTGTGCGGGGCCATTCCCATTCCGCGTTTCCAAAGAAAGAAAGTGAGTAGTTATGAAGCCTCCAAGCGAGGCAAGAAAGCAGAAGGGGCAAGTTTCTGTTGATGCATATACTGATGAAGTCTGCCCATTTGGCAAGTGGCTTGCGGCCTGGAGTGAGTGTGAAGACACAAGTCCTTGACTGCTTTCTGGTGTTCCTCAGAACATGAAGGCCATCTTAGAAGAGTGCATGCTGTATTTGAAGGAAAATGTGCAACTCAGTGACTGAAGAGATGTGTGGGTCAAAAGGCCCCAGGGGTGTGGTAGAAGATCAGCAAAACAAGAGACAGCCTGGGACCAGGTGTTCAAGAAGGCCAAGGGCTTGGTTGCCTGTGTCAGCAGCAGTGGGGCAGCAGGAGCAGGGCAGAGAGCGTGGCCCTGTGCTGGGCAGTGCTGCGGCCACAGCTGGAGTGCTGTGTGCACTTGTGGGCCCTGGGAAGCAGAACGTCATGGACGGGCTGCGGTGTGTGCACATAAGGACAGGGGAGCTGGGCAAGGGAATGGAGCACAAGCCCAGTGAGGAGGTGCTGAAGGAGCTTTAGTCTGGAAAATTGAAGTCTCTTGAGGGACCATCAGGCAGACTTCCATCAATCATTACGTGACAGTGCTCACCACAAGGACCGGTTCCCTACTAAACATGCTCTCGGTAAAACCCAGTGCTTTAGACACTGGAGTAGGAGGTACTTCCGTCTTGTGGCTTGTTGGCTTGTTGGTTGTCAGTTTTCTAGGTGAGGTTTGCCGTGTACATTTTCTTCATAACCAGCATGCAAAGATGCTTCTCAATATTGTTTCCAGTCCCTTTCCCACCATGGATGAGATTGTGATCTAGTTGGAATTTTCCCTGTCTGCAGCAGCAGTAGCAAAGACGTTGCTGTCGATTTCATGCTTTTCCATTTAGGAGCTTTCAAGAACAAAAACCAGCATTTTACAGAGATAGCATTGCTTGTTCATAACAGCCAGGAAGGAATATGAACCTCATATCCATATTGAGTACTGTTGAATAGGCCCATTATACATGGGTCGGTGGGATTTAGAATCCCTAATTCACTATGAAATGTTCTGATTTCTCCTTAGAAGATGTGCTGGTAGATCTGAAAATAAATGAGGTTCTAAATGATAGACCATGGCCTGTGCCTCATGCTTCTCTCTTGCCACAGGTGACAGAACCAATAGCCGTCTCTCCTGTGGTTCCCGCTGCTCCTGAAGAAGAAGCCCAAGACGAGCAAATTGAGATGGATGAAGTCCAAACTCGATCAGTGGTCACACCAGATCCTGGATATCCTGAGCCTGTGAGTGCCAGTCGTGAGTTCTGCTGTCTTTAGTGCAAGGCAGAGGTGCAACTTTTGGAGCAGCCAGCACTTCCTGTTGCTGCCTAGGGATGCTGAGAGCTGGAGTGCTTCCAGGAGCTAGGGATTTCCTGCAGGCAGCATCAGCAGAACTTGGCCTTTGACCTGTGATATTGAGGCTCCAAAGGGCTGGTGCCTCTGGGAGAGCATCTGGCTGCTTGGCTCAGGGAAGCTCTGTCTCTTGGCTTTTGCTGCACTATGGCTGATGGCACGTAAAACTGGTCTGGAATTTTCTAGAGTTGCTCTTTCTGTTCTACAAAGTCTTTTTGGCCCAGGTGTTTTTAGGCTTTTGATATGGTGCAGTGAGTTGGTTTTTGTCCATGAAGCTGTGGGGGAGCCATTATTACCCCGAGTTGCCAAAGAAAGAAAGTGAGCAGGTATGGAGCCGCCTGGTGAGGCAGAAAATCAGAAGGGGCAAGTTTCTGTTGTTTCATTTAGTGATGAAGTCTGCAGCTTTGGCACGGGCCTTGGAGGCGGGAGTAGGGATGAAGCTGCAAGTCCTTGACTGCATTGTATTTTTGCTCAGAAGAGGAAGGCCATCTACTAATGGTTGATGTCCTATTAAAAGTCAAATGGGAAAATCTGTAGCTGGTGAACTCTGTGAGTGCATGCTGTACTTGAAGGAAAATGTGCAACTTTGTGACTGAAGAGATGTGTGGGTTAATAGGCCCCAGGGGTGTGGTAGAAGATCAGCTGAACAACAGCCAGCCCTGGACCAGGTGTCCAAGAAGGCCAAGGGCTTGGTTGCCTGTGTCAGCAGCAGTGGGGCAGCAGGAGCAGGGCAGAGAGCGTGGCCCTGTGCTGGGCAGTGCTGCAGCCACAGCTGGAGTGCTGTGTGCACTTGTGGGCCCTGGGAAGCAGCAAGTCCCTGAGGAGCTGCAGTGTGTGCAGAGAAGGACAAGGAGCTGGGCAAGGGAATGGAGCACAAGCCCAGTGAGGAGGTGCTGAGGGAGCTTTAGTCTGGACAATGGGAAGTTCATGAGGGACCTTCAGGCAGACTTACATCGATCGCTACAACACAGTGCTCAGCACAAAGGCTGTTTCCCTATTAAAACTGCTGTCACAGCAGCCAAAGAGTTTACACACTGGAGTGGGTGGCTCTTCCATCTTGTGCCGGGTTGGCTTTTTGGTTTTCTAGAAGAGGTATGCCCTGTTCATTTTCTCCTTTTCCAGCAAGCCAAGATGCTTCTGCACAATATTTCCCTCCCTGTTGAGCACTGGATGCGAATGCTCTTGAGTTAGAGTTTTCCTTATCTGCATCAGCAATAGTAAAGGAGTAGGTGTCACTATTGGAATAAGTATCCCAATATAACCAGTTAGATGGTGCCTAGGCCAGTTCTGACCTTCGCTGCTGGGCCACAGGCAGCTCTGCGGTGTTATACCTCAAAGATACCTTGGCTGGCGGCAGAGTGCAGCGGGGCACAAGACAGGACTCCGTTCTCCTCAGGGGAGAGCTTCTGGCGATGGTGAAGAAAAGAAGGGAGCGGATTCTGCTAGAAGGTAGCCAGATGTTTATTCCATGAGCACAGATATGTCTGCACTGGGCTACTGCTGATAACAGAATAAAGCCGCATGGTCTTATTCACATTTTATAAGCTCGGGGACAGGGGAAGGGGAGGGGACAGGTGAGTTACCAACCAGGTGAAGGGGGCAGGGTCTCAAGGGAGGATGACACTTAGACAGGCCAATGACCCCCAGGCCTGAGGAGCATCCTTTGAAATCGACGAATCACACGACGCCTTGCTGGTATGTTAGCCTGATTGACAGGGCACACTCAGCAAGGGGTGAGGGGGAAGGGAGAAGGGATAGGTACACATGGGAAGGGCTCCGGAAGTTTAAAACCGGACATTGCCACACACCACAACATCTCCCCCTAGTTTTGTTTAAAAAGAAGAGGACTGTGTTTATGGTGCAGAATGATTGCCAAACCATGGTTGGTAAATCGGTTCTTCTTCTACAGGAGGGTCAGTGTTTTCCACTGAGGCTTCCAGGTCATCCACTGGAGCACTGAGGGCTTCTAAATGGTAGACCTCAGGAGGGGGAGATGAGCTTGAGATTAACTTGAGAACCATGCGTCTGATTACTCCAAAAACAATGCTAAAAACTACAATAACTACAACTAAAATAAACAGCACTAAAATTACAGTTTTCAGAATAGATCCCAACCAGCCCGAGAGTCCCCAGCCATTGAAAAGTCCACTCAGCCAATCGTCAGTTTCTCTCTTGATGTCGTTCACCATAGTTTTCATCTTGTCAATTGTGGCATGGACATTCTCTGCCTTCGATGACAAGTCGAGACAGCAGAGTCCTTCAAATTCTTCACAGCGATGGTTGTGCAGAAGGAGCAGATAGTCTATGGCTGCCCTATTTTGAATGGTGGCTTGCCTGGTAATTTCCTCATCTGATAAGAGGTCACTCAGGGCAGTAGAAGTGAGGTTTGCCTGTTTTGCAACCCAACATTCCAATCGGCCTAATTCTCCCATAGTTTTTGCTGCCGAGATCCACGGCAGAAAGACTGTAATTGCAGTGGCCTTTAGTCTGGACCAGTGAACAATTTCTGAATTACAGTCAGGGTCTAATTGCCTTAGGTCTCTTTTTTTGATAGCCAATGTATGTGTGTTGTTTTTAGTTTGCCAATGTATTAGGTTTGTTCGATTTGGTGTTAACAGGCTCAGCTTGCCAAATGTACACGGACCTCCGAGCAGACGAGGAGGGAGACCTGCCCATGCTCTGTCTCCACATATTAAAAACACACCTTTTGGGAGTTCACGAGGCTTGTAATCACCACCAGATGAGTGCATAACTAGGACTGAATTTTCACACCAGTTCTTGTCTGTGTAGAGTGGGTTGCTAGGGTTAGGATAGGTGTTTGGTTTAGCTTCATGATATGGTAAGCGGGAATTGAATTTAAAGTGAATGCAAAAGGTTGCATTCATGGAGCCTAAGAGATGGAACTCTTGTGGCTCTCTTTTTGACACTGGTAACTTTCTCGCCCACTCCTGCCAAAACAGCAAAGGATTGTCAGCAGGGTAACGGCCAGGGGAAGGTGCGAGTAAGTTAACTTCATTTAAAGCACTCCACATTTCATTCGGGAATTCTGAGGATTTAAAAGGAACTCCCACCAGGCAAGTTGACAGGGGGTCGGAGGCAGTCGCGGTGGAGAGGCAAATGTGATCTTGTCCAAGGGCTCTGGCCAGAGTGGTCCATACATTTGCTTTGGGCTGAGGGACTAACCAGGAGATCGCTGGAGAAATGATCGCAAGTAGGACAAGAAGCAGGCTCGGTCTCATGGCGTCTCAAGACTGCACACGAACAGCAGGATCTAAATCGGTAAAAGGAAACTTAAGACAAACATATATTACAAACTATTCCAGATAGGAGGCTTAAATGGAATTTCTTCTAGAGAACGCGTGCGACGTTTCCTTCTCCAGGCAGCGTGAGCAACCTGGGGCGCTTCTGCAGATTTCTCTGAGACTTTGGGAACATAGGGCTTTACCCATTTGGAAGGAACCCACCTTAAACCAGAGGGGGTGGACACACAGGCGTATCCACGTCCCCAAGTAACCAATTTGTAAGGTCCCACCATTTTCCAAGTCTCAGGGTCCTTTACTAAAACCGGAGGTTTTTCTTTCATCAACCTGTGACTGTTCCCCCCAAAGTGGCGTAGGATGGGTGGGTTCAGGCTGTCAAAAGAACAATTCAGAAAATTGATTGTGAATAGTGCCCTGGATAACCGAATGTGGGGAGGTTCTACCTTCAGAACCTGTTGTTGCTGGTCCAGGACCCCTTTAATATCACGGTGAGTTCTTTCTACAATGGCTTGACCTGTAGGGGAGTAGGGGATGCCAGTTTTGTGCTCTACTCCCCATTGCTGCAGGAAGCTCCCGAATTCCTTGGATTTATAAGCAGGCCCATTATCAGTTTTCAGCTCCTTGGGGATGCCCATGAAAGAAAAGGCCTGTAAGAGGTGCTTAATAGCATCAATAGATGACTCTCCTGTGTGGGCAGAAGCATAGACCGCTCCAGAAAAGGTATCTACACTAACATGAACATATTTCTGCCGTCCAAAAGCCTGTATGTGTGTTACATCTGTTTGCCACAGTTCACAACTGTTCAGTCCCCTTGGGTTTGCTCCCGTACTCACTGTAGGGAGTGCATGTTGTTGGCAATTTGGGCACGTGGCCACAATCGCTTTGGCCTGTTCTCGAGTGATGTTAAACTGGCGAACCAGGCCAGGTGCATTTTGGTGGAAAAGCTGGTGGCTGATTTTTGCCTGTTCAAAAACATTTGGGAGAGTGGCCATCACTGCAGGTGCAGCAAGAGCATCTGCCCTTCTGTTGCCTTCAGCGATAAACCCTGGCAAGTCAGTGTGTGACCTGACATGCATCACATAAAAGGGTTGCTCTCGGTGAGTGACTAACTTTACCAGTTTTGAGAGCAATTCAAAAAGTGCAATGTTAGATACATCTTGCAGTATTGCTTGATCTGCTCTGGATACTACTCCTGCCACGTATGCAGAGTCTGTAATCAGATTAAATGGTTCTGAGAACCTTTCAAAAGCCCTAACAACCGCAGCCAATTCAGCAACCTGAGGTGAACCTTCCACCTCAGCAATGTCCGTCTCCCACTGCTGGGTATGAGGATCCTTCCAAGTTATAACGGACTTGTGGGACCTCCCGGACGCATCTGTAAAGACAGTTAGAGCCCTTTTTAAAGGTCTCCTACTTAGAGCAGTTCTTAATTTTAAAGTAAATTGAACATCTTGTTCAAACAATTTGCAAGCGGGCCGTGCTACCGAAAATTGTCCTGAGTAGGAATCCAGAGCAAACTGCAACACTTCATTTTCTTGAAACAATTGTTCCAGTATTTTCATAGTATTTTGACCTGATTTTAACTCAACTGGAATGTGAATGCACTTAAAATCACATCCTGCTAACTCCCTGATCCGGGTCCTTGCTTTCCGGATCAGTTCTGCTATCAGCTCCTGAGGCTTTGTCAGTCTCTTGGACCTTTTGTGACTGAGGAAAACCCATTCTATGATCAAGAGAGAGTCCCTCTGGTCCCGGTCCTTTTTTGGTGTGTCCTTTGCCTTAGGTGTTTGTTTTTCCTCCCACTGGAAAATAATTCCATGGAGGTGTGGCAACTTACCTAGGATGATAAATTTGAATGGCAGATCAGGCCGGCATCGGTGGGCCTGTCTTGTGGACATTGCAATCTGAACCTTTTCTAGAGCTTTCCGTGCCTCTGGGGTAATAGACCTAGGAGCACCTGGGTCCTCTCCCCCTTTCAATAAATTGAAGAGAGGGGCAAGGTCTTCATTAGTCAGACCAAGCCATGGTCTTACCCAATTCAAAGACCCACACAACTTGTGGACATCCGCAAGGGTCTTGATCCTTGGATTGATTTCTAGTTTTTGAGGAACAATGGTCCTATTTCCAATTTCTAAGCCCAAATACTTCCAAGGTGGCATCTTTTGAATTTTCTGTTCCTGGAGCTCGAACCCTGCAACAATCAATGCATCGATCGTTAGGTCAAGCGCATGTGTTAGTAAATCATCATTGGGGGCACACACAAGGATATCATCCATATAATGGTAGATGATGGCCTTCTCTGCGGCTGCACGAACTGGGGAAAGCAGGGAAGAGACATACCACTGGCAGATAGCTGGAGATACCTTTAGGCCCTGAGGAAGAACGGTCCAATGGTACCTTTTCATAGGAGCTTCTGAATTGATAGAAGGGACAGAGAATGCCAAACGCGGTGCATCGTCAGGGTGCAATGGGATTTGGAAAAAGCAATCTTTAATATCAATAACAGCTAATTTCCAATCTTGAGGAAGCATTGTTGGGGATGGCATACCAGGTTGGGGAGAACCCATATCTTCAATTACATTATTAATTTGTCGGAGGTCACAGAGGAGTCTCCACCTCTTTTTGTCAGCTTTTTGGATGACAAACACTGGAGAGTTCCATGGGGACATGGTCTCCACAATGTGGCCCTTTTTTAGTTGCTCTTCTACTAGTTCCTCAAGCACTTTTATTTTTTGTTTACTGAGTGGCCACTGTTTCACATCAACTGGTTCGTCTGTTTTCCACTTAAGTTTTTGGGTGGGGCGCTGTTGTTTAATGACTGCTGCACAAAAATGCTGTGGAGAGTCTGGAATATTAATTGTGACACCCCACTGGGCCATTAAATCTCTCCCTAACAAAGGTTCTGAATAATCTAACACAAATGGACGGATATTTGCCAATTGTCCGTTTGGACCCTCGAATTGAATAATGCTTTTGGATTGCCTTGCCAATTGCAGACCTCCTACACCTCGAAGGTGACCAGCAACATTTTGTAAAGGCCAGTGAGCTGGCCAGTCTTGTACTGGAATCACTGTGCAGTCTGCACCTGTGTCTACAAGCATCTCAATGCGTTTAGACTCCCCACCCCCACTGACATTGCACCACAATTTGGGTTTATCTGTCCCAATAACTTGGACCCGGGCGACTGTGGGCCCCTGTTTATCGACATTTTCAGGTAAAGATGGCACAGGGATAGCTTGAGCAACAATTTGTCCCTTGGGAAGAAACAGGGGTGGGTGGAAACAGTGCAGGCTGAGAACAAATTGCTTGGGATCTGATGTTGTTATTCCCGGAGCAATTTCGATCTCTTGTGGTGTGTTTTTGTCCCCAGTGATGATGTACTTACAACGAATTTGGTTCCAAGTACCCTTCTGTTCAGGATTTACAGAGACAATATGCCAGTCAGTGTCCTTCAGGTGGAGTGACTCTGTCAGCTGCAACCTGTAAGGCTCATTGACAGAAGATGCGGTTAATACAGAATCACTTAAATCATAACAAAGGTTATTTTGTTTCACTTTCAACAGTGGACTAGCAGACTTGGTCTTTGAAGCACCTGCTTCACTTACACAAATGTTAATATTATCGCGCGCTTGATTTGTTTTGCTACCCTTATTCTCTTGGCCTGCTCCTTTTATGTCTGCACGCCTGGCAGGCTGGTGCTTTATTCTTCGTTTTTTTGTTGTTGACCCCCAGGGAGGGCTTGCAGTTCTCCTCCCCTGCTATTTTTAAATTCATCAAATTCCCTTTTCAGGGGGCACTGGTTACTCCAGTGTCCTAGCTTATTACAAAGCAGGCATGGTTTAGTGGGCTCAACCATTGCCGGTCTCCGCTGCTGCCCAGGGTACTGCTGTGCTGAAAGAGAAGGTGCAGGGCTGGCAACAGCAACACGCTGAGGTGGTCTTGGCAGCAGCCTTGGTCTGGAGTCTTCAGCAACACTCATCAGAGGCACTTTCCTGTTACAGACTAGAAGCATATCTTTTAATGTAGGGGAAGGTTCCATAGGAAGGCTCAGGATTGCTGCTCGACACTGTTCATTTGCATTTGTAAACGCTATTTCTTCTAAAATTGCTTCCCTTGCATTTTCCTTTTTAACCTGTATTTCAATGGCTCTAGTTAGCCTTTCTACAAATTTCACAAAAGGCTCTGATGGTAGTTGTTTGATTTTACTATAGGGCTCAAAAGGCCCCTCAGGTTGGAGGGAAAAGAATGCTTTTTCAGCTGCTTCCTTTACTTTCTCAAGTGTTTCTGCAGGAATTGCAGCAGCTTGGACTGAGGGAGAAGACCATTGACCCTCACCACAGAGGTGGTCAATAGTAATGGGGTTACCATTGTTGTCTTTTGCTGTGTTTGGATCAGCCTGTAAGCTTGGGAGAGCATCTTTTAGCAGTTGTTTCAATGCTGATTCCCATAATTTGAATTCCGTGGATGTCATGAGACATGAAAAAATTTGTTTTAAATCATGTGGAACCACAACAGTCCTACTTAATTCAGAATTTAAAAGGCCACGGAAATATGGACTGTATGCACCATATTCTTTATGAGATTTACAGATCTCTTTAATCAATTGTCGTCCAAAAGAACTCCAATTAGCAGTTGGGGCTGCTCCAGCTTGAGCTGCAGGCTGAAATATAACAGGAGCTAGCGACAACATGGCACCATGCATTGGGTCTGTTGTCCCCTGCTCTGTATCCCTTGAATCAGAAGCATTGGGATCACAGCTACAGGTTTGGGGACAGGCAGTGGGTGTGTCCCCACCGTGGGAACCCGGGGAGGGGGCGGGGAAACGGAGCCGGCAAGGGGCGGGGAAACCGTGGGAACAAGGGGCGGGGTCAAGGGGCTGGCAGAGGGCGGGGATACCGTGGGAACAGTGGGCGGGGTCACCTGGTGACATCACTTCAGCGGCCGCCCCCTGGGAGGAGTAAAGGGGCGGAGCTGAGGGTACTGCAGGAAAGGCGGGGGGAGGGGGAAAGGTGTCACGAGGAACAGGAGGAGAGGGGGATGGGGATGGAATTTTGGAATGTTTAAGAGGATTTTGGGAAGAAGAAGACCAGGTTTGGGAAGATGCCACGTGGCACCCACCATCTTGTGCACCCCCTAGGGACTGGGGGCCATTTTGGACATCACTGCTCTCCGAAAAACTAACACGTGCTCGGGATTTTTTTGGGGAAAGAGGTTTAGGGGTTTTAGAGGGAGAGGGAGGAACAGGGAGAGCAGAGGCACATGGCTTTACATTTGGCTTTTTCTCCATTTCCTTTTGTTTGAGCAATGCTGTTCGAATTTGCAAACTCCAGAACACAAATTTAGCTGAGGGTAATTTGCCAGATTGTCCTAAGGTTATCAATTCATTCCCAACTTTATCCCAGAATTGAATATTGTGGATTTCTTCAGGGGAAATGTTTGGGAACTGCAGAAAAAGCCATCTTATAAACTGTTTCAATTTTCCTTTAGAGAATTTCACATTACTCTTGATTAAAATGCTAACAATATGATAATACACTCCCCTTTGTACAATGCTAAGTTTGGAACCCATGTTAAAAAGCAAAGTACTTAATCCCGCCTGACCAAAAACAAAGCTAAAATCAGCTACCAATTTCTAAAAAAAACCACAGATAGAAAGCGATAACGAGCAGACAAAAGCTTCACAATGCAGCTGTATATACTGCTTTTAAAATTCCCGGGCAGCAGCAGCAGGGAGCTGGGACACGCCCTGCCGAGCCGAGGCAGAAACAAAGCCTCCCCCGCGGTGGAATGCAGCAGCCACTCCCGCGGAGCAGAGACAGCAACTACTCCACGTGGCAGCCGAAACCGGGACGCCCCCCCCCCGCCGCCGCGTGTGCAGAGCACTCCCGACCCCCGCAGGTCCCCCGGCCACGTGGAAAGAGAGCCCCCCCCTCTCCCGCAAAGAGAAAGAGAAAGAAAATCTCCTAACACGTGTCTGAACACGCTGCTGAGCCGGGGGGGGAAGGGCAGAGAGCGATCCCGCTCCGGCGCGAATTCTAAAAAACAGTGAAACACGCAGCAGGAAAGCTAACACTAGAACGCTATGAATTCTTGTCTGTGGGGCTGCGCAGCCAAAATGCAAAGGCAAAAAGGAACAGAACTCGCGGCAGAGTCTGTTTTTGAGCTTCTGCTCTACCGAAAGCAGAGATACTCACGTGAAATGGAAGCTGTAGGCTGGGTACAGGCAGGCAGGTCTCCACCGGAAAAGGACCTCTCTCTGGGTGCAAGAGAGGCTGCCCTTTTCTTCCTCTGGAAAATCTGTTCACCACAATGAAGCAGGGCTTTCCAAAGGCGCCGAACAGTCCACGAAACTTTTTCTGGGAGTATTCCCAAAGTCTCTAGCTGGGAGTCTTGAAGCCAGGCTCCTTTCAGCTGGATGCACGGCTGCCAGAAGCTTCTCTGAGGAACTGCGAGTCCGTTTTTTGGGCTCAGGGTCGCTTGCCCACCCACAGGGACGCCAATATATTGGAATATGTATCCCAATATAACCAGTTAGATGGTGCCCAGGCCAGTTCTGACCTTCGCTGCTGGGCCACAGGCAGCTCTGCGGTGTTATACCTCAAAGATACCTTGGCTGGCGGCAGAGTGCAGCGGGGCACAAGACAGGACTCCGTTCTCCTCAGGGGAGAGCTTCTGGCGATGGTGAAGAAAAGAAGGGAGCGGATTCTGCTAGAAGGTAGCCAGACGTTTATTCCATGAGCACAGATACGTCTGCACTGGGCTACTGCTGATAACAGAATAAAGCCGCATGGTCTTATTCACATTTTATAAGCTCGGGGACAGGGGAAGGGGAGGGGACAGGTGAGTTACCAACCAGGTGAAGGGGGCAGGGTCTCAAGGGAGGATGACACTTAGACAGGCCAATGACCCCCAGGCCTGAGGAGCATCCTTTGAAATCGACGAATCACACGACGCCTTGCTGGTATGTTAGCCTGATTGACAGGGCACACTCAGCAAGGGGTGAGGGGGAAGGGAGAAGGGATAGGTACACATGGGAAGGGCTCCGGAAGTTTAAAACCGGACATTGCCACACACCACAACATGTCACCTTCCTACTTTTCCTATTCAGAGCTTTTAAGAATTAAAACCTCTGTTTTACGGATGCAAGGTTGCTTGCTGATAGCAGTCAGGGAGGAAGATCAACCTCATATCCATCTAGACTTCTGTTGAATTGGCCCATTTTAACTTGGTCAGTGGGTGTAAGAATCCCTGTATCACGAGGAAGTGTTCTGATTTCTCCTTAGAAGATGTGGTGGTAGATCTGAAAAGAAATGAGGTTCTGAATGAGACGTGATGGCCTGTGCCTCATGCTTCTCTCTTGCCACAGGTGACAAAGCCAACCGCCGTCTCTCCTGTGGTTCCCGCTGCTCCTGAAGAAGAAGCCCAAGAGGAGCAAATTGAGGTGGATGAGCTCCACACTCCATCTTTGCCCACACCAGAGCCTGGATATCTTGAGCCTGTGAGTGCCAGTTATGAGCTGTACTGTCATTAGTGCAAGGCAGAGTTGCAACTTTTGGAGCAGCCAGCGCTTCCTGTTGCTGGCTGAGGATGCTGAGTGCTGGAGTCCTGCCAGGAGCTAGGGATTTCCTGAAGGCAGCATCCGCAGAACTTGGCCTTTGACCTGTGATGTTGAGGCCCCAAAGGGCTGGTGCCTCTGGGAGAGCATCTGTCTACTTGGCGCATGGAAACTCTGTCTCTCGGCTTGTGCTGCACTATGGCTGATGGCGTTTAAACCTGGTCTGGAATTTTCTGGAGTTCTTTTTACGTTCTACAAAGTCTTTTTGGCCCAGGTGTTTTTTGGCTTTTGATAAAGTGCTATAAGATGGTCTTTTGTCCATGAAGCTGTGAGGGAGCTGTTATTACCCCGAGATGACAAAGAAAGAAAGTGAGAAGGTATGGAGCCGCCTGGCGAGGCAAAAAATCAGAAGGGGCAAGTTTCTGTTGTTTCATTTAGTCATGAAGTCTGCAGCTTTGGCAAGTGCCATGTAAGCTGCAGTGGGGATGAAGCTGCAAGTACCTGACTTCTTTGTTTTGTTGCTCAGAATTGGAAGGCCATGTACTAATGGTCGATGTCTTATTAAAACTCAAATGGGAAAATCTGTGGCTGGGGAGCTGCGTGAGTTAAAAGGCCCCGGGGGTGCCATAGAAGATCAGCTGAAGAAGAGCCAGCCTGGGACCAGGTGTCCAGGACGGCCAAGGGCAAGGTGGCCTGTGCCAGTAGAAGTGGGGCAGCAGGAGCAGGGCAGTGAGCGTGGCCCTGTGCTGGGCAATGCTGCCGCCACAGCTGGAGTGCTGTGTGCACTTGTGGGCCCTGTGAAGCAGAAAGTCATGGAGGGGCTGCATTGTGTGCAGTGAAGGACAGGGAGCTGGGCAAGGGGTGGAGCACAAAGCCAGTGAGGAGGTGCTGAGGAGCTTTAGTCTGGACAATGGGAGGCAGAGGAGGAATCTTCAGACAGACGTTCATCAATCCCTGCATAACTGTGCTCACCACAAGGGCTGTTTCCCTCCTAAATATCCCCTCCCTGAATCTATGTCCTTAAAACGCTAGAATGGATGACACTTCAGTCTTGTGCCTTGTTGGCCTGTGGGCTTGTTGGCTTGTTGGTCTGCTAGGACAGGTTTGCTCTGTTCATTTTCTACTTTTCCAGCAAGCTAAGATGCTTCTGTATTGGAATATGAATCCCAATATAACCACTTAGATGGTGCCTGGGCCAGTTCTGACCCTCGCTGCTGGGCCAAAGGCAGCACTGTGGTGCTTTACCCCAGAGATACCTTGGCTGCTGGAGATTGCAGCAGGGCACTGGTGGAAGTCCAGGCTTTTCAGGAACTCCGTTTACCTCAGGAGAGAGAGCTTCTGGCGATGGTGAAGAGATGAAGGAGAGGATTCTGCTGGAGGGTTGCCAGATGTTTATTCCATGGGTACAGAGGTCTGAACCGGGGCAACTGCTGCCACCAGAAAGGAGGCCGCATGGTCTCATTAACCTTTTAAGCTCCGGGACAGGGGGAGGGGAGGGGACAGGTGAGCTACCAACCAGGTGAAAGGGGCAGGGTCTCAAGGGACTAGGGACACCTATCCAATGTCCCCCAGGCCTGAGGGACCAGTCACACGATGCCTTGCTGGTATGTTAGCCGGATTGACAGGGCACACTCAGCAAGGGGTGAGGGGGAAGGGAGAAGGTATAGGCACACATGGGAAGGGACGCGGAAGTTTAAAACAGGACATTGCAACACACCGCAACACTTCTGCACATTGTTTCCTACCCTCTTCCAGCCCTGGATGAGATTGTGATTCAGTTTGAATTTTTCTTGTCTGCAGCAGCAGTAGCAAAGTCGTTGCTGTCACTTTCCTACTTCTCCAATTCACAGCTTTCTAAAACTAAGAGCTGCATTGTACAGAGAGAGCATTGCTTGTTGATAGCAGCTTGGTTGGGAATTGGCCCAATATAAAGTGGTTGGTGGGATTTAGAATCCCTATGTCGCTACGAATACTTCTGATTTCTCCGTAAAATTTGTGGTGGGACATTGGAATAGAAATGAAGTTCTGAGTGATAGGTGGCAGCCTGTGCCTCATGCTTCTCTCTTGTCATAGATGACAGAAGCAAGAGCCATCGCTCCTCTTGCTTCTGATGCTCCTGAAGAAGAAGCCCAAGAGGAGCAAATTAAGTTGGATGAGCGCCAGACTCCATCAGAGGCCAAACCAGAGCCTGGATATCCTGAGCCTGTAAGTGACAGCTAGTCTTGAGTTCAAGGAAGAGGCTCAAGTTTTGGAGCAGCCAGAACTTCCTGTTGCTGGCTGAGGATGCTGAGTGCTGGAGTCCTGCCAGGAGCCAGGGGTTTCCTTCAGGCAGTGACAGCAGAACTTGGCCTATGACCTGTGATGTTGAGGCCCCAAAGGGCTGGTGCCCCTGGGAAAGCATCTGGCTGCTTGGCTCAGGGACGCTCTGTTTCATGGCTTCTGCAGTGCAGTGGCTGTAGGCACAGGATGTAATGCTGTAGGGCACTGCTCTTTGTTTGTTTTGCGTTTTTCGACTGGTGTGTTTAACTTGTGAGTGTGGTCTTGAGTTTTCTTGACTTCTTCTTCAGTTCTACAAAGTCTTTTTGACCAGGTGACTCTTTGCTTTTGACAAGCTGCAAGGAGATGGTTGTGTTGTCCGTGAAGTCCTGGGGTGCCATTTTTATTCTTTGTGGCCAAAGAAAGAAAGTGATTAGTTATGAAGCCTCCTTGTGAGGCAAGAAAGCAAAAAAGGGCAAGTTTCTATTGTTACATATAGTGATGAAGTCTGTAGCTTTGGGAAGTGCCTTGGAGGCTGGATTGGGGGTGAAGCTGCAAGTCCTTGACTGCTGTCATGTGTTGCTGAAGACAAGAAGGCCATCTCGAAATGCGAAATGCTATATTTGAAGGCAAATGGGAAACTCTGTGGCTGGGAAGCTGTATGAGTCAAAAGGCCCCATGAGCGCCATAGAAGATCAGATGAACAAGAGCCAGCCCTGGACAAGCTGTCCAAGAAGGCCAAGGGCATGGTGGCCTGTGTCAGCAGCAGTGGGGCAGCAGGAGCAGGGCAGTGAGCGTGGCCCTGTGCTGGGCAGTGCTGCGGCCACAGCTGGAGTGCTGTGTGCACTTGTGGGGCCTGGGAAGCAGAAAGTCATGGAGAGGCTGCAGTGTTTTCACAGAAGGACACGGGAGCTGGGCAAGGGAATGGAGCACAAGCCCAGTGAGGAGTTGCTGAGGGAGCTTTAGTCTAGACAATGGCATGTTCATGAGGGACCTTCAGGCAGAATTACATCGATCGCTACAACACAGTGCTCAGCACAAAGGGTGTTTCCCTACTAAACCTGCTCTCAGTGCAACCAAAGGAATTTACACACTGGAGAGGGTGGCATTCCATCTTGTGCCGTGTTGGCTTTTTGGTTTTCTAGCAGAGGTATGCTCTGTTCATTTTCTCCTTATCCAGGAAGCCAAAATGCTTCCGCATAACATTTCCTGCCATTTTGAGAACTCGATGAGAATGGTATTGAGTTAGGGTTTTCCACAGCTGCAGCAGCAGTAGTAAAAGAGTTGGTGTCTCCTTCCTACTTTTCCCATTTAGAGCTATTAAAAACTAAAACCTCTCTTTTATGGATGCAATGTTGCTTGATGACAGCAGTCAGGGAGGAATATAAATCCTATATCCATCTAGACTCCTGTTGAATTAGTCCATTTTAACTTGGTCAGTGGGCATAAGAATCCCTATATCACTAGGAAGTGTTCTGATTTCTCCTTAGAAGATGTGGTGGTAGATCTGAAAGAAATGAGGTTCTGAATGATAGGTCATGGCCTGTGCCTCATGCTTCTCTCTTGCCACAGCTGACAGAACCAACAGCTGTCTCTCCTCTGGCTCCCGCTGCTCCTGAAGAAGAAGTCCAAGAGGAGCAAATTGATATGGATGAACGCCAGACTCCATCTTTGCCCACAACAGAGCCTGCATATCCTGAGCCTGTAAGTGGCAGCTGTGGGTTGTGCTGTCTTCGGTGCAAGTCAGAGGTGCAAATTTCAGAGCAGCCAGCGCTTCCTGTTGCTGGCTGAGGATGTTGATTGCTGGAGTCCTGCCAACAGCTAGGGATTTCCTGCAGGCAGCATCCGCAGAACTTGGCCTTTGACCTCTGATGTTAAAGCCCCAAAGGGCTGGTGCCTCTGGGAGAGCATCTTGCTGCTTGGCTCAGGGACGCTCTATTTCATGGCTTCTGCATCATAGTGGCTGTGGGCACAAGTTGTAATGCTGTAGGTCACTGGTCTTTGTTTCTTTGTTTTCCGGTTTTGGAAAGAGGTGTTTAGCTTGTGAGACTGGTCTGGAGTTTTCTTGAGTTCTTCTTCTGTTCTACAAAGTTTTTTTGACCAGGTGACTTTTTTCTTTTGACAAGCTGCAAGGAGACGGTTGTGTTGTCTGTGAAGCTGTGCGGGGCCATTCTTATCCTGTGTGACCAAAGAAAGAAAGTGATTAGTTATGAAGCCTCCTTGTGAGGCAAGAAAGCAGAAGGGGCAAGTTTCTGTTGTTGCATTTAGTGATGAAGTCTGTAGCTTTGGGAAGTGCCTTGGAGGCTGGATTGGGGGTGAAGCTGCAAGTCCTTGACAGCTGTCATGTGTTGCTGAAAACAATAAGGTCATCTCGAACTGCTAAATGCTGTATTTGAAGTCAAATGGTCAACTCTGTGGCTGGGAAGCTGCATGAGCCAAAAGGCCCCATGAGCGCCATAGAAGATCAGTTGAACAAGAGCCAGCCTGGGACCGGGTGTCCAAGAAGGCCAAGGGCATGGTGGGCTGTGTCAGCAGCAGTGGGGCAGCAGGAGCAGGGCAGTGAGCGTGGCCCTGTGCTGGGCAATGCTGCCACCACAGCTGGAGTGCTGTGTGCACTTGTGGGCCCTGGGAAGCAGAAAGTCATGGAGAGGCTGCAGTGTTTTCACAGAAGGACACGGGAGCTGGGCAAGGGAATGGAGCACAAGCCCAGTGAGGAGTTGCTGAGGGAGCTTTAGTCTGGACAATGGGAAGTTCATGAGGGACCTTCAGGCAGACATACATCGATCCCTACAACACAGTGCTCAGCACAAGGGCTGTTTCTCTATTAAAACTGCTCTCACTGCAACAAAGGGATTTACACACTGGAGAGGGTTACATTCCATCTTTTCCCGTGTTGGCTTTTTGGTTTTCTAGCAGAGGTATGCCCTGTTCATTTTCTCCTTTTCTATTATGCCAAGATGCTTCCACACAACATTTTCCTCCCTGTTGAGCACTGGATGAGAATGCTATAGAGTTAGGGTTTTCCACATCTGCAGCAGCAGTAGTAAAAGAGTTGGTGTGTCCTTCGTACTTTTCCTATTAAGACATATTAAGAACTAAATCCTCTGTTTGACGGATGCAACGTTGCTTGCTGCCAGTAGTCAGGGAGGAATTTCAGCCCTATATCCATCTAGACTTCTGTTGAATTGGCCCATATAAATTTAGTAAGTGGGTGTAAGAATCCCTATATCACTAGGAAGTGTTCTGATTTCTCTTTAGAAGATGTGCTGGTAGATCTGAAAAGAAATGAGGTTCTGAATGATTTGTCATGGCCTGGGCCTCATGCGTTTCTCTTGCCACAGGTGACAGAACCAACAGCTGTCTCTCCTCTGGCTCCCGCTGCTCCTGAAGAAGAAGCCCAAGAGGAGCAATTTGAGATGGATGAATGCCAGACTCCATCATTGGTCACACCAGAGCCTGAATATTCTGAGCCTGTGAGTGACAGTTGTGGGTTGTGCTGTGCAAGGCAGAGGTGCAACTTTTGGAGCAGCCAGTGCTTTGTGTTGCTGGTTGAGGATGCTGAGTGCTGGAGTCCTTCCAGGAGCTAGGGATTTCCTGCAGGCAGCGTCAGCAGAACATGGCCTTTGACCTGTGATGTTGAGGCCCCAAAGGGCTGGTACCTCTGGGAGAGCATCTAGCTGCTTGGCTCAGGGAAGCTCTGTCTCTGGGCTTCTGCAGTGCTATGGCCAAGGGCACACGTGGTAGTGCTGGAGGTCACAGACCTTTGTTTCTTTGTTTTCCCCTTTTGGAATGGTGTCTGTGGCTTGTGAGTCTGCTTTGCAATAATTCTTGCGTAATTATTCAGTTCTACGTAGTGTTTTGGGCCAGATGTCTTTTGGTTTTTGATAAGCTTCAAGGAAATGGTTGTGTTGTCCATGAACCTGTGGGGGGACATTCATATACTGTGTTGCCGAAGAAAGAAAGTGAGTAATTATGAAGCATCTGAGCGAGGCAAGAAAGCAGAAGGGGCAAGTTTCTGTTGAGGCATTTAGTGATGAAGTCTGCAGCTTTGGCAGTTGCTTTAAAGCCTGGAATGCGGGTGAAGGTGCAAGTCCTTGACTGCTTTCTGGTGTTGCTCAGAACATGAAGGCCATCTAGAAATGGCTGATGCTGTATTTAAATTCAAATGGTCAAATCTGTGTCTGGGGAGCTGCGTTCGTCAGATGGCCCCAAGGGTGGGGGAAAAGATCAGATGAACAAGAGCCAGCCCTGGAAAAGGTGTCCAAGAAGGCCAAGGGCATGGAGGCCTGTGTCAGCAGCAGTGGGGCAGCAGGAGCAGGGCAGTGAGCGTGGCCCTGTGCTGGGCAGCGTTGCGGCCACAGCTGGAGTGCTGTGTGCACTTGTGGGTCCTGGGAAGCAGAAAGTGATGCAGGGCCTGCAGTGTTTTCACACAAGGATACAGGAGCTAGACAAGGGTATGGAGCACAGGACCAGTGAGGAGGTACTGAGAGAGCTTTAGCCTGTACAATGGGAGATTCATGAGGGACTTTCAGGCACACTTCCATCAATCTCTACACAACAGTGCTCACCACACGAACCATTTCCCTGCCAAACATCCCCTCACTGAATTTAAGTGCTTTAGACACTTGAATGGGTGACAATTCCATCTTGTGCATTGTTAGCTTGTTGGCTTGTTAGTTCTGCTATGAGAGCTTTGCCCTGATCATTTTCTGCTTTTCCAGCAGTTAAGATGCTTTTCCACCACGTTTTCCACCCTTTTGCAGCCTAGGATGAGGTTGTTATCCAGTTGGAGTTTTCCATGTATTCACCTTCAGTAGCAAAGTGTTGGGGTCTCCTTCCTACTTTTCCAAATCAGATCCTTCAAGAACTTAAAATTCGGTTTTAAAGAGGCAATATTGCTTGCTGATAGCCACCATGGAGGAATATCAACCCTATATCAATCTAGAGTTCTGTTGAATTGGCCAATTTTAATTTGGTCAGTGGGACTAAGAATCCCTATATCACAAGGAAGTGTTCTGATTTCTCTTTAGAAGATGTGGTGGTAGATCTGAAAAGAAATGAGGTTCTGAATGATAGGTCATGGTCTGTGCCTCATGCTTCTCTCTAGCCACAGGTGACAAAACCAACGGCCGTCTCTCCTCTGGCTCCTACTGCTCTTGTAGAAGAAGCCCAAGAGGGGCAAATTGAGGCGGATGAACGACAGACTCCATCATTGGTCACACCAGAGCCTGGATATCCTGAGTCTGTAAGTGCCAGTTGTGGATGATGCTGTCTTTAGAGCAAGGCAGAGGTGCAAGTTTCAGAGCAGCCAGCGCTTCCTGTTGCTGTCTGAGGATGCTGAGTGGTGGAGTCCTGCCACCAGCTAGGGATTTCCTGCCTGTAGGGACTGCCACGAGAACTTGGCCTTTGACCTGTGATGTTGAGCCTCCAAAGAGCTGGTGCCCATGGGAGAGCATCTGGCTGCTTGGCTCAGGGACTCTGTTTCATGACTTCTGCAGAGCAGTGGCTGTGGGCACAAGTTGTAATGCCGTAGGTCACTATTCTTTGTTTGTTTTCCGGTTTTGGAATGGTGTGTTCAGCTTGTGAGTCTTGTCTGGAGTTTTCTTGAGTTCTTCTTCTGTTCTACAAAGTCTTTTGGACCAGGTGACTTTTTGCTTTTGACAAGCTGCAAGGAGATGGTTGTGTTGTCCGTGAAGCTGTGGGGGGCCATTTTTATCCTGTGTGGCCAAAGAAAGAATGTGAGTAGTTATGAAGTCTCCTTGTGAGGCAAGAAAGCAGAAGGGGCAAGTTTCTGTTGTTGCATTTAGTGATGAAGTCTGTAGCTTTGGGAAGTGCCTTGGAGGCTGGATTGGGGGTGCAGCTGCAAGTCCTTGACTGCTGTCATGTGTTGCTGAAAACAGGAAGACCATCTCGAAATGCTAAATGCTGTATTTGAAGGCAAATGGGCAACTCTGTGACTGGAGAGCTGCATGAGTCAAAAGGCCCCATGAGCGCCATAGAAGATCAGTTGAACATAAGCCAGTCTGGGAGCAGTTGTCCCAGGGCATGGTGGCCTGTGTCAGCAGCAGTAAAGACAGCAGGAGCAGGGCAGTGAGCGTGGCCCTGAGCGTGGCCTTGTGGGCCCCTGAGAAGCAGAAAGTCATGGAGGGGATGAAGTGTTTTCAAAGAAGGACACAGGAACTGGGCAAGGGAATGGAGCACAAGCCCAGTGAGGAGTTGCTGAGGGAGCTTTATTCTGGATAATGGGAGGCTCATGAGGGACCTTCAGGCAGACTTCCATCAATCGCTACATAACAGTGCTCTGCACAAGGGATCTTTCCCTAATAAACCTTCTCTCACTGCAACCAAGGGGTTTATACACTGGAGTGGGTGACACTTCCATCTCATGCCTTGTTGGCTTGTTGGTGCTTTAGGAGACGTTTGCCCCTTTTCAGGTGTCCAAGAAGGCCAAGGACTTCTTGGTGGCCTATGTCAGCAGCAGTGGGGCAGCAGGAGCAGGGCAGTGAGCGTGGCCCTGAGCTGGGCAGCGCTGCAGCCACAGCTGGAGTGCTGTGTGCACTTGTGGGCCCTGGGAAGCAGAAAGTCACTGATGGGGCTGCAGCGTGTGCAGTGAAGCACACAGGAGCTGGGCAAGGCTGAGGGAGCACAAGCCCAGTGAGGAGGTGCTGAGGAAGCTTTACCCAGGAGCATGGGAGATCATGAGTGACCTTCACGCAGACTTCCATCAATCCCTATGTGACATTACTCCCCACACAGGCTGATTCCCTACTAAACATGCCCTCAATGAAACCAAGTGCTTTAGATAATAGAGTGGGTGACTCTACTATCTTGTGCCTTGTTGGCTTGTTGGTTTTCTAGGAGAGGTTTGCCCTGATCATTTTCCCTTTTTCCAACAAGCAAAGATATTTCTGCACAATGTTTCCTGTGTCTTTCCAGCCTTGGATGACATGGTGATCCAGTAGGAGTTTTCCATTTCTGCAGCAGCAGTGGCATAGGCGATGCTGTCGCTTTCCTGCTTTTCCCTTACAGAACATTCAAGAATTAAAAGTTCTCTTTTACAAAATCAGGTTTGCTTGCTGATAGCAGCCAGGGAGGAATATCAACCTTCTATCCATCTAGAGTTCTGTTGAATTGGCCCATTAGAAATTGGTCGGGGGGACTTAGAACAGCCTTCTGTTGCAATGAAAGGTTCTGATTCCTTCTTAGAAGATGTGGTGGTAGATCTGAAAAGAAATTAGCTTCTGAATGACAGGTCATGGCCTGTGCCTCATGCTTCTCTCTTGCCACAGCTGACAAAACCAAGAGCTGTCTCTCCCCTGGCTCCCTCTGCTCCTGAAGAATCCCAAGAGGAGCAAATTGAGATGGATGAATGCCAGACTCCATCTTTGCCCACATCAGAGCCTGGATATCCTGAGCCTGTAAGTGCCAGTTGTGTGTTGTGCTGTCTTGAGGGCAAGACAGAGGTGCAAGTTTCAGAGCAGCCAGCGCTTTCTGTTGCTGTCTGAGGATGCTGAGTGTTGGAGTGCTGCCAGGAGCTAGGGATTTCCTGCAGGCAGTGTCAGCAGAACTTGGCCGTTGACCTGTGAAGTTGAGGCCCCAAAGGGCTGGTGCCCCTGGGAGAGCATCTGGCTGCTTGGCTCAGGGAAGCTCTATCTCTGGGCCTCTGCAGCGCTAAGGGCCGAGGGCACACGTGATAGTTCTGCATGTCACAGGGTTTTGTTTCTTTATTTTCCCTTTTTGTAATGGTCTGTTTGTCTGGTAAGACTAGTCTGCAGTTTTTTTTTGAGTTCTTCTTCAGTTCTACAAAGTCTTATTGCCTAGTTTTCTTTGGTCTTTTGAGATGGTCCATGAAGCTTTTGGGGGCCATTCTTATCCCGTTTAACCAAAGAAAACAGTGAGTAATTATGAAGCCTCCTTGTGAGCCAAGAAAGCAGGAGCAGCAAGTTTGTGTTGATGCATTTAGTGATGAAGTCTGTATCTTTGGCAATTGCCTTGGAGCCCAGAGTGGGGCTGAAGCTGCACATCCTTGACTTCTGTCATGTGTTGCTCAGAACAAGAAGAACATCTTGAAATGTCAGATACTGTATTTGAAGTCAAATGGTCAAATCTGTGGCAGGAGAGCTGCGTGGTCCAAAGGCCCCAGGGATGCAGTTGAAGATCAGCTGAACAAGAGCCACCCTGGGACCAGGTGTCTAAGGAGGCCAAGGGCATGGTGGCCTGTGTCAGCAGCAGTGGGGCAGCAGGAGCAGGGCAGTGAGCGTGGCCTTGTGCTCGGCAGCGCTGCGGCCACAGCTGGAGTGCTGTGTGTTCTTGTGGGTCCTGGGGAGCAAAAGTCATGGAGGGGCTGAAGTGTTTTCAAAGAAGGACAGGGAAGCTGGGCAAGGGGTTGGAGCACAAGGCCATTGAGGAAGTGCTGAGGGATCTTTAGTCTGGACAATGGGAGGCTCATGAGGGACCATCAGGCAGACTTCCACCAATCCCTACACAACAGTGTTGACCACACAGGGTGTTTCCCTATTAAACATGCCCTCACAGCATCCAAGATCTTTAGACACTGGAGTGGGTGACACTTCCATCTTGTGGCTTGCTCGCTTGCTGGGAGAGATTTGCCCTGTTTATTTTCTCCTTTTCCAGCAAGTAAGATGCTTCTGCACAATGTTTCTGAGTCTTTTTAAGGCCTGGATGAAATTCTGATCCAATTTAATATCCCACTAGTGCAGCAGCTGTAGCAAAGACGTTGGTGTTGCTTTCCTGCTTTTCCATTTCAGAACTTTTAAGATCTTAAAGCTCTGGTTTACAGAGACAACCTGGCTTGCTGATAGCAGCTAGGGAAAAATATTAACCTTATATACATCCACAATTCTTTTTAAGTTACCCTTTTATTTTTAGTCTGTGGGACTTAAAACTGCTATGTGGCTATGAAGTGTTCTGATTTCTCCTTAGCAGATGTGGTGGTAGATCTGAAAAGAAATGAGGTTCTGAATGATAGGTCATGGCCTGTGCCTCATGCTTCTCTCTAGCCACAGGTGATAGAACCAACAGCCATCTCCCCCCTGGTTCCCTCTGCTCCTGAAGAAGAAGCCCAAGAGGAGCAAATTGAGATGGATGAACGCCAGACTCCATCTTTGCCCACACCAGAGCCTGCATATCTTGAGCCTGTAAGTTCCAGCTGTGGGTGGTGCTGCCTTTAGTGCGGCGAATGTGCAAGTTTTGCAGCAGCGAGCACTTCCTGTTGCTGGCTGAGGATGCTGAGTGCTGGAGTGCTGCCAGGAGCTAGGGATTTCCTGCAGGCAGCGACAGCAGAACTTGGCCTTTGACCTGTGATGTTGAGGCCTCAAATGGCTGGCGCCTCTGGGAGAGCATCTGGCTGCTTGGCACAGGGAAGCTCTGTCTCTGGGCCTCTGCAGTGCTATGGCTGAGGGCACATGTGGTAGTGCTGGAGGTCACAGGGCTTTGTTTGTTTTCCCTTGTTGGAAAGGTGTGTTTAGCTTGTGATACTGGTCTGTGGTTTTCTTGAATTCTTCTTTAGTTCTATAAAGTCTTTTTCCCCAGCTGTCTCTTGGCTTTTGATAAGGTTCATGGTGATGATTGTGTTGATTTTCCTACATCTTTCCTCCCTGTTTCCAGCACCATGAGAAATTCTGGTTGAATTTTATTTTGCACATTCGTAGTTCTTGAAGATGCAATATATATTTGCATTAGTACTCATAGTTTGAGGTGTGCGTCTTGTTGCAGAAAGAACTTTTCTTCTGCCAGGCTAGTTAATTACATCTTGCAATTCACATTAAGGCTAACACTACCTCTGTCTTTTTGCAGCCAAGAAATTCGTTTATCTTGTGTTTGGAATTTGGGGAGGAAATCAATGCCCTTGCATTGCTAGAAGGTGCCCTTGAGCACCTTCTAGCTGGTGCTCAAAGATCTGATGAGATACGAGGGGCTGGGTGATGGAAGTGAAGAGAGACAAGCACATCCTAATGATGATCATCGGTCTCACATTTATTGATCCAGCTTACATACTTTTATAGTAGTGTTAATTAAGCTCATACATAATGCAAAAGCTAAGCTCATCATTGGTTACAGATTACATGTCAACCCCTCCTTTGTGGCTACATTCTCAAAATACTTGTGGTTTTCTTGTTGAGGCTAACACTTGTTTTTACATCCTGCTGTTGACTACAGTTATCCATTCAAGGGAACCATGTTTTTCTTGTTATTTTCTCAGGGATGCAGTGTTGTTGTTTTTCTCGTAAGGAAAAGGCTGAGAACTTACTGCTTACAGCTGCTTTTTACTGCTTAACCAGCTGTATATGATCATGGCCTTTTCCTCAAGCCACGTCTGCACAAAACTCTCCAACAGCTGGGCTGCATTTCTGATTCCAGCCACTTTAGCATCATCAGTGTGGTTGAGTCCAGGAGAAGAATTTGCTCAAGCACAGATGCACAAAGAGTGCAGTTCCCGTGCAATGCTCTGAGCCTGATCCCTTTTCAAAAGGACCTACATGCTCCAGATTCCCCAAGATTGTGCTTTATTGAAGCAACAGGAGAGCAATCTCAGGATTGCTGCTGAGTGGGTCACTGCTACCGAGTGTTGATGTGTGTAGATACAGAGAGGACAGTAAACAGAGATGAAAGTGGTGATATCCATCAGTCTGTCTGTCTATCTATCTATCTACACTATGTAACATTTGCAACAGAGAGGACAGTAAAGAGAGATTTCAGTAATGAGATCTATCTACCCATATATGTAACATTTACATAATTGAATATTCCCAAATCTGGTCCAAGGCAGTTGGAGGTGTAAAGGTCACCTAAAGCATCCCTCTCAGGAGAGGATTAGAGACATGTTCCCTCGACCAATTCAGAACAGGCAGAGATGTCTCCCCCTTCAGATATTGTGTTTTTTTTCCCCTTAGAGCTGTTTTTCTCCTCCAGCCTCTTCTTCCCTGAAGCCCCCAGTTAATTCTTTAATTTTCTGCCTGTCCTAGAGTGGTGAAGTATTCCATGTTTTAGGTGGTGAAGAGAACACGAACTCCAGAAGTGTCTCTGACAAGGCCTGAGCTCACCCAGGAAGCCACCTGCAGAGCCAGGATGGAACTGTGGGACAGGGCGGGGTGTCAGTCACTACTGAAAGACAAACAGGACAGAAGCAGAGGGAGGCCCTCACCAGACCCTTGAGAAATGCCACACCTTCCCTGGCAGCTGCCTGAGAAGCTGTTGGAGCTTCAGCCCCAGATGGCCTCTGATTGTAGGGCCAGGGTCACTTTGGAATCTGTGCCTCCCCTCAAACAGAGAATGACCCAGGACAGCAGCAGCACAGTGCTTTGGGGATGTATGAGCACAGGAGTCTTTGAGTTTTGGCCCACAAAGTTTGTATGGGAAGTTGAAACCCATCTTCTGTTGCTTTTTGTGCAGGTACTTCTAGAGAGAGAGCAGGAGCAGATTGCTTCAACAGAGATGCCATGCCAGACTCAGGGAGAGCTGTTCCCAGCCCGAGAGCAGGAAGAGCAGCTCAGGCAGCAGGTGGAAGAGCCACAGGAGAATAGCCAGGTAAGCCTGACTGGCCAGGTGACAGAGGGAAGGGCAGGAAGAAGGGCATAAACCAGAGCTCTTGGGACTGAGGAGGCCAGGAATCCCTCAGGCACTGGAAGCACAGAGCCTTAGAATCTGCACAGATCAGCCCTGGGACAGGAGGTTTGCAATGGAAGCAGTAAGAAGTGGCTGAATAAATGTGATTTTGAGGCTGCAAGAGGAAATAACTGAGGCTGATGGCAGCTCCCACTCACTTGCTCTGCATTTGTGTGTACAGAAGATCAAGGCAGAGCCACAAGCAGAGCTGCCTGAAGCACAGAGTGACATCATG
This sequence comes from Zonotrichia albicollis, assembly GCF_047830755.1. NCBI lineage: Eukaryota > Metazoa > Chordata > Aves > Passeriformes > Passerellidae > Zonotrichia > Zonotrichia albicollis. The sequence goes on from NC_133860.1 coordinate 77,858,174, forward strand.
GACATGAAGAGAAAGAACAAGGAAGATCTGGGAAGAATTCAAGATGAGAATCTCCATCAGCAGAGGGGCGATCAACAAAACCAGGTGAGTGAAAGAGTGGTGGACACTCCACCCATGAAACATCCTCTCTCTTGTTTTTTAGAGAAGATGAAGGCACAACTGAACGCAGAGCTTCAGACAGCTCAAACTCGGATGAAGGCAAGGGAGAAGAAGCTGGAGGATGAAATAAAAATCATCAGAGAGAAACTTAATCCCCTCCCTCAGTCTCTACAAAAGCAAGTGAGTGAAAGAGGGATGCAGTCACTGCAGTCACCAAACTCGTGGTTTCTGCCCTTCTTGCCTTTCCACTCAGAGCAGCATGGAGTGGGGCCATTCCTCTGAGTGCATTTTCCTGGTGTGCTCAATCTCTTCTGCTGCCCTGGATAGAGGGACTTGTCCTTTGGCCTTTTGGCCAGCAGTCATTTAAATTGACTCCTGCTGGCCTGTTCCTGCTGTCTTGGTTTCTTGAGGTGTTTTTACAGGGGAACATGGTGACCCAGATGGAGGATTGAAACAAGCTGTCTGTATCCCTTGTCAATCTGTTCTTTCCCTTTCCTCACAGTCGATGACTCTTGGCTGACAGGGACAAGCTGTAGTCTCTGACTGCTTTGTTCTGTTTCATTTGAGGAGCGAGTGTTGGCGTCTCACCGGGCAGCCTGTGAAGATTACCAGCGAATCTCTGGCTCTGAAGGGCCCCAAGTTAGGAGTGAGGCGCAGGTACCATCCCCACCAGAAGTGCTACAGGTTGAGCATGACCTGAAGATGGTACAGGAAAAGAGAATGCAGTGGGAGGAGGCAGAACACTTGGACAAGGAACTGAAAGTGTGTCTGCAGCTCTTGGAGGGGGAAAAGAAATCCTTGAGAGGAAGTAGAATGGTGATTGTGGCAGTCATCCTTTGGAAAATCCATGAAAATTGAACATGAATCTGGCCATGAACTCGAGTAAAACTAGCCTTTGGTTTTGATCCATCCAGTTTGAGAAGTGGACATCAGAAAAAAAGCCATTTAAAAGCCATGCATGTGGCTGACAGCACATTTCTAAGGGCTTGCATTTCAAAAAGGGATCTCAGGGAAATTTCTGCCAGCCACCTTTTTGATATCAACTTATTTTTTGTCCCAGATCTACACAAGCTCTTTCACTAAACCTGCTGCAGCAGCAGCAGCATCGTCTAAAGGAGCCTTTTCTCCCCAACCTGCGAAGTGGAGCCAGGGCAGTTTGTTCACCTCCCGCGCTGACCCAGCTGCTGCTCAGCAACAGGAGGTCGAGGGTGACTCTCTGGAGCTACTGAGTACGTCTGCTGTGTTTCTTGTCTGAGGGACAGTGCATTGTGTGCAGGTGCCAGCATAGCCTTACCAAATGTTTCTCCTGAGTTTGGTGTCATGGGGACATTTATGAGTTCCCACAGGAACTGCTGTAGAAAATCAGTCTCTGTTCTGGCCACCTGTGCTGCAGAGCTGTCTGCCTGGTTGTTGTTGTTGTTACCCAGCCGACCACAAAGGGCTCAGAGCTCCAAGCACTGGGGCTGCCTTTTGTATCTCCTGGAACCTGAGGTCTCTGCTTTAATGTCAGCATCTTCATTTTGTTTCCCTCAGGAAAAATAGTAAACAAGGAAAATCCAAGGATGAAATACACCAAACTGGAATATATTGGCAGCGGGTAAGTCCAACCGCAGTTACTTCTACATAACCATGGGCCAGGTTTTTTTTGTGGTAGAATGTCTATCCACCATGAAGTCAGGCAAACAGACATCTATCCCCATGTTCCCACACTGGGGATAGATTGTCCCATCTCTCAGTGCTGCTCAGAATTTGTGTATTTGCTGCTCAGAAGGCACTGTCAGAGACACCTCCATGCTGCTGAGGTCTTGCCTGCAGCAAGGAACAGGACCTGGAAAATCTCATCTCTCATGTGTGAGATACTTCTGTGTTCATTTCCTTAGCATTTTTTTATATCTCTAAATCATACTGCCACACTAATAAAGAGAGAAGAATCTTGCTTGCCGGAAAGAGAAACCTCCTCCCTCATATCTGTCAGATAACAGTTATCAGGAACATTTTTTCCAAGAGTTTGCTGAAGGAAATACTCTGTGGTCAGGATAAAAACTGAACCGTTTAGAAAGTGAAACCTGAGGTGGAAGAAGCTGGTCTATTTTTGAGCTGAGGCAGTAAACCCAAGCAGTGCAGGAACAGGCCCAGTGCCCATGCACTTGAGAGGAAAATGCATCATCTGCCTTCTGGCAGCGCTCTCCTGCATCCTGCAGGTTTTTGGCACTCACAGCAGAGATCTCTCGTGTGAGTTGGCTTTCACTGCAAGATCTAAATGGCTCCTACTTCCCTTGCTGTTTTCTTCTTTCTAGGACTTTTGGGGATGTGTGCAGAGCAATTGACAGTGCCACAGGAGGAGAGGTAAATGTCAACAGGCCCTGCAGACTCTGCTGCTATTGAGGGGCTTTCCCCTCTGGTGTGAGCTGTGGCTGGAGCTTTGGCTAGAGCTGTGCTGAAAAGGCACAAGAAGCACAGACTGGTGCCAGCCTGCAAAATACATTTGGGACTTTGTCCTCCTCAGCTGCCAGAAGGAAGGCACGCAGGGCAGCGCTTCCTTTCAGAGAAGGATGCGCTCGCTCACTCTCCTTTGCTAAAACAAAGGTGGTGCCTTAGAGCACCTCACTGCTCTTTGGGGCTACAGCTTCAGAGTCCTGAATTCTCATTTCTGGCTGCCAGCAAATCCATCTGAAAGTTACTGGTAGTTCCTTAGCCACCTGCAGTGCTGCACTTGGGAACTGCACATAGGGAGAGAGCTGCAAGGTGCCCTAAAAGCCCTAAGCCCTGCCCATAGCCCAGGATGTATCCACAGAGTATTAAGGCATGGATTACCTCTTCTGAATCCCAAACAAAGCAGCAGAGATTGTGGTCAGAGGTTTGTGGGTGATAGTTTACACACCACTGTTACCAAATGGACAAGGCAAAACCTCAGTGGCCCCACATGTTCTGTAACTGCCCCCCAAGGGAGCAGAGAAATGGGCTGTTGGAATGTCAGTTCCTAATTAGTGCAGCGCCTAATTACAAGGCAGTTTGGCACAGCTCAGCTGTGTCATTGCAAAATCACTCGCTCCATGTGTGTTGTGGTCTTGTGCCACCAACTTCTGAAGTTACTGATTTTCAATGTCATTTTAGGTGGCCATAAAGAAAATAAATCTAAAAGGACTGAGGAAGAAGAAACTGAAAGTCAATGAACTCATGGTCATGAAAATTAATAGGAATCCCAACCTGATCAACTATTTAGACAGGTGAGTTTTTGTGAATGTTTCTTTACATATTGCAAACATGCAAGGTAAAATCCCACTTTGGTCAGTGGCAGAAAATAGAGCTGTAATTATTGGCTAATTATTACTGCTCTGCTCATCTCTAATGGATGGGAAGAGAGAGCACCTTGTCTGCATGAGTCTTCTCTGGCATACATAGTTTGAAAATTACTCAAAAACCTGGATCAGTCATATCTTACTAAATCAATAGCCTGTAAGTTCACAGCCACCACTTTGTTTTGGGGCTTGATTTTTATGAAGTGTCTTTTTACATCTGGATAAACTAACATAAATTTACCATGGATTGTGTGCCCTCTTTTCCATTGCTTTGCATGCCAGGAAGACTAGGTGCTTATTTCCAGAAACACATAGTGTGACAGGTTTTTTTATCTGTTACTAAAATGCATTTTTCACTTGCTGGCCATTTAAGACATCTCCTTTTTCACAGCTATGCCTTTCTTCTTGAGACTGCACAGATTGCAAACAATGCACAGCTGAGAGGGAATGTCTATTCCTTTGATTCTGTCCTAGTCACAAAGGAACCTGAACCAAGAATCAATCAAGAACACAACCTAGCCATGCATGTTCATCTCCACACCCTTGTTTCCTTCTTTCAGCTACCTTGTGGGTGATGAACTCTGGCTAGTAATGGAGTTCATGGATGGAGGCACTCTGAGCGACATCATCAGCAAGACTTGCCTGTCTGAAGACCAGATGGCAACCATCAGTCGGGAGGTCAGCAATCCCATCTGTGTTTCTGAGGGCTTGGGCAGGATTGTCTGGGAAACAGGGGCTCAGAACAGGAGAGGTTTCATGTGCCAAGTTTTGTTTCTGTGTCGCTGGTATGCTATGGGCAAGTAAAAGCACTTCAAGTGAAAGGCCTGCCAGTGCCCCTGCATTCCCTGTACTCAATGCCAGTGCTCTTATATCCTGCTGTTGTACTCTCACTCTGCCTCTTGTACTTGTATTTGCTGTTCTCCACTGTGCCTCTCTAAACATTTGCCTGGAGCCTGTTTTCACTGCATTCTTTGCCTGTGAAAGCAAAGGTGCTGGTGGCAGGATTTGAAACAAGCAGCAAAGAAAAAAGTCCTTTCTAACAGTCCTCATCTAAAAAGATAGGAGTGCAGCCAAAATGCTCTTTACTTCAGGAAGGTGACTGATGTGATACTTCCAAGTCTGTGCTGAGGCCAGCGATAAAACCTTTGTCATGCAGCCTCCCACCCAAAAGTTATCTGCTTCACACCAAAGGGAGGGACTTTTTCTTTCTTGGCAAAACCCTCATTTGTCTTCTGCATGGAGATAGCAAATCCACTGCAGCAGCAGTCATCCTGGCTGGTTTGCAGGGGACAGTCTACAACAGCAGGTGCCGTTGCTTTTTCAAAAGCTGACGTGCCTTTCCTCAGAAAGGTCCTGCTCTGCAAGTGTTGGAGCTGCAAGCTCTTCCTCTCAGTGTCACTGTGTTCTGCCCTGGAGAGGGAATCTTTTAGATTGTTTCCTTTCTTGTGTGATGAAATCCCATCACTTACTTTTTTCCCTCTTCTTTCTCTTTTCTCTCTCAGTGCCTGCGAGGACTGGATTTTCTCCACTCAAACCATGTGATCTACCGCGATGTGAAGAGCTGCAACATCCTTCTCAGAACCAATGGTTCTGTCAAGCTGGGTCAGTATATTCTTGGTCTGATGCAGCATTCCAGGGATGTGGGGTGTAGGGCTGCTTTGAGTGACAGCCAGATCCCCAGAAATGGTGCTGGTGGCAGTGCAGGGACACCCGCTGTGAGCTGAGGGCACAGCTGCAATGTGCACAGAGGTATGAGAAGGAACCACAAGCAGTCAAGACTGCTCTTGGTCTGTGTGTGTCCCTTCCAGAGGGAGGGAGCTATAATCTAAAGCTTCAGGGGAATAAAGTCCACTGTTGGAGGGAGCGTTAAAAAACCTAGGTTTTTTTGGATGTGGCCAATTTCATACTACCTTGGCTAAAGCCCCAAGGAAACTGAGTGTAGAAAGTTCTCTGGGAGATTCAACAGCACATTCTTAGACTGAGAATGGGGAATTCTTTTGCTTGGTTTCCTAATTGGAGCTGGCTTTCATGGTTTGTTGTTTTCCCCACAGCCGACTTCGGTCTCTTTGCTCAGCTCACCCCTGAGCAGAGCAGACGGAGCTCCGTGGCCGGCACGTCTGGGTGGCTGGCGCCTGAAGTGGTGACAGGCCAAGCATATGGTCCCAAAGTGGACATATGGTCTTTTGGGATCATGGGCATTGAAATGGTGGAACGAGAAGTTCCTTGCAGGAATGCAACTCCTGTTTTGGTAAGAAGCAAATACTCACTGATCTCAGTGTCTTTCTCACCTGTCCCATGTTCTGTGTGCCATTGGACAAAATCCCACTGCCATCTGCTGGCCCCACTTCCACCAAGGTTCCCTTCTAAAAATGTCCCTGCAGCACATCAGCATCTGCTGTAGATTTGGTTGCATCAGAAGGGAAGTGGCAGTTCAGAAACCTAACCAGTTCAGAAAGTTGCCATTTTGGCCTCCAGCCATGCCTGACGTTTCTCATTTGCTTTTTGAACCCTGTTGGAGCTCTGGCTCTGAAGGACAAGAATTTTTCAGTGAAACAGTTGGATGTGTGATAAATATCCTTCAAAATGGAGGTTGGGTCTTCCCAGTTTCAGGTTTACAGAAAAAGAAAAAGTGAAAAAGAAACAACCAGCAAAGCAATGCCCAAGCAGTTCTGCTTTCTTTTCCCTTTTTGAACCACAGCACATCAAATTTCCTCCACACTGTAGTATGTTTTTCAAATCGTGTGGGTCTTTGAAACTTTCAGATTTTCAAGTCATCTGTACATTGTTCAGTCATGTGTGTGGGATGCCTGGATAAGTTTAGGATGTGTTTTTCTCCAACTGCAGTTAGAATTGTACACCAAACCCTTGGCTGTTTCTTGGTACTTTAGCAAGTTGATGAGCTTGCAGGCAGGTGCCTGGGCTGGGATCCAACGTGGGCAGTTGACGCTGGTGCTGTGTTCCTTTACCACCAGAGCAGGGCCATCCCTGGCCTGCACAGTTCTAATGACAGTGAGGACTCCAGCTCCCACCATGGCCAGTGGCTGAGCACAGCTGCAGAGGGACAGGATAAAACCCCCTTTGCAACCTCTGGTGGTGTGGGAAAAGGAAAGAAAGCTGTCCTAATTATTTCTACTCAAGCAGAATGTGTTTGTTGTTTTAGGCTTGGAAATTTTCCTTTGGGTTGTAGAGGATATCAACAAAGTCTGTTTGGTCACCATCTATTTCAGTGCCACCAGCACAAAGCTGTTAGCATTGTGACGGGCATTTTTATGGAGACCAGGGTGCAGCCTGGGGTCATGGAGATGCTGCCAAACCTCCCATTTCTTACCCAACACTTTCTGCGATGGGCATGCCTTTAATGCATTGGCTTGAGCATCCAAATGAGCAGAGGGTGGCCGTAGGCATGGCAATTCTTCTTCTGATTTGACCATGAAAAGGTTTCCTTGTGCCACATAAAGAAGCCAAAATGTGCAGCTGAGAGACAGAACTACATGTGGCTCCTGTGCACCCAAGCAGGCATTTTCATCTCAATATATTTGCGCATGCATCTTAATGTGTCTGTGTTGAATATGAGATTCCAAATGTTTGTTTTCTTTTCCTGAGGTATAACTGGTGGATTTCCTTTTATTCCTTCCACTTAGCAGTGTTTTCTAGAAGAAAAAAAGAAGCTCAATGAGATTTATTTTATGGCAGTTGTGTTTCAGGGACCAATAAGCACTGCAGAGATGCCTTTCATGTACTATTCCTTGCAAATAGTAGAGTTAGTATAGCACAGTCCCTCTTCCAAAAAGCCTGTCAAGCTAGTGTGAATCCTCAGGGAAGGAAACATGCTTCGCTGATGTAGTTCCCACTTACTAGGTCAGTCAATGAAATCAGCTGCCAAGGAAAGATCTGCAGGATGGTGGAAAAGCTGCGGCTGCATCAGGGTCTGGGTTTTTGGTTGGTAAAGTCATCTCTGGGTCTCTGCCAGGGCAGAAACTGCCACTGCAGAATGGAGCTTAAACAATGGGATCTGGAAGAGCACCTAGAGATGTGAAAGCAGCAGGTGCAGCCTGGTGTTTCCTTTTTCTGTAGGCTCAACTGAACGCCAGGGGAGAGAGACCACAGCTGCGGCAACCCAACAGATTCTCGTCTTGCCTGCGTGACTTCCTGAGCTGCTGCCTGCAGACAGATGAGCAGAAGCGCTGGTCTGCCAGGGAGCTCCTGAAGGTAAAATGTGAAGGGGCTGCAGGTGAAACAGGGTCTGAGGGTTGGGCTCTTCCTCCACTCAAGTCCAAGGCATCACATGAGACCCCTTCCTCCTCACCTCCACTCTTGCTGCTCTTCCAGTGAAAATGGTGAGGAATCCTAGACTGGGCTGGGCTGGCTGTGAAGGTCCTCTGGTCCTCTGTATCCTGCACTGAGCAGGGACATCTTTAAAGAGATGAGGCTGCTCACAGCCCTTTCCCACCTGACCTGGAATGGGGCACCTACAAGCTCTTGGGACAGCCTGTGCCAGTATTGCACTATGCTCTGAGTAAACAAGTTCTTCCTTAGACCTACTCAGACTTGATCCCGATTTTGATTAAAAATATTCATCACATTCTATTGTACACTGGAACTGTTAAAAAAGGTGTCCCCACTTTCTTCAAAGCCACTCTGAAGTCTTGGAAAGTGGCAGCAAAGACTCCCTGGGGCCTGTTCTTCACAAATCTGAATGACTCCACCTCTCTCTGCATTTCCTGAGAGGAGAGGTGCTCTGTTTCCTGACTGTTGCTGTCGCCCTGTTTCATAATTTGGTGGGATGCTTCATTTTATCTAATGGCAAAAGAATTGAAGTAGAGCAATGCAGGGTACAGAGACATGAAATGGTGGTGCTGGAACCCAAGGAAACCAGTCCTAGCTGAGCAGTCAGACAGAGATTTGGCTGTGGGCAGGAGGGGCTGTGGGGGGCTCACTGTGAGCCTCTGAGGGGCCCTGGTTTGTGCCCCCCAGCCTACCCTTAGAGGTTTCTGCCACGCAAACAAGGACAGCTGGGAGGGACTTGTCCCAGCCCCATCTGCTGCCTGGCATGCTCAAGCAGACAGGAACTGTGCCTGGGTTACTGCCAGGTTGTGTGGCAGAGAGGGAACTGCAGGGCCCGGTGCCACTGGGCTGGCCCTGCTGGGAAGGAAGGTGCCATCCAGCACATGAGGGACAGGGCATGGAAAGGTAGACACTGCTCTGTCTCCCTGTGGGAATCAGCACAGTGCCTGTCTTGCAAAGGCAGGAACCTATGTGAGTCCTTGGAGTTTCCTGAAAGGAAGAAACCCCAGGGACAGAAAGCACCATTTCTAGAGCACTGGCAGGGCAAAAATCCCAGGGAGATGAAGACATCACAATAAACAGATGAGTGGGATTCTGGGCCTCCTTTGCCTGTGATGGCAAGGTCATGCACATGATGACTGGGGGAGGAGATGGTCCCATTGCTCCTCTTTCCCAGTCTTTTTAGGATCCAGAAGAATGCTGATTGATTCTCTGAAGCACTGAGCTTGGAAAGTCATGGTTCAATGTTCTTTATTGGTTTTTTTTCCTGTGGACAGCATCCATTTCTACGTTCAGCCAAGCCAGCATATAGATTGGCACCACTCATCAACTCAATCAAGATGAAGAAGAAGAAGGAGGATTGGAGAAGAAGAATATAATAATCAAGATAATATCTCCATTACCAACTAGGAGTAGGATTGTAGAGTAGGACTCTATAGTAGGATTGTTGAGTAGTTTTGGTTTATAGAGTAAGTTTATAGTATAGGTTCATAGAGTAGGATTATTATTAAATAAAGTTTCTGAAACATCAACTCATTGGGAAGATTCTCCTCCTTCGGACCCCTTCAGACAGCTCAGCATTTTCTTCTGAGTTACCAGTAGATTTTACTGGTGCTGAGTCACACTTACGGCTTCTTTGGTGTGGTTCGTAAGCAGAGAAGGTACTTCTTCATTCATCCTCTCCAGACCACACTGCCTTTGAAATATGGCCCACTGGCTGGTTTTGGCACGGCTGTGGTATTTCTAGTTGAGGCAGAAAAGGTAATGGCATTTGAAGGCAAAACCAAAGGAGGGGTGAGGCAGCCAAGACATCCTGTGTGAACTCAGGACTTCAGTCGTCACTCAAGCGCATTTGAGTTCCTGCCACTTGGATTTGTATCCCTAAGTGCAATGTCTTTGGTGGAAGGAGAGCCTTGCGCAAATGAGAAAGCAGAAAGATCAGAGAGGGTGCTCAGGAAGGTCTCCTGTGGTGCAGAGCTGTCAGCGCCTGGGAGGTGAGAGCTGGCCCGGCCTTGGCCAGGGTGGAGCCCCAGCAGAGCCCCAGCAGAGGCCGGAGCAGGCTGAGCCCCGGCAGAGGCAGGCTGGAAGGAGGCCCTTGGAGCTGCAAGAGACAGCAGCCAGGCCCTGGGTGCCTGTTCCTGGCAGCGGGCAAATCCTCCGCTCTCAGAGCCCAGGTGGCAGCTGGCTGCTGCCGAGGGGAAGCGCAGCCGTGCTGGGCACAGCCCAGCCTGGAGGCATTGGCCGTCTGGAGTGTGCCCATGAGCAGAGAAAGGCCCAGGGCAGCCGAGGGCCGCTGGGCTGCCTGAGGATTCCTCCTCTTCTGCCGGCTGCCCTGCAACTCCTGGCAAAGGTCAGCAGTGTGTGCAGCACTCTGGGCACCGCGGCAGGGAGCCGGGCTGCTCGGCAGGCTGGAGCACAGGGCAGCCTCCTTCAGGCCCGCCTCTTGTGCCAGGGGAAGCGAGGCCAGCGTGAGGCAGGGACAGCTTGGCAGGGCACATCTGCAGGAGCCAGCGCCTCACGCAGCTCTGGGAGGAAGCGCCTGCAATCCTGCAGTTCTGCACTGAGCCATAGAAAAGGTGTGAGATGCAGAGTGTTTTGCAGGAATATTCAGGCCAGCCTGCTTTGTGTTCTCTGGCACACAGCAAGCGCTGTGCAATGCAGCTCTGAGCTACTAGGAGAGAGGGAATCAGGGATGTACCTGAGGGTTTACCTGAGTAGTGATTTGGAAGGGAGCAGAATAATTTCAGTTGGGAATCTATGTTTGCTTCATTAATTTCAGAAAAAAAATTGTAATGTGTCAATAGCACTTGCAGGATTTTAAGACAAATGTTTTGTTTGATTCCTAGAATAGAAAGGAGAGGCGCTGGGAAAACATTTAAGTGTAACCAATGGGGCTTAGTCTTGTGAATTCCTTTAGCCTTAGCAGGCAGTGCTGAACCCTGTATTCCCTCATTGCAGTGCTTAATGTGTGCCAGTGGCTTTCTTGGCCTTGAGAATAGAGAGAGTGTTCCTTCTAAGAAGGTAGCTGGAGTGCATTTAAGGGAAAGAAAGTGTTTTTAGGAGGCTCTTGACCAGCAAAGGAGAATTTGAGGAATGGGATATTTTGCAAAAAACTGTGGCAGGAATGGAATTGTGTCCGAGGCCCTGTCATATTTGATCTGTGTTTGAGCAGGTCAACGAGAAATGAAGAAAAGTGTATTGTTCAATGGGTAGGAACTTAATCTTTGAAGGAGAAACAGTGTATTGATCAATCTGTGGGTATTAGAATTAATTACCAATATAGCCAGAAGGGACGTGCCTGGGCTTGTCTGGCCCTTGCTGTATGACTAAAGGGCGGCAGCTGTGGTCGTTTCACCTCAGAGACACCTTTGGCTAAGCTGGATGCTGCAGCTGGGCACTGGAGACAAGTCCAGACATGCAAGAGCTCAGGTTTACCTTGGTGGAGAAGCTTTAGGGCGAGGATGAAGGAAAGGAGTCGGGTTCTGCTAGACGGTTTCGATTCAGAGCTTTATTCCTGGCCCACAGGCCTCTGAATCCAGTAACAGCTCTAACAGAACCTCTCAAACTGCGTGGTTGCTGTTCCTTTTAACCCCAGGGAGAGGAGGAGGGACGGGGCAGGGATCCCACAAACCAGGAAAGGGGGGAGAAGTCTCAGGGGCCAAATGGCACCTGGATTGCCCAATGTCCTCCAGGGGTCTAAGGCATCTTTTGAACTCTGCCAATCACTCAGTGGCCTTCTGGAATGCCAGGATTGACAGCCAGTGCTCAGCAGGGGTCAGGGTGGGGGAAAGGAGAGGTGATTGACACACCTGGGGAAGAAATCTACAGGGAGAAACCCGAGGTATCTGAGGCAACACACGACATCACACCGCAACATCTCCTCCTTGTTTTGTTTAAAATTAAGAGGACTGGGTTTTGGGGGAAATTTCTTGCCAAACCACGGTTGGTAAATTGGTTCCTCCTCTTCAGGAGGGTCAGCGTTTTCTTCTGCAACTTCCATGTCATCTACTGGAGCACTGAGGGCTTCCAAATGGTAGACTTCCACAGGGGAAGATGAGCTTGAAATTAACTTGTGAACCATGCGCCTGATTAGTCCAAAAACAATGCTAATGACTACAATAACAATAACTAGAATAAACAATACTAAAGTACAGTTTTCAGCATAGGTCCCAACCAGCCTGAGAGTCACCAGCCCTTGAACAGTCCTCTCAGCCAGTCATCTGTTTCTCTCTTGATGTCGTAATTTCAGGGTGGTCTATATGCTTTGGGCTGACGAACAATGCAGGAGATCACTGGTGAAATGATCGTGAGGAGCAGGCTCAGTCTCATGTTGTCTTGACACTGCACACGAACAGCATGATCTCAACTGGTACAAGGAACGTAAGACAAACATATATTACTATTACTCATAGTATTACTATTACTATATTACTCAAACTATTCCAGATAGGAGGCCTAAATGGAATTTCTTCCAGGGAACACACCCAGCATTTCCTTCTCCAAAGCAGCATTAGCAACCTGGGGTGCTTCTGTAGACTTCCCTGAGAACTTGGGGATGTAGGGCTTATCCATTTGGAAGGAACCCACTTTGAACCAGAGGGGCTGGACACGCAGGCTTATCCACGTCCCCATGTAACTAATTTGTAAGGTCCCACTGTCTTCCAAGTCTCAGGGTCCTTTACTAAGACTGAAGGTTTTTCTTTCACTGACATCTGACTGCTCCCCCCAAAGTGGCATACGAAGGGCAGATTCAGGCTGTCAAAAGAACAGTTCAGAAAATTGATTGTGAACAGAGCCCTGGATAACCTGGGCTCTGTTCACAATCAGATGTGGGGAGGTTCTACTTTCAGAACCTGATGTTGCTGATCCAGAACTCTTTTGATATCACAGGGAGTCCTTTTTACTATGGCTTGACCTGTAGGGGAGTAGGGGATGCCTGTTTTGTGCTCTACTCCCCATTGCTGCATGAAACTCCTGAATTCCTTGGATTTGTAAGTGGGCCCGTTATCAGTTTTCAGCTGTGGGGATGCCCATGAAAGAAAAAGCCTGTAAGAGGTTCTTTATGGCATCGGAAGATGATTCTCTTACGTGGACAGAGGAATAGACTGCTCCAGAAAAGATATCTACACTAACATGAATGTATTTCTGCTGTCCAAATGACTCTGTGTGTGTTGCATTTGTTTGCCACAGTTCACAACTGTTCAACCCCCTTGGGTTTGCTCCCATACTCACTGTAGGGAGTGCATGTTGTTGGCAATTGGGGCATGTGGCCACAATTGCTTGGCCTGTTCTTGAGTGATGTGAGACTGACAACCCAGGCCAGGTGCATTTTGTTGGAAAAGCTAGTGGCTGATTTTTCCCTGTTCAAAAACATTTGGGAGAGCGCCCATCTCTGCAGGCACAGCACGAGCATCTGCCCTTCTGTTGCCTTCAGCGATAAACCCTGGCAAGTCAGTGTGTGATCTGATGTGCATCACATAAAATGGTTGCTCTCAATGGGAAACTAACTTTACGAGTTTTGAGAACAATTCAAAAAGTGCAATGTTAGACACCTCTTGCAGTAAGTATCACTTGATCTGCCCTGGATACCACTCGTGCCACATATGCAGAGTCTGTAATCAGATTGAATGGTTCTGAGAACTTTTCAAAAGCCCTAACAACTGCAGCCAATTCAGCAACCTGAGGTGAACCTTCCACCTCAGCAATGTCCGTCTCCCAGTGCTGGGTTTGAGGATCCTTCCAAGTCATAATGGACTTGTGGGACCTCCTGGGTGCGTCTGTTAAGACAGTCAGAGCCTTTTTTAAAGGTCTCCTACTTTGAACACTTCTCAGTTGTGGGCAGGCCGATGGATAGAAATTTGTCCTGAGTAGGAATCCAGAGCAAACTGCAATGCCTCCTTTTCCTGAGGCAAATGTTCTAACATTGTCTTAGTAATTTGGCCTGATTTTAACTCAAATGGAATATGAATGCACTCAAAGTCACGTCCTGCTGGCTCCCTGATACGGGTCCTAGCTTTCTGGATCATTTCTGCTAACAGCATTTGGGACTTTGTCATTCTTGTGGATCTTTGGTGACTGAGGAAAAGCCACTCAATTATCAAGAGAGGGTCCTTCTGGTCCTGGCCCCTTTTAGGTGTTTCCTTAGCCATAGGTGTTTGTTTTTTCTCCCGCTGGAAAATGATTCCGTGGAGGTGTGGCAACTTACCTGAGATGATAAATTTGAATGGCAGGTCAGGCCGACATGGGTTGGCCTGTCTTGTGGGCATTGCTGTCTGAACTTTTTCTAGAGCCTTCTGTGCCTCTGGGGTAATAGCCCTAGGAGAACTCGGGTCCCCTCCCCCTTTCAATAAATCAAAAAGAGGGGTAAGGTCTTTGTTGGTCAGACCTAGCCAGGGCCTTACCCAATTTAAAGACCCACACAACTTGTGGACATCGGCAGGGGTCTTGATCTTTGTTTTGATTTTTAATTTTTGAGGAAGAATGGTCCTATTTCCAATTTCTAAGGAATTGGAAGATTCCCAAATACTTCCAAGGTGGCATCTTTTGAATTTTCCTTTCCTGGAGCTCGAACCCTGCAACAATCAATGCATCGATCATTAGGTCAAGTGCATGGGTGAGTAAATCATCATTGGGGGCATACACAAGGATATCATCCATATAATGATAGATGATGGCCTTTTCTGAGGCTCCAAGCACCAGGGAGGGCAAGGAAGAGACATACCACTGGTCGATGGTGAGGCTTTTGGTCCTTGAGGAAGAACTTTCCAATGGTACCTTTTCATCGGGGCTTCCCTGTTGATAGTGCGGACCAAGAATGCAAAACGCAGTGCATCATCAGGGTGTAGGGAATTTGGAAAAAACAATCTTTTATATCAATAACAGCCAATTTCCAGTCTTGGGGAAGCATCGCTGGGCATGGCATACCAGGTTGGAGAGAGCCCAACCCTTCAATGACATTATTAATTTGTTGGAGGTTGTGGAGAAGCCGCCATTTCATTTTTTCAGCTTTCTGGATGACAAACACTGGAGAGTTCCACAGAGATGTGGTCTCCACAATGGGACCCTTTTTCAGTTGCTCTTCCACTAGCTCCTCAAGCGCCTTCAGTTTTTGTTTACTGAGCAGCCATTGCTCTACCCGAACTGGTGTGTTCGTCTTCCAGTTCAGTTTTTGGGTAAGGTGCTTTTCAGTGACCACAGCCCAAAATCATGGGGAGAGTCTGAAATACGAATTGTGACTTTCCACTGAGCCATTAAATCTCTCCTTAACAACGGTTCCAGATAATCTAACACAAACATGTATATTTGCCAATTGTCCATTTGGCTGCTCGTTTTGGATGACACTTTTGGATTTTCTTGCCAATTGCATGCTGTCTACACCTCGAATGTGACCAGCCACATTTTGCAAAGGCCGATGTGCTGGCCAGTCCTGTACTGTGATCACTGTGCAGTCTGTACCCATGTCTACGAGCATCTCAATGCATTTTGACTCTCCACTCCCTCTGACATTACACCAGATTTTGGGTTTGTCCTTCCCAACAGCTAGGATCAGGGCAACTGTGGGCCCTTGTTTTTCGGTGCCGTCGGGTAAACTTGGCACCAGGATAGCTTGTGCAAGGATTTGTCCTTTGGGAAGAAACGGGTGGATGGAACAAGTGCAGGCCGAGAGTGAATTGCTCAGGATCTGATGTTGTCATTCCTGGAGCAATTTTGATCTCTTGTGGTGTGTGTTTGGTGTCCCCAATGATGATGCACTGACAGTGAATTCAGTGCCAAGTACCCTGCTGTTGTGGACTGACGGAGACAAAATGCCAGAGTCAGTGTCTTTCAGGAGTGGCTCTGTCAGCTGCAAGCTGAAAGGCCCAGTAACAGAAGTTGTGGTTAACATAGGTTCACCAAAGTCATAACAAAGGTTATTTGGTTTCACTTTCAGCGGTGGACCAGCAGAATTGGTCCTTGAATCATCTGCTTCACTTAGAGGAATAGGGATGTCACCATGCACTTGGTCGTTTATGCTTCCCTCATTTCCTTGGCCTGCTCTTTTTGTGTCTGCGTGCCTGGCAGGCCAGCGCTCCCCACTCAGTTTTTTTGTTGTTGTTCACCCCCAGAAAGCGTTTGTATTTCTCCTCCCCTGCTATTTCTGAATTCATCAAACTGCTTTTTCAGGGGGCACTGGTTACTCCAGTGCCCAAGGTTGTTACAAAGCAGTCATGGCTTTGTGGGTTCAACCATTGCTGGGTTTTGCTGCTGCCCAGGGTACTGCTGTGCTGAGAGAATGGGCGCTGGGCTGGCAACCGCGACTCTCTGTTGGTCTTGACAGCAGCTTTGGTCTGGTGTCTTCAGCAACACTCACCAGAGGCACTTTCCTGTTACAAACTAGAAGCATATCTTTTACTGTAGTGGGGGGTGTCTTGGTTCAGGGCAGATTTGGAAGAGAACTTCTAAAGGGGTTCTTCTAGGAAAGCAGATTAATTTGACTTCTCTCCCCAGCTGGTCCGGGAGAAAATACCTCTTTGGAGAAAAGTGGAAAAAACCTGTTTATTAAACAATAAAACCTAAACAATATTAATCAATAAAACTCCTTGCTGCTCCAAAAGAAATTACAAACTCAGAAAGTCCCCTCCCTAGGTTGCAGCCCAGCTCCCTCAGTCTCTTATCGGTATTTCTGGAGCTGGAAATGCCACGGCCCAGGCCTGGCCCGGTGGGCCACAGGTGCGAGCTGCCAGTGCTCTTCTGGTGTTCAGTCCAGAGCAGGTTTGAACAGGTCTAAAGAAAGAGGAAAAGGAAGGAAAAAAACTACAGTCCAGGGAACTTCTTTGCCTCAGCTAGCTAAACTAACTATAAGCAAAGGAGACCTCTGTCTCACTGGTTATCTACAGACAACACAGTCTAGGAGCAGGATTGTGGAGGAGTGATTGCAGTGTCTGAAAACAAATTGCACATTTTTTCTCTCCCCTCTTCACTCTCTGGAACAAGTTTTAAAGGTAAAAAACTTATTATTCAGCATAAACAGAACAAGACGATTGGGGATAAAAGCATCATAAAGTGAACCTAGGACAAGGGATGTTCTGGAGGTAAGCTAAAAATTGCCGCTTGACAATGTTCATTTGCATTTGTAATTGCCATTTCCTCTAAAACCTCTTCCCTTGCCTCCTCTTTTTCAACTTTGATTCCAATAGCTTTAGTTAACCTTTCTACTAATTTAAAAAAAGGCTCTGATGGTAGCTGCTTGATCTTACTGTATGGCTCGAATGGGCCTTCAGGATGGAGGGTAAAGAAGGCTTTTTCAGCTGCTTCTTTGACTCTCTCAAGTCCTTCTACAGGAATACTGCAGCTTGGACTGGAGCTAAGGACCATTGGCCATAACTGGAGAGATGCTCAATGGTGATTGGCATGCCATTGGCATCTTTTGCTGTGTTTGTATCAGCATGCAAGTCTGTGAGAGCTTCTTTAAGCAGTTGTTTCCATGCCAGTTCCCATAATTTGAATTCTGTAGAGGCCATGAGGAATGAAAAAAAGCTGTTTAAATCATGTGGGACTACTACAGTCCTACCCAGTTTGGCATTTAAAAGGCCACAGAAGTATAGGCTATGTGGGCAATGTGAGCCACATACTCTTTGTGTGCTTTGCAGACCTCTCTTATAATTTCTCATCCAAAAACTTTTCAATTAGCAGTTGGGACTCCTCCCCTTTGCCCTGCATGCTGATATGTAACAGGGACGAATGACAAAGTGGAACCCTGTATTGGGTTGGCAGTTCCCTGCCCTATATCCTTTGAATCAGAAGCACTGGGATCACAGGTACAGCCATGGGGACAAGCAGTGGCCGTACCCCCACTGCAGGAGAGGGCGGGGACATTGTGGGAACAGGGGGTGGGGACGGGGGGGTGGCAGGGACAGGGACACCTGGTGACATCACATTGGCAGACACCCCCTGGGAGGGGTAGAGGGGTGGAGCTGAGGGTATGGCAGGTAAGGTGGAGGGAGGGAAGGTGTCATGAGGATCAGAGAGGGTGGGGGGTGAGGAGGGATTTTGGGATGCTTCAGTGAATCATGGGAAGAGGGAGACCAGGTATGGCATGGTGCCACGTGGCATCCTCCATTTTCTTGGCCCCCTAGGGTTTGGGAGCCATTTTAGGGGTCACTGCTCTCCGAAAAGCTAACACGTGCTCTGGGTTTCAGAGCAGGGGACACAGGGGTATGGGGAGAGTTCCACGTGATCTGGCCAGGACTTTGTGGACAGCTGAACTCAGGCATTTTAAGGTGCTCAGGGAGCCGGCTTCCCTGGGCATGAGCAGAATCTGCTCTCCTAAAAATACCAAGATTTGGGGTAGAGGGTTCAGAGCTGGGGGGGAGGAGAAACAGGAAGAGCAGAGGTACATTCCTTGTGTGGCTTTTTCTCCACTCCTTCTTTTTTGAGTAAGGCTGATTGAACTTATAAGCTCCAAAACACAAATTTAGCTGAGGACGTGTCCCTGGACTTTCCCAAGGTTATCAATTCATGCCCTACTTTGTCCCAGAATTGAATATTGTGGACTTGTTCAGGAGAAATTCGTGGGAAGTGTAGAAAAAAACACCTTATAAAATGTTTCAATTTTCCTTTAGAAAATGTTACATTTCCATTAACTAAAATTTCAACAATCTGATAATATACTTCTTTTTGTGCTGTGCTTAACTTAGAGCCCCTTTTAGATGTAAAAGGCACAGCACAATATCCTGCCTACCGAAAACAAAATCAAATCAGCTACTGATTTCCAAAAACCACAGTTAAGAAGTGCAAACACGTAGACCTTTAGCCCTTATCAGTGCAGCTGCTTGTACAGCTTTTTAAAGTGCTGCTGGCAGCAGCACAGAATTGGAACTCACCGTGCCGCCCGGGGGATAGACAGAGCCTCCCCGCCCAGACATCAAACCTGAAACCGGAGCCGCCCTGCGCTGCCATGCGAGCTGTGCCACCCCACACTGAGAAAGCCAGGAAGCCAG
Source organism: Zonotrichia albicollis (assembly GCF_047830755.1). NCBI lineage: Eukaryota > Metazoa > Chordata > Aves > Passeriformes > Passerellidae > Zonotrichia > Zonotrichia albicollis. The sequence goes on from NC_133860.1 coordinate 77,876,835, forward strand.
GCTGGTGCCGCTGTAAAGGGGAAGGGTAAGCGAGAGTCCCCCTGGCTCCTCTGAGCTGGCGTCGTGCTGCAAGCGCTGCAAGCTTGCTGCCATGTCAGTTCTAAAAACGGCAAACCCGCGCTTTTCTGGGCTATGCCTAATGCGCTATGGCTCCCACTCCACAGGGCTGTGCAGCCTTTTTGTGCTCTGAATAAGAGCGAAAAAGAACAGATTGCAGCAGCCAGTGGCCTTAAAATAAAGTCTGTCTGGCTAGCAGAGCAGCCAGCTGGCTGCTACAGCAGTGGGGAGTCAACCCCAGTGGCAGGGCCCCAGGGTTGCTCCTACGGACGCCCCTCAGTGGCAGTGGCTTTGGGCTGCATCCGTGTGGACGAGATCACGCTGAGAGGCCAATATCAAGCTGCAAGGAATGACGAGACGAGAGACGGACACTCTCTGGGGACAGTCAGGTTTATTGCCTAGATGGAGGCCAGCCAAGGAGTGACAATCTGGCTTGCACCTAACATAAGTCCAACAGGGAGTGACAAAGAACAATGAGTGTGACCGAGTTATAAAGGGGGGAGGAATCCAGGGGAGGGGTTCAACCAGAACCAATCCAGGGCGTAGAGGGAGTGAACCTATGATAATAGACAGTAAAGGGAGACCAATCGATACACAACAAAGGAGGGGCTCTGGTCCCACAGACAATCATAACTCCCAAAGTGAGGAACATTCTAGAGCAATTAAACAAACTAACCTAGCACACTACAACAACAGATCTCTTGGCAGAGACTATATTTGAGCGTCTACCCCTCTATGGAGCAGAGATACGCAGCCTGAGTAGAGATACTCACCGTGAGCAGAGATACTCACAGTGCTGTTGGTGCCGTGGTCTGGTAGGGTCTTCTCTTTAACCTGAATAGAACCCCACAGGCAGGAGGAGCTCCCCTATTCTCCTTCTGGGAATGTCTGCTCACCAAAAAGGAACTGCACTTTCCAGAGGTGCAGAATGTCCTCAAGGCTTCTGCGGGATAAGTCCCAAAATCTCTGATGGAGAGCTATGCTGTCAAAGCTCTGCCAGTGGACACTAAGCTGCCTTAAAGTCTTTCTGAGGTTCTGGGAGCTCTGGAGTGTCTTCTCGGGGCTGCCAGGTTGTGGCACCAATATATTGGAATTATTACCAATATAGCCAGAAGAGAAGTGCCTGGGCTTGTCTGGCCCTTGCTGCTTGACCAAAAGGCGGCAACTGTGTTGTTTTCACCTCAGAGACACCTTTGGCTAAGCTGGATGCTGCAGCTGTGTGCTAGAGACAAGTCCAGACATGCAGGAGCTCTTGTTTACCTTGGTGGAGAAGCTTTAAGGCAAGGATGAAGGAAAGGAGTTGGGTTCTGCTAGAGGGTTTCGATCCAGAGCTTTATTCCTGGCCCACAGGCCTCTGAATCCAGTAACAGCTCTAACAGAACCTCTCAAACTGCGTGGTTGCTGTTCCTTTTAACCCCAGGGAGAGCGGGAGAGAGGGGTAGGGATCCCACAAACCAGGTAAGGGGGGAGAAGTCTCAGGGGACAAATGGCACCTGGATGGCCCAATGTCTTCCAGGGTGTAAGGCATCTTTTGAACTCTGCCAATCACTCAATGGCCTTCTGGAATGCCAGTATTGACAGACAATGCTCAGCAGGGGTCAGGGTGGGGGAAAGGAGAGGTGATTGACACACCTGGGGAAGAAATCTACAGGGAGAAACCCGAGGTATCTGAGGCAACCCATGACACCACACCACAACATGTGGGTCGTTAACCTTTGAAAGAGGAACAGTGCATAATGGAGCTGTTGTTGCCATGTGGTTGGTATCGTGAGCCATCGTGGTGAATCACAGAATAAAACTTGCCACTAGGTAAAGTTAGAAGTTGGTGTGTTTATTACAGCAGCCGGCACACATCTTCACCTAACAACATGTGCAAAGAATCACAGGCTCTGGCTCTTCATCTAAAAAAGTCTTACATATTGATACAATTCCCAAAATGCCTAATACATATTCATTAGCTAATCCACCCACCCCCACTTTAAAATGTATTATAATTGAGTTCAAAGATCCTTTACGTTAGTGGATTCTTTCACTTCAAATGGGTTGATGGGTTTTGAAGTGAGGAATGGTCTCCTTCTGATAAAAGCCGAGACATTTTCCTCAATTTGACCTCTTTACTTATGACCTATTGGCAGGCTTTCACACCCCTTGGCTTTAGCTGAAGTTTTGGGGCCCAGGTGCAGGCTACGATCCTCCTCTTTGTCACAAAGAAATCTGCATCCCATCCTGTTTCTTTAAACGTAGTAAAGACAGGCAAGTGATATATTACCCTAGCCTTAGCTACTTTACCTGGTAAAAATTACCTATCCTTTATTATTTCTACTCTTCTTGCTATATTCTCCCCCCCCCCCATACTAAATCTAGTAAGCTTTTAATTCTTTCAGTTTTGTTAAATCCTTGATTCATTCCCCCCTTTTTCTATAGGGTTAGTAAATTCTTTTACTAATACACAGTTTCTTCCTCATCTAACCAAGTCATACACTAAGTATCTTTGAAGGCTATTCCATATGCTCTTGGCAATTAATTCAAGACTGCCATTAGTTGTCTCATCCTCCAATTCCAAATAAGTGTTGCAATGGACAAAATTAAGCTTCTGGCAGCTAAAATAAGCAAAACAATAATTGGAGGGATTAGGGCATTAAGTATACCTGTTGCTTTTGGTGACCATCTGAAAAGTACATCCCACCAATGATGACTTGCTTCTTGCCTTATGTTTTGCAGAACCCTGCTAATTTCTTTTGCATCATGATGAACAGTTATTAAAATTTTCTCTCCATTCTCTTTCATTTTTCTCAAGATCTCACTAAGATCTTTATCTTTAATCAACTGTTTCACTAAAGTAAGGTTTATGCCAATGGGTGCAGGTGATAAAGGGTGATACATGTTATAGTTGGCCTTCATCAGTTGGTGAGAGACAACTGGTACTGAATATGTAAAATCACAGTCTATAACGTTAACAAAATTACAAATGCAAAAGTTGGAGTGATTTTTAGTAAACATGTATCTATTTTCATTGTCTATTTTTAATGAGGCACAGGCAGTTCTCAAGCATACAGAGCCTTGACCAGTGTGTATAAGCGCTGTTTTCTGAATGGTGTCTGGGTGGATCTCAAAGTGGCACACACTCTGTTCAGTATCTAAGCATATGTCTTGGGCATCAATGGTATTGCTTTCACAGATGAATCCCCACTGTTGTTGAGTAACAAAGGATTCTATGTTTGCAGTTTGCCATTTCTTTTCTACCATTCTGGCTCATACCCAATGTTCAGAGAGGTAAAGTACTGCCTTCTCACGATTTAATCCTGATGCAATGATAGGGTGGATAACATCAATTGTGGCTCTATGTATGGTAAGTGCAAAGGCAGTGGTGGCGTTTGTAATGGGGTCATAACTATGGTCATAATCATTACTTATGGGGTCATAACCTTGGTCATAACCATGTGTTGGAGATGGATTTGTAGAGAGTTCTCAGGGCCTGACAGGAGGCCCACACAGTATGCATTTGTATGCAAACTTTGAGACAAGAAATGCTGACTTAGCCATGGAATAGGACAGATATTGTTGTAAAAGAAATGGAGCTAGAAAAAGGTTTCAAAGGATGGCCTTGCAAATGAGATTTGATACTCTGGAGAAACTGAAATATGAAAGATGCATTATAGTCGGATGTACGAGGGGTAGTTTTCAGTGATTGGCTTTAAGGCATCTACAGCATGGTGTGGCAAAAAGCTGATAGGCCAAGAAATGCTGCTAGTGTGCTGGAATTAGGAAATGGTTGGCTTCTGATTGTGATGGTGTGAATGTTAACATCTGTATTGTCTCACCCTTCTCAGGAGACTGAAAAGGGAATAAAAGTTTTTAAAAAGCCTCTCAGTTGCGCCATCTCTGGGTCAGGAATAGGCTATTGTCAAATCTCTTGCCACAAATTATTGACAAATACTGGGTGAATTTTTCAAGAACTCAACAAATAGAATTCCACCACTATACAACTCCATATACATTTACATAGAACTGAATACATATACAGGTACAACAATATACAGATGTGAATACAGACGAAAAGTTAGGTATTACATTCCAGAAACAGATACATAAAACAAACCTATCTATAAAGAGACAAAAAGCATTACCAATCTAAACAACTGCATTGATACGAATATACAGCTATACATCCGGATATATATGTAAATATAACATATATAGAAATAGATCAGTACACAGCTAAAAATATAAAATCAGACATATATACCAATACAAATACCAGTATAGCTATTTAAAAAGACATATACCAAAAACTACATCAATACAAATAGATACCTACACAACTGTATACTTATGGAAATCTAAACACAGATGTTACAATATACATAAAGAATTAGATACATACATGTGGCAGTGAGGGATTGAAGCCCTGCCTGTGGTGATTTGCGGAAGTAAACAAACTCCAAAACTTTTGTCAAAGTTGTAAAGCTGTTTATGTTTATTACAGTGCTGGACGCATGTGGGAATCATTCCCCTAAAATGACATGCGTACCTCCGGGAACTCCAGATCTGATGCTGGCAGTTTATTTACAGACGTGAACAGGATGGGGCTGCTGGGAGAGTGTCTTGAGCTATTTATTTTTCAGCATCAGTCTCATTACATGATTATGATAATGGAACAATGCGAACATCTCACTGTCCAGGCAGCAGGCCAGAAAACTTAATGTTACAACATACCATATAGCCTTCTAAGCCAATTACACAAAGCAAAAGCATATTGACAGTAATTCTATCCAATCACCATAAGCACACGTACCTTTGGTTAAAAAAATGCTTGCTTATTTCGAGTACAATACCCGTTTATAAGAGACAACACACAGAGCACTATTCCTAAGGTTAACCTTCTTAATATCTGCTAGATAAACTTCTTGCAACTTAGAAAGCCAAACAAATACTAATACACAGCTCTATTGTTCTTATTCCCATATTTTCTCTACAGCTTAAATAATTTTTCTGCTGCTTTAGTGCTGTTCATAATTCTGCTGTATCTCAGGCCTGTCTCTTACAACCTTCCTAAAACCCTCTGATTTTATGGATTCCCACACAGATCACCTTTTATTTCCTTCTTAAATACATGTGCATGTTATTTTACAATAGGTTCGTATATATTCATTCCACTGATTTAAGGGCATGACACTTGCTGCTAATTCTTCTTTATCAGAAAGGATTCCTGGGTCAAGCTGCCCTGCTCTGTCTGCCGCCCCGCTCCCCCCCTACCTCTTGTGCTTTGGCTGAACCAGTCTCTCCAAGAGCAGGTCCTTAGCAAGAACAGGCAGTCAGACTAAACAGCAAGCTACAGACTTAACTCAAAGATGTACATTCCACCTAAATCAAAATGGATTTCTTCTCTGGAAAATTTCCACTCTGCTACAGTGGCAGTGGTGGTTTGCGGATGTTTGGTCTCTCCCTGCCTGTGGCATTGGTGGTTTGAAGATGTTTGGTCTCTGTCTGAAGTTGTTTGCCCCCTGTCTCACCATGGCAGTTCATACTTCCAGATTCTTCCCTATCTATCCTCAATGATCCAGTCCCTTTGTCTGTGTCCTGGTTTAGGGCAAATTTGTTAAAGAATCTCCAAAGGAGGGCTCCTCCAGAAAGCAAAACCCACACTGCCACTCCCCCCAACCGGTTCGGGAAAAAATTCCTTGGAGAGAGGTGGAAAGAACCTGTTTATTTGACTGGCCCAGAACCCCCCAGCACACAAAATGAACAATACCTGATGACACCGCTTTGAGAAAGATGGCAAAACCAGAAAGTCTCTTTCGGGGTGTGTTTGCTCTGTTCTCAGTCCCTCCGGCGCTGGGGCAGCTGCTGCAGCTGAACCTTCGGTGTTCCCGGGTCCCAGTCCAGAGCAGGTTTGAGATGGTCACAGAAACAGGAGAGGAGAAACAGTCCAGGAAGCAATGTGGACTGTTTAGCTAGAACTAGCTAATAAGCAGAGTCAGAAAGCAGAGCAGAAGCAAGAGCAGAAAAAGGGAGCAAGCAAAAGCAGCAAGCTGAAGCTGGAAGTGAAAAACAGCCTAATGTACCGCCTGTCTCTGTGTCCCTGATAAGAGAAACCCAAACAAAACTTCCACTCTTCAGAGCCGGTCTTAAAGGCGCAGAAGAGATGAATGGGGATATACAAGCATCATAACGTCACCCCAGGACAGCTGCCCAAGGAGAAAAAAAGCAATGAACTTTTACCTCCCAAAACCATCTCCCCAGAGGCTCAAGCAGGATTCTCTGGTTCCCAGAAATATAAAGAAATGGGGTTGAGAAGACCCTCTGCATCTATGTGGTCATGCCCAAGATCTTTGCTGATGCCATTTGGGTTTTGCCTTTTTTTTTTTACTTTTCTGTTTTCTGTATTCTTTGCACATCTTTTTAGAGCTCTGTAGGGTACTCTATTTGTGACTACTTTTCCCAGTCCTTTTCTATGGCCTCTGCCTAAGCAGAAAGACAAACTTACAGAGCTCCAAGTGCTGGGCAGTAGAAGGCCCCAGTGTTATCTTGGTTCCTCCTGGGACAGACCCTTCCGGGGAGCTGGTGGACTAACCATCCCTGCAAGCCTTTAAAAGAAGACTTGGATGCAGCACTCGGTGCCGTGCTTTAGTTGAAGTGTTAGGGCATGGGTTGGAGTCGATCATCTTGAAGGTGTCTGTCTTCCAAGCCAGTGATTCTGTGATTCTGTCATTGAGGAAGCTTTTCCTGCAGCCCTGGAAAGGGCTGTGGGGGCCCTTTGCCAAGGATGGGCATCAGGGCTCTTGGAAAAGAAGCAAAGGACTCAAGGCGAAGGCCGAGAGGGCAGAGCTGCCCCACCGCGGCCCACAGCGAGCCTCATGTCCTCCTCCTCAACCTGCGCCCTCTGCGCTGCCCTTTGCGGCGCCGGCGGCTCCTCTCGCTGCTGGGCTCCAGGCCGTGCTGGGGGCCGGGCCCCTCGTCTTCGGGAAGCGCCGGAGCCTCGGAGGCGAGCGGCTGCTGCTGTGACCGGCAGGGGAGAGCTGCGGCTGCGGCTCCGGGCACGGCGAGCTGCCGCTATGGCCTCTGCTCCGGCCTCTGCTCCTGCCCTGTGCGCACAGACACGGCCGAGGGCTGCCCGGCAGCTCCGTGCCGCTCCGCAGCGGGCCCGGCCGGGCTGCTGCTCTCTGCGGCCTCTGCCCGCCGCTGCCGGCCCCGCCGCGCTCCCGCCTGCCTCTGCCGCGGCCGGGCCCACACCGGAGGCAGCACATTGCGGCCGGCTCGGAAAAGCCCTGCCCGCAAAGCGCCCGCCACCGCCTCGGCCTCAGGGCACAGGCTGCCGGCGTCCTCGCAGCTGCGAGCCGGCCCGGGCCGCCTGCCGGCCTCGGCCACAGCTCCCGCCCGTGTCTCCATGGCCGCGGCTGCTCGGCACAGCGGGCTGAGCACAGGCAGCGCCAGCAGCAGCTCCTCACGGGCCCAGGCTCCTGGTGCTCCGAGCCCGCCCAATCCCGAATTCCAGCCCTGAGGAACTTGGTGTCCCAATGCATCCCCTGGGGACAGCAGAGTCTGCCGCTGAGCCCAGCCCATGGTGACACCAGCAAGTGACCAATGGAAAATTCACCAAATCCCCATCAGAGACAAGAGGAAACTCCCATAGTGCCTGACAGCCTGAAACAACTGCCATTACAGAACATTCCATCCATGTGGGAAGAGAGCCTTTTCCATTAAAGCAAAAAAAGAGTTATCTAAAAGGAAGCCAGGAACAAACAACAAAGTTATTTGGACTCGTGCTTTTTGTATCTGTTTGAAAGTCCAAGAAAATGCAACCTTTGCTCTTCCGACACAGCTCTCTGTTCACGATGTGAGACATCGAGTGCTGATGTGCAAGAGCTGATGGAAGGGACAGGGACAAGGATGCAGCAGCTGGCAGTAGCACTGAAGGAGAAGAGTTTGCAGGCAGGACACAAAATGGCTTTGTTTCACCTCTTCTTTCAGTGCTGCTAAGAATGTAACCTGAAACAAGCTGGGAACACCAGAGCATGGAGCCCTTTCCTGGCAGGGCTGTGTCTGCTGAAGGGGCAGAAGGAGCCCAGCAGGGATCAGACACAAACCAGCAAGGGACTGAGGAGCCCGTGTGGTGGCAGTGAGCAGCCTAGGGCTCCACTCACTGCTGGTGGCATTTTCTATTGAACCATCTCCAAGGACTTCTCCTGTGCTCGGTGTTTCTAAGGGTTTTCCCCCTTGGTTTTTCTTGGTTGTCTCCTGCACCTTTGTTTCTCAAAATTTTCCCACCCTGTCAGCAGCAGCCCTTATCCAGGAATGGCTGGATGGGTGGAATCCTGTGGCTCAAGAATTCCTGTGCCAGAACTCTACATGTGCCTTATGCTTGTCAGCACCTCCTTCTCTGTGCAAAAACTAATCATCAGTGGAGGTTTTTTGCCTAAGAGCTTCTGAGTAGCAAATGTTGTGTTAGAATTCTCATGAGTGTATCCCTTAAGGTCATTGCTAGGAAACAGAAAGTAAGGCCAGGGTAGCAGAGCAGCTGGGAGCTGGTCACTCCCTGCAAAGCGCTGATGTATGATGGGGGAACACCATGTTCCAGGATGGGTGAGAAGAGCAAATGTGCTCATGGTGCTGTAGGTGAGGTTTGGGTTCACTCAGAGGGCAGTCAGGGCTGGTGAGCACTGGAAGATCGAGCTGCAGTCACCATCCATGTCCCTTTCAGTGCCGGCTTTAGGGTGTCTGCAGCCTGGATCCAGAGCACCCTGGGGGGTTCCTGTGGCTGCCTTTGCACTCAGGGTGAGGATGCCCAGGAGCCGCTGAGGCCAGCAGTGCGGACCAGGGCTGGGGCTTGTGGCCTGCCAGGTGTGGCTCTGGGGACTGTGACATGCCAGGGCATGGGTCACTGTCACTGCCCTTCAGAGCCCTGGCTAGCTCTGTGGTGTTGCAAGGACAATGGCAAGAGTGGGGAACTGGCTAGCTTAGGGTTTTGCCTGAGCCAGAACCTCTAGGCCAGCTGCCTAGCAATAGAGACCCCTGGAGGACTGAGTGAAGGAGGCAGAGGAAGCTCTTCTACAGTGCAAAGTGCAGAGGATTTGTAAGAAGAGACATGGGGAAGGCACACAAGACAAAACTGCCAAAAGCAAGCAGAAATAAAAACAACTCCCAGCACCCCTGTGCACGGCACGGCTTTTTAAAATCTTTCAAAATGGGGGGTGAACACCATATAGTAACCAATAAGCGACTCTTGGGGTGTTGTTTCGAGGGCTACAACAAATCAGAACAAGGGGAGGAGAGAGGGTTGGGGTGGGGATTGGATCTTAGGGTGAGGGACAGGGGACTTTGTGGAACAAAGGGTAGGCTTTGGGCTGATGGATGGGCCAAAGGGGCCAGGTTGTCTTGACAGACAGGGAAAAATCTGGTGAGGAGGGAGGGGATTCCTTGAGGGACATTTGGGTAGGAGGGCATAACACAGGGGAGAAACTAACTGTAGTAACTCGGGGAACGCTTGAACATACCACAAGATAACAGAAGATCTGAGTCAATAAACTAGCACATTACAATACAGAAATTCAGGGTTTCAGCAGCCGCGAAGTGGCACTATTAGAACACCACAGGAAGTGGTGAAAGCCATCTCTGTCCTTCAGGTTCCTGCTGTGTGGGAAGGTGCTGCGAGTTGTGGTGGCTGCACTCCCCCTTTGCTGGGAGGATGATCTGTACCAGGGGAGAGCAGAAAGCTGCCGTGGTGAGCAGAACATGCTCAGAACATTCCAGTTCAGAGAATGGCACTGCCCCTCAAGGGCAAAAAGCTTGAAAGCATAGAATTCTGTGCAGAATCACTTTACAAATTATGTCTTCTAGAACCTGCCCGTTTTTGTATTCTGTAGATGAATACTCTGGGTTTTATAAAATACATGGGGTTTTTTTCTTAATTTAATTTTATAAAATACATGGGGTTTTTTAGGAGAACTTTCAAGTTTATTTCTATTTGCATTTTACGTCCAGCAAGTATGCAGATTTTTTTTCTTTTGTAAATACTTAGGGAAAAATACCCAAGCATCTTTTAATCCTTTGGGATATTGTGATTAATATTCTTAGAAAGAAAACCTTGTTGAACAAGTGCGAAAACAGAGAGAGAGGAAAAATAGCATAAAAGTCTTTTAGAACAGGGCTATACAGTGTAATAAGGATTGCAGAACTGAGGAATTCCTCCAAGGGCAGAATTAGCAAGATATATTGCTAAGAATACCTATCAAGATACTTCCTTAAATCCAGGGAAATGTGACCTGCAGCCATATGAAGTATAGCCAAAGCAAATGAAAGCCTTTGGAAAAGAGGGAATTTTGCCAGTGACATCAGTCTGTCTACATAACTGAGGGATGCTCATCAACCTTGCACTGCATTCCTCAATATTTGCAATGTCTTTTCTCCCAAATTCTATGAAATGTGAAATAAACAGGGCCAGGAGACTTCTTCTCCTTTTTAATGCCTTTATTAAAAGCGATCAGCTCAGGATTGGGCGGCTCGGCAGGGCTGTAGTCCCCGTCGCGTCTCCCAGGGCGACTCAGAGGAGGAGGATATGCGCAGCTCTGTCCACTAGGGGCAGAGCTGGGGGATCTGGTCCTCGTGGGAGCCTTTAGGGCGTGATGTCCCCGTCAGATCTTGTCCTTTGGTGATTTTGTCCAGCTTGGTCCTGGCGTCGGGACGACTCTCCGCTCAGGGCGAGAAGGATTCCACATCTCTGCAGGCTCAGCAATCGGCTCCTCATGTCCAGACACCACTTTAGTCTCTCAATTCTTATTTGGCTCGTTGGTTTTGGGGTTTTCTCGTTGCATTTTGGAGTCGAGGTCCCAAAGCCTGCTGGTCTTGGAGTCACTTTGCATAACCCCCCCCCCCCCTCAGGTGTCTTCCCTATGTTGGAAGAGCGCACTGCCTTGGGGAAGGGCCATCACTCCACCCAGCCAGGCCTTTTACTAATACAAAAGAGGAGATAAGCTTCAAGGACCTGTGATTACAATAACAAGGCACTAAGAACCCTGGCAGAGACAGATCTGGCTGCGTCTCTGTAACTCTTTCTCACAAAAAAAATATTAACCAAATTTTTTGTTCATAACAGTCTCCCCTCTTTTTCTTTGATCGAGCTTAAATTCTTAAGCTCGCATCAACTCACAATTTTTTTATTTTGATTCTACTATAAATTTCTTGTGCACTTTGGTAATCATGGTTACTTAACCTTATTACTTTCCTTGGTTTCTTCAGGTTGGTCTGCACGGCAAATACTATTTTACTAAAACAGATAAATAAGCATAGTAAAAAGAGCAATCCTCCAAGTACACACACAGCGAGAAAAACCACCTTTTCCCATACATATTTTCTGAAAATCTCCAAGTTCTCCCACCCACTGGGATCAAGTGTAGGAGTTGTAGGAGATTATTTACACATGCTAATCATTTTATTTCGTTTGAAATGTCCCTAATAATTGAATTCTTTATTTTTAATACTGCCTGGAGCCGGATGACTTTGTTCAACACAGATATTGGGATCCGAACTTGGCTTTTGCAATTTTGGATTTTCTCAATTTCTATTTCACTTTCCCAGTTTTGTTTAATTTCTCTCAAATCCTTATATATAGGAACTCCCAAACTTGATCCAGTTTCTTTGGGTAATAAGAAAATTGGTTTTATCACCCTAGCAATGCAGTTGGCCAGATGAGATCAAACTTAGGGGTTTAGAGCTCCCCTGAAATGTGTTCCAAAAGGGGTTTATCTCTTTTCCAGTACACTTATATAAATACTTGTAACAAACAATTTTTCTTACCATTTCCTATTGGAATAATAATCCCAATATAACCAGTTAGATTGTGCCTGGGTCAGTGTGACCCTCGCTGCTGAGCCAAAGGCGGCTTCTGTGGTGCTTTACCCCAGAGATACCTTGGCTGCTGGAGATTGCAGCAGGGCACTGGTGCAAGTCCAGGCTTGTCAGGAACTCCGTTTACCTCAGGAGAGAGAGCTTCTGGCGATGATGAAGAGAAGAAGGAGTGGATTCTGCTGGAGGGTTATATCCAGATGTTTATTCCATGGTTACAGAGGTCTGAACCGGGGCAACTTCTCCCAACAGAATAGAGGCCGCATGGTCTCATTCACCTTTTAAGCTCCGGGACAGGGTAAGGGGAGGGGACAGGTGAGCTACCAACCAGGTGAAAGGGGCAGGGTTTCAAGGGAGGATGACACTTAGACAGGCCAGTGACCTCTGGGCATAGGGGCATCTTTTGAATCTGACTAACCACACGATGCCTTGCTGGAATCTTAAGCCTGATTGACAGGACTCACTCAGCAAGGGGGGTGAGGGGGAAGGGAGAGAGTATAGGCACACCTGGGAAGGGACCCGGAAGTTTAAAACAGGACATTGCAACACACCGCAACAATTTCCACCATTTCTTTGCTTTTTACTAGATCTGCTGAGCTTGTTTCAGCAGCATCACATTCAAAGCACAACCAGGCTACCTCTATAGGGCACTCTCCTAGGAGTGGCTGCCTAAAAGTGGCAGTATTCTGGGCTATCCAATACACTCTCTTATTTTTCTGATAAAGGACCAATTGGGAGGGGTTAACACAGTCAGGGTTAGAACTGATGTGGACTCTCGACAAGGAGCTCACTTCCTCTTCATAGAGGGGTTGGTAGCATTCTTTGCACAGCTCAGCTGGGCTTCCTAGAGCAACACCAGCAGTTAGAGCTATCAGTACTACCCTTCCCAAGAGTCCGGGATGGGTCATCTTGCACAGCCTGCCCACCTGGCCTTGCCTCTTGGGGAATTTTTTACTGAGGAGAAGCTTCCAAGCTCTTTAGAGTCCCTTCTACCCGCTTCTCTGGTTAAGCCTCTCTTGGTCTGTTCCCTACAAATTTTAGTTTCCCCTCCCAGGGGAGTGTTCTGTAGAGGATTAACCTGGAGTCTTTAGAAATATATTGGGGAACTTAACCAGAATTACTTATTTACAGCCTTAAACTTTTTTACCAACATAATTTACACAAAACAGTTTTGAAACATTTTAAGCAATATTAGAACTCCGATACCAATTTTTCCTATACAGTTCAGTCTTTTTGACTCTTCTTCCTGAGAGTCAACTTTAAATCCCAGTATACTCAGGTGAATTAACTTGTGATGCGGATGAATCCTTATCCAGTGCCCGGAGGTGAGTGGTGTGGACCCTGGCCCAATGCCAGAGGGAAAAACTGGGAGTCTGGCCCAATGCCAGAAGGAGACAGGGGTGGAGTCCAGTCCAATGCCAGAAGGAGAATGGGGTGCAGTCCGGTCCAATGCCAGAATGCCAGAGGGAAAAAACCTGATGTTGAATCCTGGTCTAATGCCAGGGGGTGAGAGTGACTAACATAGTTTACACAAAACAGTCTTGAAACATTTTTCTAATGTCTTCCCATACAGTTCAGTCATTTTGACTCTTCCTTTTAAGATTCAACTTTAAATCCTTTGGTCCTTTTATCACAGTATACTCTGGTGATTTAGTTTGTGTAGCAGATGAATCTTGTCCAGCGCTGGGGAGTGAGAGTGGTGTGGACTCGGGTCCAATGCCAGAGGGAAAGACTGATGTTGTTTCTGGTCCCGTACCTGGGGGTGAGACTGGCCCTTTTATTCTTGTAATATGAGTCCAACCTTTTTCTTTGGTCCGCACAGCTGAATTTGTGATCAGGAGCACCTGGAAGGGGCCTTCAAATTTAGGCATTAGTGTTCCCGTATTCCATGATTTTATCAAAACCCAATCTCCTGGGCTAATGTTGTGAACTTTTGTGTCAAGAGGGGAAGTTTGAGGAAGGTATCCTTTCTTTCTAAGTCCTTCCAGAGTTCTTCCAATTATTTCTAAATACTTTCTGGTAGCTTCTTCCCCTTCCAAATAGTCTCCTGTGCTATAAGGTGTTAGCAAGAATTGCAGCCCAAACATCATTTCATAAGGTGAAATTCTTATGTCAGACTGAGGTCTTGTTCTGATGCACAATAGTGCTAGGGGCAAACATTTCAGCCAATTCATTTTTGCTTCTTCAATCAATTTAGTTAACACATTTTTGAGGGTTTTGTTCATTTGCTCCACCCTCCCAGAACTCTGGGGATGCCGCAGAGTATGCAACCTCCATTTCATTCCTAAAGCCCCAACTATATTTTGTGATGTTTGGGACACAAAATGTGGACCTCGGTCTGAGTCTATGGTGTTCACCATTCCATATCTGGGGATAATGTTCTCTAGGATTGCTTTTGCTACAACTTGAGCTGTTTCCCCTCTGGTCGGGAAGGCTTCTACCCAGTGTGTGAGATGATCAACTATAACCAGTAAATATCTGTACCCTTGCACTGGGGGCATCTCGGTGAAATCTATCTGTATGCTTTGGAAGGGTCTCAAGGCTAATTCCCTTCCTCCGCGTGCTACTTTTCTCATAACTTTCTGGTTCACTTTTTGACAAATGACACTTTAGCCAGGCTATATAAACCAATGCATAGGTTATTCCTTAAGAAATGATCACATAGTCCTTGGACTCCCCAGTGAGTTAATTTGTGTAATTCTGTTAGCACTGTCAGAACCAGTGCTTTATTCAAAAACACCCGTCCGTCTGAGGTTAACTACTCTCCCTGTTGGCCTTGGTGTAACCTTAAATCCTTTATAGCTTCTAATTCTTCTTCACTGAATACAGGTTCTTCCCTTTTTTCCCCTTCTTTGGGTGTCATTTTTGCCTTTAAAATTTTTACTGGATCTCCTGGTTCTAAAGCTGCTTCTTTGGCTATCTGATCAGCCAGTTGGTTTCCTCTAACTTCAAAACTGTCTCCTCTCTGGTGCCCCTTTATATGGACCACTGCTATTTCTGTAGGTTTCTGTAGAGCTTCTAATACTGATCTAACTAGGTTCTCATGGGCTAAGCTTTTTCCCTTCGAACTTAAATATCCACGTTCTTCCCATATTTTCCCAAATGTGTGAACCACCCCATACGCATATTGGGAATCCATATAAATAGTTCCCCGGTCCCCCTCCAGTAAATCCAGTCCCCTTTTCAGGGCATAGATTTCGCAACTTTGGGCTGACCAGTTTGGGGATAGTTTCCCTTTTTCTGCAATTTGTAATGTTTCTCCATCTATAATGGCATAACCTGAAGCTCTTTTTCCATTTACTACCCTTGAAGAGCCATCTATGAATAAGCTTTTTCCAGTTGCTAGAGGCTGATCTTCCAAATCTTCTCTTACTTTTGTTTGGAGATAAACCAATTCAAGACAATCATGTTCTAAATTCTCTATAGGCTCTCCCATTAGGAATTGTGCTGGATTGAGGGCATTTGATGTGATAAATTCTAAGTCCTCTGTGTTCATTAGTATTATCTCATATTTTAATATTCTAGCATCGGTTAACCACTGCTGAGCCTTCTGTCTCAGTACTGCCTTAAGATCATGAGGAGTATGCACTTTAATTTTTCCTTGTAAGGTCAATTTTTGAGTCTCCTCTATCAGGATTGCAGTTGCTGCTACTGCTTGTATACAAACTGGCCAGCCTCTAGCCACTGGATCTAACAATTTGGATATGTATGCCACAGGTTTCCTGCACCCTCCCCACTCTTGAGTAAATACTCCATAGGCTATACCTCCTTCGGCACTCACAAACAGGTCAAAGCCCTTCCTGAGGTCTGGTAAGCTTAGAACCGGGGCAGAAGACAGTTTGTTTTTTTAAGTTTTCCAATTGTTGAGTCTCTTCAGCTGTCCAAATTAGGGGTTCTGGATCCACTAGTGTATATTGATCTAACCATAACTTACAATACCTGAACAAGCCCAGGAGTTTTCTCACATCTCTTTTTGTTTTCAGGGCCGGGAGAGCTAAAATACCTGAAATTCTGTCAGGGCTTAGTTTCTTATACCCTCCCCCTATTATGCGCCCCAGGTATGTTACTTCTGATTGCACAAATTGTAGTTTCCCTTGGGAAACTTTTAGTCCTTTCTCTCCCAGAAAATTCAAAAGCTTAATACTAGTTTGTCTGACCTGATCTTTTTTTTTTCCTGATACCATCAGGTCATCAACATACTGCAGGATCTGCACTTCTTTTTCAGGGACAAATTGTTCCAACAAACTCTCTAAAGCTTGTCCAAAGAGATTGGGGGATTCGGTGAACCCCTGTGGTAATCGGGTCCACCTTAGCTGTTGTCTCCTCTTTGTACTCGGGTCCTCCCATTCAAAGGCAAACCAATCCCTACATTCTGTTGCCAGAGGACACGCCCAGAAAGCATCCTTCAAATCTCTAACAGTGAACCAAGCAGGCTCTCTTGGAATTCTGCTTAGGAGACTATACGGGTTGGGCACAACTGGATGTCTGGCAATGGTTCTTTTGTTGACTTCCCTTAAATCTTGTACCAGCCTATATTTCCCTTCAGCTTTCTTAACTGCCAGTATAGGAGTATTATGTGGTGACATGCAGGGTTCTAAAATTCCCTCTTGCAACAGTTGTTCAATGACTATAGCAAGCCCCTTCTTTCCGTCTAGGGAAATCGGATGCTGTTTAACCCGTATGGGTGAGGTATCATCCTGCATTTTTATTGTTATCGGTGGAATGTCTAATAAGCCTCTCTTTTTCCCTTCAGCCCATACCTCAGGATTTATATCTGCAACATCTCCTTGAGATAACTTCATCACTTGTACTACCATCCTCCCTTCCCTTGGGACAATCCCAACCCCCAAATGAACTTGCAGATCCCGTCCTAACAAACTTTTTTCTAAGTTAGGTAGATAAAGAAAATTAGCTTTACATTGCTTTGAGTTCCCAATTATTTTCACTTTTTCAATCACTGATGCTCTAAATGGCCTCCCCTCCGCACCTAATACTTCACAAAATTTTCTCCCAATTTCCACACCTTTTGGTATTTTGTTGAGACAGGACTTATCTGCCCCTGTATCAACCAAAAATTCAAATTCCTCATTTAGGGGTCCCACTTCAAAGTTTACCAAGGGCTCTTCTAGATGTTGCATCCGGTCCCCTATATTAAAAAGACCCTGGCACCCCTAGTCCTCCCCCTTAAGAATCCTTCCTAAATTATCTTGTTCCCTGGCTATTGCCTCATCGAGACTGAGCTTTCTACATAACCTCTTGATGTGTCCTGCCTCCCCACAGTAATAACACTGTCGTCCTCTCAGAGGGACTTGAGGTCTCTCAATCCTTCGTGCACCTGCCAGTACTGGCCTGTCTCTGCCTCCTCCTGGTGGTGGACCCGCCCCCCCTGCACTTCCTCTAGCTACAGCGACCATGATCTTAGCCTTGGCCTTTGCTTTTTCTTCCTCCCTCCTTAAATACACCTTCAATGCCTCTGTTAATAGCTCATTTATGTCCTTTGCTTGCCACTCTTCCATCTTTTCCAGTTTTCTCCTTATATCAGGCCAAGATTTGGTAACAAATTGGACTTTTAGTAGCATTTGACCTTCTAGGGTGTCTGGGTATATTCTAGAGTACAACTGGAAGTTCCGCCTTAGGCGATTAAGCCAGGCAGCAGGAGCTTCATCTTTCTCCTGCGTGCCCTCAAATGCCAATTGGGTGTTAGTTCCTTTGGGAACTGACTCTTTGATCCCCCGTATTATCAAAGACCTATATTCCATCATGGCCTTCCTCCCCTCCTCCTGGTTAGGGTTCCAGCTGGGATCTGTTAGTGGCAATTTCTGTTCACCTGATGGCACCTGGGGTCCTGGACGGTTATCTTTCTCCCAAATTCTCATGCCAGCCTCCCTAATCATCTGAACCTCTTCTGGGGAAAACAATATACTCACGATGGAATTCATCTCCCCCCAAGTGTAGATATTTGGACCTGGAAATTGATCTACTTGGTTAGCTATGCCCACTGGGTCCTCAACTAAATGCCCTAACTCTTTCTTGAATCCTCTCACCTCAGAAGCAGTTAGGGGAGCATTCACAAAGCCAACAACTCCCGCTACTCCTCCCATAGGAACCTCTCTGAGGGGAAAGAGTCTCTCTGCCTTGGAGGTCTTGGATCTGGTGCTACAGTATGGCCCATCTTCAGATGCCAAACTACTTTGAGGGATATCTGGGTTACCTTGAACTTTCTGCCCATCAGCAGGTGTATTTGCTGATAGCTGTTTATCGGACAAGGAGACATTTGTGCCCCAACTAGGAGGAGGTAAAGGGACAGCAATAGGAGGGGGAGAAGAGCCTGAGTGGATATTAAGTGCAGCTGGAGAAGGGGTGGAGAATGCAGCAGGTGGAGTAGGCACTTGTGGTGGTGCAGAAGGAACTGGTGGGGATACTGGGTTTCTTATAGCGGAAGCTGAAGGGGTAGAAGGAGGAGTCTGAGCAGGTGGTAATGAGATGGCAGCCGGGGGAAGAACCGGACCTGCCATTTGAGGTGCTTGAAGAAGAGGATTATAAGGTGGAGGGGCAGAAGGAGGCAAATAATCCAGGGGATCCCATCTTTTACTACTCCTATCATCCCCTCCTTCATTCCCCTCTTTCTTCCTCTGTACCTTACAAATTCGCACCCCTTCACCCCCAACAGCGCTCCTTAACCAGCAAGCTACATACAATAATTGCTCAGGATCAGTATCCCCTCGAGCTGTCAGATAATTATTTAATAGTTGGCACATCCACTTATCCTTTGTCCCACACCAAGGCCATCCTCCTTTGAACTCTAATTCTGGCCCCACTTCCATACAATAATGGATCATTTTCACTTTATCTAATCCCTCCGTGGCCTCTATAGAATCCCATTTTACTAACAGTTCTCCTAAGGGACTATTGGGAGATATGTCCCTCAGTCTCTTGCCGGTTTTTTTACTATTACACCCTCCCATTTTACAGGTCTTAACAGTAAAACATCCCAAAGGTGCCTTTACTGACCGGTAATTTCAAAAAGAACCTTCTTTGAGGAGCTTCAGCCTCCTCCACTGAAACTTCAAATTTCTGCCTGATGCTCAGGACTTTATACTGAAACAACTGCCCGATCTCTAGATTGCCCAACTTTCCCCACGTCAGGTCTTACATCTATCGGGACTTGAACACACGAAGCCTTGGCCTAAGAATCTGGGTCGTGCCTGACTCCCTCAGTCAGGAAAAACAACTGCCTGATTTTTAGTTTGCCTAAGCCGCCAGTTTTAGGCTTCACCGTATCAGGACTTAAAAGCAAACCACAGCCTCCTTTGCTGTGATTTGTGCCTGACTCCTGTGTCAGGACTTACTTTTGCCTGCAGGGCTTGTGAGCGACCTGAATCCTTCTCGGGACTGACAAAATCTTACGCGAATCCTTCTCGAGACTTACAAATGCTACCCGAATCCTTCTCGGGACTGACAAATCTGCCTGACTTCCCTCTGTCAGGGCCTATTTTGGGTGCGTGCCACTCATACAAATATTCCCTCCGCACGCCCAGAGGGGGGGGCCCTTTATTCCCCCTTGGGAGACTCACTCACGCTAATAACACTTGCTTCCCCTTGTTTCCGGCCGGCTTTCTCACGAAAGCATGGAACCGCGGTACTGAGGGGTCCACTATCACTTTGAAGGTCCAGCTACCGGCCTCTGTCTCATTCACACACACATGCGCATGTCTCCCGCTCCCGCCACCGGCTTTCTCACCAATCCGGTGCTACGGTGCTCCTCTGTGTCGCTGGTCCTGAGCCGATCCCTCTGGTCCTGGTAGCCAGCTGTCCTGAAGTCCAAGATGGCCAGTCTTGAATCTTCTTGCGGCATGGCTATCCCGGACAAGCTCCCAGCTGAAATAAACAAGGCCAGGAGACTTCTTCTCCTTTTTAATGCCTTTATTAAAAGTGATCAGCTCAGGATTGGGCGGCTCGACAGGGCTGTAGTCCCCGTCGCGTCTCCCAGGGCGACTCAGAGGAGGAGGATATGCGCAGCTCTGTCCACTAGGGGCAGAGCTGGGGAATCCGGTCCTTGTGGGAGCCTTTAGGGCGTGATGTCCCCGTCAGATCTTGTCCTTTGGTGATTTTGTCCAGCTTGGTCCCGGCGTCGGGACGACTCTCCGCTCAGGGCGAGAGGGACTCCGCATCTCTGCAGGCTCAGCAATCGGCTCCTCATGTCCAGACACCACTTTAGTCTCTCAATTCTTATTTGGCTCGTTGGTTTTGGGGTTTTCTCATTGCATTTTGGAGTCAAGGTCGCAAAGCCTGCTGGTCTTGGAGTCACTTTGCATAACCCCCTCCACCCTCTCAGGTGTCTTCCCTATGTTGGAAGAGCGCACTGCCTTGGGGAAGGGCCATCACTCCACCCAGCCAGGCCTTTTACTAATACAAAAGAGGAGATAAGCTTCAAGGACCTGTGATTACAATAACAAGGCACTAAGAACCCTGGCAGAGACAGATCTGGCTGCGTCTCTGTAACTCTTTCTCACAAAAAAAATATTAACCGAATTTTTGTTCATAACAAAATGAATAAGCTGCAGTTGTTTACCATTAACTTAAGCTCTTAGAGGAATTACCCAGCCGCATGAATGTTTTTTGTAGCTGAGCAGGACTTGAATTTCCCAAATCTTTTACAAAGCAGAAGGGAACCACACAGTTACTTCTGCTAATGTTAATGAAAGGTCTCATGAAAGCAGATGAATGAGAGCATTGCATTATAAAACTTCCACATTCAAGGAAACAGGAGTGCACTAAGAATAATATATATATGAGGCTAGCATAACATCAGAACAGGATAAAATGAAATTGCTAGACAGGAAGTGATTTATCAGAAATGAAGTCTATCATTTCTCATACATCTGCATGCATTTGCAAGCTAAAACAGAAAAAGAAGGGCAGAGATAGAAAGGAATGAAGATTTTAAAGTTGCACTGTGCAGAAGAGACACGTGAACCACCAGTGTAAACACAGCTGAGAGATTCAGCTTGGAGTTGGATTGGAGTGGAATTCATTCACTGGAGGTTTTTGGTGCACAGGAGTACTGAGAAAAAAAGGAGAAAAGTTTAATTTCTGAGAGCCATTTAGATTCCTGGAAGCATTTTCTAAAGATCTAAGAAGCTAAAGCCTCAGAGAATCTGAAACTAAAACATCCCCAAATAGCTTGATAAGGTACTATGGGCACATCTCTGCTGTTTTCAGCCTCAATGAAACTGACAATGAGTGTCTGGAAATTAGGAATGTCAACCCAGATTTTATCTCTGTTACTTTAAGAACACCTTAATAAGGCACTTTAGGAACCAAACACTAACATTCTCACTCTGCTTTATTTAGTTTACATTTGAATACAGACTGGTAGAAGGAGAGATCTGGCTTTAATTTCTCCCCAAGTTACCTGTTGCACATTCAGGTTAGGAGTAGATGTAAAATTCAGCTAATCACTCTCTCTATCCATGAATATTCCACTAGTGAACTGACATGTAGAAACATACTTTTCTCTTGGTACCTTCCTAAATGGTGCCCTATTGAACAGGAGACTTGCATAAATCACACAGAAAATCACCAAAATTGCTGAAATTAACCCTCAATTCCATGATAAAAGCTTCTGAGAAAAGGCTTGACAGGATCACTGAACAAACTCAAGCTTGGAAGAGAAACATGCATTTTAACACTGATCAAGGGGAAAGAAACAGAAATGCTGTAAAAATTCCAAGTGGAAGATAATGAGAAAGACAGGCAGCACAGGAAGAACAAGGCCCTCCCTGTCAGATGACCTGTGGAAGGTAACTTTGTGCCCCAGCACTGTTAGAGGACATTCCTGTCATTGGTGCAAGCAGCTGGAGACATAAATACTGATTGATTTGGGGGCCACCATCTTGGTAAATGCAGAGGTGGTTCAGTAACGTGACATGAGGGTGTTCCCTCAGAGCAGCTGGCATGCCTGAAAGAAGTGAACAGCTCACCACAGCCCAGCCCACTCGGCTGCTTTTCCTTCTGACCCTCCTGGGGAGGCTCTGACATTTCCTCTTCCCTGATGGAAGTGCAGCTGCTGCCAAGGGAAACGTCCCCATACTCACTCAGTGTTCCCTTTGCTTGCCAGATGTCCCTTCTGCTGTCGCTGTCCAGGAGAGCTGCTCTGCACGGGAGGAGGAGCCCGAGGGAGAGGCTGGAAACATCAGCGGCTGCAATCCCTCCTGACCTCATGCTGTTTATGGATGTGTAGAGTTAGACTTGGATAGTTACAAGTGTAGAGATATTTACATACATTGACTGGTATTTCTATGGAGATATTATGAATGTGTATCTAGTTACATTTATGGATGTATGTTATGTGTACATACATATGTATATATATGTGTAAATATATATATAAACATAGATATGTATGCAGTTATGTGTACTTATGTATCTAGTTTTATTTATATGTCTGTGATCGCTTTACATCCCTGCTTTCTTATATTCACATATGTGTACAGTTGTACAGCTGCATAGTTCTACTGTTAAAGTTAGATGGATTTTTATATTGGTACATTGATATTTGTATTTATAGATAGGATTCTTATGTATATATTTATATGTGTCTTCTTATATGTAATATGTAACACTTAGTATATATTTATACTGTACATTTGTGTGTTTACTTATATTGAAATGTGTATGGATTTGTATAGTTCTGAAATTGTATTCCTTTAATTTTAGGCCTAGGGTTATTTAGAGAGGGATATTGATATTTCTGTGTTTGTATATGGGCTGTACAGTTGTAGAAGTATGTAATAAATTTGTTAAACTTCAGTTGATATTTCCTTATAGTTAGTGTTTGTAGATGGTTTCAGTACAGTAGTTTTTTAACTGCATTTGATATTTGTAAATATTCCATTGCATGATAGTAACAATAAATTTTTTTCATAACCTTGAATTGATATTTGTATGTTGGCAGCACAGGTGTAGCAATTTATAAAAAATTTCATTTTTTTTAACTTGAGTTGATTTTTGTGTATTTGTTTACTGTCACAGCATTGCAGGGTGGTAGAAATGCTGCAGCCTTCTTTGAGGTGTCTCCTTCAGAAGCTGCTCAGAGGAAGGCCATGAGAACGGCCATTTCCAGTCCATGTGTGCATGGACTCATGGACTCACAGCTCAGCGGAGAAAAGACAGAAAGGGTCTTTGCATGAGTTATTCCAGGGAGGGTTTTATTGCATCCCTCACACCAGAGAGACCAGAGGCAAAGGAGCAAACCATCTGTTCTGCATGATCTAAGTGTGGGGTCAGTGACCGATGACCTGAGGGCACAGAGGCGGGCAAAAGGCAGGGCCAAGGGCAACAACAACCTGTAGGGGGGATGAGGGATGAATAATTGGGGTGGGCAGTGTCAACTGGCCAATGGGGGAGGCAATCTGATGTAGATTGGCAGTAGTGCTGCACAGCGTCATGGGTTAAGTCTTCTCTATCAGCCTAGGTGGTGAAAACTCTATGATACACAGTTTGAGGGGGGGAGTCAGAGGATTCCACAACTCCTCTGTTTTCCTTACTATGAAGACTTCCTCAGTGGACCTCTGCAGACACTTAACTAAACAGGGAAACAGGAGTAAAAACAATGATTACAACCCAAAACGTTCCTCTAAGAAATGATGAAACCTATCCTGTCAACCTCCATTGTACAAAAAGTTCATTGATGTCATCTGAGTTCTTCTCAACTTTTAAGTCCTTTACTTGCTCCTTCAGCCGTGGATGTTTACGTGGATAGATGTTGAATGCGAAGAAAAGTTGAAGCAGAGCATCCTCTCAAAGTCGTGACAGCTGTGTCCACGGGCAAGCAGTGAAAAGTCTATTGCTGCTGGTTTTATAGTGTCACGTGCTTGGTGCCATTAGCATTTGTTAGCAGCTCAGTTGGTGCTTAGGACGTAGCATTGGTTTGTTTCCTGAGCTAGCAGTTTCAATTCTCTTAACCTTTTTTTTTTACGTTTTTTGCAGCAGTAACCCCAAGGACCAATACTGAGGCTGCTATTTTCTTTTTTCTACCTCAAAATCAGTTTTGTTTCTGCAGCCAGATTTAAATTGATGGACAAATCTGTTGAGCTTAATTTTTTTAGTCACGAATTATGGTAATGTTAGGTGCTAGCAAAGCAGGCTTCTCCAAGTCACGTGGGTCACTTTGGCCAGGGGACCATTTATTTGCTGGTGGGGAGCAAGATTTCCAAGAGGCTGCATGGGCAAGCAGGGCTGCATTGGAGGTAATTTCTTGGAAAACAACCTGTAAATAGAATACATCTGCAAGAAAAAATTAAATTGTAATAGGCTGCAAGATTTTATAAAGACTGAGTATTTGCAAATTTCAATTCACAAATTTGTTACGTCTAGAATACACCACTTGTTTTTTCATTCAAATACATAGAGAGACAAAATTGTATTTAGTTACACATCCTTTTAGTGAGGCTGTTAGAGGGTTTTAGCTCTCTGCTTCTCAATGGCTTTAAAGACTCCTTATTCTTAAGACAAATTCACTTGGATCTTCTAATTACCATTATAAAAAGGAGACAGAGCTGTGCAGTTAGAATATAACAGAATTTTGAAAATGGAAAGCCTTCTTAAAAGCTCACAAGAAATAGCTATAAAAGAAGCTATTCCTTTTTTTGTATTTTTTTTTTATTATTTTATCAGATGACTTGTGTATGTTTGACCGGTTGAACATTAGTATATATCTTTGCATGAAATTCAAACATATAGAACAAAGAGTCTCATTCATGTTCAGAATGGGGGGCGGCCAGTGGCAGGAGTGGCTCCGCGCCATGGAATGCGATGCTGCAGTGCAGGAGGGGCTGCGGTGCAGGAGGGGCTGCAGTGCAGCAATGCCTGCTTCATGGCCTCCGTGAGCTGTATCCTGGAGGAGTATAATCGTCCATTTGAAGACAACATACTTGTTCGCCTGGATGCTCTCACTTATGATACACCAGACAGACCAAAGAGAAGGGAGCAAGTGTCAAGGAAGGATGTTCAAAAATGGAAGAAGAAAACATATAGGCATGATAGATGAAGTCAAAGAAATACAGAAATATCAAAGCAACTGCTCTGTTGCTTTGATATTTCTGTATTTCTTTGACTTGCTTTTTTTTTAATAACCAGATGACTTGCATGTGTTTGAGCAATTGAACATTGGTATATGACTTTACATGACATTCACACATACAGAGCAAAGAGTCTTCTACACTTCTGAAGCTGCTGCAGGTGAGGTTTGGGTTCACTCAGAGGGCAGTCAGGGCTGGTGAACACTGGAAGATCCAGCTGCAGTCCCCATCCATGTCCCTTTCAGTGCTGGCTTTAGGGTGTCTGCAGCCTGGATCCAGAGCACCCTGGGGGGCTCCTGTGGCTGCCTTTGCACTCAGGGTGAGGATGCCCAGGAGCTGCTGAGTTCGGCAGTGGGACCAGGGCTGGGGCTTGTGGCCTGGCAGGTGTGGCTCATGCCAGGGCACGGGTCACAGTGGGAGCTGCGAGCAGGGGTGTTGAGAGTTTTTGCAGGACAATAGGCAACATATGCACAATCCAGCCTTCATAGAAACTGAGAAAGGTCACAATGCCATTGAAGGACATGAAAGGAGAAGAACACACTCAGAAGCAGACAGTTCAGGATGCAAAGGCAGACAAGAAAACTGCGGCGAGACACATGAAGAAGAAAGACTAACCAAAATTAACTGAAATATTAAAATGAGTGTTAAAAAGGATTTAATCAATTATGTATTACCTTGAAGTGTGAACAATAGAGAACAGCATAAATATAGTTTGCTTTTCATAATAAATCCATTTCAACTGATCATATTGATCATGGCATGATGGCCTGTTACTGATCCTCCACACAGGGGCATGACCAACTTGGCAGCTGAGTGACATGGTTCTGATGGCTGTGACATCACAGAGGACAGGTCACACTGGCACCTGTGTCCAGGGGCAGCACCGGGCAGTTGGATTCTGGCAGTCAGTGAGTGCACACACAGGGGGACAGCTGAGGTGGATGGGGGCTGGGAAAGGTGTCCTGGGGATTTAAAGCCACAGGGAGAGTGGGGACTCTCAGGGCAGGGCACTGTCCCCAGGGCTGGGAGAAGTGGGGCTTGGGGCTCTCAGCATGGCAGGTGCCCAGAGAGGCTCTGGGGGGATTGCAGTGTTGCCAGCCCCTTGCTCCCTCCCAGCCAGACGTGCTGAGCCCCCTTTCTCCCACCAGGCCATGTCTCCAACACTGGCCTTCATCCTGGCCCTGTTATTCACCCCCAGTGGGTTGAAAGCAGACATGAAAATTGATAAGGATGTGGTCAGGTGGATGTGGAAGCGGGAGGAAGCCTGTTCCTTTCTGCACGGCAGCTGCTGTGGCTGCCTTGGCTCACCAACGCTGGGCAAAAGGTGAATCCAGAAACTGAAAAGAGTGAAGCTGAACGGATGAAGGAGCGCGAGGAGTATCTGCTTCAGGAAATGGCTCCTGCAGGAGATGGATGGCAACAATTCCATCATGGAAAGCCGGTTCCTTTCTGCACAGCAGCTGCTGTGGCTGCCTTTGCTCACCGAGGCTGTTCTGCTCTCTCTGGCCTTCTGGCTGGTCAGGAGATGGAACTGTGGCTCTGGCAGCTGCAGGATGCAGGAGGGATCCAGCAGCAAGTGGAACATTGTCAGGGGGAAGTTCAGCAGCAAGGAGAAGGTCAGTGAGCATGAGAAGGACAAAGGTGCAGACTGGAGTGGCAGCATTTTGGCTGTGCCCAGCCCATCACCAATGGGCACATCCAAGATAAGGCTGGAGTGGGCTGTGAGCAACCTGATCTCATTGGGAATGTCCCTGCTCATTGCTGTGGGGTTACACTGGATGGTCAATAAAGGTCACCCCCAAGCCCAGCTGTTCTGTGATTCTGCAGCAGGGCCTGCCCAGCACGAAGGTGCTGCAGGAGCTGGTGGACGAGCTCCTCAGTGTCTGCCGAGTGCTGTCCTGGAGGAGCTTCATGCCGGAGCTGCACCCAGCTGTTGGGATGGACACCAGCCCTGCAGCCTGCGGCATCCAGGAGAACAGCAGCACCTACCACACGCTGGTCATCCTGCAGCCACCCACCCGGCCACTCCTTCAGCCTGGAGAGCAGGAAGTGGCCGCCAGCCAGGCGCATCCGTGTGGCCCTGGAGTGCCTGTGCTCCGGGGAGCAGCTGCTGGGGCACACGTGCTTTCTGCACGCCTCTGATGGCCAGCTGCCCACAGATCAGGAGTGGTACCTGATGGACACCCTCTGCACAGGCTCATACTTGGATGCCAAGAAAGTGACCCGCGGGGTGCAAACGTTGGTGCTGTCAGCCTGGCTGCTCCTGCCGCAGTCGCGCCACTGCCAGCTCACGGCACTGCCCTGTGGCAAGTCCTGCAGCTTCCAGCTGAGCGGCGCCTCTGGCCTGCACTGCAGCATCAAGATGGCTCTGGCCGTGCAGCGAGGCTGCAAAGGTGCCTGCCTGAGCCTGGAGTAGGCAGCAGCCGGCTCTGCCAGCAGCCCTGTGTGGGTCAGAGAGCTGCCGCCTCTCAGACTCACTGCTGCGATGGCACTGCTGCTGAGGTGACAGCATAGCCACCAAAAAGGAGTTGAGGAAAGTGAAGAGAACCATTCCTCATGGACATTTTTTGTTTTCTGTTAGGATTCTTTAGTTCCTTATTATGAAATCTGAGAAATGTAGCCAGACTATTGTTTTGCGGAGAAAAGAAGAAACCTCACAACTTTATGAAAGTTGTAAAGCTCGGTAGCTTGGTATGTTTATTTATGGCACTGGACACATGTGGAGAAAACTCTCCTCAAAAGGCATGCGTACCTCTGAGAACTTCAGGTCTCTTTTTATCCCCCTCTCAAATACATATGCATACAGTTTCACAATAGATTCATACATATTCATTTTTATGGGTTTCTTGTGACTTTTACCACTAGTTCCTTTTTATCAGAGAGAATTCCGAGGTCAGGCTGATTTGCCCTTACAGCAGTCCCTGTCTCTCTCTTTCATCTTCTGTCTCCTCCCCTTTATCTCTGTCCTTCGCTGAAGTAACTTCACTGAGCTTAGGCCTTGCAACCTGGCTAAATAACTATGATTTCTAACCACTGGCTCAACTCAAAAATGTACATTTCACCTAAATTAAAATGGATTGCTATCCTGGAAAATTTTCACTTTGCTTCATTTCCCCCTTTCCTAAAAGGAGGAAGTAAATTCTTTTATTTCATACAAATTCCTATGGCAACAAGTGTACTTTAGTGCTTTACCATGTACGTTTGATAATGGATAATCCTGAACTTAGTCTAACTAATATTAACAAAACTACAGTAAGATGACACAACTTATTAAGGATTCTATTTGTAGTTGGTGACCACCTAAACACCACATCCCACCAGTGATGATCTGCATTTTCTTCTATTCTTTGCAGAATTCTAGTTATTTCTTTTGTATCATGTTGGACAGTAATTAAGGTTTTCTTTCCACTCTCTTGGATTTCTTTCAAGATTTCCAGTAGGTCTTGGTGCTTAATTAATTGTTTTACCAATGTAAGGTCCATCGCAATAGGGGTAGGTGACAATCTGTGATACATTGTATAATTGGTTTTAACCAGCTGGTGGGATGTCACTGGGGCTGAGTACAAAAAATCACACCAGATAATCTTAACAAAATTACAAATACAGAAATTAGAATGATTTCTACTAGACAGAATAACATCATTGCTATCAATTTTTCCAGCAGCACAGGCAGTTCTCAGGCATACACCCCCCTTTTCCAGTGTATACGAGCACAGTTTTCTGGTCAGTGACTGGATGAATTTCAAAGTGGCAAATACTCTGTTCAGTTTCTAGACACACATATTGGGTACTAATAGTATTGCTTTTACAAATGAATCTCATCGTTTCTCTAGTAATGCAGGACTCTAAGTTTACTGTCTGCCACTTTTCATTCATCCTTCATGCCCACACTCTATGTTCTGAAGGGTAGAGTATTGTTTTTTCATGGTTTAATCTTAGTGCAATGATGGGATGGATAACATAAACAGTGGCATTATGTATGGTGAGCACAAAGGCAGTGGCCACATTAGAAACAGGATCATAGGTGAAATTCACCATAGTCCACCAGGATTGAAACTTCCTTTCAAAATCAATTGCATTATCCCACACAATTTTCCCAATTTCAGCTGGAAAATTACCTTCACCCCCTTCCCGTATGATCAGAGGTGCTGTTGCCTGCATCCATAACTGTGCTTGTATACAACTAACAGCTAAAGGCACATTATCTTGAACTGTACTAAGTGCTTCTACTATTAACTTGTGGTCTTGGTCCCCGGCCGTTTCCCACTTTGGCAGTACTTTTGAAATCTGCCACTGGCTAGTTCCTAATGCCAATAGAGATGACTGTAAAGTCTGTTTCAATTTTGTTAGGCTACCTGCTGCAGTGCCCAGTTTTTCTGAATCAATTCTATTTAAAACTCCTAATCCTGTCCCTAATATGCCAGTTAGATGTTTGTTATGGGGAACAGGAACTTTCTGTCCATGACCATCCCTCCCTGCCAGAGGGATGTGCTGGTCTCACACTGCAAATTCAGACACACTTCACAAGTGTATCTGACAGAGGTTTCGGTCATACTTGAAGCAGATGTTTGTTCTGAAATGTAGAGACCTCAAGGAATCTAACCTCTCCTTCCCCCTCCAAAGCACCTGATTTCCCAGATGTGTGGCAAGCAGGAATGTCTCTCCTGGTCTACAAAACTTCACCCACCTTGCCCCTAGCTAAGATCAAGCTGTGGACTGTGTTCAGGGCAGAGGATAACAGTATTTGTCAAACAGATGAGAATAAACATACACTTTAGGTTCAAGTTTGGGTAGAGTCTGAACTAGTATGGGGTGTATAAGGCCCTGCTGTGGTAAAAAGTGCAGTGTCCACTTTGAATTCAAATGAAAGTCTGACAGTAACTCGAGCTCAAAGGCAGGTCACTTCTACAGGCTTGTATCAAGGTGAAATTACACCAACAGTCTGATTCACTTAGGTTATCACAGACTTCCTGGTGGTCATATACACCAGGGGAGGTTCAGACACTAATTACATCTGGTCTCTCATAAGCCGTCCTATTGATGACCTGGCACTCTACTTTGATTTCTTCTCCTCAGATTCCTTAAGTGTCCACAGTTTCTGTTCCTGCCATCCTTGCTCCTCATATACCTGATTCTCGTGGATTACTACGGTAGATACGTTTAAATCTTTTATCTCAGAAGGTTCTCCCATGGATCCAGTATACTGATTAAACGCCTGGGAGCAAGGCCATTCAGCATTGCTTTGGATAGAGGTATTCTCTAGTTCTAAAACTTCAATTATAATTACACACAAAACAATTCTGTAAACTAAAGTATGAACTACTCCTGACTGCAATATGCTCATTTTGCCCGAGTAAGTTTTAGTCTCAGTTCATTGTCTCCTGGTGTCACTCCTGAAGGGGCTTCTGGGCCTTCTGGGCCTTCTTCACCCGAGAGTGATGGATCCAGGCATTCTGTTCCTTGAATTTGATTGCAATGAAGGTGGTGAGAAGCACTTGGAACAGTCTCTCCCACTGTGGCTCCAAAGTCTTCTCTGTAAGAGACTTAACATATACATCATCCCCAGGCTATCTAACTCCCTGCTCCGAGTTCCAGCCACATGTTTCTCAATTTCTCTGAGCTGTTTGCTTAAAGCCACCATGTAGGTGGACATTCTGGACATTCCCTTTATATTCTATATGGTGTTCTATAAGGCATTCCAAAAGGATTCAGCGTTCCTTTAGCTCAAGGTTTAGTTTGAACTTGCAATAGTGCTAGTGGAAGAGCTTTGGCTAGGGTGGATTAACTTCTTGCCCCAGTCTTACAATCTGCTGCTTAATCAAATGATTCATTTTCTCTGCCTGGATACTTGACTGGGGCAGTATGAAGTTCTTAATCTATGCCCAGGTGGCCACTAATCTGTTGCACTGCTTTGGAAATGAAATATGATTCTTTATCTGAGGACATCGTGGCTGGAACTCTGAAGCGTGGTATTATTTCTTGTAAAAATAATCTGGTCACCTCTTGAGCTTTGACAGTTCTGGTGGGGAATGTTTCTGGCCACCCTGAAAATGTATCTATCAATACCAATATCAGTAAATACTGATACCCCCCTTTCCTTAGGAGTTCTGAAAAGTTAATTTGCCACTGCTGTACAGGCCCATGGCCTCTCCCAGTCTGTCTGAGTTTCGGCCCGGGGGTATTTTGGGGTTAGTCTGGAGGCAAGGATCACATGGTCGGCTCACCTGAGTGATAGTGGCATATAAATTCCTGACAACAATTCTCTCAATCAGATGTGTGTTCTAGAAAGCCTGTGGAAATTACTGCTTCAAAGTCAACACTTCATTTCAATGCACTCTGTATCACTGGCAGGCTTGGTCATTTTGAGAAAGGAGCAACACTCTATAAAAGCCTTTTAAGTAGTTAGGCCCTAGAGTGTTTTCTAGTGCCCTTCCTTCACCAGTAACCATGAAAATGGGAAGGGATTACTGGCTCTCTTTCAATGGTAGCCCACCCCTTGCAGTTGTACGTCTCTTTTGATTAGTATTATTGTATTATGGCTTACCTTCGAGGAAAATCTGTACCTCACCCTTTGCTGCTTTCTTTGCCTCTCCATCTGCCAGCTCATTCCTTTCCTCCAATTTTAAGCTGACTCTCTGGTGTGCCTTAATATGCTTTTTCAGGTAGCTGAACTGCTTCCAGCAGCTGGATTGTCTCTTCTTTCCCTGTGAGGTCAGCATCCCCTCTCCTTCCAGATGGCTCCATGTGCATGTATGACTCCAAATGCATACCTCGAGTCTGTGTAGATGGTTATTCTCCTCCCTTTTGCCCTTTCCAGGGCACAGGTCAGGGCAGTTATCTCAGCCTTCTGTGCAGAGGTACCTGTTGGTAACGGTCCAGACTCTTTTACCTCTCTGCAGGTAGTCACTGTGTATTTTGCAATGTCGCTTCCCATTGGCAATGTAGCTGCTCCCATCAGTGAACCAGTGAACCAGGTCTCTGCATCGTCCAGAGGGGTGTCCTTTAAGTCTGGGCGGCTGGAGGAGGTAGCTTCAATGGGCTCCAGGCAAACATGGTGTACTGCTTCTCCTTGATTTCTGCTGAGAAAGGAAGCTGGGTTGACAATATTAGTCACCACTATCTCTACATCATCTTGCTCTACCATGATGGCCTGGTATTTCAGAAACCTCTGCGGTGACAGCCAGTGGCCACCCTTTACTTCCAGTACTGCAGACACTGTGTGGGACACTAGCACAGTCATTTTTTGTCCCAGGGTAAACTTGCGTGCCTCTTGAATATTCAGCACAACTGCTGCTACACCTCTGAGGCAACCTGGTCATCCTTTGGCTGTTCATCTAGTTGCTTAGAGAAGTAAGAAACTGCCTTTCAGTATGGACCCAAGTCCTGAGCCAGTATTCCCAGGGCAGTTCCTTGCGTGGAAAAATAGAAATAATGGTTTACTTACATTTGGAAGTTTCAAAGCTGGAGCTGACGTGAGGGCACTCTCTAGCTGGTGAAAGGCCCGTGTGGCATCATTTGTCCAGTGGAGATCTCTGTTTCCATCGGCAATAAGAGCATAGAGGGGTCTGACGAGCAGTCCATAATTATAAACCCACAGCTGGCACCACCCTGCCATGCCTAAGAGGGTTCGGAATTCCTTCGTTGTCTGGGGTTTCAGGGTTTGGCATTTGGCTTCCCTGCCTTAAAGTCTGCTGCTCAGCACTCACTTCTTACCTCAGGAAGATTACCTTCTGTTTCACTACCTTTTTTTTTTGCTTTTTTCTTTGAGACTCTGCATCCTTGGAGCCCTAGGAAATTCAAAAGGCTTACTGTCCAGGCTTCTCTTGCTTCCCTTGTCCGAGTGGCTACTAGAAGATTTTTTTTTTTTAACCTACTCCTACTGGCAGCCTTCTCCCAGTGAGTTCCTCCTCCTAAAAAGGGGCTAATTTAGGAACCTCTTTGCTCTGGTCAGTTCTCATTATTTCTTTCTCCTTGCCCTATCTCGCTTCCACTCAAACCTCTTTTCACAGACTTTCACAGTAGTTTCTCAGTTTCCCTCCTACACATACACAGCTCCAGGTGGCAGGTATCAGATGTGATTTCTAACACACGAGCCTTAAGATCTTAGGTTCTGAATCAGCTTGATCAGAAACCTTTAATTTACACTGGGGGCATGTGCCCTGACGCTTATTAGAACAGCAATACCAGCATTTTCTCACAAACTCTGCACTGCAATAATACCTGCACAGCCAGCTTTTGCCCACAGGTCATTCCCATGTTCCCTGGGGAAGCAGGGCAGCCAGAGCTGTCCGTGTGCTCAGGGGACAGCCACTGTCACCTCACGCAGCGTGCCAGCCTCTTGATGCACCAAAGGCTCCCCAAAATTGCCCACAAAGGCAGGCTATTCTGTTTATTACAGAGAACTGTAAATCCCTATAGTAGGCCATTCCCAGCCCAGACTTACCACAGTACCAGCTGAAGTCTCATTAACTAATTCATCTCATTCATCTCTTCTATCCAAACTCTGGTTTACAAAATATCAGTCTTTTCTAGTTCTCTTCTTGCACAATCTAATTAAGCACTGTATCTACTTACATTTTTTTTACTGCCTTGCAAAAAGGCTGTGCTTGTCACAGCCAAAACTCTGATATGCCTACAGACACAGACACACATGCACCACCCCCCTTTTATCTCAAATTCACTAGAGCCAAGGCTTGAATTGCTGTGAGGGGGAGAATTCTTGGAATTCCTTTAATTCGCTTTATCATAGTTAAGCATAAATCACCATACCATAGTTCTCTTACGTAAAATGCTACTCTTGTTGCAACAAAATCTTAAAATCTCCACAAACACCACTATACAATCTGAGAATCAAATTACCACAATGCAGCGGAAGAAAATCACCACACAAAATCACTGGGAAAGGGCATATCTCTCAAAGTGCTCACTTCTCTCAACACAACACAGCATACCATAATTCAGCATTTACTCACGTCAGTCTTTCCTGGACACAATCAAAATAACAGCACACAGTCTAGAGATCAAGTCCAAACATCCAGGGCAAAGGAACTCTCTGAGCTCGTACTCACAGTTAAAATGTACCAAATCTACACAAATCACTACATTTAAACACAATAAATACCATCACTGACATTCCTCCACTCGCTTCTCCGCGGGGCACTTCTCTCCCTGCCCCCAGAGCCCGCTGCAGCCTCAGCTGCTTCAAACACGGGTAGTACTCACCCCCTGCACTGTAGGGCACTGTAGCTCTACTCTCTTTTATACACCATACACTTATACACTTGCGCGATTACAAACACAGTGCACTGACCGCACAATGCATTAACCATACAGCAACACAGTGTCCGGACACCACACACACACACAAACAAAACACACACGGGTTCAGCGGTTCTGCCCCATCAGAACGATGAACCCCCAATATAAACATACATGGGTTCACCCGACCCACCCCCAGGGTCACTAGAGGTCTGCTCTATCAGAACAATGAACTCCCAATACACACATACACGGGTTCACCCGGCGCATCCCCAGAGCCGCTAGCAGTCTGCCCTATCAAAACGATGAACCCCATCTCTAATACAGCTTCTCCATCAGCTATACCCAGATGTCTCTGAGTGATTTACTCCCTAGCTCTCCTTTCCCTCCCCCGGGGGCCCCTCAGTACATACCGTATTCTCCTCCACAGGCCAGCAGGTTGTTGTCTGTCCTCGCAGGTGTCAAGTCGAGATGAGCAGAGCCCCACCAGGAAAAAAAATCCTAGGGCGCGCCTTGGAGGTCTGTCTATCCCCCTGCCCCTGCGGGGACAGAGAACTCTCCTGCCTGGCTCGCCATAATGTTTTGCGGAGAAAAGAAGAAACCTCAAACTTTATAAAAGTTGTAAAGCTCGGTATGTTTATTTATGGCGCTGGACACATGCGGAGAAAACTCTCCTCAAAAGGCATGCGTACCTCTGAGAACTTCAGGTCTCTTTTTATCCCCCTCTCAAATACATATGCATACAGTTTCACAATAGATTCATACATATTCATTTTTATGGGTTTCTTGTGACTTTTACCACTAGTTCCTTTTTATCAGAAAGAATTCTGAGGTCAGGCTGACTTGCCCTTACAGCAGTCCCTGTCTCTCTCTATCATCTTCTGTCTCCTCCCCTTTATCTCTGTCCTTCGCTGAAGTAACTTCACTGAGCTTAGGCCTTGCAACCTGGCTAAATAACTACGATTTCTAACCACTGGCTCAACTCAAAAATGTACATTTCACCTGAATTAAAATGGATTTCTATCCTGCAAATTTTCACTTTACTTCACCATAATAATTGTAAAACCTCCCAAGGCAGAGCTGGGAAGGTTAACATGATTTCAAATACGTAGAAGTTTATGTTGAGAAAAATTATACATCCATAGGAGTTTTCCTACACCACTTGTTTTTCCATTTAAAAAATAAAATTAAGTTTTTAAACTCATATTTAGTCTCCCAACATGTCACTTGTGATGAGAATACAGACAAGTCATAAATTAGTAAATTGTCAATAGAAGCAATTATGGTGGCAATTCAAAATTTCATTGGCTCAGCCACAGCTCCATCTCAACTGTAAGAAGGTTTCTTTAAAAAAGAAAAGAGAAAATTTGGCCTATTACATACCCATTATTAAAAGGAAAGAAAAGCCTCTTGTATCTATGCCAAAGGTGACAGAGCCTAAGTGAAAAATGATCATCACATCTCAACTTAAAACTGCTGGCAGGTGCCCTGCACCCAGACTGGGTCTTCTGATCTTTAGCAGGGAGCTGGGGACATTCCTAGGAAAAGAAAACAAACTTCCTGGGCAAAACCAAGCTGTGTAACTGCATCAACTTGGGATCTTTCGGGCCGGGTTCTAACTTGTATTGCATGAATCGCTCGCTGCACTGCTCTTGTTGGTTCTCCCAACTTAATAACTACTGTGACACTGCTTGCAAGCATAACTTAGCACCAACATCAAACCTCCTCTTTGTCTTCCTTCTGGGTTAGGACAAAATAAATTTGAAGAGGAATAGTGCCTGAAAATTTGTTCCTCTACAGCTACAAGTTGATCCATAACAATTCTAACTAAGAGACAGCAAGAGACTATCAGCTCTTCCAGAAGCTCTTGGGTGGTCATGGCTGAGGGAGCTTTTCCTGCAGCACTGGAAAGGGCTCCAGGGGCCCTTGGCCGAGGATGGGGATCAGGGCTCAGGGAAAAGAACCAATGGACTCAAGGCAGAGAGGGCAGAGCTGCCACAGTGTGGCACAGAAAGAGCCTTATCATTTTTTTCCTTTTTTTTTTTTTTTTGCTGTGAGGGAATGAAACCAAATTGGTCTCAGCATGCCTTCTGGGACTGCAGAGATCCCCACACATCAAACCCCAGGTGAACCTTTACCCTTACTAATTAGACCAATCTTGCATTTCTCCCTCACTTACAAACTGTATGCAAACTCTGAGGCAAAGGCTTAGGGATGCCAGATGAGAGTAATGGCCTCCTTCTAGTGACTGCATCTATGTGCACTTTGCAAACTCACAGAATTATTCAAGAGAACTTAAAGAATGAAACAGATTTTGTCTCTCCTATCTCCTTCTGCAAAATCCCTGGTGTTTCTGGTCATTCAATGTCTTTTCTTTATGGTAAGTATTACCGGCCGAGGGTCTATATACAAATAACGAACAGGATGGGACTGCTGTGGAACGCGCCTTGAGCTGTTTTGTTTTTCAGCATCAGTCTCATTGCATGGTTATGACAATGGGAAGATGCCAGCAGCTCACATCCCCAGCAGCAGACCGAGAACTTAATGTTACAACTTACGTTATAAGTTTTTTTGACCAATCACACTAAGCAAAAGCATATTGACAGTAGTTCTATCCAACCACTATAAGCACATGTATCTTTGGTTAAAACAATGGCTGCTTATTCCAAATACAATACCTGCTTGTAAGCCTTAAAACACAATGCATAGAGCTCCATTATTAAGCTTCAAACTTCCTAATATCTTGCTAGATACACTTTTCTGAAGCTTAGGGACTTTATCTAGAGAAGCATTAATACACACACTATTGCTCTAATTCTTTTTTCTTTTCTGCAAATGTAACTTTTCTGCTGACAAAACTAATCACTACTTCTCAGCTTTAATCAAAGTTCAGCTGTCTCTGAGGCCTGCCTTTTGCAGCTTTCCCAAAATCCTGTGTTTTGACAATTCCCACAGAGAGGTACTCTGTTTTCTGGCTGTTTCTGTTGCCTTGTTTTGTATTTGTCGCCCTGAGTTTCGTGAGAGAAAGAAACCCCAGGGACAGAAAGCACAATTTCTAGAGCACTGGCAGGGCAAAAATCCCAGCAAAATGAAGCAACCAGAAGAAATGGATGAGTGGGTTTCTGGGCCAGGTTTACCTGTGATGGCAAGGTCCTGCACATGAAGATGGAGGTGCAGATTGTCCTGATGCTCCTTATTCTGCATCTTTCTAGAAACTAGAGGAATCCCGATGGAGCCTGTGAAGCACTTGAGCTTGGTAAGTCATGCTTCACTGTTCTTTATTGTTTTGGGTTTTATTTGTGAGCAGCATCCATTTGTATTATCAGCCAAGCCTGCTTCCTTCCTGGTGCCACTCATCATTTCAGTGAAGAGGAGGAAGGAGATGTTAACACTGTGATAATGACATCAGGACCATTTACTCCATAACTAGCTTAGAGTAGGACTGTAGAAGTAGGATTACAAAGAAGGATTGTAAATAAAGTTTCAGAAACTTCAACTCATCTGGAAGATTCCATTCTTTCTCACCCTGTGAATAAGCTCAGCATTTCCTTCTGAGTTGTCAGTTGTCCCTTAAATGTACAAAGTGACATTTATGGCTTCTTTAGTGTGCCTTGAAAGTGGGGAAGGATTTTCTTCATTCATACTCTCCAGACCACACTGCCTCTGGAATATGACCCACTGGCTGGTTTTTGCCTAGCTATGATATTTCTAGTTGAGGCAGAAAGGGCAATGGCATTTGCAGGAAAGAGCAAAAGAAGAATGGGGTAGCCCAAACATCCTGTGTGGATTCAGGCATTGAGCTATGATTTGAGAGCATTTGGGCTCCTGCCACTTGGATTTGTATCCCTAAATGCAATTTCTTTGGCAGAAGGAGAGCCTTGCTCAAGTGAGAAAGCAGAAAGATCAGAGAGGGTGCTCAGGAAGGTCTCCTGTGGTGCAGAGCTGTCAGCGCCTGGGAGGTGAGAGCGGGCCCGGCCTTGGCCGGGTTGGAGCCCCAGCAGAGCCCCAGCAGAGGCAGGAGCAGGCTGAGCCCCAGCAGGGGCAGGCTGGAAGGAGGCCCTTGGAGCTGCAAGAGGCAGCAGCCGGGCCCTGGGTGCCTGTTCCTGGCAGCGGGCAAATCCTCCGTTCTCAGAGCCCAGGTGGCAGCTGGCTGCTGCCCAGGGGAAGCACAGCCATGCTGGGCACAGCCCAGCCTGGAGGCACTGGCCGTCTGGAGTGTGCCCTGGAGCAGAGAAAGGCCCAGGGCAGCTGTTATGAACAAAAATTCAGTTGATTTTTTTCTGTTACCACTACTGCTGAGTTGCTGCCTGTGTTATGGTAATTACGGGTCGTTGGTGGTAATGGTTGTTTTTGTATTAGTAAAGGCTCTGGCTAGGGCGAAGTAATGGCCCTTCTCTGAGACAGTAAATGGTTGGAAACCTTTCCTAACAGTGAAGAGACCTGGGGGGGGGTGGTGGTGGGGGGGGGTGGTTTATGCAAAGTGACTCCAAGGACCAGAATGCTTTGTGGGACCCCGACTCCAAATGCACGGAGAAAACCCCAAAAACAACAAGCCAAATAAGAGTTGAGAGACTGGAGTGATGTCTGGACGTGAGGAGCCGAGTGCTGAGCCTGCAGAGATGTGGAGTCCCTCTCGCCCTGACCACGGGAGTTGTCCCCAGCGCCGAGACTGAGGGGGACCGTGCCGGGAAAAGTAACAACAAAGGGGTTATCACGCCCTAAAAAGCTCCCACGAGGACGTGATTCCTAGCTCTGCCCCTAGTGGACAAAGCTGTGCATATCCTCCGTCCTCTGAGTTGCCCTGGGAGACACGACGGGGACTGCAGCCGTGCCGAGCTGCCCAATCCTGAGCTGATCACTCTTAATAAAGGCAGAAAAAAGGAGAAGAAGTGTCCTGGCCCTGTTTATTTCAGCAGCCGAGGGCCGCTGGGCTGCCTGAGGATTCCTCCTCTTCTGCCGGCTGCCCTGCAACTCCTGGCAAAGGTCAGCAGTGTGTGCAGCACTCTGGGCACCGGGGCAGGGAGCCGGGCTGCTCGGCAGGCTGGAGCACAGGGCAGCCTCCTTCAGGCCCGCCTCTTGTGCCAGGGGAAGCGAGGCCAGCGTGAGGCAGGGACAGCTTGGCAGGGCACATCTGCAGGAGCCAGCGCCTCACGCAGCTCTGGGAGGAAGTGCCTGCAATCCTGCAGTTCTGCACTGAGCCAGAGCAAAGGTGTGAGATGCAGAGTGTTTTGCAGGAATATTCAGGCCCACCGGGCCAGCCTGTTTTGTGCTCTCTGGCACACAGCATGCGCTGTGCAATGCAGCTCTGAGCTGCTGGGAGACAGGGAATCAGAGATGTGCCTGAGGGTTTTGCTTGAGTAGTGAACTGGTTTGGAAGGGAGCAGAAGAGTTGCAGTAGGCAATTTGTGGGTTTTTTATTAGTTTCAGAAGGAAAGATGCAATGTGTCTTCACTCAGCAAAAGCACTTGAAGGACTTCTTGGCAAAATGCTTGTGTTTGATTTCCAGAGTAGGAAGAAGAGGCGTTGGGAAAATGTTAAAGCGTAACAAATGGGGCTTAGCCTTATGAATTCCTTGAGCTTTAACAGGCAGTGCTGAAGCCTGTATTCCCCTAATGCAGTGCTTAATGCGTTCTAGTGGCTATCTTAATCCTGAGAATAAAGAGAATGGTCTTTCCAAGAAGGTAGCTGGAATGCATTCAAGGGAAGAAAGTGTTTTTAGGATGCTCTTGATTAGTAAAGGAGAATTTGAATAGGAATATTTCTCAAACAACTGTCCCCAAGGCCCTGCCATATTTGATGTTTGAGCAAGTTGAAAAGGCAATGATGAAAAGTATCTTGTTTAACAGGTGGGAACTTGACCCTTAGTCCTGGTTGAGGGCAAATTTGGGAGGGAACCCCTGAAAGGGTTCCTCTAGAAATCACATTCAATCAGCCCCTTTCCCAACCAGTTTGGGAGAAAATACCTCCTTGGAGAAGAGTGGAGAAAAGTCTTTATTAAACAATAAAATGTAAACAATAATAAAGAATAAAACCCATTACGGCTCCAAAATAAAGACCAACTCAGAAAGTCTCCTCTGTGGGCTGTAGCTCAGCTCACTCAGTCTCCTGTCAGTCCCAGGGGTGCTGGAAATGCTGCGGCCCAGGCCCGGCTTGGTGGGTCACAGGTGTGAGCTGCCAGTGCTCTTCTGGTGTTCAGTCTGGAGAAGGTCTAAACAGGTCCAAAGAAAAGGGGGAAAAAACCCTCACAGTCCAGAGAACTTCTTTGCCTCAGCTAGCTAAAACTAACTAAAAGCGAAGGAGAACTCTGTCCTGCTGTCTGTCTGTCCGCAGACATCACAGCGCAGGAGCAGTAAATGTGGGGGAGTGAGTGAAGTTTCTGAAAAGAAACTCCGTGCTTCTTCTCTCCCCCTCTTCACTCTTGGAACAAGTTTTAGGAGTGCAAAACTTATTATTCAGCAAAACCAGAACAGATGACTGGGGATACAAGCATGATATAGTCAGGCCAGGACACCCTTGAAAGAGAAACAATGTATTGGTCAATCGGTGGGCAGTCAGGCTTTGAAAGGGGAGCAGTGCATGATGGAGCCCTTGGTGGCAGGGAGTCGGTATCCTGAGCCATCATGGCCTCATCTCAAACACCGGCCATGTCTGGGCCCATGCTGTAACTGGGAAAATTCCACTCCTGAACCAGAGATACAGGGCCTGGTTCTAGGGTGGAGGGGTGAGAAGGATGAGATGCACAGCGTTTTGATCTAGGGGATGTCCTGGAAGTGCACTGCCTACCTGCCCCTGGTGCCGAGCACCACAATCCATCTCTTCCTGCTCAGCAGATTTTGGGAATCCAGGGGTTGGTATGTCCCACTTCAGAATAGGTATGAGGTCCGGGGTCTAGAGACGCAACTAGATGATTTAGGAGAAAACTGTCTGCCCAGTGAACCCCCAAATTATGATTCATCTGTAAGATGGATCACTACCTCTAATATCAAGAAGAAAAAAAGGGTAATCATAGTAGGTGATTCCCTTCTGAAGGGAACTGAGGGCCCCATATGTCAGCCAGATCCATCCCACAGGGAGATCTGTTGCCTCCCTGGAGCCCGGGTACGAAATATCTCTGAGAGACTTCCTGGGCTGATTCAGCCCTCTGATTATTACCCACTGCTGATACTCCAGGCTGGCAGTGATGAGGTTGAGAAGAGGAGTGTCAAGGCAATTAGAAAGGACTTCAGGGTACTGGGTCAGGTAGTTGATAGGGCAGGAGCACAGGTAGTGTTCTGCTCAGTCCCTCAGGTGGTGGAGGAAAATGATGGAAGAAACAGGAGAATCCACATCATGAACAAGTGGCTTAAGTGTTGGTATCATTGGCAAAATTTTGGATTCTTTGATCATGGGGAAACTTTTACAGCATGTGCTCTGCTAGAACCAGATGTGGTACATCTCTCTGTTAAGGGCAAAAGGTTTTTAGCTCATGAACTGGCAGACCTCATTGAGAGGGCTTTAAACTATGTTTGAAGGGGGAAGGGGAACCAGCTTAGCTGTCTGGAAGCAGGTCCAAGGGTTGTAAGGCTGAGTTAGGGGTGAAGTCAGTAGCCCAGCTGAGGTGCATGTATACCAATGCACACAGCTTGGGCAACAAACAAGAAGAGCTGGAGGCCATGGTGCAACTGCAGAACTATGATGTAGTTGCCATCACGGAAACATGGTGGGATGACTCACATAACTGGAGTACTGCACTGGATGGATACAAGCTCTTCAGGAGAGACAGGAAAGAAAGAAGAGGAGGAGAGGTAGCCCTTTATATTAAGCAGACTTTCAATGCCATAGAAATTGAAACTAAGGAAGATGGAGTTGAATGTCTATGGGTAAGAATTAACGGGAAGGCCAACAAGGCTGACACCCTACTGGGAGTCTGCTGTCGTCCACTCAACCAGGAAGAAGAGGTAGATGACTTATTTTATAAGCAGCTAGGTAATGTTTCAAGATCATCAGCCCTTGTTCTTGTGGGTGACTTCAACCTACCAGACATCTGCTGGGAACTTAATACAGCAGTAAAGAGGCAGTCCAGGAAATTCTTAGAATGTCTGGAGGACAACATTTTGTCGCAGCTGGTGGGTGAACCCACCAGGGGAGGGACTATATTAGATGTGCTGTTTGCAAATAGTGATGGGCTGGCCGGAGATGCGGTGGTTGGAGGGCGACTGAGGCAGAGTGATCATGAAATAATAGAGTTCTCAATATTTGGTGAAGTCAGGAGGAGCACCAATAGGACTCTTGCATTGGACTTCCAGAAGGTAGACTTTGGCCTGTTTAGGAGACTTACTGAGAGCATCCCTTGGGAAACAGTCTTTAAAAACAAAGGAGTTCAGGAAAGGTGGGCATGCCTCAAAATAGAGATCTTGAGGGCACAGGAACAGACTGTCCCTGTGTGCTGAAAGATCAGTCAGCGGGGTAAATGTCCAGCCTGGCTGGGCAAGGATGGTTTGGAGGAACTTAAGAATAATAAGAGGATGTATCAGCATTGGAAGGTAGGTCAGGCCTCTAAGGAAGTATTCAAGAAGGCTGCTGGAGTATGCAGAAAAAAAATTAGGGAGGCCAAAGCTCATTTTGAACTTAGAATGGCGACTTCTGTAAAGGATAATAAAAAATGTTTTTACAAATACATTAATGCTAGAAGGAAGGGCGAGACCAACCTTTGTTCTTTATTGGGCAAGGGAGGGAACTTAGTATCTGTAGATGGGGAGAAGGCAGAAGCGCTTAATGCCTACCTTGCCTCAGTTTTTACTGGGAAGATGACTTGCCCTCAAGACACCTGCCCGCCTGGGCTGGTTGATGGTGTCAGGGAGCAGAATGGTCCCCCCATTATCCAAGAGGAGGCAGTCAAAGAACTACTGAAGTGCTTGGATGTTCATAAACCTATGGGATCAGACAGGATCCACCCCAGGGTAAGGAAAGAGCTGGCAAATGAGCTTGCAAAGCCACTCTCCATTGTTTACAAACAGTCCTGGCTCACTGGTGAGGTTCCGGATGACTGGAAGCTGGCCAATGTGATACCCATTCACAAAAAAGGTGCAAAGGAGGATCCTAGTAATTATAGACCAGTCAGCCTGACCTAAGTACCTGGCAAAATAATGGAAGAGTTAATATTAAGTGCCATCACACAGTATTTACAGGATGGCCAGGGTATCAGACCCAGCCAGCATGGGTTTAGGAGGGGTAGGTCATGTTTAACCAACCTGGTCACCTTTTATGACCAGGTAACCCA
This sequence comes from Zonotrichia albicollis, assembly GCF_047830755.1. NCBI lineage: Eukaryota > Metazoa > Chordata > Aves > Passeriformes > Passerellidae > Zonotrichia > Zonotrichia albicollis. The sequence goes on from NC_133860.1 coordinate 77,920,332, forward strand.
CCTAGTGGATGCAGGGAAGGCTGTAGATGTTGTTTACTTGGATTTCAGCAAGGACTTTGACACTGTCTCCCACAGCATACTTCTAGACAAGCTGGCAGCCCATGGCTTGGACAGGAGCACTCTGTGCTGGGTTAGGAACTGACTGCATGGCCGGGCCCAGAGAGTGCTGGTGAGCAGTGCTGGCGGCCAGTCACCAGTGGTGTCCCTCAGGGGTCAGTGCCAGTTCTTTTTAATATTTTTATTGATGACATGGATGAGGGTTTAGAGTCTTTCATTAGCAAATTTGCAGATGACACTAAGCTGGGAGCATGTGTTGATCTGTTAGAGGGACAGAGGGCTTTGCAGAGGGACTTGGAACGGTTGGATTTATGGGTAGAATCTAATGGGATGAAGTTCAATAAATCCAAGTGCTGAGTCCTGCACTTTGGCCACAATAACCCCCTGCAACGTTATAGGCTGGAGACAGTGTGGCTGGACAGTGCTCAGGTGGAAAGAGCCCTGGGGGTGCTGGTTGACAGTCGGCTGAACATGAGCCAGCAGTGTGCCCAGGTGGCCAAGAAGGCCAATGGCATCCTGGCCAGTATCAGGAACGGTGTGGCCAGCAGGAGCAGGGAGGTCATTCTTCCCCTGTACTCGGCACTGGTGAGGCCACACCTTGAGTATTGTAGCCAGTTCTGGGCCCCTCACTTTAGGAGGGACGTTGAGATGCTTGAGCGTGTCCAAAGGAGAGCAACGAGGCTGGTGAGGGGCTTGGAGCACAAGCCGTATAAAGAATGACTGAGGGGCTGGGTCCTTTTCTCTCAGCCTGGAGAAAAGGAGACTCAGGGGTGACCTTATCACTCTCTTCAACTTCCTGAAGGGTGGCTGTGGTGAGCTGGGGGTCGGTCTCTTTCTCTGGGCAACAACAGACAGAACAAGAGGACACAGTCTCAAGCTGCGCCAAGGGAGATACAGGCTAGAATTTGGGAGGAAGTTTTTCACAGAAAGAGTGGTCAAACACTGGAATCATCTGCCCAGGGAGGTGGTGCAGTCACCATCCCTCGATGTGTTTAAAAAAAGACTGGATGTGGCACTTGGTGCCATGATCTAGTTGAGGTGTTAGAACATGGGTTGGACTCGATCTTAACGGTCTCTTCCAACCTAGAAATTCAGTGATTCTGTGTGATTCTGTGTATTATTTGCTTTGCAGGCCCGGTTGTGGCTTAGGTTCTTTTGTGCATGGGTCTGCTCCTGAACCTGTGACAGTGACCACCAGGGACCTACAGAACACTCCTGCTCTGATGTCAATAAATTCTGAGAGTGATTGAAATATGTCGGATAAAACTGGGGCAATGTTTAGCCTGTGAGTTTCCGCAAAGTATTGAATATGTCTTAATTCCATGGATACAAAGTAGTAAGTGAGATTGCTGGGTGTACATATGTCAGAGAAGTGATTCCCTATGCCCGGAGTACTAAAGTACAGGCCTCCTTTCCAACCCTGAGCTGGTAGCAGGAATCAAACCCTGCTTGGGAACTTTCATTTTGGCAAATTCTGTTAGCAGTTAAGAAAGGTCAGAATGAAACATCTACAGCTGTTTTACTCTCATTCACCTTTTTGAGAGCCAAGGGTGGCCTGGGTGTGTGCAGAGCAGAGCAGCCCCAGAAACCCCTTGGCTTGCCCACCAGTTGTCATGCCTTGTTCCAGGTGTGCCCAGCTCTGGCAGGAGAAAGAGCCCGCAGCGCAGTGGGCACCGTGCCCTGCCCAGCCGGGGCTCTCTGGCACAGAGCAGCAGCAGCAGCAGCACCGTTCAAACCACTCCTGCCTTGGCTTCCCCTGGGACACTGAAGCCTCTGGAAATCAGCACCACCAGTCACATTCCCAGCCTGGAGCAGCTCCTGCATGCAGGCAGATGCTGCCAGTTTGACTGCTTCCAAAGGGGAATAAAGGCAGAGATGTACATGCACCAGAGACCTGGGCATGTCCAATAATGTGCAAATATGTGGGGAGATTTTTAGGAATGATTTCAGCTGTTAGGGCAGCAGTGGCTTCTCTCCTGGTTCTGTGCAATGCTGTGGGCCATTTTCTTGGTCCAGTTTCCTTTGCTTGGGTCCCATCTGAGTGCTCAGTTGGGGTCCAGGCTGTAGGTGCTTTGTGCACTCTTGGAGTTCCTCTTGGATCCCGTTGAACAACAGGGTTGGGCCCGTGAGGGGAATTTGTGCTGCTTTTTGACAGAGGAGAACTTTGCAGGCTATTTTGTGTTTGCTGTAGGGAAGGTTGGTTATTGCTTGGCATAGTTCACAGACCAACATAGAAGGTTTGCTTTGTGATGTCAGGGCATGGTTTCCACGTCGTCACAGTGACATCAGAAGGTTGCCTTGGTGCACGGAAGGCCTGAGTGTCAGAGCAGCTGTAGGTCTTGCTGAGAGCAGGAGCATCCTCCTGGTTAAGGCATTTGTCATTGGACAGCTGTGCACTGACAAGAGCCTTGTTTTTCCAACTGTGTAAGCACAGCCTGCACCCTTGTAGAGCAGTGCCACAATGCGGGAGGAACTCACTGCTGCAGTTCTTGCTGCTTTTGCCATTTTTTATTCTGCATATTACCTGACTCAGCTGGCACGTAAGTAGAGGTTTTCCCTGGATGTAACCTAACCGATAACTTTTGTATGCCTTCCTGCTCTTTCTTAGTGACTCTACTGAATTAGAAAGAAAGGAACATTAGGAGGCCATTGGTTGTGTAAGGCTCCTGTCAAGTCATTCAGCTAAAAAGGGGGTGTCTGTAGCCACAGGGGCAGCATTTGCAAGGGAACTTGGAAGGACGAGCAAGACAGCTTTGAAAATGTAGACTGGCAGACTTTCTTGGAGGACCTTCTAAAAACTCTGCAGTTGTTCCCAGGATTCAGGGAAAGCTTCTTTCTTTCTAAATGTTCTCCTGAAAGGGGATTTCACTGTCTTACTTGATCTTTTACTGAGTACTAAAATATTGATTCCCTTTGCAAGGAAGTGTAAACTCCAAAACAGTAAATGTCTGCTCCAGAACCCTGGAGCTGCTGCTGTGCTGTTTCACAATAGAACTGCCACAGCTCAGGAGGATTTTGGGGAAGCTTTTCTGGGCAACTTGTTTCCAGCAAGTTAATGAGAATTAGGGTATGGAAATGATTTTTTTTAAAAAGTACCTGCGGGAGAGGATAAAAAAAGCTGCTTGATGTGTTTGGTAAAACAGGAGCATTGAGTGTTACAGATGAATTTGCATTTTCTTGGTCATGTTTGTATTAATTTAGTGGCAAAACAGCCAAAGTGTAGGCACAAGCAAGAATATTGTCCTGATCTTTTGCTGGCCGTGTGAATGAAATGTGTCTCCGGGAGGGATTTTGTGAAATGGAAAATCATCTGTTTGGGTTGACTTGTTCTGTGGGATTCAGCAGCCCAGGCAGTTTTCTCACAGCATTTGTTCATTTTCCCTTGCCCACTACAGGTCAACTGAAGCATGTATTCAGAGGTGCTGATCATGAGGTGAGTGAGAAAGGGAGGTTTCATGTTCATTTCTTGTGTTAAGGAATTGAAGAGCCAGCTGTCAGCTTGGTCAGTACAGTAGAGGGTAGAGAGCCAGCTAGGGAAACCAAAAGGAAATCCATTTTCATGCCTTCGACAAAAACAAAAAAAGCAAAAGTGGATATTTTTAAATTTCCATCTCAGAGCCCTGAAAAATATAAACTCAGTTTGGCAGAGAGAATGTTGCATCATGCAAGCAGCTAGAGGGGAATACTGAACTAAGAGCAATTTCCTATAGAGTAGAATTAGCCCATTTCAATTTAGTCAGAGTGACTGAGAATTCTATTCCTATAGATTTAGAATCCCATTGCAATCAAAGTCTCTCATTCCTCCTTAGAAGATGTGATGGTAAATGTGAAAAGAAATGAGTTTATAAATGATAGGTGATGGCCTGTGCCTCATGCTTCTCTCGTGCCAAAGCTGACAGAACCAACAGCCGTCTCTCCCATGGCTCCCGCTGCTCCTGGAGAAGAAGCCCAAAAGGAGCAAATTGAGGTGGAGGAGCACCAGACTCCATCAGTGCTCACACCAGAGCCTGCATATCCTGAGCCTGTGAGTGCCACTTGTGTGTGATGCTGTCTTTAGTGCAAGGCAGAGCTGCAAGTTTCAGAGCAGGCCAGCGCTTCCTGTTGCTGGCTGAGGATGCTGAGTGCTGGAGTGCTGCCAGGAGCTAGGGATTTCCTGCTGGCAGCGTCAGGAGAACTTGGCCTTTGACTTGTGATGTTGAGGCCCAAAGGGCTGGTGCCCAGAGAGCTTGGCTCAGGGAAGCCCTGTCTCTTGGCTTCTGATGGGCTGTAGACGGGGTGCATGTGGTAATGCTGGAGGTCACAGGCCTTTGTTTCTTTGTTTTCCCTTGTTGGAAAGGTGTGTTTGTCTTGTGAAATTAGTCTGCAGTTTTCTTGAGTTATTTTTCAGTTCTACAAATTCTTTTGGGCCCAGTGTCTTTCGGCTTTTGATAAGGTGCAAGGAAACAGTTGTACTGTCCATGAAGCTGTGGGATCTATTCTTGTCCTGTGTGGCCAAAGAAACAAAGTGCATATTATGAAGCCCTCTCGTGAGGCATAAGGCAGAAGGGGCAAGTTTCTTTTGATGCATTTATGATGGTGTAGTCTGCTGCTTTGGAAAGAGCCTTGGAGCCTGGAGTGGGCGTGAAGCTGCAAGTCCTTGACTGCTTTCTTGTGTTGCTCAGAAGAGGAACATGTTGAAATGGTGGATGCTGTATTTGAACTCAAACAGGCCATGCTGTGGGTGGGGAACTGCATGAGTTAAAAGGCCCCAGGGGTGTGGTAGAAGATCAGCTGCACAAGAGCCAGCCTGGGACCAGGTGTCCAAGAAGGCCAAGGGCATGGTGGGCTGTGTCAGCAGCAGTGGGGCAGCGGGAGCAGGGCAGTGAGCGTGGCCCTGTGCTGGTCAGCCCTGTGGCTACAGCTGGAGTGCTGTGTGCACCCGTGGGCCCTGGGAAGCAGAAAGTCATGGAGGGGCTGCAGTGTGTGCACAGAAGCACAGGGGAGCTGGGCAAGGGAAGGGAGCACAGGCCCAGTGAGGAGGTGCTGAGGGAGCTTTAGTCCGGACAATGGGGGGCTCATGAGGGATGTTCTGGTATACTTCCATCAATCCCTACACGACAGTGCTCAGCACAAGGGCTGTTTCCCTACCAAACATGCCCTCACTAAATCCAAGTGCTTTAGACACTGGAGTGGGAGACACTTCTATCTTGTGGTTTGCTGGCTAGTTGGTTATCTAGAAGTGGAAGCTCTCTTTGTTTTCTCATTTTCCAGCAAGCAAAGATGCTTCTGCACAACGTTTCCTGCATGTTTGCAGCCTTGAATGAGATTATGATCCAGTTTAGCTTTTCCATGTCTGCAGCAGCCATGGCAATGGATTGCTGTCACTTTCCTACTTTTCCATTTCAGAGCTTTCACGAACTTTGAACGCAGCTTTGTCTCTGCTAAGTTTTGCAGAGACAACACTGCTGGCTGATAGCAGCTAGGAAGAAATATTTACTACATATCCATGTAGAGTTCTGTTGAATTAGACCATATTAATTTGGTGGGGGGGGGAACTTAAAATCCCTATGTTGCTATCAAATGTCATGATTTCTCCTTAGAAAATATGCTGGTAGATTTGAAAAAAAAAAAGTTCTGAATGATAGCTGATGACCTGTCCCTCATGCTTGCCTCTTGCCACAGATGACAGAATCAACAGCTGTCTCTCCCCTGGCTCCTACTGCTTGTGGAGAAGAAGGCAAAGAGGAGCAAATTCAGGTGGATGAACAGCAGCCTCCATCACTAGTCACACCAGAGCGTGGATATTCCAAGCTGGTAAGGGCCAACTGTGGGTGGTGCTGCACTTAAGGCAAGGCAGAGGTGCAAGTTTCAGAGCAGCCAGCGCTTCCTGTTGCTGGCTGAGGATGCTGAGTGCTGGAGCCCTGCCATGACCTAGGGATTTCCTGCAGACAGTGACAGCAGAACTTGGCCTTTGACCTGTGATGTTGAGGGTCCAAAGGGCTGGTGCCTCTGGGAGAGCATCTGACTTCTTGGCTCAGGGAACCTCTGTCTCTCGGCTTCTGCAGCGCTGTGGCTGAGGGCACATATGGTAGTTCAGGATGTCACTAGGCATTGTTTTGTTGTTTTCCCAATTTGGAAAGGTGTGTTTTCTTGTGAGACTGGTCTGCAGTTTTCTTGTCTTTTTCTTCATTCTATAAAGTCTTTTGGGCTAGGAGACTTTTGGCTTTTGATAAGTTTCAAGGAAATTGTTACGCTGTCCATGAACCTGTGGGGAGCTGTTTTTGTCCTGTATGACCAAAGAAAGGAAGCACAGAGTTGGGAAGCCTTCTTTTAAGGCAAAAAGCAGAAGGGGCAAGTTTCTGTTGGTGTGATTAGTGACCAAGTCTGACACTTTGGCAAGAGCCTTGGAGCCTGGAATGGGGGTGAAACCGCAAATCCTGGACTGCTTCCTTGTGTTGCTCAGAAAAACAAGAGGTTAAAATGGTGGATGCTTTATTTGAAGTCAAACAGGAAAGGCTGGGAGCAGGGCAAGGGTGTATAGCACAAGCCCAGTGAGGAGGTGCTGGGGAAGCTTTAGTCTGGACATTGGGAGGCTCATGAGGGATCTTCAGGCAGACTTCCATCAATCCCTACATGACAGTGCTCAGCAGAAGGGCTGTTTCCCTACCAAACATGCCCTCACTAAATCCAAGTGCTTTAGACACGGGAATGGGTGATACTTCCATCTTGTGTTTTCTGGCTAGTTGTTTGTTGGGAGAGTAGCTAAGAATTGGAAAAGTACAAGGCCATGGCGAATTCCAAGTCCTGCACCTGCAAGATAGTGTGTCCTTGGGCCTAGCTGTAGTATGATAACAAATAGTTAACGAGACATGAGAAAAGAGAGATGTAACCCCTAAAGGATGGAGAAGAGCTGATGTAGTGGTATGACCAATGGACAGTGTAAATTACAGAATATTCATGAGCTTGTTACTTGCTGTATAAATGTCTGATGCTCTCTTTAATAATGGAAGCTTGCTGATTCTCATATTGAGTGTCCCAAGTTCTCCCTGCACCTGACAAATGACTCATCCCCGACACATGGCTCATTCTGCAACAGTTGGTTTGCTAGAAGATTAAGCCCTGTTTGTTTTCTCATTTTCCAGCATGCAAAGTTGCTTTTGCACAAGGTTTCCTGCTCTCTTGCAGCACTGGATGAGATTGTTATCCAGTTTGAGTTTTCCACCTCTGTAGCAGCAGTAGTAATGGGTTGCTGTCTCTTTCCTACTCTTCCAATTCAGACCTTTCAAGAACTAACAGCTGCATTTTTCCGAGAAAACGTTGCTTACTGATAGCAGCTATGGAGAAATATCATCTTCATATGCATCGAGAGTTCTATTCAATTGGCTCATATTAATTTGGTGGGTGGGACTTAGAATCCATATGTTGCTACGAAATGTTCTGAATTCTCCTTAGAAGATGTGGTGGTAGATCTGGAAAGAAATGAGGATCTGAATGATAGGTCACAGCCTGACCCTCATGCTTCTCTCTTGCCACAGCTGACAGAACCAACAGCCATCTCTCCCTTGGCTCCCTCTGCTCCTGGAGAAGAAGCCAAAGAGGAGCAAATTGAGGTGGAGGACCACCAGGGTCCATCACTAGTCACAACAGAGCCTGAATATCCTGAGCCTGTGAGTGCCACTTGTGTGTGATGCTGTCTTTAGAGCAAGACAGACGTGCAAGTTTCAGAGCACCCAGCGCTTCCTGTTGTTGGCTGAGGATGCTGAGTGCTGGAGTGCTCCGAGGAGCTAGGGATTTCCTGCAGGCAGCGCCAGCAGAACTTGGTCTTTTACCTGTGATATTGAGGGTCCAAAAGGCTGGTGCCTCTGAGAGAGCATCTGGCTCCTTGGCTCAGGGAACCTCTGTCTCTCGGCTTCTGCAGCGCTGTGGCTGATGGCACATGTGGTAGTGCTGGAGGTCACAGGGCTTTGTATGTTCTCCCTTGTTGGAAAGGTGTGTTTGGCTTGTGAAACTGGTCTGCAATTTTCTTCTGTAATTCTTCAGTTCTCTCATGTCTTATTGCCTAGCTTCCTTTTTACTCTGATAAGCAGCAAGGAGATGGTTATGTTGTCCATGAAGCTGGGCAGGCTCATACTTCTCCCGTGTGGCCAAAAAAACAAAGTGCATATTTTGAAGCCTGCTTATGAGGCAAAAAGCAGAAAAGGGCAAGTTTATTTTGATGCATTTTGTGATGTAGTCTGCTGCTTTACAAAAGTGCATGTGAGCCTAGAGTGGGGGTGAAGCTGCAAGTCCTTGACTGTTGTCTTGTGCTGCTACAGAGGGGAAGGCCATCTTGAAATGGTTAAAGCCGTACCTGAAGTCACATAGGCAACTTTGCAGTTGGGGAGCTGCATGGGCGAAAAAGACCCAGGGGTTCTGCCAGACTTGAGCAGCTGAAGATGAGGCTGGGCGTGGCCAGATGGGCATGAAGGCCAAGGGCATGGTGGGCTGTGTCAGCGGCAGTGGGGCAGCAGGAGCAGGGCAGTGAGCGTGGCCCTGTGCTGGGCGGCGCTGCGGCCACATCTGGAGTGCTGTGTGCACTTGTGGGCCCTGGGAAGCAGAAAGTCATGGAGGGGCTGCAGTGTGTGCAGAGAAGGACAGGGGAGCTGGGCAAGGGAGTGCAGCACAAGCCCAGTGAGGAGGTGCTAAGGGAGCTTTAGACTGGAAAACGAGAGGCACAGGAGGCACCTTCAGGCAGACTTCCATCAATCCCTGCATAACAGTGCTCAGCACAATGTCTGTTTCCCTACCAAACATGCCCTCACTAAATCCAAGTGCTTTAGACACTGGAGTGGGAGACACTTCTATCTTGTGGTTTTCTGGCTAGTTGGTTTGCTAGAAGAGGAAGCCTTTTTTTTTTTTCTCATTTTCCAGCAAGCAAAGATGCTTCTGCACAATGTTTCCTGCACTGTTGCAGCTCTGAATGAGATTGTTATCCAGTTTGAGTTTCCACATCTGTATCAGCAGTAGCAATGGATTGCTGTCTCTTTCCTACTCTTCCAATTCAGACCTTTCAGGAACTAAAGCTGCATTTTTCCGAGAAAACATTGCTTACTGATAGCAGCTATGGAGAAATATCAACCTCATATCTGTGGAGAGTTCTATTCAATTGGCTCATATTAATTTGGTGGGTAGGCTTTAGAATCCATATGTCACTATCAAATAGTCTGAATTCTCCTTAGAAGATGTGGTGGTAGATCTGGAAAGAAATGAGGTTCTGAATGATAGGTGACAGCCTCTCCTAATGCTTCTCTCTTGCCACAGCTGACAGAACCAAGAGCCATCTCTCCCCTGGCTCCCGTTGCTCCTGGAGAAGAAGCCCAAGAGGAGCAAATTGAGGTGGAGGAGCGCCAAACTCCATCAGCGCTCACACCAGAGCCTGGATATCCTGAGCATGTAAGTGCCAGTTATGGGTTGTGCTGTCTTTAGAGCAAGGCAGTGGTGCAATTTTCAGAGCAGCCAGCACTTCCTGTTTGCTGTCTGAGGATGCTGAGTGCTGGAGTGCTGCCACGGGCTCGGGATTTCCTGCAGGCAGCAACAGCAGAACTTGGCCTTTGACCTGTGATATTGAGGGTCCAAAGGGCTGGTGCCTCTGGGAGAGCTTGGCTCAGGGAAGCTCTATCTCTTGACTTGTGCAGTGCTGTGGCCAAGGGCACACATGGTAGTTCTGGATGTCACGGGCCTTTGTTTCTTTGTTTTCCCTTGTTGGAAAGGTGTGTTTGCCTTGTGAAATTGGTCTGCAGTTTTCTTGAGTTATTCTGCAGTTCAACAAATTCTTTTGGGCCAGGTGTGTTTTGTCTTTTGATAAGCTGCAACGTGATGGTTGTGCATGAAGCTGTAGGGACCCATTCTTGTCCTGTGTGGCCAAAGAAAGGAAGCACAGGATTGGGAAGCCTTCTTGTGAGACAAAAAGCAGAAGGGGCAAGCTTCCTTTGATGCACTTAGTGATGAAGTCTGCAGCTTAGGCAAGAGCCTTGGAGCCTAGAATGGGGGTGAAGCTGCAAGACATTGACTGCTTTCTTGTGTTGCTCAGAAGAGGAACATGTTGAAAAGGTGGATGCTGTATTTGAACTCAAACAGGCCATGCTGTGGCTGGGGAATGCATGGGTCAAAAGGCCTCAGGGGTTCCATAGAAGATCAGCTGAAATAGAGCAGCCAGTGGCCAGGTTTTCAGGAAGGCCAAGGGCATGGTGGACTGTGTCAGCAGCAGTGGGGCAGCAAGAGCAGGGCAGTGAGCATGGCCCTGTGCTGGGCAGCGCTGCGGTCACAGCTGGAGTGCTGTGTTCGCTTGTGGGTCCTGGGAAGCAGAAAGTCATGGAGGGGCTGCAGTGTGTGCAGAGAAGGACAGGGGAGCTGGGCAAGGGGGTGCAGCAGAAGCCCAGTGAGGAGTTGTTGAGGAAGCTTTAGTCTTGACATTGAGAGGCTCATGAGGGACCTTCAGGCAGACTTCCATCAATCCCTACACGACAGTGCTCAGCACAAGGGCTGTTTCCCTACCAAACATGCCCTCACTAAATCCAAGTGCTTTAGACACTGGAGTGGGAGACACTTCTATCTTGTGGTTTGCTGGCTAGTTGGTTTGCTAGAAGTGGAAGCCCTGTTTGTTTTCTCATTTTCCAGCAAGCAAAGATGCTTCTGTACAACGTTTCCTGCTCTGTTGCAACACTGGATGTGATTGTCATCCAGTCTGACTTTTCCACCTCTGTATCAGCAGTAGCAATGGATTGCTGTCTCTTTCCTACTCTTCCAATTCAGACCTTTCAGGAACTAAAAGCTGCGTTTTACAGAGAAAACGTTGCTTACTGATAGCAGCAATGGAGAAATATCATCTTCATATGCATCGAGAGTTCTATTCCATTGGCTCATATTAGTTTGGTGGGTGGGCCTTAGAATCCATATGTCGCTATCAAATGTTCTGAATTCTCCTTAGAAGATGTGGTGGTGGATCTGGAAAGAAATGAGGTTCCGAATGATAAGTGATGACCTGTCCCTCATGCTTCTCTCTTGCCACAGCTGACAGAACCAAGAGCCATCTCTCCCCTGGCTCCCGCTGCTCCTGGAGAAGAAGCCCAAGAGGAGCAAATTGAGGTGGAGGACCACCAGGCTCCATCAGTGCTCACACCAGAGCCTGCATATCCTGAGCCTGTAAGTCCCAGCTGTGGGTGGTGCTGTCTTTAGAGCAAGGCAGAGCTGCAAGTTTCAGAGCAGCCAGCGCTTCCTGTTGCTGGCTGAGGATGCTGAGTGCTGGAGTGCTGCCAGGAGTGAGGGATTTCCTGCAGGCAGCAACAGCAGAACTTGGCCTTTGACCTGTGATGTTGAGGGTCTAAAGGGCTGGTGCCTCTGGGAGAACATCTGGCTCCTTGCGTCACGGAAGCTCTGTCTCTGGGCTTCTGCAGCGCTGTGGCTGATGGCACATGTGGTAGTGCTGGAGGTCACAGGGCTTTGTATGTTCTCCCTTGTTGGGAAGGTGTGTTTGGCTTGTGAAACTGGTCTGCAATTTTCTTCTCTAATTCTTCAGTTCTCTCATGTCTTATTGCCTAGCTGCCTTTTTGTTTAGATAAGCTGCAAGGAGATGGTTTTGTTGTCCATGAAGCTGGACAGGCTCATTTTTCTCCCGTGTGGCCAAAGAAACAAAGTGCATATTTTGAAGCCTGCTTGTGAGGCAAAAAGCAGAAGGGGCAAGTTTCTTTGATGCTTTTGTGATGTAGTCTGCCGCTTTAAAAAAGTGCATGTGAGCCTGGAGTGGGGGTGAAGCTTCAAGTCCTTGACTGTTGTCTTGTGCTTCTCCAGAGGGGAAGGCCATCTTGAAATGGTGAAAGCTGTATCTGAAGTCAAATAGGCAACTTTGCAGTTGGGGATCTGTGTGGCCAAAAAGGACCCAGGGGTTCTGCCGGACTTGAGCAGCTGAAGATGAGGCAGCGTGTGGCGATATAGGCATGAAGGCCAAGGGCATGGTGGGCTGTGTCAGCAGCAGTGGGGCATCAGGAGAAGGGCAGTGAGCGTGGCCCTGTGCTGGGCAGTGCTGTGGCCACAGCTGGAGTGCTGTGTGCACTTGTGGGCCCTGGGAAGCAGAAAGTCATGGAGGGGCTGCAGTGTGTGCAGAGAAGGACAGGGGAGCTGGGCAAGGGAGTGCAGCACAAGGCCAGTGAGGAGGTGCTGAGGGAGCTTTAGACTGGAAAACGAGAGGCTCATGAGGGACCTTCAGGCAGACTTCCATCAATCCCTACACGACAGTGCTCAGCACAAGGGCTGTTTCCCTACCAAACATGCCCTCACTAAATCCAAGTGCTTTAGACACTGGAGTGGGAGACACTTCTATCTTGTAGTTTACTGGCTAGTTGGTTTGCTAGAAGTGGAAGCCCTCTTTGTTTTCTCATTTTCCAGCAAGCAAAGATGCTTCTGTACAACGTTTCCTGCTCTGTTACAGCAATGGATGAGATTGTGATCCAGTTTGAGTTTCCACGTCTGTATCAGCAGTAGCAACAGATTGCTGTCTCTTTCCTACTCTTCCAACTCAGAGCTTTCAGGAACTAAAGCCACGTTTTAAAGAGAAAACTTTGCTCACTGATAGCGGTTATGGTGAAATATAATCCTCATATCCATCGAGATTTCTATTCAATTGGCTCATATTAATTTTGTGGGTGGGCCTTAGAATCCATATGTCGCTATCAAATGTTCTGAATTCTCCTTAGAAAATGTGGTGGTAGATGTGGAAAGAAATGAGGATCTGGAAGATAGGTGACAGCCTGTCCTTCATGCTTCTCTCTTGCATAGCTGACAGAACCAAGAGCCATCTCTCCCCTGGCTCCCGCTGCTCCTGGAGAAGAAGCTGAAGAGGAGCAAATTGAGGTGGAGGAGCGCCAAACTCCATCAGCGCTCACACCAGAGCCTGGATATCCTGAGTCTGTAAGTTCCAGTTGTGTGTGATTCTGTCTTTAGAGCGAGACAGACGTACAAGTTTCGGAGCAGCCGGGGCTTCCTGTTGTTGGCTGAGGATGCTGAGTGCTGGAGTGCTGCCAGGAGGTAGGGATTTCCTGCAGGCAGCGACAGCACAGCTTGGCCTTTGACCTGTGATTTTGAGGTCCCATAAGGGCTGGTGCCTCTGGGAGAGTATCTGGCTCCTTGGCACAGGGAAGCTCTATCTCTTGACTTCTGCAGTGCTGTGGCCAAGGGCACACTTGGCTGTTCTGGAAGTCAGGAGACTTTGTTTCTTTGTTTTCCCTTCTTTTAAAGGTGTGTTTGTCTTGTGAAATTGGTCTGCAGTTTTCTTGAGTTATTCTGCAGTTCAACAAATTCTTTTGGGCCAGGTGTCTTTTGTCTTTTGATAAGCTGCAACGTGATGGTTGTGCATGAAGCTGTAGGGACCCATTCTTGTCCTGTGTGGCCAAAGAAAGGAAGCACAGGATTGGGAAGCCTTCTTGTGAGACAAAAAGCAGAAGGGGCAAGCTTCCTTTGATGCACTTAGTGATGAAGTCTGCAGCTTAGGCAAGAGCCTTGGAGCCTAGAATGGGGGTGAAGCTGCAAGACATTGACTGCTTTCTTGTGTTGCTCAGAAGAGGAACATGTTGAAAAGGTGGATGCTGTATTTGAACTCAAACAGGCCATGCTGTGGCTGGGGAATGCATGGGTCAAAAGGCCTCAGGGGTTCCATAGAAGATCAGCTGAAATAGAGCAGCCAGTGGCCAGGTTTTCAGGAAGGCCAAGGGCATGGTGGACTGTGTCAGCAGCAGTGGGGCAGCAAGAGCAGGGCAGTGAGCATGGCCCTGTGCTGGGCAGCGCTGCGGTCACAGCTGGAGTGCTGTGTTCGCTTGTGGGTCCTGGGAAGCAGAAAGTCATGGAGGGGCTGCAGTGTGTGCAGAGAAGGACAGGGGAGCTGGGCAAGGGGGTGCAGCAGAAGCCCAGTGAGGAGTTGTTGAGGAAGCTTTAGTCTTGACATTGGGAGGCTCATGAGGGACCTTCAGGCAGACTTCCATCAATCCCTACACGACAGTGCTCAGCACAAGGGCTGTTTCCCTACCAAACATGCCCTCACTAAATCCAAGTGCTTTAGACACTGGAGTGGGAGACACTTCTGTCTTGTGGTTTGCTGGCTAGTTGGTTTGCTAGAAGTGGAAGCCCTGTTTGTTTTCTCATTTTCCAGCAAGCAAAGATGCTTCTGTACAACGTTTCCTGCTCTGTTGCAACACTGGATGTGATTGTCATCCAGTCTGACTTTTCCACCTCTGTATCAGCAGTAGCAATGGATTGCTGTCTCTTTCCTACTCTTCCAATTCAGACCTTTCAGGAACTAAAAGCTGCGTTTTACAGAGAAAACGTTGCTTACTGATAGCAGCAATGGAGAAATATCATCTTCATATGCATCGAGAGTTCTATTCCATTGGCTCATATTAGTTTGGTGGGTGGGCCTTAGAATCCATATGTCGCTATCAAATGTTCTGAATTCTCCTTAGAAGATGTGGTGGTGGATCTGGAAAGAAATGAGGTTCCGAATGATAAGTGATGACCTGTCCCTCATGCTTCTCTCTTGCCACAGCTGACAGAACCAAGAGCCATCTCTCCCCTGGCTCCCGCTGCTCCTGGAGAAGAAGCCCAAGAGGAGCAAATTGAGGTGGAGGACCACCAGGCTCCATCAGTGCTCACACCAGAGCCTGCATATCCTGAGCCTGTAAGTCCCAGCTGTGGGTGGTGCTGTCTTTAGAGCAAGGCAGAGCTGCAAGTTTCAGAGCAGCCAGCGCTTCCTGTTGCTGGCTGAGGATGCTGAGTGCTGGAGTGCTGCCAGGAGTGAGGGATTTCCTGCAGGCAGCAACAGCAGAACTTGGCCTTTGACCTGTGATGTTGAGGGTCTAAAGGGCTGGTGCCTCTGGGAGAACATCTGGCTCCTTGCGTCACGGAAGCTCTGTCTCTGGGCTTCTGCAGCGCTGTGGCTGATGGCACATGTGGTAGTGCTGGAGGTCACAGGGCTTTGTATGTTCTCCCTTGTTGGGAAGGTGTGTTTGGCTTGTGAAACTGGTCTGCAATTTTCTTCTCTAATTCTTCAGTTCTCTCATGTCTTATTGCCTAGCTGCCTTTTTGTTTAGATAAGCTGCAAGGAGATGGTTTTGTTGTCCATGAAGCTGGACAGGCTCATTTTTCTCCCGTGTGGCCAAAGAAACAAAGTGCATATTTTGAAGCCTGCTTGTGAGGCAAAAAGCAGAAGGGGCAAGTTTCTTTGATGCTTTTGTGATGTAGTCTGCCGCTTTAAAAAAGTGCATGTGAGCCTGGAGTGGGGGTGAAGCTTCAAGTCCTTGACTGTTGTCTTGTGCTTCTCCAGAGGGGAAGGCCATCTTGAAATGGTGAAAGCTGTATCTGAAGTCAAATAGGCAACTTTGCAGTTGGGGATCTGTGTGGCCAAAAAGGACCCAGGGGTTCTGCCGGACTTGAGCAGCTGAAGATGAGGCAGCGTGTGGCGATATAGGCATGAAGGCCAAGGGCATGGTGGGCTGTGTCAGCAGCAGTGGGGCATCAGGAGAAGGGCAGTGAGCGTGGCCCTGTGCTGGGCAGTGCTGCGGCCACAGCTGGAGTGCTGTGTGCACTTGTGGGCCCTGGGAAGCAGAAAGTCATGGAGGGGCTGCAGCGTGTGCAGAGAAGGACAGGGGAGCTGGGCAAGGGAGTGCAGCACAAGGCCAGTGAGGAGGTGCTGAGGGAGCTTTAGACTGGAAAACGAGAGGCTCATGAGGGACCTTCAGGCAGACTTCCATCAATCCCTACACGACAGTGCTCAGCACAATGTCTGTTTCCCTACCAAACATGCCCTCACTAAATCCAAGTGCTTTAGACACTGGAGTGGGAGACACTTCTATCTTGTAGTTTACTGGCTAGTTGGTTTGCTAGAAGTGGAAGCCCTCTTTGTTTTCTCATTTTCCAGCAAGCAAAGATGCTTCTGTACAACGTTTCCTGCTCTGTTACAGCAATGGATGAGATTGTGATCCAGTTTGAGTTTCCACGTCTGTATCAGCAGTAGCAACAGATTGCTGTCTCTTTCCTACTCTTCCAACTCAGAGCTTTCAGGAACTAAAGCCACGTTTTAAAGAGAAAACTTTGCTCACTGATAGCGGTTATGGTGAAATATAATCCTCATATCCATCGAGATTTCTATTCAATTGGCTCATATTAATTTTGTGGGTGGGCCTTAGAATCCATATGTCGCTATCAAATGTTCTGAATTCTCCTTAGAAAATGTGGTGGTAGATGTGGAAAGAAATGAGGATCTGGAAGATAGGTGACAGCCTGTCCTTCATGCTTCTCTCTTGCATAGCTGACAGAACCAAGAGCCATCTCTCCCCTGGCTCCCGCTGCTCCTGGAGAAGAAGCTGAAGAGGAGCAAATTGAGGTGGAGGAGCGCCAAACTCCATCAGCGCTCACACCAGAGCCTGGATATCCTGAGTCTGTAAGTTCCAGTTGTGTGTGATTCTGTCTTTAGAGCGAGACAGACGTACAAGTTTCGGAGCAGCCGGGGCTTCCTGTTGTTGGCTGAGGATGCTGAGTGCTGGAGTGCTGCCAGGAGGTAGGGATTTCCTGCAGGCAGCGACAGCACAGCTTGGCCTTTGACCTGTGATTTTGAGGTCCCATAAGGGCTGGTGCCTCTGGGAGAGTATCTGGCTCCTTGGCACAGGGAAGCTCTATCTCTTGACTTCTGCAGTGCTGTGGCCAAGGGCACACTTGGCTGTTCTGGAAGTCAGGAGACTTTGTTTCTTTGTTTTCCCTTCTTTTAAAGGTGTGTTTGTCTTGTGAAATTGGTCTGCAGTTTTCTTGAGTTATTCTGCAGTTCAACAAATTCTTTTGGGCCAGGTGTATTTTGTCTTTTGATAAGCTGCAACGTGATGGTTGTGCATGAAGCTGTAGGGACCCATTCTTGTCCTGTGTGGCCAAAGAAAGGAAGCACAGGATTGGGAAGCCTTCTTGTGAGACAAAAAGCAGAAGGGGCAAGCTTCCTTTGATGCACTTAGTGATGAAGTCTGCAGCTTAGGCAAGAGCCTTGGAGCCTAGAATGGGGGTGAAGCTGCAAGACATTGACTGCTTTCTTGTGTTGCTCAGAAGAGGAACATGTTGAAAAGGTGGATGCTGTATTTGAACTCAAACAGGCCATTCTGTGGCTGGGGAATGCAGGAGTCAAAAGGCCTCAGGGGTTCAATAGAAGATCAGATTAACAAGAGCCAGCCTGGGACCAGGTATCCAGGAAGGCCAAGGGCATGGTGGGCTGTGTCAGCAGCAATGGGGCAGCAAGAGCAGGGCAGTGAGCATGGCCCTGTGCTGGGCAGCGCTGCGGCCACAGCTGGAGTGCTGTGTTCGCTTGTGGGTCCTGGGAAGCAGAAAGTCATGGAGGGGCTGCAGTGTGTGCAGAGAAGGACAGGGGAGCTGGGCAAGGGAGTGGAGCAGAGGCCCAATGAGGAGGTGCTTAGAGATCTTTAGCCTGGAGAAAGGGAGGCATAGGAGGGATCTTCAGGCAGACTTCCATCAATCCCTACATGACAGTGCTCAGCAGAAGGGCTGTTTCCCTACCAAACATGCCCTCACTAAATCCAAGTGCTTTAGACACGGGAATGGGTGATACTTCCATCTTGTGTTTTCTGGCTAGTTGTTTGTTGGGAGAGTAGCTAAGAATTGGAAAAGTACAAGGCCATGGCGAATTCCAAGTCCTGCACCTGCAAGATAGTGTGTCCTTGGGCCTAGCTGTAGTATGATAACAAATAGTTAACGAGACATGAGAAAAGAGAGATGTAACCCCTAAAGGATGGAGAAGAGCTGATGTAGTGGTATGACCAATGGACAGTGTAAATTACAGAATATTCATGAGCTTGTTACTTGCTGTATAAATGTCTGATGCTCTCTTCAATAAAGGAAGCTTGCTGATTCTCATATTGAGCGTCCCAAGTCTCCCTGCACCCGACAAATGACTCATCCCCAACAAATGGCTCATTCTGCAACAGTTGGTTTGCTAGAAGAGGAAGCCCTGTTTGTTTTCTCATTTTTCAGCAAGCAAAGATGCTTTTGCACAAGGTTTCCTGCTCTCTTGCAGCACTGGATGTGATTGTCATCCAGTCTGACTTTTCCACCTCTGTATCAGCAGTAGCAATGGATTGCTGTCTCTTTCCTACTCTTCCAATTCAGACCTTTCAGGAACTAAAAGCTGCATTTTACAGAGAAGCGTAAACTGATACTGCTACTGATAGCAGCTAGGGATGAATATCAACCTCATATCCATCAAGAGTTCTATTCAATTGGCTCATATTAGTTTGGTGGGTGGGCCTTAGAATCCATATGTTGCTATCAAATATTCTGAATTCTCCTTAGAAGATGTGGTGGTGGATCTGGAAAGAAATGAGGTTCTGAATGATAGGTGACAGCCTCTCCCTAATGCTTTTCTCTTGCCACAGCTGACAGAACCAAGAGCCATCTCTCCCCTGGCTCCCACTGCTCCTGGAGAAGAAGTCCAAGAGGAGCAAATTGAGGGGGATGAGCACCAGGGTCCATCACTAGTCACAGCAGAGCCTGAACATTCTGAGCCTGTAAGTGCCAGTTGTGTGTGATGCTGTCTTTAGAGCAAGACAGTTGTGCAAATTTCGGAGCAGCCAGCACTTCCTGCTGCTGGCTGAGGATGCTGAGTGCTGGAGTACTGTGAGGAGCTAGGGATTTCCTGCAGGCAGCGCCAGCAGAACATGGTCTTTTACCTGTGATATTGAGGGTCTAAAGGGCCTGATGCCTCTGGGAGAGCATCTGGCTGATTTGCTCCGGGAACCTCTGTCTCTGGGCTTCTGCAGCACTCTGGCTTATGGCACTCGTGGTAGTACTGGAGGTCACGGGCCTTTGTTTCTTTGTTTTCCCTTGATGGAAACAAGGGTTTGGCTTTTGAAACTGGTCTGCAGTTTTCTTCTGTAATTCTTCAGTTCTATCATGTCTTATTGCCTAGCTGCCTTTTTGCTCTGATAAGCTGCAAGGAGATGGTTATATTGTCTATGAACCTGGGCAGGCTCATTCTTCTCCCGTGTGGCCAAAAAAACAAATTGCATATTATGAAGCCTTTTGAGACCAAAAGCAGAAGGGGCAAGTTTCTTTCGATGCATTTTGTGATGTAGTCTGCCGCTTTGGAAAGTGCATGTGAGCCTGGAGTGGGGCTGAAGCTGCAAGTCCTTGACTGTTGTCTTGTGCTGCTCCAGAGGGGAAGGCTATCTTGAAATGGTTAAAGCCGTACCTGAAGTCACATAGGCAACTTTGCAGTTGGGGAGCTGCATGGGCGAAAAAGACCCAGGGGTTCTGCCGGACTTGAGCAGCTGAAGATGTGGCTGGGTGTGGCCAGATGGGCAAGAAGGCCAAGGGCACAGAGGGCTGTGTCAGCGGCAGTGGGGCAGCAGGAGCAGGGCAGTGAGCGTGGCTCTGTGCTGGGCAGTGCTGCAGCCACAGCTGGAGTGCTGTGTGCACTTGTGGGCCCTGGGAAGCAGAAAGTCATGGAGGGGCTGCAGTGTGTGCAGAGAAGGACAGGGGAGCTGGGCAAGGGAGTGCAGCACAAGGCCAGTGAGGAGGTGCTGAGGGAGCATTAGGCTGGACAACAAGAGGCTCATGAGGGACCTTCAGGCAGACTTCCATCAATCCCTACATGACAGTGCTCAGCACAATGTCTGTTTCCCTACCAAACATGCCCTCACTGAATCCAAGTGCTTTAGACACTGGAGTGGGAGACACTTCTATCTTGTGGTTTGCTGGCTAGTTGGTTTGCTAGAAGTGGAAGCCCTGTTTGTTTTCTCATTTTTCAGCAAGCAAAGATGCTTTTGCACAACATTTTCTTCTCTGTTGCAATACTGGATGTGATTGTGATCCAGTTTGAATTTTCCATGTCTCTAGCGGCAGTAGCAATGGATTGCTGTCTCTTTCCTACTCTTCCAATTCATACCTTTCAAGAAATGAAAGCTGCGTTTTACAGAGACATTGCTCGCTGATAGCAGCTATGGAGAAATATCAACCTGATATCCATCTGGAGTTCTGTTTAATTGGCTCATATTAATTTTGTGGGTGGGCCTTAGAATCCATATGTCGCTATCAAATGTTCTGAATTCTCCTTAGAAGATGTGGTGGTAGATGTGGAAAGAAATGAGGTTCTGAATGATAGGTGACAGCCTCTCCCTAATGCTTTTCTCTTGCCACAGCTGACAGAACCAAGAGCCATCTCTCCCCTGGCTCCCGCTGCTCCTGGAGAAGAAGCTGAAGAGGAGCAAATTGAGGTGGAGGACCACCAGGCTCCATCAATTGTCACAGCAAAGACTGAACATTCTGAGTCTGTAAGTGCCAGTTGTGTGTGATGCTGTCTTTAGTGCAAGGCAGAGGTGAAAGTTTCAGAGCAGGCAGCGCTTCCTGCTGCTGGCTGAGGATGCTAAGTGCTGGAGTGCTGCCAGGAGCTAGGGATTTCCTGCAGGCAGCAACAGCAGAACGTGGCCTTTGACCTGTGATGTTGAGAGTCCACAGGGCTGTTGCCTCTGGGAGAGCATCTGAGCTTTTGGCTGCCTGGTTCAGGGAAGCTTTGTCTCTTGACTTTTGCAGTGCTGTGGCCAAGGGAACACATGTGTCTTGGGCTGGCTATATGATGCTTTTATCTGCAATCATCTCTTTCTATTTATGTTTAATAATAAGTTTTGTACCTTTAAGAGTGTTCCAGAGAGTGAAAGGGGGGAGAGAAGAAGGGTGCCCTTCGTTTTCAGACACTGCGCTCCTCCTCGACATTTTTGCTCTTGGACTGTGTTGTCTGTAGATGAGCAGACAGCGGGACAGAGCTCTTCTTTTGCTTGTTAGTTAGATTTAGCTAGCTGAGTCAAAGGAGTTCCCTGGATTGTTTTTTTTTTCCTTTTTCTTTGGACCTCTTGAAACTGCTCTGGACTGAACACCCAGGAGAGCAACGGCAGCTGCCGCTGTGGCCTACTGGGCCAGGCCTGGCCTGCGACAATTCCAGCACCAGAGGGACTGATCAGAGACTGAGTGAGCTGAGCTTCAACCCAGGGTATTCTCAGTTTGTCATCTCGTTTAGAGTGGCAAGGGGTCTCATTGTTTGATATTGTTTTGGTTTTATTGTTTAATAAACAGTGGTTTTCCACCTTTCTCCAAGGAGGTATATTTTTTTCCTCCCTGACCAGTTGGGGGAAGGGGCTGATTGGATCTGCTTTTCCCACAGGAGCTCCTTTGGGGGATTCTTCCCCAAATTTGCTCTAAACTTGGACAAATACATGATTTGGCAAACCCACACTCCTGAGATTAAGAGTCTCATGCTCTACCGACTGAGCTAACTGGGAGAAAAATGCATTGGCAATGTCTATAGTGGCGTACCACCTTGCTGCCTTGGACTCCAGCTCGTACTGGAGTTCCAGCCTGTCCGGCACAGCACTGCTCAGGGGTGGAGTCACTTCATTCAATGCCTGATAGTCCACTGTCAATCTCCATTCTCCTTCAGATTTACGCACTGGCCAATTGGGACTGTTGAAGGGTGAGTGGCCCTTCTGACCACCCCTTGGCTCTCCAGCTCATGGATCATTTTGTGGATGGGGATCACAGCATCTCAATTCGTTCAGTGTTGTTGGCGGTGCACTGTTGAGGTGGCAATTGGTACTCGTTGCTCTTCCACCTTCAGGAGACCTACTGCAGATGGGCTTTCTGACAGTTCAGGCAAGCTGTTCAACTGCTTGACACCCTCTGTCTTTACAGCAGCTATTCCAAATGCCCATCTGAGTCCCTTTGGGTCTTTGAAATACCCACTTGGAAGGTAGTCTATGCCCAAAATACATGGGGCCTCTGGGCCAGTCACAATAGGATGTTTCTTCCACTCATTTCCAGTCAGGCTCACCTCAGCTTCCACCAAAGTAAAATCCTGTGATCCCCCTGTCACACCAGCAATAGAAACAGACTCTGTCCCGACATGTCTCGATGGGATTAATGTACATTGTGCACCAGTGTCAACCAAAGCTTTGTATTCTTGTGGTTCAGATGTGCCAGGCCAACGAATCCACACAGCCCAAAAAACACGGTTTTCCCCAGCCTCTATCTGGCTAAAGGCAGGGACCCTCTAAGCCTGATTATCCTTCTTTGCCTGTGCATATGTCTTGGAGGTTTCTTCAAGGGGATCAAAAATATTGTCATTATCATCATATGTGACAGTTCAGTTACTGGCCACTGGAGCTGCTTCCCTTTTGGAACTTCCTCTCTGAGTCTTCAGTTCACGCACCCGTTGTGCCAGAGCAGCGGTAGGTTTTCTATCCCACCTTCTCATGTTTTCCCCACAATCACACAGGTAGAACCACAGCTCAGCTCATGGGATGTACCTTCTCTCGCCATCTGGGGAACGTCTGCGCTGGGTACCAGAACCTCTGACCTGTACTGCTGAGATTTGGAGAAAGCCCTCTTTAATCACCTCCCTCAGTTTCTCGTGACCCTCCTCCATCTTGTCTTCTAGTTTTTGCAGACGTGTTTCCACCGCTGCTATTCTGGCATGTTTTGGGCCATTCACAGTGTCTGCATATGCTTGGAGCTTCTTTGCCATATCCAACACAGTCTCCTCACTATTATCCTGCTTCATTATTGCTAAAGCTGAAGCGTATTCTTGTGGCCCAAGTTTTCTCCACATCACAGATGTGCATGGTACCAAGTCTGGATTTACAGTGTTTCCATCATCTGAGAAGACAATCTCAGCCACAGCCATTTCCCTCAACCGTTCCCTCAATCATGTTTTTGTCCAGGTTTAGAGCAAATTTGGGGAAGAATCCCCCAAAGGAGCTCCTGTGGGAAAAGCAGATCCAATCAGCCCCTTCCCCCAACTGGTCAGGGAGGAAAAAAATATACCTCCTTGGAGAAAGGTGGAAAACCACTGTTTATTAAACAATAAAACCAAAACAATATCAAACACTGAGACCCCTTGCCACTCTAAACGAGATGACAAACTGAGAATACCCTGGGTTGAAGCTCAGCTCACTCAGTCTCTGATCAGTCCCTCTGGTGCTGGAATTGTCGCAGGCCAGGCCTGGCCCAGTAGGCCACAGCGGCAGCTGCCGTTGCTCTCCTGGGTGTTCAGTCCAGAGCAGTTTCAAGAGGTCCAAAGAAAAAGGAAAAAAAAAACAATCCAGGGAACTTCTTTGCCTCAGCTAGCTAAAACTAACTGAAAAGCAAAAGAAGAGCTCTGTCCCACTGTCTGTTCATCTACAGACAACACAGTCCAGGAGCAGGAATGTGGAGGAGGAGTGCAATGTCTGAAAACGAACAGCACGCTTCTTCTCCCCCTTCACTCTCTGGAACACTCTTAAAGGTACAAAACTTATTATTCAACATAAATAGAAAGAGACAATGGGGATAAAAGCATCATATAGTCAACCCAGGACATTATGGTAGTTCTGGATGTCACGGGCCTTTGTTTCTTTGTTTTCCCTTGTTGGAAAGGTGTGTTTGTCTTGTGAAATTGGTCTGCAGTTTTCTTGAGTTATTCTGCAGTTCAACAAATTATTTTGGGCCAGGTGTCTTTTGTCTTTTCATAAGCTGCAAGGAGATGGTTCTGGATGAAGCTGTGGGGAGCCATTCTTGTCCTGTGTGGCCAAAGAAAGGAAGCAAAGACTCAGGAAGCCTTCGTGTGAGGCAAAAAGCAGAAGGGGCAAGATTCTGTTGATGCATTTAGTGATGAAGTCTGCAGCTTAGGCAAGAGCCTTGGAGCCTGGAATGGGGGTGAAGCTGTGAGTCCTTGACTGCTTTCTTGTGTTGCTCAGAAGAGGAACATGTTGAAAGGGTGGATGCTGTATTTGAACTCAAACAGGCCATGCTGTGGCTGGGGAATGCATGGGTTAAAAGGCCCCAGGGGTGCCATAGAAGATCAGCTGCACAAGAGCTGGCCTGGGACCAGGTGTCCAAGAAGGCCAAGGGCATGGTGGGCTGTGCCAGCAGCAGTGGGGCAGCAGGAGCAGGGCAGTGAGCGTGGCCCTGTGCTGGGCAGCGCTGCGGCCACAGCTGGAGTGCTGTGTGCACTTGTGGGGCCTGGGAAGCAGAAAGTCATGGAGGGGCTGCAGTGTGTGCAGAGAAGGACAGGGGAGCTGGGCAAGGGAGTGCAGCACAAGGCCAGTGAGGAGGTGCTGAGGGAGCTTTAGTCTGGATAACAAGAGGCTCATGAGGGGCCTTCAGCATGTCCTCAGTGTATCCAAATATTTTAGCCATGTTTGGAAGTGACTTTTTCCCCTTTGTTTTAATTGTTATATTTTGTTTTGCTTGGAGGAGGAGGCTTATTAATTTACTTTTTCTCCCAAGCATGGTGCTTTTCGTAATTATTTCCTGCCCTTTTAAATCTCTGGGCCTGGCTATGCTAAATTTTATATTCCATGGTAGCACTTCTGGAGAATGCAGTGTTTTTGCATGAGAACACATCATTTGGTGCAGGGATCTTGGTACAGAAGGAGCTGTTGTGGTTCCAGTCCAGCCAGTAGGGCCTTATAGGTCACTTTGAGCTTAGCACTACCCGTGCCTTTTTGCAGCCCAGGGAATCAGTGTGTGTTGTGTTTAGGAATTGAGAAGGAGATCAATGCCCTTGCATTCCAGCTGTTCCTCAGAGATCACAGGAGCTGAGAGGGGCTGGGCTGCATTTCTGATTCCAGCCACTTTAGCACCATCAGTGTGCTCAGGTCCAAGAGAAGAACTTGATCGAGGCACAGATGCCCAAAGAGTGCAGTTCCCAGTGCAGTGCTCTGGGTCTGATCCCTTTCCATAAGGGCCTACATGCTCCAGATTCCCCAAGAGTGTGCTTTATTGAAACAACAGGAGAGCAATCTCAGGATTGCTGCTGAGCAGGGCACCGGCTACCAAGTTTTGATGTGTGTAGCAACAGAGAGGACAGTAAAGAGAGATTTCAGTAATGAGATCTGTCTATCTATCTATCTGTCTATCTATCTATCTATGCAACACTTACATAATTAATCTTCCTTGCTTTGGTCCAAGGCATTTGGAGATGCAAAGGTCACCTAAAGCATCCCTCTCAGGAGGGGATGTTCCCTCAATGTTCCCTCGACCAATTCTGAGCAGGCAGAGATGTTTTCCCCTCCAGATATGATCGTTTTTCCCCTCAGAGTTGTTTTAGTCCTCTGGCCTCTTCTGCCCTGAACTCCCCAGTTAATTCTTTCAATTTCTGCCTGTCCTAGAGAGGTGGAACAATTCCAGGTTTAGGTGGTGTTCGGTGATTCTGGTCATACGTGCCATGCATTACATGACACATGGTTTCCTTCACTGGCATCCCCAGGGCTGTGTAAGTGCCTTCATGAATGGGGCCTTAGGAGAGTCTCTGTAACTGCTGGTCAGAATTCTCAGTTGACAAAAGAGGGAGAAGAAACACTTTGGTCCTCTTCCATATACTGAGGTTGCCATAGGGGCTCAGTGACATCCATCAGAGAACTTTGCATGCATCCTCATCTTCTGAATGACCAGGTTTTCTGACAAGAGTGTAGATGTCAGGGAGGCAGGAATGCTGGTGCAGGCCTGAAGAGAATGTGAACTGAAGAGAAATGTCTCACAAGGAGTGAGCTCACCCAGGAAGCCACCTGCGGAGCCAGGATGGAGCTGTGGGACAGGGCAGGTTGTCAGTCACTACTGAAAGACAAACAGGACATAGCAGAAGCAGAGGGAGGCCCTCACCAGACCCTTGAGAAATGCCACACCTTCCCTGGCAGCTGCCTGAGAGGCTCTTGCAGCTTCAGTCCCAGATGGCCCCTGATTGTAGGGCCAGGGTCACTTTGGAATCTGTGCCTCCCCTCAAACAGAGAATGACCCAGGAGAGCAGCAGCACAGTGCTTTGGGAACGTGTGAGCACAGGAGTCTTTGAGTTTTGGCCCACAAATTTTGTATGGGAAGTTGAAACCCATCTTCTGTTGCTTTTTGTGCAGGTGCTTCTAGAGAGAGAGGAGGAGCAGATTGCTTCATCAGAGATGCCATGGCAGACTCAGGGAAAGCTGTTCCCAGCCCAAGAGCAGGAAGAGCAGCTCGGGCAGCAGGTGGAAGAACCACAGGAGAAAGGCCAGGTAAGCCTGACTAGCCAGGGCACAGAGGGAAGGGCAGGGAGAGGGGCATAAACCAGAGCTCTTGGGACTGAGGAGGCCAGGAATCCCTCAGGCACTAGAAGCACAGAGCCTTGGAATCTGCAGAGATTAGCCCTGGACAGGAGGTTTGCAATGGAAGCAGATGTGGGTAGGGAGGCAGAAAGAAGTGGCTGAATAAATGTGATTTTGAGGCTGCAAGAGGAAAAAAACTGAGCCTGAGCAAGAGTCACTTGTCCTGCATTTGTGTGCACAGAAGATCAAGGAAGAGCCACAAGCAGAGCTGCCCGAAGCTCAGAGTGCCATCATGGATGTGAAGAGAAAGAACAAGGAAGACATGGGAAGAATTCAAGAGGAGAATCTCCATCAGCAGAGGGGCGATCAACAAAACCAGGTGAGTGAAAGAGTGGCAGGCGCTCCACTCATGAAACATCCTCTCGCTTGCTTTTTAGAGAAGATGAAGGCACAGCTGAACACAGAGCTTCAGACAGCTGACACTAGGATCAAGACAAGGCAGAAGAGGCTGGAGGATGAAATGAAAATCATCAGGGAGAAACTTAATTGTTTCCCTCATTCTCTACAAAAGCAAGTGAGTGAAAGAGGGATGCAGTCACTGCAGTCACCAAACTGGTGGTTTCTGCCCTTCTTGCCTTTCCAGTGCAGAGCAGCAGGGAGTGGGGCCATGCCTCTGAGTGCCATCCCGCTCTAGTGTGTATCACAGTCACTCTGAAGGACTTTTCCTGCTGTGCTCAATCTCTTCAGCTGCCCTGGATAGAGGGACTTGTCCTTTGGCCTTTTGGCCAGCAGTCATCCAAATTGATTCCTGCTGGCCTGTTCCTGCTCTCTTGGTTTCTTGATGTGTTTTTACAGTGGAACGTGGTGACCCAGATGGAGGATTGAAACAAGCTGTCTGTATCCCTTGTCAATCTGTTCTTTCCCTTTCCTCACAGTCGATGACTCCTGGCTGACAGGAAAAAGCTGTAGTCTCTGACTGCTTTGTTCTGTTTCATTTGAGGAGCAAGAGTTGACATCTGACCGGGCAGCCTGCAAAGACTCCCAGCAAATGTCTGGCAATGAAGGGCCCCAGGTTTGGAGTGAGGCACAGGAACAGTGCCCACCAGAGATGCTCCAGGTCCAGCACATCAAGGGCTTTGAACCTGCTGCCTCAGCAGCATTGCCTGGAAGAAGCCTTTCTATCAAACCTGGGACCTCAAGCTTGGGCAGTTCCTTCCTCTCTCCGGAACAGGAGACTGAGAAGAGGTACCTGGAAATGCTGGGTATGTCTGGGATGTTTCTTGTCTGAGGGACAGTGCATTGTGTGCAGAGCTGTACCAAATGCTCCTCCTGAGTTTGGTGTCACAGGGCCATTTAGGACTCCCCTGAGCAGTGCTGTGCTCCGAGGCAGTGAGAGAATGCTCTGGGTGTTCCTGCTGCCTCTGAGGGCACCTTGGCTGGGTTGGGTTTGCCTGAGCTTCCCTCTGTGCTAAAGGCTGAAGCAGGGATTATTCTTGGATCAGCAGAAGGCTGTGACCTAGCAAATGATCTAGGAAAGTTCTGTGTGCTAGTGGCCAAACTGAATAGAATTTTCAGCTTCCTGAATTCTCCTTAGAGTCCTGACTTCCAACCACTCATCAGAGCAGAAAACCTTCACAGAAATGGACTGGTTTTGGAGTTTTGTCTTTTAGATTGGGGAGTTTTTTTTTTTTTTGGAGGGGGGATGTTTTTGTACTGTTTATTTTTTGTGGGGATTTTTTGGTTTTGGTTTTTGTGTGTTTTTTTGTTGTGTTTTGGGGTTTTTTTGGTTGACGGTTTGTGGGGTTTTTTTGGTGGAGTTGGTTTATCTCCATCCTGAAAGAGCTCTTCTGTGTCACGTCTAACTGCTGGCATTTTTATGACTGTTACTGTTACGACTACTACACCCACAGTTTATTTTCATGAGAATGCTATATTTTTTGTCAATAAGAGAATGCTATATTTTTGCCAATACGACCTACTTTGAAAGAACATCAGGTTACAGGACAAATAGAAAGCAAGAGGTGTTTTCCATGTGCCCCCCCCCAAAAAAAACCCAGATACTTTTGTAACAAACTTTATTTAATCTTCTAGTTTTATGCTTATCAAGATGTGTCCAAGAGACACATCCAAGTGGCGTGATCAGATAAAACTGTACTGCAGGTATTTCTCAGGAGAGAGCCTCCAGGCCAGCCATGGTATATTCCTCAGATCCATGGCACTTTTCCATACCTGATTCCCACTCTTTCCCCTGACTGTTAGGATCCTACCCATAGGCCCAAGCCCTGCTCAGGTCAGTCTCTAGGAAAACACATCAAGTCCTTTGTGATTCTGCAGCACAACCCAATGAATCTGCCTCTTGCCTGTAACAGCTGCCAGTGCTGTGCTCTCAGATAAGACGCTGGTGGGGCAGAGAGCAGAGCCCAGGGGATTCTGTGTCTACCATCACCTGTTGGGACAAAAAGGGCACTGATCCACACCTTAGTGGGGCTGATGTCAAAGCCCATCCTGTTGTGTCCTGAATGGGGACAACAGCTTGTATGGGGCTCAGACAGGCTGTGGCTTCTTCCCACTGTTTGTCAGTGCTCGTTCTTGGGCTTTGCCAGCTTTGTTGTGCTAGCTGCCCTGTCCCTGAGGGTTGCTTTGACTGCAGAGGCTGGAGCCATCTATAGCTGGGAGAGGGGCATCTTGGAGCTCAGCCTGCTCATGAACAGGTCAGGGTCCTGATGCTGAAACCCCGTTGGGATTGGTTCTAGCATGAGCTGCTCTGCTTTACAAATGGAGAGGCAAACTGCTGAAAGGTAGAGAAGATGTCCTTCTCTCCTGGAAATGCATGTCCCTGTGCTTTTGTTTTCCGTTAAGAGAACTTCTCAAAGAACTGTACAAAATCAGTCTCTGTGCCAGCCATCTGCACTGCAGGGCTGCCCTTCCTGTTGCTGTTGTGGTGGTTGTTACCCAGCTGACCCCTAAGGGCTGAGAGTCCCAGAGAGTGGGGCTGCCTTGTGTATCTCCTGGAAGCTGGCATCTCTGCTTTAAAGTCAGCATCTTGCATTTTATTTCTCTCAGGGAGATTGGTGAACCAGGAAAATCCTGTGATGATATACACTGAAGAGGAGCGTATTGGCAGCGGGTGAGTCCAACTGCAGATACCCCTGCACAGCCATGGGCCAGGTGTTTTTCTGGTGAAATGTCTATGCAGCATGAAGTCAGGCCAGCTGCAAACATGTTCACACATTGGGGATAGATAATCACATCTCTCAGTGCTGCTCAGAATTTGTGAGTGTGCTCAGAAGGCACTGTCAGAGACATCCCTATGCTGAAAAAGTCTTGCCTGCATCAAAGAACAGGATCTGGGAGATCTCCTTGTCTCTCAAGTGTGGGAACGCTCAGTGTTAATTTCTTTAGCATTTTTCTGTGTCTCAAATTCATACTGGCACACAAATGTAAAAAGAAGAAACTTGCTTGCCTCAAAGAGCAACCTGTTCCCTATCAAAGCTGTTTGAGATAAGATTTGCCAGGAGCATTTCTTTCCCCTTGTTTGCAGAAGGAAATCCTCTGTGGTGAGGATAGGAAACCACACAGTTTAGAAAGTGAAACCCAAGAGGAAAGAATAAACTCCCTTTAGAAGTTGAACCCCAGCACTTCAGGAACAGGCCCAGTGCCTGCACTTGAGAGGAAAATGCATCATCTGCCTTCTGGCAGAGCCCTCCTGCATGATGCAGGTTTTTGACACTGCCAGCACAGATCTCCTGTGTGGGCTGACTTTCACTCCAGGACCTAAACACCTTCTCCTTTCTCTCCTTCTGTTTTGTTTCTAGAACTTTTGGACAAGTGGTCAGAGCACTCCACAATGGCACAGGAGGAGAGGTAAACGTCAAAAGGCCCTTAGACTCTTGAGGGGCTTTCCCTTCTGGTGTGAGCTGTGGCTGGAGCTTTGGGTAGAGCTGTGCTGAAAAGGCACAAGAAGCACAGACTGGTGCCAGCCTGCAAAATACATCTGGCACAGTCTTTGTCCTCCTCAGCTGTCGGAAGGAAGGCGTGGAGGGCAGCGCTTCCTTTCAGAGAAGGACGCGCTCACTCGCTCTCCATTGCTAAAACAAAGGTGGTGCCTTAGAGCACCTCCCTGCTCTTTGGGGCTACAGCTTCAGAGTCCTGAATTCTCATTTCTGGCTTCCAGCAAATCCTTCTGAAAGTTACTGGTAGTTCCTTAGCCACCTGCAGTGCTGCACTTGGGAACTGCACATAGGGAGAGATCTGCAAGGTGTCCCTAAAAGCCCTAAACCCTGCCCATAGCGCAAGATGTATCCACAGAGTATTAAGGCATGGATTACTTCTTCTGAATCCCGAACAAAGCAGCAGAGAGTGTGGTCAGAGGTTTGTGGGTCATAGCTGGAGACACCACTGTTACCAAGTGGACAAGGCAAAACCTCAGTGGCCCCACATGTCCTGTAACTGCCCCCCAAGGGAGCAGAGAAATGGGCTGTTGGAATGTCAGTTCCTAATTACTGCAATGCCTAATCACAAGGCAGTTTGGCACAGCTCAGCTGTGTCATTGCAAAATCACTTGCTCCACTGCATTGTGGTCTTGTGCCACACACTTCTCAAGTTACTGATTTTCAATGTCATTTTAGGTGGCAATAAAGAAAATAAATCTAAAAGGACTGAGGAGCAAGCAACTAACTGTTAATGAAATCATGATTATGAAGAGATACAGGAGTCCCAGTGTTGTGAATTATTTAGACAGGTGAGAGATCTTGGTCTTATCCCATCAATGGGCATTTACATACAGCAAACATGAAAGGTTAAAAATCACTTAAAAAACTTTGGTCAGTGGCAGAAAGTAGAGCTGTAATTTTTATTCATTCATATTTCTCTATTCATCTCCAGTGGATGAGAAGAGAGTGCATCTTTTCTGCCTGAGTCTTCCCTGGCACTCCTAGTTTGAAAATTATTCCAAAATTATTCAAAACCTGGATCAGCTGTATCTTCCTAAGTCAACAGCCTCGAAGTACATGGCCTCCACATTTTTTGGGGATAGATTTTTTAAAGTTTCTTAAATGCTGATGAACCATCCTGAAGTGGATTTCCCTTAGATTGTTACCACTCTTTGCCATTGCTGTGCATGCCAGGAAGACTAGGTGCTTATTTCCAGAAACACTATGCCTGACATATTTTTATCTGGGCTGTTACTAAACTACACTTTTCACTTACTGCCCATCTAAGACATCTCCTTTTTCACAGCTGTGCCTTTCTTCTTGAGACCGCACAGATTGCAAACATCTGGGTATTGAAGATAAATAATAGAAATTTCAGGCCTGGGTAGTAGATTGCTTTGCTCATACTTGGAATACTGGGCACGGTTCTACTCCTCTCTCTCCAAGAAAGAATTTACAAACACAGCCAACACAGAAGGGACAGTCAGCTGAGAGGGAATGTCTATTCCTTTGATTCTGTCCTAGTCACAAAGGAACCTGGAAACAAAAAACCCAGAAGTAAAAAATCAACATAGCCATGTATATTTGTCTCTACACCCTTGTTTCCTTCTTTCAGCTACCTTCTGGGTGATGAACTCTGGCTAGTTATGGAGTACATGGACGGAGGCACTCTGAGTGACGTCATTAGAAAGACTTGCCTGTCTGAAGACCACATGGCAACCATCTGTCAGGAGGTCAGCAATCCCATCTGTGTTTCCAAGGGCTTGGGCAGCGTTGTCTGAGAAACTATTTTCTCACATGCAGCTCTTCTTAGCAGTGTAGTTCCCCGCGACTTCATCAGGGCTACTCCAGGGCTCTCAACCCACCCCCTTTTATCCTAGTAACCTTCACCAGCCACAGCTACTGCCCAACTAAGGACTTCACAGCTGTGGATCATTTAGAATAACTAGAACTGGGGCAAGGCCACTTATAGAGTACATAGATTTTACAGAGACTCCTACTATACTACTATATTTCCCATTTTACTTAGAAGAACAGGTTTCATAGACATATTTACATACAATACATATCTTATACTGTGACTCAAAGGCCACCTATAGTTTCCCGTGCCAAGCTGTGTTTCTGTGTTGCTGGTATGCCATAGGCAAGTAAAAGCACTTCAAGTGAAATGCCTGACAGTGCCCATGCATTCACTGTGCTCAGTGCCAGTACTCTTATCTCCTGTTGTTGTACTCTCACTCTGCCTCATGTATTTGCTGTTGTCCATCTTGCCTCGCTAAACTTTTTCCTGTCTTCACTGCATTCTTTGCCTGTGAAAGCAAAGGTGCTGGTGGCAGGATTTGAAACAAACAGCAAAGGAAAAAAGAGAGAGACTCGTTTCTCTCAGTCCTCAGCTAAAAAGGACAGGAGTGCAGCCCAAATGCTCTTTGCTTCTGAGCATATGCACTGCAGCAGCAGTCATCCTGGCTGGTTTGCAGGGGACAGTCTACAAGAGCAGGTGCTGTTGCTCTTTCAAAAGCTGACATGCCTTTCCTCAGAAAGGTTCTGCTCTGCAAGTGTTGAAGCAGCAAGCTCTTCCTCTCAGTGGCATTGTGTTCTGCCATTACTGCCCATCCCCCTGTGGAAAGGGAATCTTTTAGATTCCTTGTTTCCTTTCTTGTGTGATGAAATCCCATCACTTATTTTTCCTTCCTCTGTTTTCTCTTTCAGTGCCTGCAAGGACTGCATTTTCTTCATTCAAACCATGTGATCCACGGAGATGTGAAGAGCAGCAACATCCTTCTCAGAAGCAACGGTTCTGTCAAGCTGGGTTAGTATATTCTTGGTCAGGTTCAGCATTCCAAGGATGTGGGGTGTAGGGCTGCTTTGAGTGACTGCCAGCTCCCCAAAAATGGTGCTGGTGGCAGTGCAGGGACACCATGTCAACCATGAGCTGGTGACAGGGTTGCAACGTGCACAGAGGTATGAGAAGGAACAAGCGGTCAGGAGTGGCCTTGCTCTGTGTGTGTCCCTGCCAGAGGTAGGGAGCTACAGGTGTAAAGCTTTCAAAGAACAAAAGCCAATGCTGGAGGCAGTGTAAAAAATGGGGGGATTTTTTAAGTCATCTATGCCAGGAGATTCAACAGCACACTTTCAAACTTCTACTGGGGAATTCTTTTGCTTGCTTTCCTCATTGCACAGAATTCAGATAAGACCCATATTTTGTTTTCTCCTCAGCTGATTTTGGCCTCTCTACTCAGCTCACACCTGAGCAGAGCAGATGGTGCTCGGTAGCCGGGACAACTTGGTGGCTGGCGCCTGAAATGGTGACGCATCAACCATATGGCCCCAAA
The DNA here is from genome assembly GCF_047830755.1 of Zonotrichia albicollis. Lineage (NCBI taxonomy): Eukaryota > Metazoa > Chordata > Aves > Passeriformes > Passerellidae > Zonotrichia > Zonotrichia albicollis. The sequence continues at coordinate 77,953,749 of NC_133860.1, forward strand.
GTGGACATATGGTCTTTTGGAATCGTGGGCATCGAAATGGTAGAACAAGAACCTCCTTACTGGAACCAAAGTCCTGCCTCAGTAAGGAGCAAAGACTCACTGATCCTACTGTCTTTCTCACCTGCCTCATGTCCTGTGTGCCGTTGGACAAAATCCCATTGCCATCTGCTGGAATTACTTCCACCAAGGACCCCTCCTAAAAATGTCCCTGCAACACATCAGCATCTGCTGTAGTTTTGGTTGCATCAGCAGGGGAACACAAGCCTTACCACATGAAACAAACTCCAAACAAACTCTATTCTCAGGCAACACTTTCCTTTGGTTCCAGTTCTTTTGTCTGTGAAGATGGCCCCAGTAACAGGAAACAAGCACCTTAGAACTGCTGTTATCTTTCCAGACATGAAGGAAGGAAACCCAAACCCAACAAAGTTTCTAAAGTTTTTAGGGAGGAACCTTGCCCATTGTGCAGTATGTTCTCACTGTGAAACAAGCCTGAAACCTGGGCATGAGGGTGTAAAGGCAACACAGTCTCTTCTGCTTCTTGTGCAGTGTTGCTGAAACACTCAGTGACCATGTTTCTCTCATTGCCCAAGGCATGTTCTCCACGTCACCAAGCCAGAGCCTGGTGATGCAGAGAGCCTGCCAAAACCTCCCAGTGTTTCCTGGCACTTTCTGGGCCTACCATACATGCGTTCACTTGAGTAGCCAAATGAGCAGAGGGTGACAAAAGGGATGGAACCACTCCTTCTTCTGACCACAACAATTTTTCTTTTGCTGAAAAATGGGAAGCTGAAAATTTTTAGACTGCTGAGAGACAGAACTGCAAGTGACTCCGGCGTGCCCAAGCAGGCATTTTAATCCCAATACATTTGTGCATGGATCTTAATGTGTCTGTGTTGGAAGATGAGATTGTAAATGTTTGTTTCCTAACCTGGGGATTAACTGATGGATTCTTTCTTTTCTTCCAATTACCATTGTTTTCTAGAACAGCACAAAAAGCTTGATGAGTTATTTTCTACGGTAGCTGTACTTAAGGGACCAACAAGCACTGCAGATATGCCTTTCATGTATTAATCTTTGAAATTAGTTAGTATAGCAAAGTCCCTCTTCCAAAAAGCCTCTCAAGCTGGTATGAATCCTTGGAGAAGCAAATATGCTTTTGTTGATGTAGTCCCTTCTAACTAGGTCAGTCAATGAAATCAGCTGCCAAGGCAAGATCTATAGGATGGTGGAAAAGCTGTGGTTGCATTGGGGTTTGGGTTTTTGGTTGGTAAAGGAAAATGATCTCTGGGTCTCTGCCAGAGCAGAAACTGCCACTGAAGAACAGAGGTTAAACAAAGGGATCTGGGAGAGCACCTAGAGAGGTGAAAGCAGCCAGTGAAGACTTGTGTTTCCTTTTTTCCCAGGTTAAACTCATAATAGGGATCCCACAGCTGCAGCAGCCCAACAGATTCTCGTCTTACCTGTGTGACTTCCTAAGCTGCTGCCTGCAGACAGATGAGCAGAAGCGCTGGTCTGCCAGGGAGCTCCTGCAGGTAAAATGTGAAGGGGCTTCAGGTGAAACAGGCTCTGAGGGTTGGGCTCCTCCTCCACTCAAGTCCAAGGCATCACATGAGACCCCTTCCTCCTCACCTCCACTCTTGCTGCTCTTCCAGTGAAAATGGTGAGGAATCCTAGACTGGGCTGGGCTGGCAGGGCTCTGTAAAGTTCCTCTGGTCCAAGTATCCTGCAATGAGCAGGGACATCTTTAAAGAGATCAGGCTGCTCACAGCCCTTTGCCTCCTGACCTGACATGGTTCCATGGACGGGGCATCAACAAGCTCTTGGGACAACCTGTGCCAGGGTGGCACCATGCTCTGAGTGAGCAAATTCTTGTTTAGACCTACTCTGATTAGATGTCCTTTGTGTTTAAAAAAATTCACCCACATCCTCTTCTAAGTGGCCTTGTAAAAAACCTATCCACCACTTTCTTCAAAGCCACTCTGAAGTCTTGGAAAGTGGCAACAAAGTCTCCCTGGGGCCTGTTCTTCACAAAACTGAATAACACCATCTCTCTCTGCATTTCCTGAGAGGAGAGGTGTTCTGTTTCCTGACTGTTGCTGTCGCCCTGTTTTGTAATTTGCTGGGGTGTTCATTTTTATCTAACCGCAAAAGGATTGAAATAGAGCAGTGCAGGGTACAGAGACATGAAATGGTGGTGCAGGAACCCAAGGAAGCCAGTCCCAGCTGAGCAGTCAGAGATTTGGCTGTGGGCAGGAGGGGCTGTGGGGGGCTCACTGTGAGCCTCTGAGGGGCCCTGGTTTGTGCCCCCCAGCCCACCCTTAGAGGTTTCTGCCACGCAAACAAGGACAGCTGGGAGGGACTTGTCCCAGCCCCATCTGCTGCCTGGCATGCTCAAGCAGACAGGAACTGTGCCTGGGTTACTGCCAGGTTGTGTGGCAGAGAGGGAACTGCAGGACCCGGTGCCACTGGGCTGGCCCTGCTGGGAAGGAAGGTGCCATCCAGCACACGAGGGACAGGGCATGGAAAGGTAGACACTGCTTTCTGTCCCTGTGTAAATCAGCACAGTGCCTGTTTTGCAAATGCAGGGACCTATGTGAGTCCTTGGAGTTTCCTGAAAGGAAGAAACCCCAGGGACAGAAAGCACCATTTCTAGAGCACTGGCAGGGCAAAAATCCCAGCGAGATGAAGACATCACAATAAACAGATGAGTGGGATTCTGGGCCTCCTTTGCCTGTGATGGCAAGGTCCTGCCCATGACAACTGGGGAGCAAATGATCCCATTATTCTACTTTCTGGGTCTTTTTAGGACCCAGAGGTATCCTGATTGAGGCAGTGAAGCACTGAGCATGGAAAGTATTGGTTCATTGTTGTATATTGTTTTGTTTTTGTATTTTTTCCTGTGGACAGCATCCATTTGTTACAACAGCCAAGCCAGCATCCATTTTGGCACCACTCATCAGCTCAATCAAGAGAAGTAGGAGACGAGAACGTAACAATTGTGTCAACACATTATCTCCATAGCCAATTTGAGTAGGATTGTAGAGTAGGATTCTAGAGTAGGATTGTTGAAGAGTTTTGTAGAATAGGATTATAGATTAGGATTATTAAATAAAGTTTCTGAAATATCAACTTATCTGGAAGATTCCCCTCCTTCTGACCCCTTCAGAAAACTCAACATTTCCTTCTGAATTACCAGCGTTTTTTTACTGGTGCTAAGTCACACTTACGGCTTCTTTGCTGTGCTTTGAAAAGGGGGATAGGATCTTCTTCATTCATCCTACCCAGAGCATATTGACTTTGGAATACGGCCCACAGGCTGGTTTTTGCCTAGCTGTGGTATTTCTAGTTGAGGCAGAAAAAGCAATGGCATTTGCAGGAAAAACCGAGGAAGAATGGGGCAGCCCAAATCCCCTGTGCAGATGAAGGCATTGACCTGTGACTCAAGAGCATTTGAGTTCCTGCCACTTGGATTTGTATCCCTAAGTGCAATGTCTTTGGCAGATGGAGAGCCTTGCTCAAGTGAGAAAGCAGAAAGATCAGAGAGGGTGCTCGGGAAGGTCTCCTGTCAACACCTGTTAGGTTGTGGAGGGATAGAATGTAAGAGAATAGTGCAGAAGGCAATCTCACCCCTGAGGAGTTGCAGCTGTACTAATCACCAAAGATTAGGAACAGGCCTCCCCCTAACAGGCCACAGCTGTGTCCAATGAGAAGACGAGTGCTACAAAAGAGTGGGTTAGTTGGGTGAGGAGAGACATTGAGTTTGTTGGTTGTGCTGTGAAAAAGAAGGAATCAGTGGTGTGAGGTGATGGCCATGAGAAATCACTGAGAAAGTATGAAACTTTTGAAATAAGATGACAACATGAGGTGAGAGCAGGCCCAGCCTTGGCCAGGGTGGAGCCCCAGCAGAGCCCCGGCAGAGGCTGGAGCAGGCTGAGCCCCAGCAGAGGCAGGCTGGAAGGAGGCCCTTGGAGCTGCAAGAGACAGCAGCCAGGCCCTGGGTGCCTGTTCCTGGCAGCGGGCAAATCCTCCGTTCTCAGAGCCCAGGTGGCAGCTGGCTGCTGCCAAGGGGAAGTGCAGCCATGCTGGGCACAGCCCAGCCTGGAGGCATTGGCCGTCTGGAGTGTGCCCATGAGCAGAGAAAGGCCCAGGGCAGCCGAGGGCCGCTGGGCTGCCTGAGGATTCCTCCTCTTCTGCCGGCTGCCCTGCAACTCCTGGCAAAGGTCATCAGTGTGTGCAGCACTCTGGGCACCGGGGCAGGGAGCCGGGCTGCTCAGCAGGCTGGAGCACAGGGCAGCCTCCTTCAGGCCCGGCACTTGTGCCAGGGGAAGCAAGGCCAGTGTGAGGCAGGGACAGCTTGGCAGGGCACATCTGCAGGAGCCAGCGCCTCACGCAGCTCTGGGAGGAAGCGCCTGCAATCCTGCAGTTCTGCGCTGAGCCAGAGCAAAGGTGTGAGATGCAGAGTGTTTTGCAGGAATATTCAGGCCCACCAGGCCAGCCTGCCTTGTGCAGTGAAGCTCTGAGCTGCTGGGAGAGAAGTGTTAGAAATAAACTCTTGGATACAATTTAATGGAGACAAAGTTATTAAAGCAAAAGAGAACCTTCTTGGTAAGGATTCATCTGAGCCAGCTGTGTATCTCTCTCTCCTGAGAGCCGAACATACACACACCAAGGTAATGCTTGTTATGAACAAAAATTCTGTTAATTTTTTTTGTGAGAAAAAGTTACAAAAAGGCAGCTAGATCACTGTCCCTGCCAAAGTTCTGCGTGTTTTGTTATTGTAATCACGGGTCGTTGTAGCTAATCACTCCTTTTGTATTAGCAGAGCCTTGCCTGAGGCTAAGGTGTACTTTTTCCAGAAGGGTGAAGAGACCTGAGAGGGTGGGGGGGGTTATGCAAAGTGACTCCAGGACCAGCATGCTGTGGGAGAATACAGCTCCAAACGTACTGAGAAAACCCCAAAAACAACGAGCCACCTAAGAGTTGAGAGACTGGAGTGATGTCTGGATGTGAAGAGCCGAGTGCTGAGCCTGCAGAGATGCGGAACATCTTCGGAGTCTGTCTCGCCCTGACCATGGGAGTCGTCCCCGGCGGTGAGACCGAGCCGACTGGCCCGAGAGGGACAACATCTGAAGGGATCACCATGCCCTAAAGGCTCCCAGGAGGACCGGATCCCCCAGCTCTGCCCCTAGTGGACAAAGCTGTGCATATCCTCCTCCTCTGAGTCGCCCTGGGAGACGCGACGGGGACTGCAGAACCGCCGAGCTGCCCAATCCTGAGCTCATCACTTTTAATAAAGGCCTTAAAAAGGAGAAGCTGTTTATTTAAGCTGGGGGCGCTCATCCGGGATAGCCACGACGCAAGAGGACTCAAGACTGGCCATCTTGGACCTTCAGGACAGCTGGCTATCAGGACCAGAGGGATCGACTCAGGAGCAGCGACGCAGAGGAGCACCGGAGCACCGGACTGGTGAGAAATCTGGTGGCGGGAGTGGGAGACGTGCGCATGTGTGTGTGAATGAGACAGGGGCCGGCAGCCGGACCCTTGACCTGAGAGCGGACCCCTTAGTACTGCGTTTCCGGCTTTTCGCGAGAAACCCGGCCAGGAACAGGGGGTGGTGCTTGAAATTAGTGTGAGTGAGTAATCTCCTAAGGAGGAAAAAAGGGGAGCCCCCCCCCCTCTGGGCATGCGGAGGGAATAGAATAGTTGTGTATGAGTGGCACGCACCCAAAGTCCTGACAGAGGGAAGTCAGGCAGATTTGTCAGTCCCGAGAAGGATTCGCGTAAGATTTGTCAGTCCCAAGAAGGATTCAGGTAGCTCACAAGCCCTGCAGGCAAAGTAAGTCCTGACAAAGGAGTCAGGCACAAATCACAGCAAAGGAGGCTGTGGTTTGCTTTTAAGCCCTGATGCGGTGAAGCCTAAAAATTGGCGGGTTAGGCAAACTAAAAATCAGGCAGTTGTTTTTCCTGACTGAGGGAGTCAGGCACGACCCGGATTCTTAAGGTCGAGGTTCCGTGTGTTCAAGTCCCGACAGATGTAAGAACTGACATTGGGAAAGTTGGGCAATCTAGAGATCAGGCAGTTGTTTCAGTATAAAGTCCTGAGCATCAGGCAGAAATTTGAAGTTCAGTGGAGGAGGCTGAAGCTCCTCAGAGAAGGTTCTTTTTGAATTTCCAGTCAGTAGAGGCACCTTTGGGACTTTTTTATTGAGACCTGGAAAATGGGAGGGTGTAATAGTAAAAAGACCGGCAAGAGACTGAGGTATACACATCCCAATAGTCCTTTAGGAGAACTGTTAGTAAAATGGGATTCTATAGAGGCCACGGAGGGATTAGATAAAGTGAAAATGATCCATTATTGTATGGAAGTGTGGCCAGAATTAGAGGTGCAAGGAGGATGGCCTTGGTGTGGGACAAAGGATAAGTGGATGTGCCAACAATTAAATAGTTATCTGACAGCTCGAGGGGATACTGATCCTGAGCAATTATTGTATGTATCTTGCTGGGTAAAGAGCGCTATTGGAGATGAAGGGGTGCGAATTTGTAAGGTACAGAGAAAGAAAGAGGGAAATGAAGGAGGGGATGATAGGAGTAGTAAAAGATGGGACCCCGTGGATTATTTGCCTCCTTCTGCCCCTCCGCCTTATAATCCTCTTCTTCAAGCACCTCAAATGGCAGGTCCAGTTCTTCCCCCGGCTGCCATCTCGTTACCACCTGCTCAAACTCCTCCTTCTACCTCTTCAGCTTCCGCTATGATAAATCCAGTATCTCCACCAGTAACCACTCCCTCACAACCCCCTTCAGCTCCTCCAGTTCCTTCTGCATCACCACAAGCGCCTACTCCACCTGCTGCATTCTCCACCCCTTCTCCAGCTGCACTTAATATCCACTCAGGCTCTTCTCCCCCTCCTATTGCTGTCCCTTTACCTCCTCCTAGTTGGGACACAAATGCCTCCTTGCCCGATAAACAGCTATCAGCAAATACACCTGCTGATGGGCAGAACGTTCAGGGTAACCCAGATATCCCTCAAAGTAGTTTGGCATCTGAAGATGGGCCATACTGTAGCACCAGATCCAAGACCTCCAAGGCAGAGAGACTCTTTCCCCTCAGAGAAGTTCCTATGGGAGGAGTAGCGGGAGTTGTTGGCTTTGTGAATGCTCCCCTAACTGCTTCTGAGGTGAGAGGATTCAAGAAAGAGTTGGGACATTTAGTTGAGGACCCAGTGGGCATAGCCAACCAAGTGGATCAATTTCTAGGTCCAAATATCTCCACTTGGGGGAAGATGAATTCCATCCTGAGTATATTATTTTCCCCAGAAGAGGTCCAGATGATTAGGGTGGCTGGCATGAGAATTTGGGAGAAAGATAACCGTCCAGGACCCCAGGTGCCATCAGGTGAACAGAAATTGCCACTAACGGATCCCAGCTGGAACCCTAACCAGGAGGAGGGGAGGAAGGCCATGAGGGAATATAGGTCTTTGATAATACGGGGGATCAAAGAGTCAGTTCCCAAAGGAACTAACACCCAATTGGCATTTGAGGGTACACAGGAGAAAGATGAAGCTCCTGCTGCCTGGCTTAATCGCCTAAGGCGGAACTTCCAGTTGTACTCTAGAATATACCCAGACACCCTAGAAGGTCAAATGCTACTAAAAGTCCAATTTGTTACCAAATCTTGGCCTGACATACAGAGAAAACTGGAAAAGATGGAAGATTGGCAAGAGAAGGACATTAATGAGTTATTAAGAGAGGCATTGAAGGTGTGTTTAAGGAGGGAGGAAGAAAAAGCAAAGGCCAAGGCTAAGATCATGGTTGCTGTAGCTAGAGGAAGTGCAGGGTGGGCAGGTCCACCACCAGGAGGAGGCAAGCATAGGCCTCTTTTACTGTCAGGTGCAAGAGGGATGGAGACACCTCAAGTCCCTTTGAGAGAATGACATTGCTATTACTGTGGAGAGCCAGGACATGTCAGGAGGTTTTGTAGAAAGCTCAGTCTCGATGCGGCAATAGCCAGGGAACAGGATAATTTAGGGAAGATCCTTAAAGGTGACGATTAGAGGGTCAGGGGCTTTACACTATAGGGGACCCGATGCAACATCTAGAAGAGCCCTTGGTAAACTTTGAAGTGGGACCCCTAAATGAAGAATTTGAATTTTTGAGTAGATACAGGAGCAGGTAAGTCCTGTCTCAACAAAGTACTAAGAAGTATAGTATAGTGAAATAACATCTGATGTTAGACAAAAACAGCTAGGTAGAAAGGATATCCAATAGCACCAAAACTGGCCAGTAAGACTAAACTTGTAATAAGTGATGTGAAAGTAAATTTATCTTATTGTTGTCTTGTTGTGTGTGTGAGAGTGAGTCACAAGCAAAGTCAGCCTCAACTTCCCGGGCAGGTGGGAAGGGGGCAGCGGAAGTGTGTGTGTGACCTGCAAACCAGGCTTGTGTCCCCTGGGCGGGTGGGGGCTGTGACCAAAATGTGTGTGTGTGTGACCTGCAAACCAGACTAGTGCTCCCCAGATGTGTGAGGGAGCCGTAGCTGTAAGACTGTGAGTGACACGTAGACAGCCTCACAAGTGAATGTGCACCAGAGGCAACCAGAGTCAGGGCCCTTCCAAGAGGCCCAGAGATACTGAGACCTGTGGGCCAACCCCAAGGTGAGGGGGGGCTATAGGGACCCGTGATTTTCTAGCAATAAGTTTGTGTCTTGAGGGTGTGAAGGAATGTGTGAGAGTGAATATAGACAAATTAGAATAGAGGTAATGTAGATTGTGCATTACAAGTTTTACCACGTCTCCTTAGAGGGAAGTGTATTGTGTAGAAGAATGGTGTAAGAAAAAAAAAAAATTAACTGTCAGGCATTGAAAGAAGTATTTAAGCTCTAAGTGAAAGTAAGAAACAGAAGCAAGAGATAAATAAATAGATAAGATCTTGAAAAATAGAACAGAAAACCAGTGAATTAAATACACAGAAAAATAGGAGAATAAAAGTAGTTTGGGAGTTAAGTTAGCTGAGAAATACAACTCCTTGCAAAATACAGAGTATGTAGAAGTTGATGAGAGAAACATGCAAGCTATGGAAAAAGAGAAATGAACCAATAACATTAAACAGAGAAACTGAGTTTTGATAAAATCATTAAATAGCAGACCATTAATGCCTGTGTTTGAAAGCCCGTTTCAGGTACTCTTCATTACTGATTCGACTGTGAAGACCAAAAGAAAAAGGTTGGACTCGCATCACTCTCATCCCCTGGCATTGGACCAGGATTCAACATCAGGTTTTTTTCCCTCTGGCATTCTGGCATTGGACCGGACTCCACCCCTTTCTCCTTCTGGCATTGGGCCAGACTCCCAGTTTTTCCCTCCGGCATTGGGCCAGAGTCCACACCACTCACCTCTGGGCACTGGATAAGGATTCATCCACATCACAAGTTAATTCACCTGAGTATACTGTGATTTAAAGTTGACTCTCAGGAGGAAGAGTCAAAAAGACTGAACTGTATGGGAAAAAATTGGTATCAAGAGTTCTAACATTGCTTAAAATGTTTCAAGACTGTTCTGTGTAAACTATGTTGGTAAAAAGTTTAAGACTGTAAACAAGTAATTCTGGTTTAAGTTCCCCAATTAAATTCTAAAGACTCCAGGTTAATCCTCTACAGAACACTCCCCTGGGGGAAACCAAAATTGTTAGGGAATAGACCAAGAGAGGTTTAACCAGAGAAGCTGGTAGAAGGGACTCTGAAGAGCTTGGAAGCTTCTCCTCAGTAAAATTCCCCAAGAGGCAAGGCCGGGTGAGCAAGCTGTGCAAGATGACCCATACCGGACTCTTGGGAAGGGTAGTGATGATGGCTCTGATTGCTGGTGGTGCTCTGGGGAGCCCAGGAGAGCGGTGCAGTGAATGCTACCAACCCCTCTATGAGAAGGAAGTGAGCTCCTTGTCAAGAGTCCACATCAGTTCTAACCCTGATTGTATTAACCCCTCCCAATTGGTCCTTTATCAGAAAAATAAGAGTGTATTGTATAGCATACAATACTGCCACTTTTAGGCAGCCACTCCTAGGAGAGTGCCCTATAGGGGAAGCCTGGTTGTGTTTTGAATGTGATGCAGCTGAAACAAGCTCAGCAGATATAGTAAAAAGAAAAGAAATGGTGAAAATGGTAAGAAAAATTGTTTGTTACAAGTATTTATATGAGTGTAAACCCCTAGGTTTGATCTCGTCTGGCAGCTGCATTGCTAGAGTGATAAACCAATTTTCTTATTACCTAAAGAAACTGGATCAAGTTTGGGAGTTCCTATATATAAGGATTTGGGAGAAATTAAACAAAACTGGGAAAGTGAAATAGAAATTGAGAAAATCCAAAATTGTAAAAGCCAAGTTCAGATCCCAATATCTGTGTTAAACAAAGTCATCCGGCTCCAGGCAGTATTAAAAATAAAGAATTAAATTATTAGGAACATTTCAAACGAAATAAAAAAATTAGCATGTGTAAATAATCAAGATCAAACTCCTACACTTGATCCCAGTGGGTGGGAGAACCTGGAGATTTTCAGAAAAGATGTAGGGGAAAAAGTACTTTTTCTCGCTGTGTGGAAGATTGCTCTTGGAAGGTTGCTCTTTTTACTATGCTTATTTATCTGTTTTAGTAAAATAGTATTTGCCGTGCAGACCAACCTGAAGAAACCAAGGAAAGTAACAAGGTTAAGTAACCATGATTACCAAAGTGCACAAGAAATTTATAGTATATTCAAAACAAAAAATTGTGAGTTGATGCAAGCTTAAAATTTAAGCTCGACGATCAAAAAAAAAGAGGGGGGACTGTTATGAACAAAAATTCTGTTAATTTTTTTTGTGAGAAAAAGTTACAAAAAGGCAGCCAGATCACTGTCCCTGCCAAAGTTCTGCGTGTTTTGTTATTGTAATCACGGGTCATTGTAGCTAATTGCTCCTTTTGTATTAGCAGAGCCTTGCCTGAGGCTAAGGTGTACTTTTTCCAGAAGGGTGAAGAGACCTGAGAGGGTGGGGGGGGTTATGCAAAGTGACTCCAGGACCAGCATGCTGTGGGAGAATACAGCTCCAAACGTACTGAGAAAACCCCAAAAACAACGAGCCACCTAGGAGTTGAGAGACTGGAGCGATGTCTGGATGTGAAGAGTCGAGTGCTGAGCCTGCAGAGATGCGGAACACCTTCGGAGTCTGTCTCGCCCTGACCATGGGAGTCGTCCCCGGCGGTGAGACCGAGCCGACTGGCCCGGGAGGGACAACATCTGAGGGGATCACCACGCCCTAAAGGCTCCCAGGAGCACCGGATCCCCCAGCTCTGCCCCTAGTGGACAAAGCTGTGCATATCCTCCTCCTCTGAGTCGCCCTGGGAGACGCGACGGGGACTGCAGAACCGCCGAGCTGCCCAATCCTGAGCTCATCACTTTTAATACAGGCCTTAAAAAGGAGAAGAAGTCTCCTGGCCCTGTTTATTTCAATGCTGCTTTTTATTGCTTTTCCCAGCCCTGTGCGATCCCTGTCCCCTTTCCCTTTGGCTGGGTACTAGGGAACTTCTAGTCTCTCCTGAGAGCCTACTTTTCTGTCCCCTCTCCACTTCTACTTCCCTTTTGGTCTAGTGTTCACCCCCTCCCCTTTTCCAGCTCACAGCAACACCTACCAAATTAACTGGAACAAATGCAAAGCATAATTAACTCCACCTAGTGCCAACAGCTTTCTCTTTTTTTTTCTAATAACCTTTTGGCTGCAGCAAAATATTACCTCCTATCTCTCAAAGGGAATCATGGATGAGCCTGTGGCTTGTGCTTGGGGAGTGAACTGATTTGGAAGGGAGCAGAAGGGTTTCAGAAGGCAGTTTGTGTTTTCTTCATTCATTTCTGAAGGAAAAAGGCAAAGCAGCTTCAGCCAGCAAAAGCATTTGCGAGGTGCATTGATGAAATGCTTGTGAGCAATTCCTAGAGCAGGAAGGTGTTGAGAAAAAGTTGAATTGTAACAAATGCTGAATTCCTTTAGCTGTACCAGACAATGTTGAGCCCTCTATTCCCCCAGTTCAGTGACTAATGCGTGCAAATTGTTGTCTTAGCCTTGAGAACAAAGAGAGTGGTCCTGCTAAGAAGGTTTCTGTCCTTTGGTTTGCGCTGCAGCAGGCTCTTGGTGGCCTGGCAGGCAAAGTATGTCGCGGGCCGCGCCCAGGTGGCGGTGGCTGCGTGGGCTCCTGTGGCCCTGGCAGCTCAGTTTCGGCCGTGGGGCCTCCCCTGGCACCGGTCCCGGGGCTGCTCCCGGCACAGGCAGTGGGGCTGTTCCTGCTCCTGTCCCCAGGGCCGCTCCCGGTTTTGGCCGCAGCTGCTGGCGGCGCTGGGATGAGCCCCGGCAGCAGGGCCCGGCGGCCCTGATGGGAAAGAGCCACCAACCCCACTGGGAAGGGGCTCAGCTGTCCCCGCAGCCCCCCTCGGAAGGCAGAAAGAGCTTCCTGCACCTTTCTTCCTCTCTTAAATATGTTGTCCCAGAGGCGTCACCAGCTTTTCTAATTGGTTCAGCAGTGGGCCTATTTTCAGAGCCAGTCAGTGATTGGTTTTGCCTGCACGGAGAAAGCTTTTAGCAGCTCCTCAGAGCAATCCCTCTTTGGTGGCTGCCCTTTTTCCTCCTCTCCAAAAATTAATTAAATTTGCTCCTCCATGCAAAACCAACAAAACCGGACAGTGGTGGTCCAAGGGCTGGGGAACTCAGAGACAGAGAGAAAACTTGAAAAACTTGTGTGGAACCATTCAAAAATCTCACATGGGTTCATATCCAGACACACAGCTAAAGCCCAGCTATTTCTCTCTTCTTTTTGACTGAGAAAGGAAGTCACAGGTAATGTGGTTTCTATTCCACATCTATTGGAGTAACCCCAATATCCTATCTCTTTAAAATGCTGCAGTACTTAAGATTGTCAAATCAGCACTTCTGTGAGCATTCATTTTGCAAAACTCAGTTCTGAGTAACAGTTGTAGACTAAAACAATAACATATCTCTGTATAAATTAAATCCTGTTTTAAGGAAACGAATAGCCTAGGAGTTAAGTACAAAAGAAACGAACAGGCATTGTTGAAATGAAAGATGTTGCTGCTACTCCTGCTGTCTGAAATACCTTTGAAATAAATTTAACAAGGCCCTTGAAATGTATTTGCAGGTGTACAAGTCCAGTTTCAGAAAAATGAAATCGTGTCCAAGAAAATTCTATAAGGCGATGAGAAGCATATGTGCATTTTCCTTATAACCTTGGAAGTTTACTCCTTAAAAATGGCAAAGTTTCTAGATCAGTCTATTTGCAAAGGAACTGCTTATCCTAATAAGTTTAGATACATTTCCCCTTTGATTACAAATAAAGCATTGCACCTTCAAGGCATACAGTCTTAAACCGTGGTGTCGGCTATGCACAGGTGACACTGCGCTCATTGCCTCAAACAAGGGGAGCGCAAACATATAAATCCCCCCAGACATGTCAACGTACAAGCTGTTATCCAACTGCACAAACACCTTCTCTCCTAAACCAAATTAGTCCCTCTATCTTTGCTATCAGAAACTCAGAATGCTCTTTTTAGGACTTTTAAAAGAAGCAGTGTCTTTGGATTTTTAAAATGTCACCAATATTAAGAAAGTCAGTGCTGCAGCAAAGTTGCCCTGTGTCTGATGTAGGAAGCTAGCAGGAGGCTGTCACACAGGGATTGGCAATAGCATGCATGGAAGCCTATGCCTTGGGTTTTCCTCTGCATGGTATATTTTTTCCTTGAAAGATTTATGATTTGAAAGTGAATCAGAGTTAGTCAGCAAAAAGAAAAAGCAAGATGCTAATTGACATGGGCTAATCAACAGTTCCAATTAATTTAAATATGTGTGGGATGATGATGCGAGTTCAATGAATAAGTTTTCTTTTGAGAAGGGTATAAGGTCATGACCTCAAGGCTGCAGGAGAAACCATTTTTTGTTAGCTAGAAATTCCTGTTATTACCTTCCTGTGCATAATTTTTAACCTTTCTGTAATCTCAAATGACTTCAGTTCTGTGATTATTGCATCTGCATACCAGCTGCCATGGTCATATTTTGGTTCAAAATAAGTTCGTAAAAGCCATGGTTATATTTTGGTTCAAAAAATAAGAAAACACGCCAATCAATATTTCAGTGATAGCACTGGTAGACCTTTCAAGTTTAATCTTATTCCTGCTATATTTAGAAACCTGCTCTTGACTTCAGCAGGAATTGGCATGAGTGCCTAACCAGAAATAAATATGGAAGGTAGTTGTTAGTGAGTTTCAGCATGAAAATGATTTTATAGACACTGTAAACAGAAGTGACGGTTGGCAAATAGTCAGAAAACTCTGCAACTGAAACCTTTTAATGGAATATCTCTCTTTCTTCAGATCCAGCCTTCAAGCACCTTTTTAAAATCTGTGGAGTTCATGGGGAACTTCTAATACCTTTATTTATAAGGGTAAATTTTAATTTAAAGCTGTGAACACAAAGGGAATATTAAACCACATGCTTTAGACACTGCAATTGATGTTTTCTTTTGCTCTATCATACTCCAGTGTATTTGAGAAAATAGTACTTATACAATCTGTGTGTCAGTGTAGTTAATCACAGTGGTATTGTATGGATGGATGTACGTACAAAGCTTTGAGATAGAAAATATCTCGAAGTTCAGACTTTGTTAATTCTTACTAATAGACTGGGAGTGCTTTGGTTGATGTGATTTCGTGGGATTGCAGTATCTCTTCTTTTAAAGCAGCCTGTAAGATATAACTCTCTACCCCATGTAGCCATGATATTTTCTGAAAAATCCCTTGGCCAGGATTTTTCCTCCTGAGAAGCTGAGAGGCCTCAGGAACAAAATGTAAACAATAATTATCTCTTGCTATGGAACGCAACAGGTGGATCTTTGATTGGTCTCATGTGGTTGTTTCTAATTAATGGCCAATCACGGTCAGCTGGCTTGGACTCTCTGAGGGTCACAAGCTTTTGTTATTCATTCCATTCCTTTCCTTTCAAGCCTTCTGATGAAATCCTTTCTTCTATTCTTTGAGTATAGTTCTAATATATCATTTTAATAATATATATATAATAAAATAATAAATCAGCTTTCTGAAGCATGGAGTCAAGATTCTCATCTCTTCTGTTGTCATGGGACCCCTTGTGAACACCAAAACAACTCCACACCTAAGATATTCTGTCAAACAAAACAAAACACCTTGAGAGAGTTATAAGTTTTTTGAGAATTATAGCCCTAGCTTTGTTTATGTATAGTGACTATTTATTGAATTAGCACTCCCAAAAGGCAAATTTGCATATGGCAGTGGAGAGCAAAGCAACAGGGACCCCCTCATGCATCCAAAGGAGATCTGTTTATTGTAAAAATTGCATCCTTTTTATGCCTTTAATCTCAAACTGACATAACTGAAACCAAAGTGAAACCCAACACAACTGAGCAGAAAGAAGGTACCCATTTGCTGCTGTTACCGAATGTCATGGATGAGCTTGCTACCAAGCCTCAGGACTGACTGCCAGGGGCTTCTCCCAGTAAGGTCTCTTAGAAAGCTGCAAGCATTTCACTGGCCAGATCCCCAGGGGGCGTGGAGTTCAGACCAATGAGAATATGCAGACCGGGTCTTTCAAATACTCTGTCTTAGGGGTAGCCTGGGAAATAAACACTCTCTGTGCCACACGAACTCGAGGCTGAGCAAGCTCTGTCTCCTGCACCTGAAACCCCCTCATTTAACCTAACACGTGGTAAACTCTGAAATGATAAGAACTCAGAAGCACAGAGCAAAAGAGACACACGACATTAGAGCTTGAAAATGGTGTAGAACTGGATTACAAGCAGCTTGAGAGCTGGGAAGTGGTGTGGAAACCAGATTACAAGGGCATCTAACCCTGGATTGGTGTTTGGAACTGGAGAAATACAGCCTGGGAGCTGGAAACGGTGACAGAGCCAATATGGTGAAAAGCCAGGACTTTGCTAAGTAATGTGAAGTGCTGTGAGGTTGCTAGACTTGTTTTTGTGGACTGGAACCACTTAGGAGACAGTTGGAGTTTGGATGTCAGGACCAGAAAACTCCGTAATAAAGGTACTGATTTTCTTCTTTCAAAGAAGAGGGATAAACACAATAACGAGCTCTACAAGCTTTATTCACCTGGTGCGAAAACCATGAGCTGCACATATCAGAAGGGGTTAGCCCTTTTGGGAGAGGGTTGGACAGAATATATTTGAGGTAGTGTCATTTGGTGGTGATGCAGCCATCGGTATTATAAAACCATGGATGCTTGTTCTGGACTTATGAAATTGGATTATGAAGGGCAAAGGGGGAAGGGCAGCAGCACAGCCACCTCTTTGTTCCACCCTGGGCGTGAGCAGCATTGCCACGGGAGCTGGCAGGCCCCAGCAGCTGAGAAAACGTGTCCTACTACAATGGAACTGTGGCTGACCGATGCGGAGTGGTCGTGGAAAGCAGCACAGCCCCAGGGAGTGGGGGAATCTCAGAAAACAGAGAGCATCCAGGGGCTGCCCAAGCCGAGGACACCAACGATGTCCAGAGAGCCAGCGGCTGTTGGGAAGGATGAAAATTTGACAAGAAAGTCACACAGATATGCATGCTTAGCAGAAAGATTTTTAAATGTAGAGTCTGATGAAGGAATAGAGATGGAAGCAAGTTTTGATATAGAAGAAAACAATTGCTGAGCCAGTCTTACTGGATAACCAAGGAGGCAAAGGGTATGTTAGTTAGAAGGGGTTTTTGTGACTTAGAGCAGTCTGAGAAACCCACCTCAAACAACAAGATGTTTTTATCAAGCAGGAAGCACAGGCAAACAAGTCAGCAAAACTGCAAGTAGAAAAAAAGTCTCAGAATTTCCCACTGCAAGAAAACTGAAAAACAACTCCTAGCTTAAACTGTAATGTACTAACTTTTAGAGATTGGAGAACAGTAACATGAATACGGTAATTATAGTAGTTATGATAGGCTATAGATAATAGTTAAGATATAGATTGGTTGTACTGTATTAACGTGCTAAGCAAAGAAAAGTATATAATGCAATGTAACCAAAACCAAAGGGTCGTCAGGCCTGCCTGCAGCTGGAGCTGACAGCTGTAGGCACAGGCTCTGTCACCCACCACCCTGCACTGCTGTAACCTCTTGGATAAAATAAACTGCATTTTGGAGAGCCGCCTGGAGTCCCACACCGCTCAGGTGGTGCCGATTGCACAATTCAGACACGTGGAGAGATGAGGGCTCCCACAGCTCTGGCAGCTGACTCAGGCGGGCACAGCATGCCGCCCTGCTCTGGGGGAGCAGAGCACATGGTGGGCACTTCTGCCCCTCTGGGCACACCACACCATGCAGCTGCTCCGAGACCTCCGGGTTGAAGGGCAATTCCGCAGCCATTGCACCCTGCCACGTGGCCGCTGAGATCGACCCTGCCATTGGCACCGGGTCCCCACACTTCCCATCACCATGGAAAGCGAGTGGGCTGGCTCCAAAGTCACACCTCTATGGAGCCTCGCCGTGTCTGCACCGGGAGTGGCCCTGCCCCGGAGCCTTCCTCCAAGGACGGATCTGTGAAGAGCTGCAGACACCAAACCCAGAAGCAGAGCGTGGGAAAAGCCTCTGTGGAGGGCCCAACCAGCAAAAAAGAGTGGAAAGGAGCATGCGAGGGTGTGGGGCCATGCCAGCAATAGCAACCAAGCCATCCTGAGAAGATGGTGCTGGCCACATGCCACAGCCATTTCACAGCAGCTAAGAGAGAGCCACTCTCTCACCAAGTGCAAGAGAAAGCCAGCATTTCCCTATTAACGTTTTTAAAACCTCACAACCACCTTAGCTCCTGAAAAATCAAGGCAATCATGTTCCAAAAACTCTAATATAAACACACTGAAGGATTATCCTACAAAAGTTAGGAAAATGTACAATTGTTTGTAAAATATGCCTAGGAGTTCATAGTAAAATCACATTATAGGTGTTTGCGATTGTTAGGACCAAAATCAATATGCCTATGATTTGGAAAATGTTATATTTCTGTCTCAGGTGATGCCGAATTTTGCCCCAAAAAGCGAGAATAACTGCCTAAGAGACTCAATTTAAGTCAGCATAGACAGGAGGTATTTTATTACGACGCGTCAGAGAAATCACAAAAGGGATTTCTGAGTATCTCATGACAAAGCAAGCCTTTTATATAATTTTGAGTATAGAGTTACATCATATCACATGCATAATCATGTTTTTGCATGCATATTCAGAAGAGGCGTGGTGTGGGCGGAGCATGGGCGGAGACTTCTCTTTTGAGGATCTTTTCAGTGGTCGTTCCGGTGGCCTTCATCGTGGGCAGGGGGCACCCGATGAGTCTTCCTCCTTAAACTTCTGAACTCCTATCCTAATATGGCCAATTCCTGGTGTACTTGGCTTGGTCCCCATGGCTTGGCAAGGCTCTTAGGGTCAGTCTGACATTGTTGGCTCTGAACATGCTTAGCCCATCAACTCCCCTATCCCTATCTCTCTTCTTGTCATTGTGTTCCATGCTTTAGCTGATCTATTGCTCTATATGTTTCCTAAATGCTATGTTTTTCAAATGTTTCACATTCCATGTTTTAACTCATTATTTCTTGAAGGCTATCCACTTTGGGGCTTCATTTCCCCCCTTTTCTTATAACTTACGAATTCTTTCGTCAAGTCCTAATCCTTAGGGCGCTGATACGCTCGTGTCATAGCCCAAACCATTTGAGTCCTTTTCATTATAATTCTTAGTCTCCACCACATACAAATATTTGTGAGAGTTAATAGTAACAAAGCTGCAATTACTATTAGCATTGGGTGCACCAGGTAGTTGAAGACCTGTGTAGCTGTTGGGGAGTATCCTGTAAAGATATCCCACCAATGATGCTGGCCTACTTGTTCTACTTCAGTCAGAATATTCGTTTTTTTCTCTGAATTATGTTCTCCCTGCCATACCATTCGTTTAGTCGTTTGATTCACCTTTTGCACCAATTGTTTCACTTTAGGATGTGCAAGCATCGCTTTAAGAATTTTAACGTCCATCCCTATTTGTAATTTCGGTATCTCTTGATATAGGTTAAAATCTGCATTAATTAGCTGTTGAGTAGTTATTGGGACAGTATAATGAAAATCACATCCTACTATCTTGGTAAAATTGCACACACAAAAGTTAGTATTGTTGGTCTCTTCCTGACAACTATCTATAGTGATGTTGTCACAAGCTGTCCTCACGCAAGCACACCCATTCCCTATATAGTAAACTCGTGATTGTGTTCTATTCTGCAGAAGCATTTCAAAGGTACATACACTATTCTCGGCATCCAAGCATAAATCTTCTGCTTCTACTACAGCATTTTCGCAAACATAGCCTAATTGTCCTCTAGGTATACATGCTTCTGTGCTAATCGATTGCCACCTCTTTTTGGTATAATCATAACTGGCCCAGACATTATGGTCTATTGGCCTGACAATAACATCCTGATGTATTGTCCCTAGGATAAGGATAGGAAAGATAGCTCTTTCCTCTGCCACACTAATGGTGAGGACATAGGCTTCAATGTGTTCTTGTTGGGGCTCATAAGTGAAATTTACTAATTGCCACCAGGCTTGGTGGTCCTTCTCAAACTGTGTAGTATGATTGTCCTTTAATATTGTTTCCCTTATTTCTTGAGGTAATATACCTGACGTTCTTTCTCTTATTATTCCTGCCGCTACTGATTGTACCCATTGTTGTGTCTGAGAGCATTGGATAGCAAGCGCAATGTCTTTGCTAAGTTCCCCTGTATAATCAGCGAGCTTCACAAAATCCTCTGCGGTTTGGTTTGCTACCATGGTTAGTAACTTTACTACTAGCGATTGTGTTTCTGCTAATGTGAGCATGGATGAACTGAGGGGCATCTTAAGCTTTCCCAGGTTCGTTGTGACGTGCTTAATTTATTCACTAATACCTTTTGATCTATCGTGTTTAATATTCCAAATCCGGTGCCAAACCACCCACTAAGATCTCTTTGTACTCTTTTGTGATAAGACCTTGTCGCTAGCCATGCATTCCATCCCTTGAGGCTTTGTTGTATAAATGGTCGGCAATCCTTCTGCAAATGCGTGACATCGGTCTGAATGTTCATCTGCACCTTTTTCAGAGAATAAGTGGGGTCTAACAATAATTTTAGTTCATTAGATCTTCTTATCACCTGAGGCCCTATAAAGGTCAGGTTATGCACTATTTTACATTCCACCGGTGGAGTAGTTTCTTGGGGTAAGTCTAGATCTGGATACGATGGGATCATGTCTCGCGATAATTCCACCTCATATGTACCAGCACGTCTTGGGAAGTTAAAACCCCGCTCCAGCGTTTTCAAATCCCTTTCGCATGTGAACGTCACCGACTGATCTAATCTAAATGCCATCTCACACTGTGCCCTCCCTTCCTCAGGACCACTAGATACTACGATCTTTCCCGCAGGAGAGAGAAGGGGGTGGGGGTCAAAGGTTATGTTTCAAGGATGTAGTTCCCCAAGCGAATCTTCTGTATAGATTACAGAGTTTCGGGGTTGTGTTCCGGGTGGATCTTCCCGGAAGTCACTCCACTGACATGAAATTGGGCTCTTTTGCTGGGTCCAGACAGTGGGCTGGCCCATCTTCACTGGACTAAAAGTAATTAGGTCATGTTCAGAGGCTGGCATCGAGGGTTTAATTGTTAATACTAGCCGCCTTGTTTTCCCTTCTACCGGGTCAAGCTCTCGACACCCAATTTGGATTTGGTCCCCCTTGTATGCTACCATGGAGGACCGATCCCACGCTTTACTCGGATATGGCTGATTGTTACGCAGGGCATAAACCTCGAAATAGGGCCCTCTCATTCCCAACTCCGGGTGAATACACTGGTGTGCATAAGACCATGGGTCTATTGGGGCAGAGTCTTGGGGAAGAGCTATACTTATCGAAAGTCCAATGATCAGAGTTGTAAAGGTTTGAGGTGGAGTCAGGATCATGATGTCTACTCCTCTTGTTTGTTCTCCCGAGCTTTCTTGACCCGCGAATAGTGGATCCACGTAGGTCGCTCCTTGATCCGAACCGCGGTGAAGGTAGTCAGCAGCACTTGGAAAGGTCCCTCCCACTTCTCTTGTAGGGGTTTTCCTAAAAGATTCTTAACATACACCCAATCATTGGGATTAAACGGATGCAATTTGCAATCAGGTTGTTTAGGTTGGTGCTCTATCATTACAGTAGCATTCTTATCAAACTGTTTCCCCACCGTAATTACATAATCGTAAATGTACTGATTACCAATTTAGTCTATGGCATCCCCATTCACAACTTGCATAGCATAAGGTCTACCATACAGAATTTCAAATGGGCTTAACCTTTCTTTTGACCTTGGTTTGACTCTCAGCCTCAGCAGAGCAATAGGCAAAGCTTGATACCACTGCAAATTAGTCTCTTGGCATATTTTGGCAATTTGCTGTTTGATAAGATGATTCATCTTTTCCACTTGCCCACTGGCCTGTGGACAGTAAGGCGTGTGTAATTGCCATTTGATTTGTAATGCTTTGCTTATTGCTCTCACTACTTTTGCACAGAAATGTGTACCCCTATCTGAAGAGATGCTCTTCGGTACTCCAAACCGTGGAATAATTTCATTCAACAGCACTTTAGTTACTTCTCTTTCCTTATTTGTCCTGCAAGGGAATGCTTCAGGCCACCCAGGAAATGTATCAGTTAATACCAACAAGTACCGAAACCCCCTTTTTCTTGGGAGTTTAGAAACATCAATTTGCCATACTTCACCTGGAAATTTACCTCGATTTATTGCTCCCTGGTGTATCCTAGTCCTTGTATTCGGGTTGTTCTTCAGGCATCGCTCACACTGGGATGTGACATGTTTTATGGTGGTAAATAATTTTGGTCCTGCTATCCTAGCTTGCAGGTACTGATAGAGCGGATCCAAGCCCCAGTGGGCTTTCTCATGTTCTGCTTTTACAAACTGCCACATCACGTTTCCTGGTATTACTAACTGTCCTGTTTCCAATCTACCCCAACCATTTTCTAGTATTTTGCCCTTATTCCTTTGAATCTATCTATGATCTGATTCCTGGTAATCTGGCTGGATGTTGATATCCAGCTCTCCTGGTATTAGGGCCGTTACCTTCACTTCCCTAGCCCTTGTGGCAGCCAATTTAGCTTCTGTATCTGCCTTTCTGTTTCCTATTTCTGGAATAGTATTACCTTTCAGGTGTCCCTTACAGTGTATTATGGCCACTTGTGCTGGGAGTTGGACCGCCTCTAGCAATTGCAGAACCTCCTCTGCATGTTTGATTGTTTTCCCTTGTGTAGTCAACAGTCCTCTTTCTTTCCAGATGGCTCCATGAGCATGTACAACAGAAAAGGCATATTTAGAGTCTGTCCATATATTAATTTGCATGTTCTCCGCCAATTCCAGGGCTCGAGTCAGAGCTATCAGCTCTGCCTTTTGGGCTGAAGTCCCTGCAGGCAAAGGGTTTGACTCAATTACCCTTTCTGTAGTAGTGACTGCATAGCCAGCCATTCTTACTCCTTGCCTCACGAAGCTGCTGCCATCCGAGAACCAGTTGTCCGCATCTTCGAACGTCTCCTCTTTGAGATCCGGGCGACTGGAGTAGACGGCCTCAATTGTTTCCAGGCAGTCATGTTCGATGGGTTCTGCTGGGGCTCTCCCTTCTAGAAATGAAGCTGGATTCACAATGTTAGTTACCTAATAGTTACGTCATCTGATTCAGCCAGGATGGCCTGGTATTTTAGGAATCTGGAGGGCAACAACCAATGATTGCCTTTCTGTTCCAGCACAGCCGACACAGTGTGAGATACTAGCACAGTCACTTTCTGACCCAACGTGAGCTTCCTGGCCTCTTCTACGTTAATTATCACTGCGGCCACTGCCCTCAGACAGCCTGGCCATCCTTTACTTACTTCATCTAGCTGCTTGGAGAAGTAGGCCACAGCTGTCTTATGTGGTCCCGACTGCTGTGCTAGGACTCCTAGGGCCATCCCTTGTCGTTCATGGGAGAACAGCCAGAATGGTTTTGATACATCTGGGAGACCTAAGGCTGGTGCTCTCATTAGCTCCAGCTTTAACTTCTTGAAGGCCCCTTGCTGCTTTGGGAGTCCAAACTAGGACATTCTTGGAGCCCTTCAACAAATCATACAGTGGTTTAGCGAGTATCCCGTACTGGTAGATCCATAGCCGACACCAACCTGTCATCCCCAGAAAGGCGCGCAGATCTCTCACCGTCTCTGGTTTAGGCATCTGGCAGATGGCCTCTTTCCTAGCTGCTCCCAGGGATCGCTGTCCTCTGGAGACTTCGTATCCCAGGTACACCACTCCTTTTGCACCAGCTGTGCTTTCTGTTGAGAGCCTCGATATCCACTTAAACCCAGGAAATTCAGCAAGGAAATAGTCCATTCGATGCATTCTTCCTCTGTCACCGTTGCTATTAGGAGGTCATCTACGTACTGCAAAAGGGTACCATCTCCCAGCGGCCTTTCCCACTGTTCTAATTCCTTGGCTAACTGGTTCCCAAAAATCGTGGGGGAATCGGTCCATCCTTGGGGTAATACCGTCCAGGTAAGTTGGGTCTTTCTTCCTCTATCTACAGACTCCCACTCAAAAGCAAAGATCTTTTGATTCTCGGGGGCTAAGGGAAGGCAGAAAAATGCGTCTTTCAAATCCAATACGGTGAACCAGGCCAAATGATCCTTTAGTCTAGTTAGAAGTGTGTATGGGTCAGCAACTACTGGATGTAATGTCTTGGTTATTTCGTTTACTGCTCTCAGATCCTGAACTAGTCTATAAGCCCCATTAGGTTTCTTTACTGGTAGGATTAGTGTATTGAAATCCGATTCGCATTCTACCAATAACCCTAGTTCCAAAAACCTTTGGATTATGGGCTCAATCCCCTTCCTGTCTTCTATCCTCAAAGGGTATTGTTTTCTTTTCACCGGTTTTGCCCCAACTTTAAGTTCAACAACAATCGGTGCTGCTTGTTTTGATCTTCCCGGTATATCAGTAGCCCAAACTAATGGATATGTCTCGCTCAGGATTCGCTCGGAATTGTGACTCTCAGGTTTGGGTTCCACACAACTGATTGTCAGGCTTAAGGCTGTAATCAGTTGTTCCTCATTTACTTGAAATTCCAATTTGTCTTTGTTGAACTTTATTACAGCTCCCAAGTTCTCCAATAGGTCTCTCCCCAATAAGGGCTTTGGTGAATTTGGTAAATACAGGAACTGATGAATTCCCATCTGTTTCCCAATTTTGTATTTGAGGGGTTTCAAAAAGTAAGCCTTTTCTGGTTGGCCTGTTGCTCCCACAACTTGTACAAATTCATCACTTTTAGGTACCAATTCCTGATTTAAAACCGAAAAGGTTGCTCCTGTGTCAATCAAAAAGTTCAATTCCTTTTTACCTTCCCCTAGCTCCATTTTAACCAGTGGGTCTGCTAGGGTACGGCCCACCGGTCCCCCTCATTCACTATCCTGATGTGTGGTGGTAGTGGTGGCCATTAGTCTTTCCCTTAGTCGGGGGCATTCTTGCTTCCAGTGTCCCATCTCTAGGCAATACGCGCACTGATTTGGCCCTACTCTAGTCGGGTGGGGTTAGAACCTCCCCCTCCCTCCTATTGGGTTGCCTCTACCTCTTCCCCTAGTTCCAGGTTCCGAGTAACCTGTCCTCTGAGCTGCCACTGCTACAGCCACTACTCGAGCTATCCTCCTGTCCTCCTTTTTCTTCTCCTCAACTTCTCTATTATTGTATACCTTCCATGCCTCATTCAGCAGTGTCTCTAGGTTTTTATTTGCTGGATGCTCAAGCTTTTGTAATTTCTTTCTGATGTCTGGGTTACTCTATCCCATCATCAACCCTAACAAGTGCTGTTTCCCTTCTTCTGTTGCTGGGTCCAGGGGTGTGTATTGTCTCATTGCTGCCCTAAGCCTATCCAGGAACTCCGATGGGGTCTCATCTTTTCCCTGTCTGATGTCATATAGCATTGACCAATTGATAGCCTTAGGAATCGCATTACGCAAGCCCATTGCTATCAGTTTCCTATACTGCACTAACCGCTGATAGTGCTCTGCATTGCTCGGGTCCCACTCTGGTTTACTACTGGGAAAATTATCTTCTAGTCTCCCTGATAATACTTGAGCATGTCGTCTCCCTGTTTCCAATACGAGTTCCCTTTCTGTGTCCGTCAACTCCGACAACATCACCTCTATATCCTCCCAATCAATATCTAAGTTCTTTGCCATTAACTCAAACCTCTTTGCTACTCCCTCTGGATTCCTCCTGAAATTCTTTGCCTCATCCCTCCAATTGTTCAGATCACTTGTCGAGAATGGCACCTTTACTCTAGTCCTCTCCCCCACCATTGGCATAAGCTGTCGGAGAGGAGCTATCGTATGGTTCCCTTCCTCCCTTTGCTTTGTTTCCCCCCGTGCCACAGATCTGGTATAATACGAGTGACTGGTCCCTTCTCCGGGATCCTCTTCCTGTGCTTCAATGTCTTCCCTATTCTTTCTCTTCTCTTTCCTCTTTCCCCCTTCCTGTTCTTCACCTCCTATCTTTACTACACAATCCATTCGATTCTCGTCCTGCATCTGTTGCCCTTTTTGTATCTGCCAGCTCTTTTCCTGTCCCGGGCTGCTGTCCCCCTCGTCCTCTGCTCCTCTTCCATCCCTCTTGTCTTCTATCCGAATTATTATATTCAGCTTCTGTGAGTTGTTCTCTACCTCCCTTTCACATGTCTCATCATTCTTTTCATTATATCTCAATTCAGAGACGTCGCCTCTCAATTTGGAGACGTCGATTCCCAGTGAGTTACTTTTGTCCCCAGTCCTTGGTGTGCTGGTTTCCATTCTACAGACACCTCCACTTCTGGATGTGTTGTTATCCCCATATGGACTGAGTTCGGGCAGGCTACGTGTCTCCCTTCGGCTCTCCGCTCCTGGTGTACTGCCTTCCTCCCCTTCGACTTCTAGTCTGGGTGGGCTGTCAGCATCCGTATAGCTCCCCGACCCCTGTGGACTTTCCAGTCCCTGAGGGCTGCTTTTCCTCTCATCGATCCCCGATTTCAATGGGGTGCCCTCCTCCCAACTGTTGTCCAGTCTCTGGGGGCTGTGCCCAAACCTAGATTTCCACCATCGATCCAGTTCCTTTAATGGGCTGGGATCCCCTTGTTCCTCTTTTGGCCTGGGAAGAGGCCCTTCCCGCCCTGGAGCGAAGGGATGGTATTCCCACAGGCTTATTTCCCTCTCCTTTCCACTGTCCCTTCTTGTTAACTTAAGGCATTGTTGCCCAATGCTACATGCATCACAGCAACGTTCTTTAGGCTTTGAACCTTTCTTATCTCTTTCCAGGGCCAACACTAGAGGGTCCTGAGGTGCTACGTTTACCCCGCACTCTTTCTGCCACTCCGGTTTATTTCTCAGAGTAAAGAACATGTCAGTATACATCATCTCGTCCCATTTGTTAAGCCAGCGGAGGAAAAGCATCAATTGTAAAATAGTATTATAATTAGCGGTTCCCTCCGGCGGCCATTTCTCATTGTCATCTAACTTGTACAATGGCCACCACTGTGTACAATATTTAAGGAGTGTCTTTTTACTTATGTTCCCCCCTGGAATTCCTCCCAAGTCCTTCCAGTGCTTTAGGATACATCCTAAGGGGGTTTTCATATTCACATCCTTGCTCTGTTGACCTCCCATAGCTATTCTCTGCTTTTGTGTTTTCGGTTTAGTCTCTTTCCCGCAAACACTGTATGCCAATTTATTTCAACGCTTCATACACACAATTTCCAATCGCTCATTCACTCTCAACTGTCCTACCTTTCCGGTCACTGGCAAACCGTATAATACCAATACTGGTCAGCTTTGGGCTATCACACGCCCATGAAAACAGCTGTAAACCAAGGTACAGTTTGCAGATAATATCACAATAAATTCGTACACATACAAAATTACAATTAACACAAAATACCAAGTCCTTGTCCCGCAATTCGAACTCATGTCTTAGCAAATCACAAAATACTTGCAGACAACATAGTAATATTAGACAAAAGTATAACACAAATGTATCTCCTCAAAACCTTATCAGGGAAAGGGAAAAATTGGACAGAGTCCCAGGCTGGACACGTTCCCAGGCGTAGTTTAAAGATCCGGACAAAGCAACAGCATTTAAAGATTCAACAAAGCAACAACATTAAAATAAAAAACATACACTCTTTTAACAAATACTCCGATTCCA
The DNA here is from genome assembly GCF_047830755.1 of Zonotrichia albicollis. NCBI lineage: Eukaryota > Metazoa > Chordata > Aves > Passeriformes > Passerellidae > Zonotrichia > Zonotrichia albicollis. The sequence continues at coordinate 77,981,038 of NC_133860.1, forward strand.
AATGGGGACTTAAACCCCGATTCCAAATGGGGACTCAAACCCCAATAGCAAATGGGGACTCAAACCCCAATACCAAATGGGGACTAATACCCCGATTCCAAATGGGATTATGCCAAGGCGTCCCCTGGTTCCCGTCGGGCGACCACGTCTAGTCCCCGTTTCCCAATTAAAGCGCTTTGTTCCAAAATCAATAATGCAATAAACAATTAAAATACCTCTTAATTGGAGCAGAAGATGCAGGAAACCCTTCGTCCACCAAAAAGCGCTGGTCCAGGGGAGGGAGTCTCTTCTGACAAAAATCTGTCAGGGGCGCCCGAGGGTCCCGGCCCCGGACCCGGCTCCGGAGGACCCCTAAGGCTCCTCTCTCCCGTCTAGTGTCCCATCTGGGTCGCCAGATATGATGCCGAATTTTGCCCCAAAAGGCGAGAATAACTGCCTAAGAGACTCAATTTTAAGTCAGCATAGACAGGAGGTATTTTATTACGACGCGTCGGAGAAATCACAAAAGGGATTTCTGAGTATCTCATGACAAAGCAAGCCTTTTATACAATTTTGAATATAAAGTTACATCATATCTCATGCATAATCATGTCTTTACATGCATATTCATAGGAGGCGTGGTGTAGGCGGAGCGTGGGCGGAGACTTCTCTTTTGTGGATCTTTTCAGTGGTCGTTCCGGTGGCCTTCATCGTGGGCAGGGGGCACCCGATGAGTCTTCCTCCTTAAACTTTTGAACTCCCATCCTAATATGGCCAATTCCCGGTGTACTTGGCTTGGTCCCCATGGCTTGGCAAGGCTCTTAGGGTCAGTCTGACATTGTTGGCTCTGAACGTGCTTAGCCCATCAACTCCCCTATCCCTATCTCTCTTTCCTGTCATTGTGTTCCATGCCTTAGCCGATTTATTGCTCTATATGTTTCCTAAATGCTATGTTTTCTCCAAATGTTTCACATTCCATGTTTTAACTCATTATTTCTTGAAGGCTATCCGCTTTGGGGCTTCATCCCTTTGCTGAATTGCTGTGATATTTAGCAGGTATGAATGGTTATAGTGAAACTCACTTAAGAAGAGGGTCACTATATTGGAATATGAATCCCAATATAACCAGTTAGATGGTGCCTGGGCCAGTTCTGACCCTTGCTGCTGGGCCAAAGGCAGCACTGCGGTGTTTTACCCCAGAGATACCTTGGCTGCTGGAAAGTGCAGCGGGGCAAATCCAGACTGTCAGGACTCCGTTTCCTCAGGAGAGAGTGCTTCTGGCGATGGTGGAGAGAAAGGGAGTGGATTCTGCTAGAAGGTTGCCAGATGTTTATTCCGTAGGTACAGAGATGTCTGCACTGGGCCACTGCTGCTAACAGAATGCAGGCCACATGGTCTCATTAACATTTTAAGCTCAGGACAGGGGAAGGGGAGGGGACAGGTGAGCCACCAACCAGGTGAAGGGGCAGGGTCTCAAGGGACTAGGGACACCTATCACACGACGCCTTGCTGGTATGTTAGCCTGATTGACAGGGCACACTCAGCGAGGGGCGAGGGGGAAGGGAGAAGGTAAAACAGGATATTGCAACACACCACAACATCTCCCCCTAGTTTTGTTTAAAAATAAGAGGACTGTGTTTATGGTGCAGAATGATTCTACTGAGGCTTCCAGGTCATCACTGGAGCACTGAGGGCTTCCAAATGGTAGACCTCAGGAGGGGGAGATGAGCTTGAGATTAACTTGAGAACCATGCGTCTGATTACTCCAAAAACAATGCTAAAAACTACAATAACTACAACTAAAATAAACAGCACTAAAATTACAGTTTTCAGAATAGATCCCAACCAGCCCGAGAGTCCCCAGCCATTGAAAAGTCCATTCAGCTCGTTGTCAGTTTCTCTGTTGATGTCTGAGAGCCTTTGTCGAGGCAGTCCATATGTGGTTTGGGCTGCAGTACTATGTAGGAGATCGCAGGTGGGATGATCACGAGTAGGACGAGAAGCAGGCTCGGTCTCATGGCATCTCGAGGCTTCACACGAACAGTGGGATCTAAGCTGGTACAAGGAACTTGAGACAGACATATATTACAAGCTATTCCAGATAGGAGGCTTAAATGGAATTTCCTCCAGAGAACGCGTGCGGCGTTTTCTTCTCCAGGCAGCGTGAGCAACCTGGGGTGCTTCTGCAGATTTCTCTGAGACTTTGGGAACATAGGGCTTTACCCATTTGGAAGGAACCCACCTTAAACCAGAGGGGGTGGACACACAGGCGTATCCATGTCCCCAAGTAACAAGTTTGTAAGGTCCCACCATTTTCCAAGTCTCAGGGTCTTTTACTAAAACCGGAGGTTTTTCTTTTATCAACTTGTGACTGCTCCCCCCAAAGTGGCGTAGGATGGGTGGGTTCAGGCTGTCAAAAGAACAATTCAGAAAATTGATTGTGAATAGTGCCCTGGATAACCGGATGTGGGGAGGTTCTACCTTCAGAACCTGTTGTTGCTGGTCCAGGACCCTTTTAATATCACGGTGAGTTCTTTCTACAATGGCTTGACCTGTAGGGGAGTAGGGGATGCCAGTTTTGTGCTCTACTCCCCATTGCTGCAGGAAGCTCCCGAATTCCTTGGATTTATAAGCGGGCCTATTATCAGTTTTCAGCTCCTTGGGGATGCCAATGAAAGAAAAAGCCTGTAAGAGGTGCTTAATAGCATCAATAGATGATTCTCCTGTGTGGGCAGAAGCATAGACCGCTCCAGAAAAGGTATCTACACTAACATGAACATATTTCTGCCGTCCAAAAGCTTGTATGTGTGTTACATCTGTTTGCCACAGTTCACAACTGTTCAGTCCCCTTGGGTTTGCTCCCGTACTCACTGTAGGGAGTGCATGTTGTTGGCAATTTGGGCACGTGGCCACAATGGCTTTGGCCTGTTCTCGAGTGATGTTAAACTGACGAACCAGGCCAGGTGCATTTTGGTGGAAAAGCTGGTGGCTGATTTTTGCCTGTTCAAAAACTTTTGGGAGAGTGGCCATCACTGCAGGTGCAGCAAGAGCATCTGCCCTTCTGTTGCCTTCAGCGATAAACCCTGGCAAGTCAGTGTGTGACCTGACATGCATCACATAAAAGGGTTGCTCTCGGTGAGTGACTAACTTTACCAGTTTTGAGAGCAATTCAAAAAGTGCGATGTTAGATACATCTTGCAGTATTGCTTGATCTGCTCTGGATACTACTCCTGTATGCAGAGTCTGTAATCAGATTAAATGGTTCTGAGAACCTTTCAAAAGCCCTAACAACCGCAGCTAATTCAGCAACCTGAGGTGAACCTTCCACCTCAGCAATGTCCGTCTCCCACTGCTGGGTTTGAGGATCTTTCCAAGTCATAACAGACTTGTGTGACCTCCCGGACACATCTGTAAAGCCCTTTTTAAAGGTCTCCTACTTAGAGCAGTTCTTAATTTTAAAGTAAATTGAACATCTTGTTCAAACAATTTGCAAGCGGGCCGTGCTACCGAAAATTGTCCTGAGTAGGAATCCAGAGCAAACTGCAACACTTCATTTTCTTGAAACAATTGTTCCAGTATTTTCATAGTATTTTGACCTGATTTTAACTCAACTGGAATGTGAATGCACTTAAAATCACATCCTGCTAACTCCCTGATCCGGGTCCTTGCTTTCCGGATCAGTTCTGCTACCAGTTTCTGAGGCTTTGTCAGCCTCTTGGACCTTTTGTGACTGAGGAAAACCCATTCTATGATCAAGAGAGAGTCCCTCTGGTCCCGGTCCTTTTTTGGTGTGTCCTTTGCCTTAGGTGTTTGTTTTTCCTCCCACTGGAAAATAATTCCATGGAGGTGTGGCAACTTACCTAGGATGATAAATTTGAATGGCAGGTCAGGCCTGCATCGGTTGGCCTGTCTTGTGGACATTGCAATCTGAACCTTTTCTAGAGCTTTCCGTGCCTCTGGGGTAATAGACCTAGGAGCACCTGGGTCTTCTCCCCCTTTCAATAAATTGAAAAAAGGGGCAAGGTCTTCATTAGTCAGACCAAGCCATGGTCTTACCCAATTCAAAGACCCACACAAGTTGTGGACATCCGCAAGGGTCTTGATCCTTGGATTGATTTCTAGTTTTTGAGGAACAATGGTCTTATTTCCAATTTCTAAGCCCAAATACTTCCAAGGTGGCATCTTTTGAATTTTCTGTTCCTGGAGCTCGAACCCTGCAACAATCAATGCATCGATCTTTAGGTCAAGCGTATGTGTTAGTAAATCATCATTGGGGGCACACACAAGGGTATCATCCATATAATGATAGATGATGGCCTTCTCTGCGGCTGCACGCACTGGGGAAAGCAGGGAAGAGACATACCACTGGCAGATAGCTGGAGATACCTTTAGGCCCTGAGGAAGAACGGTCCAATGGTACCTTTTCATAGGAGCTTCTGAATTGATAGAAGGGACAGAGAATGCCAAACGCGGTGCATCATCAGGGTGCAATGGGATTTGGAAAAAACAATCTTTAATATCAATAACAGCTAATTTCCAATCTTGGGGAAGCATTGTTGGGCATGGCATACCAGGTTGGGGAGAACCCATATCTTCAATTACATTATTAATTTGTCGGAGGTCACAGAGGAGTCGCCACCTCTTTTTGTCAGCTTTTTGGATGACAAACACTGGAGAGTTCCATGGGGACATGGTCTCCACAATGTGGCCCTTTCTTAGTTGCTCTTGTACTAGTTCCTCAAGCACCCTTATTTTTTGTTTACTGAGTGGCCACTGTTTCACATCAACTGGTTCGTCTGTTTTCAACTTAAGTTTTTGGGTGGGGCGCTGTTGTTTAATGACTGCTGCACAAAAATGCTGTGGAGAGTCTGGAATATCAATTGTGACACCCCACTGGGCCATTAAATCTCTCCCTAACAAAGGTTCTGAATAATCTAACACAAATGGACGGATATTTGCCAATTGTCCGTTTTGACCCTCGAATTGAATAATGCTTTTGGATTGCCTTGCCAATTGCAGACCTCCTACACCTCGAAGGTGACCAGCAACATTTTGTAAAGGCCAGTGTGCTGGCCAGTCTTGTACTGGAATCACTGTGCAGTCTGCACCTGTGTCTACAAGCATCTCAATGCGTTTAGACTCCCCAACCCCACTGACATTGCACCACAATTTGGGTTTATCTGTCCCAATAACTTGGACCCGGGCGACTGTGGGCCCTTGTTTATCGACATTTTCAGGTAAAGATGGCACAGGGATAGCTTGAGCAACAATTTGTCCCTTGGGAAGAAACAGGGGTGGGTGAAAACAGTGCAGGCTGAGAACAAATTGCTTGGGATCTGATGTTGCCATTCCCGGAGCAATTTCGATCTCTTGTGGTGTGTTTTTGTCCCCAGTGATGATGTACTTACAACGAATTTGGTTCCAAGTACCCTTCTGTTCAGGATTTACAGAAACAAAATGCCAGTCAGTGTCCTTCAGGTGGAGTGACTCTGTCAGCTGCAACCTGTAAGGCTCATTGACAGAAGATGCGGTTAATACAGAATCACTTAAATCACAACAAAGGTTATTTTGTTTCACTTTCAACAGTGGACTAGCAGACTTGGTCTTTGAAGCACCTGCTTCACTTACACAAATGTTAATATTATCGCGCGCTTGCTTTGTTTTGCTACCCTTATTCTCTTGGCCTGCTCTTTTTATGTCTGCACGCCTGGCAGGCTGGTGCTTTATTCTTCGTTTTTTTGTTGTTGACCACCAGGGAGGGCTTGTAGTTCTCCTCCCCTGCCATTTCTAAATTCATCAAATTCCTTTTTCAGGGGGCACTGGTTACTCCAGTGTCCTAGCTTATTACAAAGCAGGCATGGTTTAGTGGGCTCAACCATTGCCGGTCTCCGCTGCTGCCCAGGGTGCTGCTGTGCTGAGGGAAAGGATGAAGGGCTGGCAACAGCGACACGCTGGGGTGGTCTTGACAGCAGCCTTGGTCTGGTGTCTTCAGCCACAGTCATCAGAGGCACTTTCCTGTTACAGACTAGAAGCATATCTTTTAATGTAGGGGAAGGTTCCATAGGAAGGCTCAGGATTGCCGCTCGACACTGTTCATTTGCATTTGTAAACGCTATTTCTTCTAAAATTGCTCCCCTAGCATTTTCCTTTTTAACCTGTATTTCAATGGCTCTAGTTAGCCTTTCTACAAATTTCAAAAAAGGCTCTGATGGTAGTTGTTTGATTTTACTATAGGGCTCAAAAGGCCCCTCAGGTTGGAGGGAAAAGAATGCTTTTTCAGCTGCTTCTTTTACTTTCTCAAGTGTTTCTGCAGGAATTGCAGCAGCTTGGAATGAGGGAGAAGACCACTGACCCTCACCACAGAGGTGCTCAAGGGTGATAGGGTTACCATTGTTGTCCTTTGCTGTGTTTGGATCAGCCTGTAAGCCTGGGAGAGCATCTTTTAGCAGTTGTTTCAATGCTGATTCCCATAATCTGAATTCCGTGGATGTCATGAGACATGAAAAAAGTTGTTTTAAATCATGTGGAACTACAACAGTCCTACTTAATTCAGAATTTAAAAGGCCACGGAAATATGGACTGTGTGGACCATATTCTTTATGAGATTTACAGATCTCTTTAATCAATTGTCGTCCAAAAGAACTCCAATTAGCAGTGGGGGCTGCTCCTGCTTGAGCTGCAGGCTGAAACGTAACAGGAGCCAGTGACAACATGGCACTGTGCATTGGGTCCGCTGTCCCCGGCTCTGTATCCCTTGAATCAGAAGCATTGGGATCACAGCTACAGGTTTGGGGACAGGCAGTGGGTGTGTCCCCACCGTGGGAACCCGGGGAGGGGGCAGGGACAGGGAGCTGGCAAGGGGCGGGGAAACCGTGGGAACAGGGGGCGGGGTCACCTGGTGACATCACGTCAGCAGACGCCCCCTGGGAGGAGTAGAGGGGCGGAGCTGAGGGTACTGCAGGAAAGGCGGGGGGAGGGGGGAAGGTGTCACGAGGAACAGGAGGAGAGGGGGATGGGGCAGGAATTTTGGGATGCTTAAGAGGATTTTGGGAAGAAGAAGACCAGGTTTGGGAAGATGCCACATGGCATCCACCATCTTGCGGACCCCCTAGGGACTGGGGGCCATTTTGGACATCACTGCTCTCCGGAAAGCTAACACGTGCTCTGGGTTTTAGAGGAGGGGATACAGGGGATTGGGAAAGACACGCAGCCTGGCCAGGGCTTTGTGAACAAAACAACTCAGGTATTCTTGCACACTCTGGGAGCCGACTTCCCAATGAGTTTGCACTCTTTAAAATACTAAGTTTTGGGGAAAGAGGTCTAGGGGTTTTAGAGGGAGAGGGAGGAACAGGGAGAGCAGAGGTACATGGCTTTACATTTGGCTTTTTCTCCATTTCCTTTTGTTTGAGCAATACTGTTCGAATTTGTAAACTCCAGTACACAAATTTAGCTGAGGGTGATTTCTCAGATTGTCTTAAGGTTATCAATTCATTCCCAACTTTATCCCAGAATTGAATATTGTGGATTTCTTCAGGGGAAATGTTTGGGAACTGCAGAAAAAGCCATCTTATAAACTGTTTCAATTTTCCTTTAGAGAATTTCACATTACTCTTGATTAAAATGCTAACAATATGATAATACACTCCCCTTTGTACAATGCTAAGTTTGGAACCCATGTTAGATGTAAAGAGCAAAGTACTTAATCCCGCCTGACCAAAAACAAAGCTAAAATCAGCTACCAATTTCTAAAAAAAACCACAGATAGAAAGCGATAACGAGCAGACAAAAGCTTCACAATGCAGCTGTATAAACTGCTTTTAAAATTCCCGGGCAGCAGCAGCAGGGCACGCCCTGCCGAGCCGAGGCAGAAACAAAGCCTCCCCCACGGTGGAATGCAGCCCCCCCGCAGAGTAGAGACAGCAGCCACTCCACGTGGCAGCCGAAACTGGGACGCCCCCCCCCCCCCTCCACCGCGTGTGCAGAGAGCACTCCCGACCCCGCAGGTCCCCCGGCCACGTGGAAAGAGAGCCCCCCCCTCCCCCGCAAAGAGAAAGAGAAAGAGAAAGAGAAAGAGAAAGAGAAAGAGAAAGAGAAAGAGAAAGAGAAAGAGAAAGAGAAAGAGAAAGAGAAAGAGAGTCTCCTAACACGTGTCTGAGCACTCTGCTGAGCCGGGGGGGGGAAGGGCAGAGAGCGATCCCGCTCCGGCGCGAATTCTAAAAAACAGTGAAACACGCAGCAGGAAAGCTAAAACTAGAATGCTATGAATTCTCGTCTGTGGGGCTGCGCAGCCAAAAATGCAAAGGCAAAAAGGAACAGAACTCGTGGCAGAGTCTGTTTTTGAGCTTCTGCTCTACCGAAAGCAGAGATACTCACGTGAAATGGAAGCTGTAGGTAGGGTACAGGCAGGCAGGTCTCCACCAGAAAAGGACCTCTCTCTGGGTGCAAGAGAGGCTCCCCTTTTCTTCCTCTGGAAAATCTGTTCACCACAATGAAGCTGGGCTTTCCAGAAGGCGCCGAACAGTCCACGAAACTTTTTCTGGGAATATTCCCAAAGTCTCTAGCTGGGAGTCTTGAAGCCAGGCTCCTTTCAGCTGGATGCACAGCTGGCAGAAACTTCTCTGAGGAACTGCGAGTCCGTTTTCGGGCTGCAGAGTCGAGCCCACCCACAGGGACGCCAATATATTGGAATATGAATCCCAATATAACCAGTTAGATGGTGCCTGGGCCAGTTCTGACCCTTGCTGCTGGGCCAAAGGCAGCACTGCGGTGTTTTACCCCAGAGATACCTTGGCTGCTGGAAAGTGCAGCGGGGCAAATCCAGACTGTCAGGACTCCGTTTCCTCAGGAGAGAGCGCTTCTGGCGATGGTGGAGAGAAAGGGAGTGGATTCTGCTAGAAGGTTGCCAGATGTTTATTCCGTGGGTACAGAGATGTCTGCACTGGGCCACTGCTGCTAACAGAATGCAGGCCACATGGTCTCATTAACATTTTAAGCTCAGGACAGGGGAAGGGGAGGGGACAGGTGAGCCACCAACCAGGTGAAGGGGCAGGGTCTCAAGGGACTAGGGACACCTATCACACGACGCCTTGCTGGTATGTTAGCCTGATTGACAGGGCACACTCAGCGAGGGGCGAGGGGGAAGGGAGAAGGTAAAACAGGATATTGCAACACACCACAACAGGTCACACATGTATGTGACATAGCAATCAAAAACCAAAAAGACCACACAATTAGGGTGCACTTTTTGACTCTTCACTGTCCCTACTCATGTGACTGCTAGAAGAATAGAAAAGAGAACAGCAAATTCAATTTTAAGAGTGGTGTGAAATACCAAACTAAGACTAATAGCAGAGGATGACTGTGATTTATAAACATGTATCTTGTTTTTATTGGAGGAAACAGACTGATTACAAAGGATATGAAGATGAGTTTAATGCTTTCTCTGGGATCTTTTCACAAAATTAATTATTTCTAATTTGCATTTTCCAACCCACTGCAGTCAGCAAGAATCTTTTCACTGATCTGAACTGACCTAACACTTGTGCTTGGATATTTATTAAAGATGTCATAGCCAATCTTGGGTTTTTTTACATTTATTCTGGTGTTTCTACCATTCCTTTCAGTCAGCACCTAACCAGCAGACTTCAGATAGCTTCAGAAATTGCTTGACATTATTTGATTCTGCCTGTGTTTAACATCATTATTTAGACGATACTAGGTGTACTTCATGCTTTTCTTACTTATTAGTACAGTCCTACTTAAAAATAAATGATGGAAAATACATAAAAACTTATACAACTTGAAATAAAAGTTTCGGAGTCATAGCCATTCAGTGTATAAAATAGGTTAAAATCTGTATTATGTGTTTCTGTGCTTTTATTCTCAGCTCTAAGCTAAGTTTCTTTTTGATCCCTATATTGTTCATTGCCTTTTCTGAAGTGCAGCTTTCTCAGGCAAATCTAGGGAATTCCCTATTGTAAACATTTATTTTCTCTTTGGAAAACCAACATTTTTTCTTACCCATAAATCACAGATCAAGCCAGGAGAGGATGTTTTTCCAATATCCCTCAACTTTTATATTAAACACTGCTCAGAGTATGTAAGGATTACCATCTAACTCATGAAATGCAAGTTGGTCCTAACAGGCTTTACTCATTATGCAGTTCTTGAGGCATACAGAGGGATTACCCACCAGTTCATGAGGAAAGCAGTTCTTGACCATACTAACTGCCAGACCAAACAGCACCGAGTAAAAGCATGTACTCCTGTGTGTTTGGGCCATCTGCTTGCCTGGAAGACACAAAATAAAAACTGATCTTTGAAGAGTTACATTATAATAGAATTGAAGAGTTGTTCATATTGTCTATTACTACTTTTGCCTGTCCCTTCAAGATGGTAAGAGGAACAACTTGGAGCTACTGAGAGCATTCAGCTGTTTATTGCAACTTTGCAGAATGAGTTGTGAGATGAGAGAGCAAGTGTGTTTATGTACGTATTTGTATATGGGGTTTAGTTACATAGACTGGTATCTGTATAGGTACAGGCCTCTTTTTTATAGGCCTGTTTCTCTGCTCTGCTTCCTCCCTCACTTCCTGCTTTTCTCCCGGTACCCCCTGTGTCCCCTGTCCCTGTGCTGGCTCCGAGCTGGCAGCCGGGCCAGGCGGAGCAGCACTTCCAGCCCCGGCTGTCCCTGGAGCGGTGGGAGCAGCCGCTGGCCCCAGGCACTGTCCCCTGAGGAGCTGCTGAAGGACAGTGAGACAGAGGGGGCTGAGGGGGCTCAGGGGGCGGTGGCACCGAAGGGACGCTGACCCTGAGCTGCTGCTGGGACTGAGGGCTGTGGGGCAGCTGAGGGCCATGGTGGCACTGAGGTGACAGGGAAATGGCACAGGGTGAGGGCTGGTGGGTCTCAGAGGATGGGATGGCTCAGAAGGGACTGAGGGGGGTGAGAGGACTGTGAGGGGCTGAAGAAACTGAAGGGGGCTGGGGCTTCACCCAGAGCATGGCGGGGCTGAGGGGATGGAGGGGGCCAGCAGGGAGCACAGCAGGTACTGCAGCTCTGCCAGGCCTTGGAAGCAATTGCAGAGCCTCCACTTTTGCCACAGCTGCAAGGAAGACCTTGAGGACAGCCGGAGACTGACGGGAGGCAGCAGGGAGGAGCTGAAGGCCAGCAGCAAGAGCAGTGAACGGGGACCTGCTGCTGCCAGCCTGCAGAGAGCCCGGCTGAGGCCACAGGCCCGGGGAGGCAGGCTGGGGCAGAGGCTGCCGTGGGCTGTGGCCGTGGGCACTGCCCGGCAGGGCAGGAGCGGGCCCTGCCCGTGTTGGGGCTGCTCAGCGCAGCTGCCCCGGCTGACACAGGGGCTGTCCTTGGGCAAGGCAGCGGTTGTTAAATCAGGTTTGTCCTTTATCAACTCTGTTGCATAGAAATCACTTTTTTACAGCAGAGACTTGTGGCAGCAGCTCTCTTCACAGAGAGAGGCACAACTTCCCCAGGATTTTTCCTGGGGAAGGCAGCGAGAAAGCTCAGAGAAGAAGAACAAAAATTCTTTTTTCTGCTTGCTGCGTCTGTTGTTTGGCACATGTGTTATGTGGAATGTGTTATGGAGATTGTTTACTCAAAAGGGATTTGTTAATTGGAGACTGGTGATGGTGTTTGGGTTGATTGACCAGTTAGGTCAAAGTTGTGTTGTAAGTGACTGTAATGGGTCACAGGTTCTTCTTTAGTATATTTTAGTATTAGTATAGTATAGTAGTACAGTATAATATAGTATAGCTTAATAAAGCATTTATTCAGCCTTCTGAAGTCATGGAGTCAAAGCTCACTATTCCCTGCTCAGGGGTCACACTGCTACTTTAATACAGATGAGAATTTGCCAATTCAGGCTTATTAAAGGGCAAGTGTTCTGCTTTTGTGGAAAGATAATCTAGATAACTGTTTGTTGTACATCCTAGAGGGAGCTTTGCGGTTTAGGATGAAAAGGAAAAAGACATTTCTCTTCAGAAGAGTTTTGAAAGATCTTTTTGTATTGCCAGAAGCAGCTACACTGATATTGACCAATGTGGGAAATGGATTTCTAGAGTTCTCAGGGCCTGACAGGAGGCCCACACAGTATGCATCCATATGCAAAGTTTGAGATAAGAAATGCTGACTTAAAATGGTATGGAATAGAACAGATATTGTTGAGAAAGAATTGGAGCTAGAAAAAAGTTTCAAAGGATGGTCTTGTAAATAAGACTGGATACTTTGGAGAAAAAGAACTATGAAAGATGCATTGTAGTAGGACAATGAGGGGTAATTTTAGATTATTGGCTTTAAGGCATCTACAGCATGGTGTGGCAAACAAGCTGATAGGCCAAGAAACGCTTATAGGAAATAGTCAGCTTTTGATTGTGGTAACATGAATGATTGTGAACATCTGTATTGTCTCACCCTTCTTATGAGACTGAAAATGGAATAAAAGTTTTTAAAATGCTTCTCAGTTGCCCCATCTCTTTGTCAGAAAAGGGTGTTTCCGACACATTGGTGTTCCCGTGTCAGGAGCAAATAACTTGACTAAACTGTCTGACCTAAAAGCTCTGAGGTAATTTTTGTAAAGTTTTGCTGAGAGAAGCACAAGTCCCAGGATCATAACTCTTACAAAAAGAGAGAAGTTGGATTTCTACCCTTGTCTCTGGCTCGATCAGGATGGAGATCCGACAAGGACTTGCATGTTGTTCAACGTCAGGTAAGCCTCAGGGAACATGTTAGGACACAACATGGCCAATTTACCTAGAGGTGTTTATAAAAACCTCAAAGATCTGGTCAAATCTAATTCCTGTAATGTTTCAAAAACCGAGTTAAAAGACTTATTATTAAATATTCAGAAGAAGTTTCCAGCTACAGATAAAAGTTCCATGTTTTCACTCCCTCTTTGGGAATTATTAGGACTGAAACTATACAATCCTTTTACCACAATCACAGATCAAACAGCTGCTAAGTTGCTTCTGGTGTGTCCTACCATGATTGATATGTTTAAACATTCTACTAAACCCTCCACTTCCTCAGCTGCATCTGCACCTACCCCCAATGCTGAGTCTGAGTCCCCAGACCTCCCACCTCTGCTTCAGCTGTAACTCAAGACCCTGACATTCAGACTGTCCGGTTTTCGGCTGTTTGGAGGGCCTGGAAGGGCCCGGAGTGGCCTTGGGGCAGCCCGCGTATCAAAGGACGAGACAAGGCTTCAGTTCTTCTTTCGGTCTTTATGTTTATTAATTGTTTATCTAAAAGATTTTCTTTCGGCCCGACAGAGGTCTGCTCAGCAGCCAGCCATGAGCACACTGTCCTGCCTTTCGGACAGTCACCTATCTTTATACCCATAGTTACGTGTACAGTATTTATCATTTTTCCCCAATACCTTTTATTCTTATTGTCCGGTGCACTTTCAGTAATGACCAATCCCAAAGTGCCACCATCACCACAGCAGATGGAGGAGGAGAAGAAGAAGAAGAAGGACAGGACACGCCCCAATTCCTCCATCTTACTTCTCTAAACCCCCCTGTACAGAAATCCTAAACCCTGTGTCTCACCCTCTAATTAACTAATCCCTTCACCATTCACCCCGGTGAAATCCTCCTATCCTCATAAAGGTGTCGTCTCCCATGTAGGATCAAAGTCCAGCCACCAGACACTTCTGGCAACATTCCAGGACTCTCGAGCCCCCCAAGGGTGGTCTCGGTGACTCGGCACCTCAGTCCTGAGGTGCTGAGATCCCACATCAGACTGGGGCTGTGACACCTCCACCCCTACCATGGCAGTGTGCCCCCCAACTTTCACCATTTTCCAAGCCATGTCCGGGTCCCCGCTTGTCCCCCCAGAATATGAGAACTCCTTGCTACTTGTGAGAAAACGTGCGGGGAGAGAAGGAGGGAAAAAATTCTCAACACCAGTATCTCTGCTAGCAAAAGGCAGGATTTCTCTGTTAGTATTACAAAACAGTCTCCAGTCACTGTGAAATTCCTCTGAGACAATCTGTAATTTACAAGGTTGTGAGGGAGGAAAATAAGGAAAATAAGTGATAATTCTAGTGATTCTGAACAAGAAGTTAACCTATTACATACTGGTCCCGCAAAAACAGAAAGAAAACCTACTTTACTTTCTTTTGATTCAAGAAATAATTCAAAAAGGCTGACCAATTTGGGTAAGATGAGATGTAAAGTCATACAAGATAAAACCATCTCCCAAGTCATCCCAACTTATTACCCCCAGGGGCACGATGCAAACTAACAAATTCCAAATTAATTTATTTTTAAAAAACTTTTACCATTAATATATTCACACAGGAAATGTATTCAAAACAAAAGCAAGACTTTTTAATTATAGGCAAGGACAGTAATAAAATTCTTCGACTTTCAATTTTTCCAACTGTTGTCTCAGCAAATTATAATGAAGAGCTGATGATTTCAGCTCTTACTTACAATGCTCCAATGATAATTGAACCAAAACCAGCAATAGCTATCATTATTGCATTACCAATGAATAGAAATAAGCAAGTTGTATGTTGAGAAATGCCTTTTGAGAGTTCTGGCCTGATGCCTCAAGTCCTTTGGATAAAACATGTCAGCAATGAACGGCCAGAGCTGACGTGCAGTCTAATGCACCTTGGTCAAACTGTTCATATTGCAGGTATGCTGGACACAGGGGCGGACATCACTGTGATTTCTCGTGCATCCTGGCTGTGCAATTGGAATTTGGTGACACCCATGGGTGCTCTCACAGGAGTTGGAGGAGCTATCTTGTGTCTGCAAAGTGAATTCATGATTACTGTTACAGGTCCCAAGGCAAGGACAGCAACCATCAGTCCTTTCATGGTGCAGAAGTCCATCACAGTATCGGGGAGAGACGTGTGTCCCAGTGGGGAGCAAAGATAGAAGTGGGTGTTTGACAAAAACCACAGCAATGCCTGCCACTCTGAAATTATCATGGAAAACCAATCAGCCAATTTGATCAATGGTTTCTTGAGCAGAAAAAATTGAATATTCTCAAAAAATTAGTAAGTGAACAACTGCAAAAAGGCCACATCAGACCTACAAACAGTCCCTGGAATTCCCCAGTTTTTGTCATTCGTAAGGCAACTTTTGATTCCTGAAGATTGCTCCATGACCTGAGGAAGATCAACGATATCATAGAGGACATGGGGCCTCTGCAACCTGGACTTCCCTCTCTTTTGATGATTCCACAGGATTGGCCTCTTGTCATCTCTGGATGCTGACAGAGAGAAAAACAGACAACTTTCCCAGGCATTGTCCTAGGGAAGTTGTGAGAATGCTCAGAGACAGAATTAAAACAATTATTATCTTAATCTCTGCACCTGGTATTTGTGAACATGTGGAATGTTTGTACATGTTTATGGAAAGATATTTTACCAGAAGAAATTGTTCCTCATTAACCAGTGGTGTGCGGGTTGTTCAGGTTCTGGGTGAATGATCTTGCCTATAAGTATGTGAAGTTCCTAATAAATCTCGCTTTATGCCCTCTGATCAAAGGAATCAATGTCACCTTTCTTCATCTGTTCCTAACTCAACAACAACAGTGTATCATAAGGAAACCTAGTCTTAAGTAAGAACTGTGTGTAAGGTTTCATGGTGTCAAGTTTATTGATTTGAGTATAATGTAAGTACTAATAGAATAAGGGTGGATAATGTCTTAGGTTGGAAAATGTGTCTGGGAGTATGTATTCTATTGCTGTCTGTTAGAGATAGGGCAATTATCTTCTGCTAATTGGGCCACCTGTTAAAACCAGGTGGGACAGATTTCTTCATCTCTTCCACAACCAATCCTCCCTTCGGAAAATATTTTCTGTTAGTGGGCCACTGAATCTCACTGAATGATGAAAAAATTACATCATTCCATTGGGAAATGCTCTACCCAGGGGAAGGACCCAAGTATTCCTACCTGGATATAATCTGAGATTTGGAACACCACGGCAGCCTTTTCCCACTAGATTCCCAGAAGAGCAGCTTTTCTTCCACTAGATTTCCAGAAGAAGACCAAGCGCATCTGCAGAACCACTGGACCTTCAGAGGAAGACTACACCCTTCTACAGGATCACGGCTTCAAAAGAACCACATCCACCACTCCAAGAAAGCTACAGCCACCATGTATTTTTGGATACATGCTACCAACACCCCGACCAACAGTGTGTCAGGGCATATTCTGACTCTGTCCATAGTTTGTTTTTGTACTAGTGCATTTGTATTTTAATTTTCCTAATAAAGAACTACTATTCCTACTCCCATGTCTTTGCCTGAGAGCCCCTTAATTTCAAAATAATAATTCAGAGAGAGGGAGTTTGCATTTTCCATTTCAAGAGAGGCTCCTTCCTTTCTTAGCAGACACCTGTCTTTTCAAACCAAAACACAGGGCCATGACTTTCCACAAGAGGAATCACTGGTGTATATATCATGGAGCTCTCTCAATCCTATTAAAGTATGGAAATCCTAGTTTAGAATAGACAGATATGAAAAACCTTTGAGAGACAGAGATTAAAATGGCTTGTGGATTTATTATTTTTTTAGGAATGGGGAAAACTACCCAAAAGGTGTTGTTTTATAACATTTTAAAATATGCTACATAAAAATTAAAAACTGCCATAAAAAGAGTTATATAAATAAGTGCTTTTTAATTAGAAACACAGAAATGTGAAGATATGGATGAGATTTTCATAAAAATATGAAATTACAAAAAATATATACAGTGAACTACAATACAAAGGTAGGTAAGACTGTACTTTATTTAGATCTTCTTGTATTGCTGGAGTGTTTTGCTTCTGGAGAAAAGCTAGTATTTCTATGAAGAACTCTCTCACATCTGATAATTAAATTTCCTTATATCTTCTAGTGCTGGGTAACAAATCCCGCCTGAAAGGAGCTACTGAAGGCAAAGAACTGGTTCTGCGTGGTCTGAAACTGAAGGATGAAGACCCAATACCAGCTCTGTTTCCTGTCAGATGGGAGGGCATGTTGCTTGAGGGCACGGTAAAAGCTCTGTTTTGTCTCGTGTGGGAGGATGCATCCATGGATGGCCCAATATTGGATCTGGTTGGGATCAGGTTGATGGCTGGTTCCATTGGTGACCCAAAACCTGTTCTACGTGGCATCGCACCGGAGGGGATGTTGGGGTCAGATGCACTGTACAATCTGCCCGTGGTCACACTGGAGGATATGTTGGTGTCAGACACACTGTAGGGTCTGGCTGGTAGCACAAAGGGGGGTACGTTGGTTCCAGACACAGTGTGGACTGTGTGTCTAGGCACTCTCTGCTGTGCTGGAGTAAACAAAAGGATAAAAAACAAATTGAGAGAGAATCTATGTTTCCTGTTAAATGCCCCTTACAAGGGCATGTATGTGAAGTACTTATAAATGTTTGCTCCTTAAATGCTTCTTTGAAACACATGGCACCTGATTATTATATATAAATATTTAATAGACAAAGGACATTAGCACAAGTATCCTACCCCATAAATAGTTGGTATAGGACTTTCAATGAAGTGCTACAAATATTCACTTAAAGACATCTTTTACTTCTCATCATATTAACTCCAAAGCTGTGTTTTTTATTCAAGTAAACAAACTTATTCTGAATGTTAATGTTTTATAACAGAAAGAAAGGAAAAAGCCTTTGGCTCTTAAAAAGAAACAAAGAACAAAAGAAAGAATGAAAGAAAGAAAGAATGTAATTAAACTAAGTTAGAAAAGAAAACATTCAAAAATAAGACTTACCAGCAGGAGCAGAAGTAGCAGGTGTACGGGGTGCTCTGGATCCAAAGCTCACCTGAAATATATCTGTTCAGAGATAATACATTTACTTCAGAGTAGGTAAATTTTTAAAAGCAAGGAAATGCACAGAACTGAAATGGTTGTGTTTGCAAGAGAAGATTATTAAAAAACGTTAATGGTATGTAACATAATGAAAGGAAGAAGCATTTGGCAAAAAAAAAAAGAAAGTACGAAAAAAATTCAAAATGTCAAAAACCCACCCACACAGTACCGCTACTCTGGAAAACCAAAAAAATCATAAAAAGCAACCAACCAAAAAAGAACCCCAAACCAAAAATAGCCAAGCTATTGGGCACCAATGGAAAGAACAACGGCAGTAATTTTAATCTCTGTGTTAACTTTCACCACCCCTTTCTCTTCTGATAAATGTCTCAGAATATTTCTGTAGCAATAGTTTTAATGCTCCGTTATGTTTACAATTAAAGATTGTTATATTTGACTGCAGAAGCTGTGCAGCATGAAGGCAGATGCTGGCTAGGAACCCACATCCCAGTGACTACAATTGTTTGACAGGCAGACTTACCATCATGAGCTTGTGCTAGTGCAGGAGGTGTACGAGCAGCTTGGGCTGAAACCGGAAACTGAAAAGAGGCTGTTCAGAGAAAATAAAATTACTTCAGAGGAGGTATGTTTTTAAAAGCAAGGAAATGCACAGATTTGAAATGGCTATAGTTGCAAGAAATTACTATTTCAAAATGTCTGCAATAGTGTTATTGCTCCATTATGTTTACAATCAAGTATTGTTGTATTTGTCTTCAGAAGTTGTGCAGCATGAAGGAAGATGCTGGCAAGGAACCTACATCCAAATGACTATAATTTCTTGACAAGCAGACTTACCATCAGGATCAGGGGTACGAGGTGAAATGGTTCCTTGGGGTACGAAGACAAGCTGAAATGATTCTGTGTACAGAAAGTAAATGTACTTCAGAGAAGGTGAATTTTAAAAATATGGAAATGAATGAAACTGAAATGGGTATGTTTGCAAGGGAAGGCTATTACAATGATTTATCGCATAAAGAAAATAAATTCCTTCAGTAAAAAAAAAAAGTTGAAGGCAGAGATAATTTTAAAATAAAAAAATTAAACCCCCAACACCAAACCACCCAGTGGAACCACTCCCCAAAACCAAAGAACCCAACCAACCAAATCCAAACTGAAAACAAAAATTTTTCTTGCAGTCAAGAACCAAAAGAAAAATTACACAAGTAATTTTAATCCCTGTGTTAGGTTTCACCATCCTCATTCTCTCCTTTAAAAAATCTCACATTTCTGTTAGCACTCGTTTTATTGCTCCTTATGTTTAAAATAAAGTATTGTTGTATTTACCTACAAGATCTGTTCAGCATGAAGGGAGATGCTGCCTAGAAACCCACATCCAAGAGACTATAATTTCTTGAAAAGCAGACTTACCATCAGGAGAAGTAGGAGTAGCAGGTGTACTGGCTGCTTGGGATGAAATTGAAGGCTGAAAATTACCTGTTGAAAAAAAGTAAGTTTTAAAAAACAAGGAAACACTGAGAACTGAAATGCTTATGGTTGAAAGGAAAAGTTATTACAAAAATGTTAATGGTTTAAAACAGAAAGAAAGAGAAAGGGACTGATTTTTAAAAATGCAATTAAAAGAAATACAAAAAAAAAAACAAAATCAAAACTAAAACACCGACCAACCACAAGGACCACTTTGAAAAACCAAAAAAGAATCCAACAAACCAAGCAGCTAAACCCAGACTAAAAAAAAAAAAATATCTAAGCAAATACAGGACACATAGGAAAAAGAAATCCTCCAGTATTAATTTTAATCCCTGTGTTAGCCTACAACATCTCCTTTCTCATATTAAAAAGTATTATAACATTTCTGTTTGCACTAGGTTTAAAGCTCCATTGTGTTTATAATTAAGTGTTGCGGGATAGGCCTACAGTAGCTGTGCAGCATGAAGGGAGATGGTGGCTAGGAACCCACATCCCAGTGACTAAAATTGCTTGAAAAAGTGCCTTAAAAGAAGGAGCAGGATGACCAGGAGGTGTACGAGATGCTATGGCTGAAACACAAGGCTGAATATTATCTCTTGAGGAAAAATGGGAATTACAAACCAAGGAAATGCACCCACTGGAAATGGTTGTGATTGGAAAAAAAAAAAGCCTATTACAGAATATGAATGGTTTGTAATAAAATTAAATGAAAACCAATTTTGCTATTAAAAAAAAAAGGAAAAAGCAAAGAAGCATGCAATTAAAAGAAGTAATAAAAGGAAAAAAATCAAAATGCAAACACCCACCCAACCACCTTAATCTCTCCCCATGGATGTGGGCTTCTCAACCCATATCCAAATCACTCTAACATTTTCACAAGCAGACTTATAATCAATAGCAGGAATAGGAACACGAGGTGTACTGGCTCCTTGGGGAGGCCGTATGGAGTCTGTTCAGAGAAAGAGAATTTGCTTTAGAGATGGTAAATTTTAAAAAGGAAGGAGGTGTATGGAATGGAAATGCTAATAGTTGGAAGGAAAGGCAATGTTGGTTCCAGAGACAGTACAGGTTCTGTAGGATGATGACACACCTCCAAATATGTTGCTTCCAGATGCAGTATAGTATCTGCTGGGTGAGTTGCCCTCAGATGCAGTATAGTATCTGCTGGGTGATTCGCCTTCAGATGCAGTATAGTATCTGCTGGGTGACGTACTGAAGGCTGAGCCACTTCCAGACACAGTATAGGTTCTGCCGGGTGTCAGACTACGGAGGCCTGAGTCGGTTCCGGATAGACTATAGGATCTGCTGGGTGACGAAGGGAAGACTGAGTCGCTTCCAGACACAGTATAGGTTCCGTCGGGGGTCATACTACTGTAGTTTGAATCGGTTTCAGACACAGTAAAGGTTCTGAATCTTGGGCGTCCCCAGAATGCTGGAATAAATAAAAATGAATAGAAAAAAATCAGAAGAGAATCTACATTTGCTGTTAAATAGCACTGACAAGAGTAAGTATTTGAAGTACTTAAAAGTGCTTGCTCCTTATCTTAATTGCTTATTTGAAATACATGGCATATAAATATTCTATATTAATCCTTAATAGACAAAGGACATTATCACAACTGTCTTGCCCTAGGAAGTATTGTAATTAGACGTTGTTTGAAGTTCTGCATATTCTCACAGACATATTTTCCCCCTCATCCTTATGAATTCTAGGGTGTGATTTTTAATCAAGGAAACAAACTTCTTCTACAGTCTGACAAAAACTTTAATCCCTGTGTTAGTTACACCCCTTCTTTCTTGTGTGAAGAATGTCTCAGAACATTTCTCTTTGTACTAGGTGAATTGCTCCATTATCGTTATACTAAAGTGTTGCTGTATTTGCCTACAGAAGCTGTGCAGCGTGAAGGGAGATTCTGGTTAGGAACCCACATCCCAGTGACAACAGTGACTGCTCTCTTGAAGAAGAAACTTACGAGCAGGGCGAGGACCAGGAGCCGGAGCAGGAGCAGGAGCTGGAGCAGGAGGTCTAGGAGCTGCTAGATATGAAAAGCGAAGGAAAATATTATTTCTTGAGTAAAAGTAAGATTTAAAAACCATGGCAATGCACATTGGAAATGGTTATGGTTGAAAGGAAAGGCTATTAAAAAATATAAATACTTTACAATAGAAAAATAGGAAAACCAATTCTGTTATTTAAAAAAAAAAAATTTAAACGAAGCAATGAAAGAAAAAAATTAAAAATCAAACACCCACCCACCCACTTCAACAGCTCCCGAAAACTAAAAAGTCCAACCAAACAAGCACCCAAGCCCAACGTAAAACCAAAACAAACCCAGAAGTATAAAGAGACCCATGGAAAAAACTCTCCAATAATAATTTTAAGCCCTGTGTTAGCTTCCACCATCCTATTTCTCTTCTCTAAAGATATCATAAGATTTCTGTTTGCACTAGGTGTAATGCTCTGTTATGTTTACAATAAAGTGTTGCTGTATTTGCCAACACGAGCTGTGCAGCATGAAGAGAGATGTTGGCTAGGAACCCACATGCCAGTGACTGCAATTGCTTGAAAAAGAGACTCACCAGCAGGAGCGGGAGCCGGACCAGGACCAGGACCAGGGCCAGGATGACCAGGAGGTGTACGAGCTGCTTGGGGTGAAACATGAGGCTGAATATTATCTCTTGAGGAAAAATAGGATTTACAAGCCAAGGAAATGCACCCATTGGAAATTGTAATGGTTGAAAAGAAAGGCTGTTACGCAACATGAATGGTTTGTAATAGAAATAAGGGAAAACCACTTTTGCAAATGAAAATAAAGGAAAAAGCATGCAAGCATGCCATTAAAAGAAGTAATAAAAGGAAAAAAATCAAAATGCACACACCCACCTCAACCAGTCCCCCTAGGATGTGGGCTCTCAACCCACATCCAAATCACTATAATGTTTTCACAAGCAGACTTACCACCAATAGCAGGAATAGGAGCATGAGGTGTACTGGCTCCTTGGGGAGGCCCTATGGAGTCTGTTCAGAGAAAGAGAATTTGCTTCAGAGATTGCAAATTTTAAAAAGAAAGGAGATGTATGGAATAGAAATGCTTGTAGTTGGAAGGAAAGGCAATGTTGGTTCCAGAGACAGTATAGATTCTGTAGGATGACACACCTCCAAATATGTTGCTTCCAGATGCAGTGTAGTATCTGCTGGGTGATTCGCCTTCAGACGCAGTATAGTATCTGCTGGGTGAGTTGCCCTCAGATGCAGTATAGTATCTGCTGGGTGATTCGCCTTCAGATGCCGTATAGTATCTGCTGGGTGATGTACTGAGGGCTGAGCCGCTTCCAGACACAGTATAGGTTCTGCCGGGTGTCAGACTACGGAGGCCTGAGTCGGTTCCAGATAGACTATAGGATCTGCTGGGTGACGAAGGGAAGACTGAGTCGCTTCCAGACACAGTATAGGTTCCGTCGGGGGTCATACTACTGTAGTTTGAATCGGTTTCAGACACAGTAAAGGTTCTGAATCTTGGGCGTCCCCAGAATGCTGGAATAAAAAAAAATGAATAGAACCAAATCAGGAGAGAAACTACATTTGCTGTTAAATTGCTCTGATAAGTGTATTTGAAGTACTTACAAATGTTTGCTCCTTGTCTTAATTGCTTATTTGAAGACAAAGCATATAAATATTGTATATTAATCCTTAATATGCAAACAACATTAGCAGAAGTATCTTGCCCCAGGAAGTATTGTAATCAGATGTTGTTTGAAGTTCTACATATTCTCACAGACATATTTTTCCCCTCATCCTTATAAATTCTAGGTGTTGTTTTTTAATCAAGGAAACCAAATTCTTCTACAGCCTGACAAAAACTTTAATCCCTGTGTTAGTTACACCCCTTCTTTCTTGTGTGAAGAATGTCTCAGAACATTTCTCTTTGCACTAGTTTGAATTGCTCCAT
Source organism: Zonotrichia albicollis (assembly GCF_047830755.1). Classification (NCBI taxonomy): domain Eukaryota; kingdom Metazoa; phylum Chordata; class Aves; order Passeriformes; family Passerellidae; genus Zonotrichia; species Zonotrichia albicollis. The sequence continues at coordinate 78,004,248 of NC_133860.1, forward strand.
TATTGTTATACTGAAGTGTTGCTGTATTTGCCTATAGAAGCTGTGCAGCAAGAAGGGAGATGCTGGCTAGGAACCCACATCCCAGTGACAACAGTGACTGCTCTCTTGAAGAAGAGACTTACCAGCAGGACCAGGACCAGGACCAGGACCTGGACCAGGACCAGGACCAGGAGCAGCAATGAGAGCAGGAGCAGGACCAGGAGCTTGAGGTCTAGGAATTGCTAGGGGTGAGACATGAGGTGAAATTTATTTCTTGAGTAAAAGTAACATTTAAAAACCAAAGCAATTAACAGATTGGAAATGGTTATGATAGAAAGAAAAGGCTATTAAAAAATAAGAACGGTTTATAAAAGAAAAATAGGAAAAACAATTCTGTAATTAAAAAAAAATGTTTCTAAAAGAAGCAATTAAATAACAAAATAAAAAATCAAACACCCACACACCCACCTCAGCCACTCCTCAAAACGAAAAAACTCCAAGCAACCAAACATCCTAACCCAAATAAAATCAAAAGAAACCCACAAGGACAAAGACACCAGTGGAAAAAGTTTCCAGTAATAATTTCAAACCCTGTGCTAGCTTCCACCATTGCCTTTCTCTTCTCTAGAAAGTATCATAAAATTTCTCTTTGTGCTGGGTGTAATGTTCCATTACTTTTACAATGAAGTGTTGCTCTATTTGCCTACAGAAGCCATACAGCGTGAAGGGAGATGCTGGCAAGGAATCCACATGCCGGTGACTACAATTGCTTGAAAAAGAGACTTACCAGCAGGAGCAGGAGCCGGAGCAGGCCCAGGCCCAGGACCAGGACCAGGACCAGGACCGGGATCAGGACCAGGAGGACCAGGAGGTGTACGAGCTGCTTGGGGTGAAACACAAGGCTGAATATTATCTCTTGAGGAAAAATTGGATTTAGAAACCAAGGAAATACACCAATTGGAAATGGTTATGGTTGAAAAAAAAAGCCTATTAGAGAATATAAATGGTTTGTAATAGGAATAATGAAAACCAATTTTGCAATTTAAAAACAGGGAAAAGCAAAGAAGCATGCAAATAAAAGCAGTAATAAAAGGGAGAAGTTGAAAATGCAAACACCCACCCAACCACCTTAATCTCCCCATGGATGTGGGCTCTCAACCCATATCCAAATCACTCTAAAGTTTTCACAAGCAGACTTATAATCAATAGCAGGAATAGGAACACGAGGTGTACTAGCTCCTTGGGGAGGCCGTATGAAGTCTGTTCAGAGAAAGAGAATTTGCTTCAGAGATGGTAAAGTTTAAAAAGGAAGGAGGAGTACGGAATGGAAATGCTTGTAGTTGGAAGGAAAGGCAATGTTGGTTCCAGAGACAGTACAGATTCTGTAGGATGATGACACACCTCCAAATATGTTGCTTCCCGAAGCAGTGTAGTATCTGCTGGGTGATTCACCTTCAGATGCAGTATAGTATCTGCTGGGTGATTCGCCTTCAGATGCAGTATAGTATCTGCTGGGTGATTCGCCTTCAGATGCAGTATAGTATCTGCTGGGTGACGTACTGAAGGCTGAGCCGCTTCCAGACACAGTATAGGTTCTGCCGGGTGTCAGACTACGGAGGCCTGAGTCGGTTCCAGATAGACTATAGGATCTGCTGGGTGACGAAGGGAAGACTGAGTCGCTTCCAGACACAGTATAGGTTCCGTCGGGGGTCATACTACTGTAGTTTGAATCGGTTTCAGACACAGTAAAGGTTCTGAATCTTGGGCGTCCCCAGAATGCTGGAATAAAAAAATGAATAGAACCAAATCAGGAGAGAATCTACATTTACTGTTTAAAGCTCTGACAACAGTAAGTATTTGAGATACTTATAAACTGTTTGCTCCTTGTCTTAATTGCTTATTTGAAAGATATTTCATATAAATATTCTATATTGGTCCTTAATAGACAAAGGACATTATCACAACTGTCTTGCCCTATGAATTATCGGAATCAGACATTGTTTTAAGTTCTACATATTCTCACAGACATATTTTCCCCCTCATCCTTATAAATTCTAAAGTGTGTTTTTTAATCAAGGAAATCAGAAGCATCTACAGTCTTGACAAAAATTTTTATCCCTGTGTTATTTACACCACCCCTTTCTTGTGTGAAGAATGTCTCAGAACATTTCTCTTTGCACGAGTTGAATTGCTCCATTATCTTTATACTAAAGTGTTGCTCTATTTGCCTACAGAAGCTGTGCAGCGTGAAGGGGGATGCTGGCTAGGAAGCCAAATCTCAGTGACCGGAATTGGTTGAACAAGAGACTTACCAGCAGGATGAGGACCAGGCCCAGGAGGAGGACCAGGAGCAGGACCGGGAGCAGGAACTGGAGCAGGAGCAGGAGGAGCAGGAGGTCTATGAGCTGCTAGGGGTGAAGCGCAATGCTGTATACTATCTCTTGATTAAAAGTAAGATTTAAAGACCGAGGCAATGCACAGATTGTAAATGGTTATGGTTGAAAGGAAAGGCTATTAAAAAATGAGAATGATTTGTAGGAGAAATAAGGAAAACACATTTTGAAATGAAATTTGAAAATGAAATACAATTTGAAACAATTTGAAAAAAAAATTTGAAACAATTCGAAAAATAAAACATTCCAATAATAATTTTAATCTCTCTGTTTGACATCACCATCCCCTTACACTTCTCTAAAAGATATAATAACATTTCTGTTTGCCATATTTTTAATGCTTCATTACGTTTCCAGGGAAGCGTTGCTGTATTGGTATACAGAACCTGTGCAGCATGAAGAGACATTCTGGCTAGGAACCCACATCCCAATGAGTACAAATGCTTAAAAAAGAGACTCACCAGCAGGAGCAGGAGCCGCATCAGGAGCAGGACCAGGAGGACGAGGAGGTGTACGAGCTGCTTGGGGTGAAACATGAAGCTGAATGTTATCTCTTCAGGAAAAATGGGATTTACAAACCAAGGACATGCACTGATTGGAAATGGTTATGTTTGAATAAAGTAATAAAAGGAAAAAAATCAAAATGCACACACCCACCCACCCACCTCAACCAGTCCCCTTGAATGTTGGCTCTCAACCCACATCCAAATCACTATAACGTTTTCACAAGCAGACTTACCACCAACAGCAGGAATAGGAGCACGAGGTGTACTGGCTCCTTGGGGAGGCCCTACGGAGTCTGTTCAGAGAAAGTGAATTTGCTTCAGAGATGGTAAATTTTAAATAGAAAGGAGATGTATAGAATGGAAATGCTTGTAGTTTTGAAAGGAAAGGCAATGTTGGTTCCAGAGACAGTACAGATTCTGTAGGATGATGACACACCTCCAAACATGTTGCTTCCAGAAGCAGTATAGTATCTGCTTGGTGATTCGCCTTCAGACGCAGTATAGTATCTGCTGGGTGATTCGCCTTCAGACGCAGTATAGTATCTGCTGGGTGACGTACTGAAGGCTGAGCCGCTTCCAGACACAGTATAGGTTCTGCCGGGTGTCAGACTACGGAGGCCTGAGTCGGTTCCAGATAGACTATAGGATCTGCTGGGTGACGAAGGGAAGACTGAGTCGCTTCCAGACACAGTATAGGTTCCGTCGGGGGTCATACTACTGTAGTTTGAATCGGTTTCAGACACAGTAAAGGTTCGGAATCTTGGGCGTCCCCAGAATGCTGGAATAAAAAAAAATGAATAGAACCAAATCAGGAGAGAAACTACATTTGCTGTTAAATTGCTCTGACAAGACTACGTATTTGAAGTATTTACAACTGACTGCCTATTAATTATTATTTGAAGGACATGGCATATATCTTCTATATTAATATTCTATATTGGTCCTTAATAGACAAAGGACATTATCACAACTGTCTTGCCCTAGGAAGTATTGTAATCAGACATTGTTTGAAGTTCTACATATTCTCACAGACATATTTTTCCCCTCGTCCTTATAAATTCTAGGGTGTGGTTTTTATCAAGGAAAGCAACCTCTTCTACAGTCTGACAAAAACTTTAATCCCTGTGTTAGTTACACCCCTTCTTTCTTGTGTGAAGAATGTCTCAGAACATTTCTCTTTGCACTAGTTGAATTGCTCCATTATTGTTATACTGAAGTGTTGCTGCATTTGCCTACAGAAGCTTTGCAGCGTGAAGGGAGATGCGGGCTAGGAACCCACATCCCAGTGACTACAGTGATTGCTCTCTTGAAGAAGAGACTTATGAGCAGGACCAGGACCAGGACCCGGACCAGGACCAGGAGCAGGAACGAGAGCAGCAACTGGAGCAGGACCAGGAGCAGCTGGAGGTCTATGAGCTGCTAGGGTGAAACACGAGGCTTAATATTATCTCTTCTATAAAAGATTTAGGGACCAAGGCAATGAACAGATTGGAAATGGTTATGATTTAAATGAATGATGATTAAATATATGAATGGTTTGTAACAGAAAAATAGAAAAACAAATCTAATATTAAAAATAAAAGAGTATTAAAATAAGCATTTAAATAAGAAAATAAAAAATCAAACACCCACACACCCACCTCAACCACTCCCCAAAACCAAAAGAATCCAAGCAATCAAGTATCCAAACCCAAAGATAAACCAAAGCAAACCCACAAGGACATAGAGACGAATGGAAAAGATTTCCAATAATAATTTTAAACCCTATGTTTGCTTCCACCTACAGCTTTGCCTTCTCTATAAAGTATCATAACATTTCTGTTTGCACTAGTTGTAATGCTCCATTATGTTTGCAATGAAATGTTGCTCTATTTGCCTACAGAAGCCGTACAGCGTGAAAGGTGATGCTGGCTAGGAATCCACATCCCAGTCACTACAACTGCCTGAAAAGAAAACTTACCAGCAGGAGCTGGAGCAGGACCAGGACCAGGACCAGGACCAGGACCAGGACCAGGACCAGGACCAGGAGGACCAGGAGGTGTACGAGCTGCTTGGGGTGAAACATGAGGCTGAATATTATCTCTTGAGGAAAAATGGGATTTACAAACCACGGACATGCAGTGGTTGGAAATGGTTATGTTTGAAAGGAAAGGCTATGACAGAACATGAATGGTTTCTAATAGAAATAGAGGAAAAATAATTTTGCTATTAAAAAAATAAAAACATAAATCAAGGAAGCATGCAATTAAAAGACGTAATAAAAGGAAAAAAAGTCAAAATGCAAACACCCACCCAACAACCTCAACCACTCCCCATGGATGTGGTCTCTCAACCCACATCCAGAGGGCTCTAATATTTTCAGAAGCAGACTTATAATCAATAGCAGGAATAGGAGCACGAGATGTACTGGCTCCTTGGGGAGATCCAAAGGAGTTGAGTCAGAGATAGTAAATTTCCTTCAGAGATGGCAAATTTTAAACATAAAGGAGATGCATAGACTGGAACTGTTGGTTCCAGAGACAGTACAGATTCTGTAGGATGACAGACCTCCAAATATGTTGCTTCCTGAAGCAGTGTAGTATCTGCTGGGTGATTCGCCTTCAGATGCAGTATAGTATCTGCTGGGTGATTCGCCTTCAGACGCAGTATAGTATCTGCTGGATGAGTTGCCCTCAGATGCAGTATAGTATCTGCTGGGTGAATCGCCTTCAGATGCAGTATAGTATCTGCTGGGTGATTCGCCTTCATATGCCGTATAGTATCTGCTGGGTGATGTACTGAGGGCTGAGCCGCTTCCAGACACAGTATAGGTTCTGCCAGGTGTCAGACTACGGAGGCCTGAGTCGGTTCCAGATAGACTATAGGATCTGCTGGGTGACGAAGAGAAGACTGAGTCGCTTCCAGACATAGTATAGGTTCCGTCGGGGGTCATACTACTGTAGTTTGAATCGGTTTCAGACACAGTAAAGGTTCTGAATCTTGGGCGTCCCCAGAATGCTGGAATAAAAAAATGAATAGAACCAAATCAGGAGAGAATCTACATTTACTGTTTAAAGCTCTGACAACAGTAAGTATTTGAGATACTTATAAACTGTTTGCTCCTTGTCTCAATTGCTTATTTGAAAGACATTTGATATAAATATTCTATATTGGTCCTTAATAGACAAAGGATATTAGCACAAGTATCTTGCCCTAGGAAGTATTGTAATCAGATGTTGTTCTAAGTTCTACATATTCTCACAGACATATTTTTCCCCTCGTCCTTATAAATTCCAAAGTGCATTTTTTAATGAAGGAAAGCAACCTCTTCTACAGTCTGACAAAAACTTTAATCCCTGTGTTAGTTACACCCCTTCTTTCTTGTGTGAAGAATGTCTCAGAACATTTCTCTTTGCACTAGGTGAATTGCTCCATTATTGTTATACTAAAGTGTTGCCGTATTTGCCTACAGAAGCTGTGCAGCCTGAAGGGAGATGCTGGCTAGGAACCCACATCCCAATGACTACAATTGGTTGAACAAGAGACTTACCAGCAGGACGAGGACCAGGAGCAGGAACGAGAGCAGGACCTGGAGAAGGAACAGGAGGAGCAGGAGGTCTATGAGCTGCTAGGGGTGAAGCGCGAGGCAATATATTATCTCTAGATCAAAAGTAATATTTAAAACCCAAGGCAATGCAGAGATTGGAAATGGTTATGGTTGAAAGCAAAGGCTATTAAAAAATAAGAATGTTTGTAAGAGAAATAAAGAAAAAAACAATTTGAAATTAAATTTAAAAAAATGAAATACAGTTTGAAACAATTAGGAAAACAAAAATTTGAAACCATTTGAAAAATAAAACATTCCAATAATAATTTTAATCTCTCTGTTAGACATCGCCATCACCTTGCGATTCTCTAAAAAGTAGTATAACATTTCTTTTTCCCATATTTGTAATGCTCCATTAAGTTTACTATGAAGCGTTGCTGTATTGGTATACAGAACCTGTGCAGCATGAAGAGAGATGCTGGCTAGGAACCCACATCCCAATGAGTACAATTGCTTGAAAAACAGACTCACCAGCAGGAGCAGGAGCAGGAGCAGGAGCAGGAGCAGGACCAGGAGCAGGACCAGGAGGACGAGGAGGTGTATGATCTGCTTGGGGTGAAACATGAGGCTGAATATTATCACTTCAGGAAAAATGGGATTTACAAACCAAGGACATGCACTGATTGGAAATGGTTATGTTTGAATAAAGTAATAAAAGGAAAAAATCAAAATGCACACACCCACCCACCCACCTCAACCAGTCCCCTTGAATGTTGGCTCTCAACCCACATCTAAATCACCATAATGTTTTCACAAGCAGACTTACCACCAACAGCAGGAATAGGAGCATGAGGTGTACTGGCTCCTTGGGGAGGCCCTACGGAGTCTGTTCAGAGAAAGAGAATTTGCATCAGAAATGGCAAATTTTAAAAAGAAAAGAGATATATGGAATGGAAATGCTTGTAGTTGGAAGGAAAGGCAATGTTGGTTCCAGAGACAGTACAGATTCTGTAGGATGATGACACACCTCCAAATATGTTGCTTCCAGAAGCAGTATAGTATCTGCTTGGTGATTCGCCTTCAGACGCAGTATAGTATCTGCTGGGTGATTCGCCTTCAGATGCAGTATAGTATCTGCTGGGTGACGTACTGAAGGCTGAGCCACTTCCAGACACAGTATAGGTTCTGCCAGGTGTCAGACTACGGAGGCCTGAGTCGGTTCCGGATAGACTATAGGATCTGCTGGGTGACGAAGGGAAGACTGAGTCGCTTCCAGACACAGTATAGGTTCCGTCGGGGGTCATACTACTGTAGTTTGAATCGGTTTCAGACACAGTAAAGGTTCTGAATCTTGGGCGTCCCCAGAATGCTGGAATAAAAAAAAAATGAATAGAACCAAATCAGGAGAGAAACTACATTTGCTGTTAAATTGCTCTGACAAGACTACGTATTTGAAGTATTTACAACTGACTGCCTATTAATTATTATTTGAAGGACATGGCATATATCTTCTATATTAATATTCTATATTGGTCCTTAATAGACAAAGGACATTATCACAACTGTCTTGCCCTAGGAAATATTGTAATCAGACATTGTTTGAAGTTCTACATATTCTCACAGACATATTTTTCCCCTCGTCCTTATAAATTCTAGGGTGTGGTTTTTATCAAGGAAAGCAACCTCTTCTACAGTCTGACAAAAACTTTAATCCCTGTGTTAGTTACACCCCTTCTTTCTTGTGTGAAGAATGTCTCAGAACATTTCTCTTTGCACTAGGTGAATTGCTCCATTATTGTTATACTAAAATGTTGCTGCATTTGCCTACAGAAGCTTTGCAGCGTGAAGGGAGATGTTGGCTAGGAACCCACATCCCAGTGACTACAGTGACTGCCCTCTTGAAGAAGAGACTTACGAGCAGGACCAGGACCAGGACCCGGACCAGGACCAGGAGCAGGAACGAGAGCAGCAACTGGAGCAGGACCAGGAGCAGCTGGAGGTCTATGAGCTGCTAGGGTGAAACACGAGGCTTAATATATCTCTTCTATAAAAGATTTAGGGACCAAGGCAATGAACAGATTGGAAATGGTTATGATTTACATGAACGATGATTAAATATATGAATGGTTTGTAACAGAAAAATAGAAAAACAAATCTAATATTAAAAATAAAAGAGTATTAAAATAAGCATTTAAATAAGAAAATAAAAAATCAAACACCCACACACCCACCTCAACCACTCCCCAAAACCAAAAGAATCCAAGCAATCAAGTATCCAAACCCAAAGATAAACCAAAGCAAACCCACAAGGACATAGAGACGAATGGAAAAGATTTCCAATAATAATTTTAAACCCTATGTTTGCTTCCACCTACAGCTTTGCCTTCTCTATAAAGTATCATAACATTTCTGTTTGCACTAGTTGTAATGCTCCATTATGTTTGCAATGAAATGTTGCTCTATTTGCCTACAGAAGCCGTACAGCGTGAAGGGAGATGCTGGCTAGGAATCCACATCCCAGCCACTACAACTGCCGGAAAAGGAAACTTACCAGCAGGAGCTGGAGCAGGACCAGGACCAGGACCAGGACCAGGACCAGGACCAGGAGGACCAGGAGGTGTACGAGCTGCTTGGGGTGAAACATGAGGCTGAATATTATCTCTTGAGGAAAAATGGGATTTACAAACCACGGACATGCAGTGGTTGGAAATGGTTATGTTTGAAAGGAAAGGCTATTACAGAATATGAATAGTTTGTAATAGAAATAGAGGAAAAATAATTTTGCTATTAAAAAAAAAAAAAAAACCAGAAATCAAGGAAGCATGCAATTAAAAGACGTAATAAAAGGAAAAAAAGTCAAAATGCAAACACCCACCCACCCACCTCAACCACTCCCCATGGATGTGGTCTCTCAACCAACATCCAAATAGCTCTAATAGTTGCGGAAGCAGAGTTATAATCAATAGCAGGAATAGGAGCACAAGGTGTACTGGCTCCTTGGGGAGGCCCAAAGGAGTTGAGTCAGAGATAGTAAATTTACTTCAGAAATGGTGAATTTTAAAAATAAAGGAGATGCATAGAATGGAAATTTTTGTTCCAGAGATAGTACAAATTCTGTAGGATGACACACCTCCAAATAGGTTGCTTCCCGAAGCAGTGTAGTATCTGCTGGGTGATTCACCTTCAGACGCAGTGTAGTATCTGGTGGGTGATTCGCCTTCAGATGCAGTATAGTATCTACTGGGTGATTCGCCTTCAGATGCAGTATAGTATCTGCTGGGTGACGTACTGAAGGCTGAGCCGCTTCCAGACACAGTATAGGTTCTGCCAGGTGTCAGACTACGGAGGCCTGAGTCGGTTCCAGATAGACTATAGGATCTGCTGGGTGACGAAGGGAAGACTGAGTCGCTTCCAGACACAGTATAGGTTCCGTCGGGGGTCATACTACTGTAGTTTGAATCGGTTTCAGACACAGTAAAGGTTCTGAATCTTGGGCGTCCCCAGAATGCTGGAATAAAAAAAAAATGAATAGAACCAAATCAGGAGAGAAACTACATTTGCTGTTAAATTGCTCTGACAAGACTACGTATTTGAAGTACTTACAACTGTTTGCTCCTTGTCTTAATTGCTTATTTGAAAGACCTTTCATATAAATATTCTATATTTGTCCTTAATAGACAAAGGATATTAGCACAAGTATCTTGCCCCAGGAAGTATTGTAAGACGTTGTTTGAAGTTTTACATATTCTCACAGACATATTTTTCCCCTCGTCCTTATAAATTCTAGGGTGTTTTTTAATCAAAGAAAGCAACTTCTCCTACAGTCTGACAAAAATTTTTTATCCCTCTATTATTTACATCACCCCTTCTTTATGAAGAATGTCTCAGAGCATTTCTCTTTGCACGAGCTGAATTGCTCCATTATCGTTATACTAAAGTGTTGCCGTATTTGCCTACAGAAGCTTTGCAGCATTAAGGGAGATGCTGGCTTGGAACCCACATCACAATGACAACAATTGGTTGAAGAAGAGACTTACCAGCAGGACGAGGACCAGGACCAGGCCCAGGCCCAGGCCCAGGACCAGGACCAGGACCAGGACCAGGAGCAGGAACGAAAGCAGGACCTGGAGCAGGAGCAGGAGCAGGAGCAGGAGCAGGAGCAGGAGGAGCTGCAGGTCTATGAGCTGCTAGGAGTGAAATACGAGCCTAAATATTATTTCTTGAATAAAAGTAATATTTAAAAACCAAGGCAATGCACAGATTGTAAATGGTATGGTTGTAAGGAAAGGCTATTAAAAAATAAGAATGGTTTGTAAGAGAAATAAAGAAAAAACAATTCAGTTATTTTAAAAGAAAAGTATTTAAAAATAACAGTGAATGAAAAAAATAAAAATGCAAACACTCATCCTCCTACCTCAACCACTCCCCAAAACCTAAAATGTCCAAGCAAGCAAGCATCCAAACCAAAAGAAAAACCAAACCAAACCCACAAAGACATAGAGACCAATGGAAAAAAACTTTCCAATAATAATTTTAAGCCCTGTGTTAGCTTCCACCATCACCTTTTTCTTCTCTAAAAGCATCATAACATTTCTGTTTTAACTAGGTGTAATGCTCCATTTTGTTTACAATGAAGTGTTGCTGTATTGGCCTACAGAAGCTGTGCAGCGTGAAGGGAGATGCTTTATCAGAACTCACGTCCTACTGAATAGATTTGCCTGAAAAAGCAACTTACCAGCAGGAGCAGCAGCATGACCAGCAGCAGGACCAGGAGCAGGACCAGGAGCCCGAGCAGGAGCAGGAGCAGGAGCCGCAGCAGGAGCAGGAGCTAAAGCAGCAGCAGGAGCAGGACCCAGACCAGGATGACCAGGAGGCGTACGAGCTGCTTGGGCTGAAATACAAGGCTGAATATTATCTCTTGAGGAAAAATGAGATTTACAAACCAAGGAAATGCACCCATTGGAAATGGTTATGGTTGAAAAAAAAAAGCCTATTACAGAATATTAATGGTTCGTTATAGAAATAAAGAAAACTAATTTTGCTATGAAAAAAAAAATAGAAAGAAAGCATGCAATTAGAACTAGTAATAAAAGGGAAAAAATCTAAATGCAAACACCCACCCAACCACCTCAATCTCTCCCCATGGATGTGGGCTCTCAATCCGAATCTCTATAATGTTTTCACAAGCAGACTTACCACCAACAGCAGGAATAGGAGCATGAGGTGTACTGGCTCCTTGGGGAGGCCCCATGGAGTCTGTTCAGAGAAAGTGAATTTGCTTCAGAGATGGTAAATTTTTTTAAAAAAAAGAGATGTATAGTATGGAAATGCTTATAGTTGGAAGGAAAGGCAATGTTGGTTCCAGAGACAGTACAGGTTCTGTAGGATGACAGACCTCCAAATACGTCGCTTCCAGACGCGGTATAGTATCTGCTGGGTGACGTACTGAAGAATGAGTCACTTCCAGATGCAGTATAGTATCTGCTGGGTGATGTACTGAGGGCTGAGCCGCTTCCAGACACAGTATAGGTTCTGCCGGGTGTCAGACTACGGAGGCCTGAGTCGGTTCCAGATAGACTATAGGATCTGCTGGGTGACGAAGGGAAGACTGAGTCGCTTCCAGACACAGTATAGGTTCCGTCGGGGGTCATACTACTGTAGTTTGAATCGGTTTCAGACACAGTAAAGGTTCTGAATCTTGGGCGTCCCCAGAATGCTGGAATAAAAAAAATGAATAGAACCAAATCAGGAGAGAAACTACATTTGCTGTTAAATTGCTCTGATAAGTGTATTTGAAGTACTTACAAATGTTTGCTCCTTGTCTTAATTGCTTATATGAAGGGCATGGCATATAAATATTCTATATTGGTCCTTAATAGACAAAGGATATTAGCACAAGTATCTTGCCCTAGGAAGTATTGTAATCAGATGTTGTTCTAAGTTCTACATATTCTCACAGACATATTTTTCCCCTCGTCCTTATAGATTCTAAAGTGTGTTTTTTAATGAAGGAAAGCAACTTCTTCTACAGTCTGACAAAAACTTTAATCCCTGTGTTAGTTACACCCCTTCTTTCTTGTGTGAAGAATGTCTCAGAACATTTCTCTTTGCATTAGGTGAATTGCTCCATTATCATTATACTGAAATGTTGCCGTATTTGCCTACAGAAGCTGTGCAGCCTGAAGGGAGATTCTGGCTAGGAACCCACATCCCACTGACTACAGTGGCTGCCCTCTTGAAGAAGAGACTTACCAGCAGGACGAGGACCATGAGCCGGAGCAGGAACGAGAGCAGGAACTGGAGCAGGAGCAGGGGCTGGAGCAGGAATAGGAGCAGGAGCAGGAATGGGAGCAGGAGCAGGAGCAGGAGCCGGAGCAGGAGGAGGAGCAGGAGCAGGAGCAGGAGCAGGAGCCAGAGCAGGAATAGGAGCAAGAACAGGAGCAGGAATAGGAGCCGGAATTGCACGAGCTGCTTGGGGTGAAACACGAGGCTGGAAAATAGCTGTTGAGTAAAAGTAGGATTTAAAAACTAAGAAAATTAACTGTTTGGAAATGTTTGTGTTTGAAAGGAAAACCTAATTCAAAATGGTAGTATTTGATATCAGATAGAAATGAATAACCATTTGGTTATTAAAAAAAAAGGAAAGAAAGAATGAAAGAAAGAACAAAAGAAAATAATAAAGAAAGAAATTTAGAAAAGAAAGAATTCTAAAATCAAACACCCATCCACCTACCCACCTCAATCACTCCCCAAAACCAAAAAAGTCCAAGCAACCAAACATCGAAACCCAAAATAAAACCAAAACAAACTCACAAAAGGCATAGGAACTAAGAGTAAATACATTCCAGTAATGATTTTAATCCCTGTGTTAGCTTTCACCATTCCCTTTCTCTTCTGATAAATGTCTCAGAATGTTTCTGTTTGCACTAGTTGTGTTGCTCCATTATGTTAACATTTAAGTATTGTTGCATTTGTCTGCAGAGGCTGTGCAGCATGAAGGCAGATGCTGGCTAGGAACCCACATCCCAGTGACTACAATTGTTTGACAAGCAGACTTACCATCATGAGCTTGTGCTAGTGCAGGAGGTGTACGAGCAGCTTGGGCTGAAACAGGAATCCAGAAAAAATCTTTTCAAAAATAGTAAAATTACTTCAGAGGAGTTACATTTTAAAAAGCAAGGAAATGCGAGGTACTGAAATAGTTACGGATGCAAGAAATGGCTATTTCAAAATGTCTGCAGTAGTGTTATTGCTCAATTATGCTTAAAATGTTGTATTTGTCTGCAGAAACTGTGCAGCATGAAGGCAGATGCTGGCTAGGAACACACATCCAAATGTCTATAATTTCTTGACAAGCCAGCTTATCATCAGGAGCAGGAGTACAAGGTGTAGCGGATCCTTGGGGTTGAATGCAATGGTGAAAGGAGTCTGCTCAGAGAAAGTAAATTTACTTCAGTGTCTTAGAGTATCATGGAAAATGTAACCCAGAGGTGTGTAGTCTATTACCATCTATGTCAGCTGTTTAAAGAAATGATGCAGTATTCTTTATTGTCTCCATGACTCATCGCTGACAACTCCCTCCAGGGGCCTATGTCTGCTCATGGACCATCAAGGTCTCACTGCATCACCCATAAAATTACATCATCACATTTGAGATGCTCTGCCCAACAGGGAGAACCAAGCATTCCTTCCTGGATACAATCTGAGGTTTGGAACACCAGAATGGCCTTACTGACTGGATTCCCAGAGGACAAGAAGTACATAATCACCACTGGATCTTCAGAGGAAGACCAGAACCTTCTATAGGATCAGCACATCAACAGAACCACATCTATCACTCCGGCAGGACTGCAGCCACCATTTAATCAGACTGCTACCACCACCCCATCCAACTGGGTGTCAGGTTGTATCCTGACTCTTTAGGTTTCCTGCCAGTGTTTTCTGCCTGTATTTTAATTGTCCTATTAAGCTGTAGTTCTGGCTTGGAATCTGACACTAGTTTGTTTTCAAACTAGTACATAGTACAAGATACCAGCTGGTTGGGGTTTGAAGTGACACCAGAATGATTCTGTTCAGAGAAAGTAATTTTACTTCAGAGAAGATAAATTTTAAAAACCAAGGAAATGGAAATGGTTATGGTTGAATGGAAAGATGATTTTAAAAAAGTTAATGATTTACAACATAATGAAAGGAAAAAGTCTTCAGTTAAAAAAAAAAAAGAAATAAAAAGAAGAAATAAAAGAAAAAAAATCAAAAATCAAACACCCACCCACTCACCACGACCACTTCCCAAAATAAAAAATAATCCAACCAACCAAGCAGCTAAACCTAGAGTGATATCAAAAGTATCAAAGCATATTAAAGACCCATTATTAACAAAAATTCCTCCAGCATTAATTTTAATCCCTATGTTAGCTTTCACCATCCCCTTTCTCTTCTGAAGAGTGTCTTCGAATGTTTCTGTTTGCGTTAACTTTATTGCTCCATTATGTTTACATTTAAGTGTTGTCACATTTTCCTACAGAAGTTGTACAGCATGAAGGGAGGTGCTGGCTAGGAACCCACATCCCAGTGACTACAATTGCTTGAAAAAGAGACTCACCAGCTGAAACCGGAACAGGAACAGGAGGCAGAGGAGGTGGAGGAGGTGTACGAGGTGCTTGGGGTGAAACACAAGACAAAATATTATCTTTTGAGTAAAAATAGGATTTATAAACCAAGGAATTGCACAGATTGCAAGTGGCTATGTTTGAAAGGAAAGGCTATTACAGAATTTGAATGGTTTGTAACAGAAATGAAAAACCCTTTTGTTATTAAAACAAAGTATATAAAAGAAGTAATAAAAGGTAAAAATCAAAATGCAAACACCCATCCACCCACCTCTACCACTCCCCAAAACCAAAAAAGTCCATACAACTAAGCATCCAAACCCAAACTAAAACAAAAAAAAGCTAGAAGGAAATAGGGACCAACCAAAAAAATTTTCCAGTAATAATTTTAATCCCTGTTTTAGCTTCTACCATCCCCTTTCTCTTCTTTAGAAAGTATGACAACATTTCTGTTAGCACTAGTTTTAATGCTCCATTATGTTTTCACTTATATGTTGCTGTATTTGCCTACAGAAGATGTGCAGCCTGAAGGGTGATGCTGGCTAGGAACTCACATCCGGGGGACTAGAATTGTTTGACAAGCAGACTTACCTGCAGGAACTGGAACAGGAATAGTAGGTGTACGGGGTGGTCTAATCCGAAATAGATCTGTTCAGAGAAGGTAAGTTTTTAAAAGCAAGGAAATGCATAGAACTGAAATGGTTATTTTTGCAGAAGATTATTAGAAACCATTAATGCTTTATAATAAAATGAAAGGAAGAAACCTTTGGGGGGGAAAAAAAGGGAGAAGATAAGAAAAAAAAAGTCAAAAAACAAACACCTACCCACTCACTACTGCTACTTTGCAAACCAAAAAAAACCCAAGCAACCAAGCAAAATAAAAAGAAAAAAAACAAACCCGACCCTAAAATAGCCAAGCAAATGGGGACCAATAGAAAAAAACCACAGTATTCACAGAATTCACAGAATGACTAGGTTGGAAAAGACCTTAAACATCTTTGAGTCCAACCCATGCATTAACACCTCCACTAAAGCACTAAACCATGGCACCAAGTGCCACATCCAGTCTTTTTTTAAGCACATGCAGGGATGGTGACTCCACCGCCTCCTTGGGTAGACCATTCCAGTACTTTATCACCCTTTCTATAAAAAACTTTTTCCTATTATCAAACCTATATTTCCCCTGATGCAGCTTGAGACTGTGTCCTTGGGTTCTGTCAGTTGCTGCCTGGAGAAAGAGGCAACCCCCTGGAGAAAGACCAACCCCCACCTGAGCACAGCCGCCTTTCAGGAAGTTGTAGAGAGTGATAAAGTCACCTCTGAGTCTCCTTTTCTCCAGGCTGAACAGCCCCAGCTCCCTCAGTCATTCCTCACAGGATTTGTGTTCCCAGCCCCTCACCAGCCTTGTTGCCACCTCTGGAGGCATCAAGCATCTTACTCCTTAAGTATCTCAACTTCCTTCTTAAACTGAGGGACCCAGAACTGGACACAACACTCAAAGTGTGGCCTCACCAGTGCCACACTTTGAGTATAGGGGAAGGATGACCTCCCTGCTCCTGTTAGCCACGCAATTCCTGACACAGGCCAGGATGCCATTGGCTTTCTTGGCCACCGGGGCACACTGCTGGATCATGTCCAACCAGTGTCAAACAGTAACCCCAAGTCTTTTTCTGCCTGGGCACTGTCCAGCCCCACCATCCCCAGCCCATAACATTGCAGGTGGCTATTGTGGCCAAAATGCAGGACTCAGTACTTGGATTTATTAAACTTCACCTTGTTAGGCTCTGCCCATCCATCCAACCATTCCAGATCTCTCTGCAGAGCCCTCGTACCCTCCAACAGATCAACACACGCTCCCAGCTTAGTGTTGTCTGCAAACTTACTAATGAAAGACTCAATCCCCTCATCCATGGCATCAGCGAAGATATTGAACAGAACTGGCCCCAGCACAGAGCCCTGAGGGACACCCCTGGTGCCTGGCTGTCAGCTGGATGCAGCACTGCTCACCACCACTCTCTGGGTCTGGCCCTGCAGCCAGTTCTGAACCCAGCACAGAGTGCTCCTGCCCAAGCCGTGGGCTGCCAGCTTGTCTAGGAGTATGCTGTTGCAGACAGTGCCAAAGTCCTTGCTGGAGTCCAGGCACACAGCATCAACAGCCTTTTCTACATTGACCAGGTGGGTCACTTGGTCATAAAAGGAGACCAGGTTGGTCAAACATGACCAACTCCTCCTAAACCCTTGCTGGGTCTGACTGGGTCTGATACTCTGGCCATCCTGTAAGCACTGAGTGATGACACTCCATATAAACTTACTGGGGGACTGAGGTCAGGCTGACTGGCCTATAATTAACAGGATCCTCCTTTCCACCCTTTTTTTATGAATGATTGACACATTGGCTAGCTTCCAGTCATCTGGAACCTCACCAGTGAGCCGGGACTGTTGGTAAATGATAGGGAGCAGCTTCGCAAGCTCATCTGCCTGCTCTCTCATCACCCTGGGATGGATCCCACCTGGACCCATGGATTTATGAACATCCAAGCAGCTCAGTTCTCTGACTGCCTCCTCAGAAAATGGGGGGGACCATTCTGCTCCCTAGTATCATCGAGAAACCCAAGAGGACGGTTGTCCTGAAGGCAAGCCTTCCCACTAAAAACTGAGGCAAAGAAGGTGTTAAGCACCTCTGCCTTCTCCTCATCTGCAGTTACTAAGTTCCTTTCTGCATTTAATAAACAACAAAGGTTGATCTTACTCTTCCTTTTACCATTAATATATTTACAAAAGTATTTTTTATTATTCTTTACAAAAGTCACCATTTTAAGTTCAAACTGAGCTTTGGTCTCTCTAATTTTTTCTTACATGTTCTAGCAGCCCCCTTAAATACTTCCTGAGAGACCTCACTCTCCTTCCAAAGATAATACATCCTTTTTTTTATTCCTAACTTCCTCCAAAATCTTCTTGCCCATGCAGGCTGGACATTTACCCTGTTGACTGATCTTTCGGCACCCGGGCACAGTCTGTTCCTGTGCCCTCAAGATCTCTATTTTGAAGCTCACCTACCCTTCCTGAACTCCTTTGTTTTTAACGGCTGCTTCCCAAGGAATTCTCTGAATAAGTGTCCTGAGCAGGCCAAAGTCTGCCCTCCAGAAGTCACCTGTGAAAGTCTTATTAATGTTCCTCTTGATTTAACCAAATATAGAGAATTTTATAATTTTATTATCACTGTGCCCTGAGTGACTTCCAACTACCACATCTCCCACCAGTCCATCTCTATTTGCAAATAACAGATTTAACGTTGTCACTCCCCTGGTGGGTTCACCTACTGTGACAGAAAGCTGTGACAAAAAGTTGTCCTCTGAAAACTCTCAAAAATTTCCCGGGCTGCCTTTTTACAGCTGTATTGAGTTCCCAAAAAATGTCCAGCAGGTTGAAATCGCCAGCAAGAAAAATGGCTGATGATCCAGAAACATTCTCTAGCTGATTATAGAATGAATTGCCCACCACTTCTTCCTGGTTGGGTGGACAATAACAGACTCCCAGTAGGATGTCAGCCTTGTTGGCCTTCCCCTTAATTCTTACCCGTAGGCATTCAACTTCATAACTTTCAATACCCATGGTATCAAAAGCCTCCCTAATATAAAGGGCCACCTCTCCACCTCTTCTCCCTTTCCTGTCTCTTCTGAAGAACTTGTAGCCACCCAGTGCACCACTCCGGCCATGTGAGTCATGGCACCACATTTCTGTGATGGCAATTACATCATAGCTTTGCTGCTTTACCATGGCCTCCAGCTCTTGTTTGTAACCTGTGCTGCATGTATTGGTATACCTGCAACTCAGCTGGGCTGCTGATTTCACTCCTGTCTCAGGCTTACCACCCTTGGGCCCGCTTCCAGACAGCCCAGATGCATCCCCTTTCCCCTTCAGATCTAGTTCGATGTCCTTTCAACAAGTTCTGCCAGTTCATGAGCTAAAAACCTTTTGTCCTTAACAGAAAGATGGAGCCCATCTGGTTCCAGTAGAGCAGGTGCTGTAAAAGTTGCCCCATGATCAAAGAACCCAAATTCTGCCGATGACACCAATCTTTGAGACACTTATTGATAATGTGAGCTCTCCTATTCCTTCCACTGTACCCCTGTCCTATCAACCACTTGTCCCAGTGCCCTAAAGTCCTTTTCAACTGTCCTGACACTCCTCTTTTCAATCTCATCACTGCCAGCCTGGAATATCTGCAGTGGGTAATAATCAGAGGGCTGAATCAGTCCAGGAAGTCTCTCAGTGATATCCCAGGCCCCAGGGAGGCAGCAGACCTCTCTGTGGGGTGGGTCCTGTTGACATTTGGGGCCCTCTGTTCCCCTTAGAAGGGAGACACCCACTACAATTACCCTTCTTTTCTTCCTGTTGCCAGAGGTGGTAATCCTTCTCACAGATGAGTCATTATTGGGAGGCTCACTGGGCAGATAATTTTCTTCTTAATCATCTGTCTGATTCTCTAGATCCAGGGGTTCATACCTGTTCTGAAGTGGCATCTGGCTTGGGGATGGGGGTCGGCAGGAATTTTTATTATTACCTCCTCAAGTAAGTACCCATTTCCACTCCCCTTCACTTACCAGGTGTCCTTCTATTGTCTGACAGTGAGAGGCATGGGAATCCTCTGACTCTTGGTAGGCTTCCCTCAAGGATGGAAGGGCAAATCCAACAATCTATTCCCCTTTCACTATCCCTGATACTCCTTAGTCTTTAAACTTCCTCTCTAAGCTCAGCCACCAGTGAAAGGAGATTGTTCACCTGTTCACACTGCAGGCAGGTTTTTTCCACAACTGCCCCTGAAACTGCTGCTAAGCTCAAACACTCTGCACAAGAATGGGTCTGGACAGATGTAACCTTTTTGGAGGGTTCCATTTGACTATGTACACTTGTACTAACTACAGTTTTCAATTGCGTAAAAACCATTACTAACACAAACCCCAAAACCCACCAACCAACAGAAACACTGCAAACAACACACAGCAAACCTTACTGGCAAGAAAAGTTGCAACCCTGCCTGCGCGAAGTGCTATGCAAACTGCTGTGCCACACCCTCAGAGAATAAAAGTTTATAGTAGTAATTTCAATCCCTGTGTTAGGTTTCACCATCCTCTTTGTCTTCTGAGAAAAGTCTTACAGCTTTGCTGTTAGCTCCAGTTTTACTAGTTCATGATGTTTGCAATGAAATATTGTTGTATTTGCCTGCAGAAGCTGTGCAGCATGGAGGGAGATGCTGGCTAGGAACGCACATCCAAGGGACTGCAATTGCTTGACAGGCAGACTTACCAGCAGGAGCAGAAACAGGAGTACGAGGTCTTCCAGCTGCTTGGGGTGAAATGCGACGTTGAAAGGCGTCTGTTCAGAGAAAGTAAATTGGCTTCAGAGAAGAAATTTTAAAAGGCAAGGAAATGCTGAATTGGTTATGGTTGAAAGGAAAGATGATTTAAAAAATGTTACTGGTTTATAACATAATGAAAGGAAGAAGTCTTCAGTTAAAATAAATATAAAGAAATAAAAAGAAGAAATAAAAGAAAAAAAAAAATCAAACACCCATCCACCTACCACCACTGCTCCCCAAAACTAAAAAATCCAACCAGCTAAGCATCCAAACCCAAACTAAAATCAAAAATAACCGAGCAAATAGGTACCAATAGAAGAAAACATTGCAGTAGTAATTTAAATTCCTTTGTTAGCTTTCACCATGCCCTTTCTCTTCTGAAAGAAGTCTCAGAAAACAGTCCTCTTAGCACTAGATTTAATGTTCCCTTATGTTTATATTTAAGTATTGTTTGCCTACAGAAGCTGTGTAGCATGGAGGGAGATGTGGGCTAGGAACCCACATCCAAGGGACAGCAATTGCTTGACAGGCAGACTTACCAGCAGGAGCAGAAACAGGAGTACGAGGTCTTCCAGCTGCTTGGGGTAAAATGCGATGCTGAAAGGCGTCTGTTCAGAGAAAGTAAATTGACTTCAGAGAAGTAAATTTTAAATTTTCTTCAGATAAGAAATTTTAAAAAGCAAGGAAATTCTGAATTGGTTATGGTTGAAAGGAAAGACGAATAAAAAAATGTTACTGGTTTATAACATAATGAAAGGAAGAAGTCTTCAGTTAAAATAAATACAGAGAAATAAAAAGAAGAAATAAAAGAAAAAAATAAGAAATCAAACACCCACCCACCCACCACAACAACTCTCCAAAACTAAAAAATCCAACCAGCTAAGCATCCAAACCCAAACTAAAATCAAAAAATAGGGACCAATAGAAAAAAACATGACAGGAGTAATTTCAATCCCTTTGTTAGCTTTCACCATCCCCTTTCTATTTTGAAAAAAGTCTCAGAAAATGTTTTTCTTAGCACTAGATTTAATGTTCCCTTACGTTTATATTTAAGTTTTGTTTGCCTACAGAAGCTGTGCAGTCTGAAGGGAGGTGCTGGCTAGGAACCCACATCCCTGTGACTACAATTGCTTGGAAAACAGACTTACCAGCAAAAGCAGGAACAGCAGCAGCAGCAGAAGGAACAGGAGCAAGAGCAGAAACAGGAAAAGCAGCAGAAACAGAAGCAGGAATAGGAGGAGGAAGAGGAATAGGAGAAGGAGGTGCAACACTGGGTTCAAAGTGAACTTGCGGAGATCCTGTTTGGAGAAAGTAAATTTTAATAAGCAAGGAAATGCACAATACTGGAATGGTTGTGACTGCAAGGAAAGGCTATTACAAATTGTTAATGGTTTCTAATAGAAAGAATGGAAAAAGCCTTTGTTAAAAAAAAAAAAGGAAGGAGTGGTGGAAGGAAGGAAGTGGCGGAAGGAAGGAAGTGGCGGAAGGAAGTGGCGGAAGGAAGTGGCGGAAGGAAGTGGCGGAAGGAAGTGGCGGAAGGAAGTGGCGGAAGGAAGTGGCGGAAGGAAGTGGCGGAAGGAAGGAAGGAAGGAAGGAAGGAAGGAAGGAAGGAAGGAAGGAAGGAAGGAAGGAAGGAAGGAAGGAAGGAAGGAAGGAAGGAAGGAAGTGGCGGAAGGAAGTGGCGGAAGGAAGTGGCGGAAGGAAGTGGCGGAAGGAAGGAAGGAAGGAAGGAAGTGGCGGAAGGAAGGAAGGAAGGAAGTGGCGGAAGGAAGGAAGTGGCGGAAGGAAGGAAGTGGCGGAAGGAAGGAAGGAAGTGGCGGAAGGAAGTGGCGGAAGGAAGGAAGTGGTGGAAGGAAGGAAGTGGCGGAAGGAAGTGGCGGAAGGAAGTGGCGGAAGGAAGGAAGTGGCGGAAGGAAGTGGCGGAAGGAAGTGGCGGAAGGAAGTGGCGGAAGGAAGTGGCGGAAGGAAGGAAGTGGCGGAAGGAAGGAAGTGGCGGAAGGAAGGAAGGAAGGAAGGAAGGAAGGAAGGAAGGAAGGAAGGAAGGAAGGAAGGAAGGAAGGAAGGAAGGAAGGAAGGAAGGAAGGAAGGAAGGAAGGAAGGAAGGAAGGAAGGAAGGAAGTGGCGGAAGGAAGTGGCGGAAGGAAGTGGCGGAAGGAAGGAAGTGGCGGAAGGAAGGAAGTGGCGGAAGGAAGTGGCGGAAGGAAGGAAGTGGAGGAAGGAAGGAAGGAAGGAAGTGGAGGAAGGAAGGAAGGAAGGAAGGAAGGAAGGAAGGAAGGAAGGAAGGAAGGAAGGAAGGAAGGAAGGAAGGAAGGAAGGAAGGAAGGAAGGAAGGAAGGAAGGAAGGAAGGAAGGAAGGAAGGAAGGAAGGAAGGAAGGAAGGAAGGAAGGAAGGAAGGAAGGAAGGAAGGAAGGAAGGACAAAAGATAGTAACACCAAAGAAACCAAATATACCCACCCCACAGCCAACACTTCCCAAAACCAAAAATATCCAACTCCCCAAGGAACCAAAACCAAAGGAAAATAAATAAAGCAAGCAAAGGGGGTCCAATATAAAAAATAAGTTACTGTAGTAATTTTAATTGTTTTGCTATCTTCCACCATTCCCTTTCTCTTCTGAAAAGTCATAGATCATTTCCATTAGCACTACTTTTATTGCTCCATTATGTTTACATTAAAAATTGATGCTCTATTTTCCTACAGAAGCTGTGCAGCATGAAGGGAGATGCTGGCTAGGAACCCAAATTCAAATGACTATAATTGCTTGACAAGCAGACTTACCAACACTAATAGGAGAAGGAAGAGGAATAGCACCACCAGAAGAAAGAGGAGAAAATCCAGCTGCTTTGGATTCAAAGTGAACTTGTAAAAATTTTGCTCGGAGGAAGAAATTTTAAAAAGCAAGGAAATGACAGAACTGAAGGGGTTATGTTTGCCAAGAAAGGCCGATACAGAAATGTTAATGGTTGCTAACAGAAAGAAAGGAGAAAAGACTTCATTAAAAAAGAAAATAAGAAAGTGACAATAAGAAATGAAAAACAAAAATAACAAAAATCAAAAACCCACCAAAAATCAAAACCTATCAAAACCAAAAAGAAAACATCCACCCAACAACCACCACTACTACCCAATAACAATAGATTCAACCAACCAAACCCAAACTAAAACCAAAAATATCTAAGCTAATCAGGACCAATAGAAAAAAAAAATAACAGTAGTAATTTTAATGCCTGTTTTATCTTTCACCATCCCCTTTCTCTTCTGTAAAGTCACAGATCATTTCTTTTATCATTAGTTTTATTGCACCACTATGTTTAAAATCAAGTATTGTTGTATTTACCTACAGAAGCTGAGCAGCATGGAAACTCACTTCTAAGAAACTATAATTTCTTGAAAAGCAGACTTACCTGCAGGAGCAGGAGGAGTAATAGGAATAGGAGATGAAGTAGCTGGTCCAGGTGCAAAGTGAATTTGCGAGGATTCTGTTCAGAGAAAGTAAATGTTAAAAACCAAGGACATAGACAGAACTGAAGGGGTTATGGTTGCAAAAAAGGCTATTGCAGAAATGTTAATGGTTTATAACAGAAAGAAAGGAAAGTCCTTTGGTAAGAAAAAAGAAAGAAGAGAAAGAGAAAGAGAAAGAGAAAGAGAAAGAGAAAGAGAAAGAGAAAGAGAAAGAGAAAGAGAAAGAGAAAGAGAAAGAGAAAGAGAAAGAGAAAGAGAAAGAGAAAGAGAAAGAGAAAGAGAAAGAGAAAGAAAGACAGAGAAGGAAAAAGAGAAAGAGAAAAAAAGAACAGAAAGAACACCACCCACCTGCCACCACCACTCCCCAAAACCAAAAACACAATCCAAGCAATCAAGCAAGGAATCTGAACTAAAACCAAAAAACCCACAATCAAATAGTGACCAGCAGAAAAAAACATACAGTAGTAATTTCAATGACTGTGTTAGCTTTCACCGTCCCCTTTCTCTTCTGGAAAATATCTCAGGATGTTTCTCTTTGCAGTAATTTTATTGCTCTCCATTACGTTTACAATTAAGTTTTGCTGTACTGGCCTACAGAAGCTGTGCAGCCTGAAGGGAGATGCTGGCTAGGAACCCACATCCCAGTGACAACAATTGCTTGAAAAGCAGACTTACCCTCAGCAGACAGACTCCCAACAGCTGTTAAGGATCCATAGGTAGAGCCCGAAGAGTCTCTTCCTGCTCTTAATACATCAATTTTGGAAGCTGCCAGTGAGTAGAGATCCTCAAAACTTCTAACCACATTCTTAAATAAAAGTAGAAGGAATCATTAGTGCCAGGCAAACTACACTTAAATGGCAAATAGCACATATCCAAATTTTTTACAAAAGACAGGGGTTTGTTTTAGCAGAGAAATAAAATAGAGTTTGCAAGCCAGGGAGAATGTCAGTCCCAGGACTTAAACATCAAAACCATCTACCACTGGATTTTCTATTTTTTTCTAAAATGTTGAATATTAATATCATTGAGGAAAAGGGAAGTGGTCCTCACCCTAGTTAGGAGATGCTTTGATGAGATGTTTTCAAGCATGCAATACAGCACTGAGCTCTTGAAACAACTTTTTCATTTTATTTCAATAAAAAACATAGTGCAGGTTCAATTTCTGTTCAAAATTACTACACAGTTGCAGGCTAATGTTCACACTTCCAAGATGAATCAATTTATTAATCCTTCCACTCCACAGCAAAACATAAACTTGGCAGAAACAAAAGAAACATCACAAACCTACAGACTTCTGAAAACAAATAATGTGATTGCACTATAACTGGAAAAACGTAGCTGTTTCCATGTATGCAGTGGAAGAATGTCCCAGTTTTGTTCCATTGATTGGATTGATCATAAAGTTAGCAGGACAAGAGAGCACAGACAATTTGGCAGTACTGGTAACTTCATATCTACCCCTAGTAGTCTCAACTAACTGTTGAAATTATTGGTCTTCTTTACAATGGTTAATCACATTTTATTTGTTATGATTTTTCCCTCCTGACAGTATTACATTGGTCTTTTGAATGTAACCTGTGATACAGACAAAAATCAGCTTAGTATCACAAACAGGGATTTGCAAAGATTTTTGCAGTTTTCCTTTCCTTTCATGACTTTGACGATTTTCAGAATAGATATTAACGCAGCTAAAATCAGTCAGGTTATTTCATCATGGTGTCTAGGAAACAGCAGTGGCAAATTAACCCATATCACATCTCTTCTCATCAGAAAGAATCTCCAAAATGCCTTGGTGCTGTGGTCCTAGTCCCAAAAGAGGATTATTGCAGATTACAAGGCATTTAATGGAAATGTTCTCATCACAGACTAAGGCAGTTCTAGAGGATGTGCCTGCAAACAAACTCCACTGCTTTTAATGACTATAGTCCCTAAAGTCATTCCTAGCTGCTTACCTCACTCAAGATTGCAGGACTGCCCTTAATACAGTTTGGCATAGGGTAAAACTAAAATCCATTATGTGACCTCTGTCCATAAAAGGCAAATTTTGTAATGAAACCTCAATAATGAGATTGGAAGGAAATCAAACAGGAACTAGAGATGAGGGCTGAGGAGAGAGAGGGGGAAAAGGGGAAAAGAGAGATGATGAAAGGACAAAAAGGAAAAGGGATGAAGAAAAGGAAGGTCACAGTGAGACTGTGAGCCATTGGTGCTGTTTGTATATGTCCTGAGTTACCAAGTGCACCTGAGGCTGTCAGGTGAACAAGAACTTTACAGTTCTGCCCCACCAGTGAGCTCCCCAGCACACACTGTACTATATTATTTGTACCACAAGCACCTTGTGCAAATACGAAATGCAACTTTTTGTGATTTTATTCTCTTCTGGAGAAAAAGAGGGAACAGTTTGCAGATGCTTCTGCAATCATTGTGAGGTCTAAAAAGAATGGGAGTTGAGATGGGACTTAAAAAAAAAAAAGAAAAGCACCATCGACTACCAAATTAGAAAAGCAGGATTTAAAAGCTGGCGATTGCCACAATGCCTCCTGTGGAAAGTTCCACCACATACGAACTTTTGTGAAGCTCTAAAATGGATCATCACCGTACTGGGGAAAAATTTGTAATTCTACCTTTTGACAGAAAAGTTCATCTGTGCTAATTAAGCTTCATGGGAATCTCAAGGCATTACATATTCCATATTTCCATATTTTAGTGTGGAAACATGATAATGCACACATAATTTTTTTTTTTCATATTGAAATGTATGTATGCATGCAAGAGGGCAACAGTGAAAAATTTCCAGCTTAGAATCTGCCTTTCTTGAATGTTTGATTTTGTTACCCTGATCGTGCAATTATATACTGCACCAGAGCTGAAAATCTACAATAAATTTGAAGGAATTACTGCAGAAGCTTACACACCGTATGTAACATTTACTTTGCCTCAGTTCCTTGCACTTTACTTGATTACTTGCCCTCTCTCTAATTCAAACAGAGCAGCACAATGAAAGAAATATGTACTCACTTTGCCTTTTGTTCTCTCATTGGGAAAAAAAATCTGTCTTGGCACTAATGTATTCTGCACAGCTATAAAGACTAATATAGTTTCTGTAGAAGACATCAAACTTAAAAACAATGAGGAGGCATTGCACTGAATCTATGTTCAGAGCTGAAAATATGGCACATCTTCTGTTAATTTCTCCTTTTTCCCACTCATTGTTTTATCCTAGCAAAATTAGTATTTTGAAATGTGCAAGTTTTTAAACCTACATGAGCAACATAGCTTCTATATTTAAACATTCTAAAGAGCAGTTTCTTTTAAATAAGGAATGCTCAAGACCCCACAATTGATTCTAAAACTGTGGGTTGAAAAAAAATCTGATACTGACCAAGAATGAATATGAAAATTTTGTCTTTTTTGTTTGGTTGGTTTTGCTTGTTTCTGGGGATCTTGGTTTTAGTTTTGTTTGTGTTTTTTTGGGGTTTTTAAATTAGTCTTTTGTATATTAATGGGAGAAAAGGGAGAGGGATAGAGGGATATTAATTTTCAGGTGTGTATGCTTCTGTCCATGTTTGTATTGCTGTCAGTTATTTAACGCTGTAACTGCAAAATTAGAAGTTACCATCATCTCTGAAATACCACATGCAAGAGTATACATGGAAATAGTCTTTCAACTGTTGACTGCAAGAGTTTTGAAGCTTTTTGCTCTCCACATGCTCAGAGCAGTTGTATGTCAGATGCAAAAAATGAAAGAAAATTAAAAAAAAATATTAAACAGGATTGGTTTTAGACTCTAACCTGTAATGAGGCAGCCTCTGGCCTGCCCGCTGTTGCTTCCTCTGGAAGGGTCTGCAGCTGCAGGCTGGGGAGTGGCGCGTCTGCTTCAGCACTCGATGCCACAGCCTGCTCTTTGGCCTAAAGGGAAAAAAACCCCAGCATCAGTGGTAATTCTCCTTCAGACACACCACCTGGGATGAATGGTGTCTCCTTGAGCCCATTGAAGGGACTTGCTTTGATCACTGGACCTAACATCCATGAATAAAGTATGACTGAATTTTCGTTGCAAATAAATCTCTAATTCAAAGTGCTGGGAGAGAATGCTACAAAAAAAAAAAAAAAAAAAAGAGCACCTTGCCCTGGTCTGAAAAGAGAAAGTTAAGGATATGGCAAATATGTATTACTGTAAGAACACAGCACTTGCTGCATGACATTGACTTCCAAAGTTTGAAAGAAGCCAGTATGGAGATGGTGGTGGCACAAAGGAAATTTTCTATCAGCACAGTTTCCTGTAGGAGAAACACGCAATTCAGATTCTGTCACTTTCCATGAACATTAACGGAAAGAGACTAGAAAAAGAGATCTGAAAATAAATAAATAAATAAATAGCAACAGTTTTTGTGATCTCCAAAACTAAAATAGAGATTGTCACATTACTGGGAATTAAAGATATAGTAAGGGAAATTGACACTTCCAGGTAATGAAATCACTGTTGCTCTGTGCTGCTCTAGATTAAAAACAGTTATGAAACCATCTGCCATGAGAGCTATAGTTGAAAGTAGTCCTTTCTCCTAAATAATTAATACATACAACTTTGTTGGACCATCAAATAGTCCTATATTAGGGCACAATCGTACAAGTCAGAGGGAAAACTTGTGATTACTATTAAGTTTAAAATATGATTTTAAGAAATACTATGGAAGTTTCTGACCACAGATTACTACTCCCTGCCTTTTCTTTTCCTATTTATGATGTTTCATAGTTTAAAGTAGCAGACACAAAGCCAAATGTTATATGGCTACCAAGCATGTGACCTTTTATTATTCAGTAGAGGGGTAACTCCACAACAATTGCCAATTTTTTGTGTGTTCATTAGTCTTCACTTGTCAACCAGAAAAATTGTTCAGTGAGGGAAGGCAAGTGAATTTTGTCATAACTTCTACATCCAGAAAAAGTTGCATTTTAAACCTTGCATTTTATTTCACTGTGGTTTTTTAAGATGGAACAAGTTCAGAGGGGAAAATTCAACACTAAGGAAAGGAAGTTGCTTTGCAACAACTTTTCCCCTCCCCTGAGAATAAGCAGTTCTAAGGCTTTAGCATGTTTAAAAACACAAATCACAGGGAACAGTTCAAATTCTTACCTTATTCAGGGCAGCTTCCACAGATTGCATTTGACCAATGATCAACTCTTTGTCTCTATTATAAAAGAAACAAAGAACAAGAACAATGGAGTAACTTTATGGAGCTGAAGCTCTGCCAATGTAGAAATTAATCTTCTGCTATTTTATGGCTGTCATGTCTTGTAAAATAATTGTTGATAACCCAAACTATTAGGATTTTCTCTCTTTTTCATATTTCCAATGCAAACCCTAAAAATAATTCATGTACCACTATTTGGTGCATTTCCATATGAAAGATGCTTCTGTTGAGGACAAGCAATTAAAATTGAGGTAAGTATAGGCCTATCAATGAACAACCATCATGGCTTGGATATAGAGGTCATAAAAAGTCTCGAGCAGGATGGAATTATATTCTTGTATTGGAAACCACAGACAGATTCTGTTTATTTATTCTGTTTTGTTTATATTCCAAAGGGAGAAATAAAACCTATTAGTTGTGAAGAGTTGCTGTAATAATGGATGGAAGAGTAGATTTCTTTGTTAATATTCAGCTGCTATATACATGAAAAAAAAAAAAGCCAGTTTTAAAGTTACTTCACATTAGAATAACCTTTTCTGGATATATATATGGCCTCAAGGAATGATCTTTACTGAAATGCCCAAAATAGATTGGGGAAGGATGAAAAGGGCAAGCTTTCTGGAACAAATCTTTCTGCAGGTGACACCTGATTTGATCAGATCATACCAAATAACATTTGTCATTTTAATTAGCTTGTTAAACATTTAACTGATGACCATACAAATTGCATTATTTCCCTGGTGCATAAAACCCTTAAAGCTTCTCAGATATTGTTCTTCAGAATGATGAGAAATTCTCCCGGTATGATGAGAAATTTTAATTAACTAAAAGTTTTTTAGTTCCTAACCATGGAACAACAATATTCATAACACATACTTCATACTATGAAAAGTATTAGACAACAAAGTCTGCAAAGACTTATTTTTTTCAAATGGTATAAGAACAAGTTAACAAAAAGCTTCAAGTCAAGGGAGTTCCTTTTGACTACCAATGTTTTCAAGACCGGTGCCTGAGCCTTTCCTTCCTCTCCAGGTTATGGTGTAAATGGTGTGGGGATTAGGTCTAAATCAAAAACTCCCTGAAATCAGCAGGAAGGTCTATCTTGTACCACAGGAAAGGCATAGATCCAAAATGGGTTTCAGTCTCTCCGACAGTGAAGACCCATACCCTAGGTGGTGCTTCTGTATTTACTATAAATAAATTGTATCTGTCTATGAAAATTTGGCATGGAAACACAGAGAGCAAACAATAATTTCTTAAATAAACAGAATTTTAAGGATCTGCCAAAGATATGTCAGATCAGTAAGACAGCACAGGTATTTTTTTGCCAGTTATGTCAGCACCCAGAATTTGAAGAACTATTATGGGATAACTGCATCAAATGGATGCCCTAGTACTTTGAACTAACACTTTTGTTTTTAGAAGACTATCCCTGAATTTAAAAATAAAAGAGACAGATGTACTTTTCTCTTCTAATCTTACATTGTCCAGGGCTAAAGCCCTGCCCTTGGAAGTAGGAATTCAAATTTCTGTTCATTTTAAGTGACATCCCCCAGGCCCCAGGGCTCACTTTATTCCCTGATCAAGGGCACGTTCGGCCTCCTCGAGAGTATCCCACAGCCGCTTGTGGTCCTGCTCCATTTCTTTCAGGAGTTTCTCCTGTTGATCCAGAGCTTGGTCTCTTTTCCTCAGCTCCTCTGCTGCATCAGGGAGGCCCTGCCAGCAGACAGAGAGCAGAGTTACTCTGTAGCGCAAATTAACTTCACTTTATGCCACGGCTACTGACCAATGTGCAGGATAAATTGATTGTAAAGTAGATTTGGACCACTGCATCCTAAGGTTTTATGAATTTCCTAGCAAAAGCATTACTGACCCAGAACCCCCCTAGCATTTAATATATTTGCTACATATAAATGTGCTTTAGAAAACAAAACTATTGTAGGCAAACAAAAAAAAAAAAAAAATCCAAAACAAACCCCCATTGAAGACTTTTTCTTAAACTGTTAAAAAACCCCATTAGCTTAAAAAAAATTTTAAAAGGAGTCTTTGAAGTGTTTTCTCAGTAGCCTAAAGTTCCAGCAGACTGAGTAGTGCGTGTGTATTTACTCCTGTTATTTTATTTACACAAGGACTGCACTATTTGGCTATTTAATGAAAAGTAATACTCTGGTATAAGAAGAATTTATTTTATATATATATTATGAGAAGAATAATCTTACCGTCGGAGATACTTGGCTTTTACTTAGCTCAGAAAATGCGTGTGATTCCAGTCTATTACTCAGCTCCTGAATCTGTTGGTGGTGCTCTTGTAAAAGTAATTGTGCCTCATGCTCACGCTGCAAAGCGTTTTGTAACTCCTCCTGTACATTGTCTTTGTTGATGTTCTGGAAAGATAAAGAAGTTGTGCCTGATTCTGAAACTATACTCAGTGGTTTCCCTACCATTGAGTGAGTTCCACTTGCAAACATATCAAATTCTAAAATAAATGCATGCTTATGATTAGTATTGAGGTTTTTTTAACATGAAGACATCGCTGAACAATAAGATGGCAAACCAGTTAATTGCTGTGTTTTTTATAAAGAACATTAATGTAAAGTCTTGCCATTCATTATTCTATTCTAATTAACACCATGGGATGCAAAACTTTAGTATTTAGAAGGAAAAATATGCAAATAAATGTTCAGAATTTTAGTGGAGAGCTTATTAACCCTTGTAAACACCTTTGTGGACTGTTCTTCTTGTCCCAAAACTGTTCCAGAAAGAAATAATTCTTCAAAAAAGCTGTCATCTGCATTTCAACTACAATCTAATATGTGATAATTTTCATCTAACAGTCCAAAACCACTAAGGGCATAAAACCTGTTAAGAGCAAAACTGAAGATTATTAGATATTTTTGAGCTTAAAAAAAAATCCATTTTACTAGCTAAGAGCTGGAAGGACAATGGGTGAGACATCATCTAGCAGATATTCTTTGCTTAGAAGTGTTTGGATTGGGACCCCCTGACAGGTTCTACCAACTAGGCTTCAGGTTAGGGAACCCACAGTGTCTCAGTAAGTCAATCACCAGCAGCAAAAGGCTAAGGGGAATTTTGTGCTACTGAGAATATAGACAAAAGCTTTTTTCCCCCTGCCGTAAAGTTACTTCTTCAGGGAAACAGACCTGCTAAAATTTGCTTTGTATTTATTATAACATTCATCAACATCCATACAGAGTTTAAACTGCTATGTTTATATTTCATTAACATTCTTATTGAATACCCTCATTCCCACTGACTTTATTCTGTTAAGTGAAATCTTCTTTTAGGATATGTAAATCAGATCAACATTTCCAGCAAATGGGAGAACCTGGATTGCTGAAGACCAAACTCTAATTTATACAGGATACCTCCTTCTACAAATCAAAAGATAACTCCAGTGGAAAAGAGATATTTCTAAATAAATCTGTCTTCTGATTTAGTGGCATTTACAAGGCAAGGTTTCTGGAAAATTCTGTTGAAAGTAAATCAATTTGATGCTTGTTTTCCAAAAGAACACAAATCAAAAAATGTGTAGAAAGGAGAATCTCTTTTAAGCAAGAGAGCCTCCAAGTCAAATGCACTTACTTGCTGAACTTCACTTAATTGGGTCTGCAGTCTGTGGGTTTTTTCAGCATCTTTTTGCATCTTGTTCAAAGCCCATCGGCATTCTTTAAGCTGCAGGTACAGTGAGCGGGACTCTACTTCTGCTGCATGAAGCCTTCGTGAAAATTCAAATATTTCTTGCTGCAAAGTTGCTATGTTTCTCTGTCAGCAAACAAAAACAAGTTGATGGGCTATAAAATCTGCTATTTTAGCAATAAAATAAATAATATTTAAGACTCAAGAAAAAGAAGACAAAACATAATTTTTTCCTCCATCTCTAAAAGACATACACAAGGATAAAAGTTTCAACCTGTCACCTACCAAGGGTAACTGCAAATTCTGTTTACAAGGAAGTACTATTTTCACCTAAGGTTTACTGTAAAAGATTATTAGAGAAAGAGTTTATCCTTTCATTTATTTGGGTTAAAGGGAAGAAGGTTATCTTTACTGAAAGAAAGGATGGTAAACATGAGAAAGTAGAAAACAATAATAAAAAGCAACCTTAACATTTACATCAAGCCAAAAGCAATTTTGTGCTTATAAGCTAATACAGATCTGATCGAACTTAAAAAAAAATCTTTTACTTGGATACACTAAACCTCCTCCAAAAATTCTTTCTCAATAAAAGAAAAGACCGATTCACACCCTACTGTGTGACAAATCAACTTCTGAGTGTCCATATAGTAGCACTTCACTGTCATGGACTCATGACCAGTCTGAAACAAAATAAATGCTGCTATCAAGGGAGCTTCACTGTTGCTGTAAACCTTCTGTTTCCATGAAGGAGGACTGTAAGTCTGCTTACTGTGCTGGGCAGTCTGTCATGCAATCCAGCTTCCAGGGCCTGGGCATTTAGTCTGCGGAGCCCACAAGCCAGCCTGTCTATCAGGGAGTCCCTCTCCAGGAAGGCTCTGCACCCACGAGTGCTCCCTTGAACTGTCTCCATCAGAATGCTCAGGTTGTCCATCACTTTTGCAAAGCAGTTCCTGGCTGTGCCGATCAGCGAGTTACTAGAAAGCCACACCTCTGAATCTTTAAGAAAAAAACAACAAAAAGGAAACATCAAGCAGGTTATTAGTTCCCGTTTCTTGTAATATCACGTTCGTTTTCACTTATACAGGATGGAACCTGTAAATATTCTGAAACACAGAATGCTGAATCTGAAACACTGTTCAAACTTTGCTTTTAAAGGATATGAATTCAATTTATTGCAAAGAGCATGATCAAAGAAGAAAGTGCCTGAAACTGAATCTAAACACACTTGATTCAATGCCAACTTTTATACCAATTTAGTGTTTAGGCTTCTGGAAAATGCATCACCTTGTCTTTCTCCTGCTATTTCCCTTTATTCACATAAATTATCCCTCTTCTGCTATCCTTTTTTCTGTGACAAAAATGTGGGGGCTCTAAAACTACAGGTTAATAAAGAATCAGGGGTGGCGGAAATGCAGATGAATCAAGGGAACCTGTATCAGTTCTTACTGTAAATAAACTCCAGAAACAGCCTTCTGCTTCCATGGCCTCTATATACCAAAAGGATAAAATATCCTATCAACTGTTTAAGAAAATTAATCTGTTCCAACAGTACAGAAATGTGATCATTCAGAGAATGTAGAAAAGGATTATTATTTTAGCCTGCAATAAAATTACTCTTTTAGGAAAACAGCCCCACTTAAATTTGTATTGACTAGCTCAGGACATAACCTCTAGTCAAAGGTGTCTATCATAAATATTCAGAAATATCTCTTCAGAGCTATCCAAACAGAATAGTTTAGATAAAATCATAAAAATGGAAATTATATGACCACCCTGACTTATTTATTTTTTAAATATATTTCTGCTACAACAATATACAGTTAAAATTACCTTGGTTGCTGAGAACACCCTCCAGATCTGAGATAGAATTGATCATTGCAGTATAGAGGTTAGAGCTACACAACCAGTTAATTGCTTCAATACAGTCAACTCCTTCCTCTCCAAAACCTGTGAAACAGAAGTGCAGCTAGCAGGATAAATAAATCACAAAAACATGGCACACTGCTGCCTCCAGCTCTTTAAGAAATTAACCAAAAATAAGCATATAAACAAGAAATTAGTCAGGACAATTTAGACTGTTTGAAGCATGCTTCCAGAATGACATAAAAAAAAAAAGTAGATGAATCTTCTAATTTGGAAAACATTTTTAATACCATTTATCCTTGTAGAGAGAAATATAAACTGATCTGGCAACAGAAAGGGGCAAATAGACATAATCTCTAAAGAAAATTTTGAAATCCTATGCTAATATTTTACCTGAATCAGAAAGCAATTTTTGTGGGTTTTTAGGAAATAAATATTAAAAATTATTTTTAAAAAAAGAGGAAATACCTTTTCCAAAAAAAAAAAGGAAAAATCGTTTAGGAACATTGCAAGATATTTACCACAAGGAAAATGCTGTAGCACCTAGTTCTAAAATCCATAACACAAATATCAAAAATATCAGATAATGTTGAGTTCATGACCATAAGTGAACTTTTACCTGCAATTATTAACCTAAGACTAGGCATTTCCTCTTAGAGAGAAATGCATTTGTCAAGCAATATAAAAAACATAAATCCATAAATAACATTTGTCAAAATGTCATTAAATATGTTTTTATGCCCCAGCAATAAAAATAATATTCCTCTTTGTTATTCCCTAAGCGTGCAATTTGATGTAACTCTTTAAAAACATTCACTTACGTGTCACAGGATGCCTGCCTCTGGATTCTCCCAGACAAACTTGAATTCCAGGGCTTCCTCTGCACCCGTCTGACCAGACGAAAAAGGTACAAGAATATCGGGCCAGACCCCTCAGCCTGTTGGCAGCCAGAGCTACAATCACAGCTCTTCGGAACACATAAGCCAGGTTCTTGGCTCTTCTTTGCCTTATCCTGACTGCGTCCTGGTTTCTTTCCATGACAGCAGGGAGAGCATAAAGGAGGCTGACGATCTTGTGGTTCAATAGTTGTTGCTGGTTCACCTGTTCCTGGAGAATGTCTC
The DNA here is from genome assembly GCF_047830755.1 of Zonotrichia albicollis. NCBI lineage: Eukaryota > Metazoa > Chordata > Aves > Passeriformes > Passerellidae > Zonotrichia > Zonotrichia albicollis. Next base: position 78,039,915 of record NC_133860.1, read on the forward strand.
TTTGGCAAGACATGGCGCACAGTCGGGCGTAGAGAGAGCACAGGGCCCCTGATAGCAGTGCACAGGCTGCCAGCAGGAATGAGCGTGCCTTGAAAGCATCTAATAATGAATTTTTCAAGGTATTGTTTTCCTGGGCCAGTTTGTCAGAGAGTTGTTCAAGGTCATAGAGTTTTTGCCTGTTTTTCTGCACCGTTTCTTCACATTCCTGCGACAGAAACAAACCAAACTATAATGGACAAAACATTAACTACATGGTTTTTAACTAGAGAAGAATGAAAAGAAAATTTAGCTTTGCCATTCAAATGATGCATTAAAGGAGCAAAAGTCATTAGTAATAATCGTGATGAAACTGTCTCTTCCAGTAAACAATTACAGAATAAGATGTATGAAACAAAAACAGTGGTAGGAGGGAAATTTACATGATAATCAATTGTAAATGGACTCCTGATTTCTGAAAACAATCCACCAACACCGTGACAGTTCACAGAAGGTCCAACACCACCTGTCTGCCCAATATACAGTTTTATTAATTGACTTAACAATAGTAATAACATCCTCCAATTTCAGAGAGAACACTGCTGTACCAAGCAGAAAGCCAGTGTAAGTGAGAGGAAAAACATAAGGAAGTCTGGAACATGAAAGTTGACAGATTGAATTTTTCAGCATGCAAAGACTTCCAGTCCTGAAATCTGCATCAAATACAGCATTATTCTGTAAAGTAAGTTGCAGTAACTCACAAATAACAAGGGACATCTATTTCCTTTATTCACTACGCTTTTAATTGAAACAGGTATGAAGGAGTGTGATGATAAAGACCGTAAATGGTGGTTGTGGAATAACAGGGAACATTTTGGATTACAAATAACTCATCTAACAAGGAGTGACAGTTTCACACTTTTAGGCCACTCCTCACTGTAGTATCAGAAAAACAGAGTTGCTTAACACTGTTGAAATCTACCACTGCTCTTAGGGTCAGTACATACGTAACTAAATTTATCCCCAGGTGATACCACATTATTGTTATTCTATACAATCTTTGCAAATGGTGCTGCTGAAAAAGTAGCTGCTGCCCTCAGTAATTCTTAAAACAAGCAAAGTTGATCTTACAGCTTTAACATTCTCAGAGAAAGAATACAGCTATCTGCAGATGAAATCAGGCTTCTCAGCTGGGCCTGAAGATTAAATTCTCTTCAACAAATGCTTCATCAAAGTAATTTATTTCTTATTTTAAGTGTTGCTAATATTAGCACAGAGATGGGTTGTTTTGTTGTTTGGTTTTGGATTTTTTTAAACTTTAAACGTATACTAAAATTCCTAAATGACCTTTAACTGCTAAGAGGCTTTAACTATTGAAATAATCCATTCAATTTTTAAAGAAAAAAAAATATTAGAAGTTCACAGCACCATACCTGTGATCTTGCATGAATTTCTGCAAGGGCATTTGAGTACTGCTGTTCAAGATATTGCTTTTCTTTCTGCGACCAGTGTTCCTGTGCTTTTAACTGTTCAGACATTTTCTCCAAAGCACTCTCCTGGTTCTGCTGAAGGTCGTTCATAGTGTCAGTCTTGTGCTTGCACATATATTCTAGATGAGATATCTGTGTGACAAGCATTTAAGAAGAAATTATTATTTACCTTTTCACTTTAAGTTAAGCACAAACTATTCCAGCATAAAATCTAAACTGCAGTTTTTTCAATATTTTATTAAAACTAAGTAAAACCCTTTCATGACAGATAAATTACTTGGTTCTCAAAACAAAACTGAAATATATTTTGAAACAAAGTATTTTATTTGGTTTCGGTTTTGCTATCCTTCTACCACCTTGTCACAGTCTTTGCAGGAAACCTGAGCCAGACACTTCATAACTTATTTTGTTTTAATGATTGTATTAAATTTTATTAAATTTTATTTAAATTTTAGTAAATTAGTAATCCAAGTATATGCTTTAGAAGTTTGTGATGATTGCAAACAATAATTAAAACACAGCCTTTAATTTTTTGTTTGTTTGTTTGTGGGTTTTGATTTATTTTTTTTTTGTTGAAAAGTCAAGACATTCCAGGTTATTATTAAGTTTTAAAACAATTTCAGGGAATTCTAGCACAGAGAATTTTTTCCTTACAAATAGCTCATAAGTTTATGATGTATTTTCAACAAATATGAAGGGATTCCTGCTTGTGGTTTAACACTGCACTTCTCATGCAAGCTAAATGGAGGAATGAACCAAGCCAACAACTATCCCCAAATGCACACACCTGGACTTTCTGTTCCTAGAAAATATCAAGATACTTCCAGATAGATCACACTGAATTGTGTGGAAAAAAAAGCTTTTTCAGCACAGTCTAAAATCCCAGAAAAGCTGCTAAGTACATGAGAAGAACCCTAGAGACCTCACAATCAGTCTTAAAAACAATCCTTAATTAAAAAGCAAGCAACAATAAGACACAAGCCCTACAAACACTGCCAACAGTGTTCACCTTCCCTTCTCTTTCCTCATCTACTTCAAAAGAGAAATAAACCAGAACACAAAGTGATACCCTAAAGATCTCTTTAGGCATAGCTTAGCCTCTGGAGCCAGCTGAGTTATTTTAGAAGGGGCTTTTTCCTTCCTAAAACCACAAGGTTTTCTGGGGAGAAACGCCATGTAAGCTCATTTGCTTCAAAACCTTTCAGAGAAGTACAGCTCCTCCTTCATACAGATCCTGACATGTTTTATAATAGGTATTTCTGTTTGTTTCTGAATAAAAATGTCATAATCCAAAGTTACAATTAAACAAAAAAAACCCTCACTGGCACTCTTTCAAATAGTACATCTGAATCATAAACACATAATTAAAAGGTGATATTCCTTGAGAAAGTGTATTTTGTCTCTGGATTATAGTAAAATAAAGACTTGATTTATGACTGTAAATGACTATGTTCAGTGAATTTCTTCATCAGTAAGATGAATTTATTGTCTTTTAATTAGGTCCCTGTGGCTTCTATCAGATTGCCCTTTCAGAATATCCTGCACAGAAGGTGGAGCTGGGAGACTTGATGCACACTCCACTCACATCTAAATGCCCCTGGCAACAAACTGAGCAGTGGACAAGCCATAATTAATGGTGCTCATTTGTTAGTGTCCAAATCCTTTTTTGGGGGGATGAATATCAGTCCTTTTTAACGAGACTGCAGTGTGAATAAATGTCACTGAGCTCAGCAGAGGCAGCTGATGCCTGGGGACGCTCACCCTCTGGTTGGCCTTGTTGAAGTTCGAAACCAGGGCTTCAACATTCTCATGCAAGAGTGCACAAAGATCTGTCCAAGGTAATTCTTCCAGGGGGACGTTTGTCTGTCTGGAAAGCACCTGGGCATTTGCCAGGGTCTGGTATAAGTTCAGGAGGATGGACATCTCCCTCTGGAACACAAAGAAAAAAATTAATTGCTGTAGCTAGGCAATGTTAAAATCAAAAGAGATGCATCATGTGTGCGGTAGCAGCACTGAGCACAGCTGAAAACAGGCCCTTGAGGTTCATTCTCACAGCTTTACAAAATTCCTCACTTCATTTCTAATAATTGCAGCCATAATATTGCATAATATTACAGGAGTGTAAGAAAAGAGATTTCACAAAATTTATCTAGTTAGACACAGTATGTAAATAAAGTATGTGAGTCCCAGTCCTGTGGGGGCCACAACCATGACCTGGCAGCTAAAAATTTCCATGCTCTTAGTGGATGCAATTCATTCACCCATGTTTATACCTTGAGGTGCCTCCAAATTGTGCCCCAACACTTGCACAGCACACAGAAAACTGTCCATTTGTCTTGGCAGCACCATAGACTCTAAATTCCTTTAAAAATTTGTTTTGTGTGGATTACATCTGATTAATCAGCTGGCCAAAATGGGCCTACAGCTCCATCAGTCAAACTCCACAAGCCATGCCTCATTTATTTACAGTGATTTTAATCAGTAGTATATTAAATTGATTAAAAAGAAATTTTAGCAACAACAGCATGCAGTAGAAATTCAATTGTTCATACTTTCAGTTCATATAAGTGCCTTAGAAACTTTTTTAAGTTAAGATAATAGAAAGGTGTTTCTCAAATGCCGTATGAGTACAGTCAGAGATCAATATAAGATTATCAGATTAGAGTGGAAAGAACATATTCAGGAAGCATAAAAATGGTATAAAATATGAAAAATACTGTACAGGTCAAGAAAGCAGGAGGGGAAAATGAATGGAAGAGAACACACTGGCATTTTCACACAATTTAAGCATAGGTATAGCAGAGACTAACAGCAATATATTAAATGTTATCTACACTTAGTTTCTGCTACAGTCTTCTGCGTTTTCATTTTGGGAAGCAAAATCAGAGCTGTCTCAATGGAGTAAACAGGACGACATACAGGTACTTCTGCTTTCCAAACAAATACAAACAGCTTTGGGAAAATGCAAAGCCATCCAAGGCAATAAATACCTGATCTCATAAGGCAACCCCTAATACAACTCTTCCAAAAATGAACACTTTTATCACCTGCTCAGGACAGTCTTGTGGTTTGAAATCCTTTGAGTAAAACAATTAAAGCAACCAGCTCTATGAATATGACAGTGAGACAACCCTTTATTTTTTACCCTTTCAATAATATAACATTAATTTTGAGTCTACCATTAAATACTGTTTCCATTAAAAGAAATCTTGATCATGAATGGAATCTTGTCCATAATTCTTGTCGTGTCATATATTTTACTAAGGAATACAAATAAAAAGGAAAACTCCTGCCACAGCAACAGCTAGCAAGCACTTTAGATTAAGCAAGAATTTTAGTAGAATATTTTCAGCTTGCAATTGTGTTTTGTAGTTATAAATAGCAAACATTAATGCCTGTAGTTAGGGCAGACAGTTGCTTTTCTCTGTATGTATTCCTTTTGTGCCTGATGAAATTACTTTTTCAGGCTAACTAGGCCAGCAAATGTCTTTTAATACATTAATGCTTGCATGGAAGAAGCTGTTATTCTCCCAGAAAGAAAAAAGAAGATCCTGATTTTATTTGTCTCCAGCTTTTGAATCACAGATCTGCCTGGGCAGTGGACAGCACTGAGACAAAATGTGGAATCATTCCATCAACTGAACAAAAGACACCCACAAATCTGAAGACTCTCTGATGCAGGTCTCTGCTCCTGTCCACAGGGAACAGACCTCATGTACCTTCCATGCTCAGGGCTCTGAGAGAGAAAGACGAGAATTTTCCAAGCCACCAGCAAAAAAATATTTATATTGCTAAGAGTAGAAAGAGAGCAAATGTTACCACACTATGAAAAGAGAGATTTTCTAAACATGCTGACAACTTTCCTTTGTCCCTGCTGCTATGCAAAACGATGACAAAATTGTTATTCAAGGTGCAGCTGGGTAAAGACAGTAGAGAAGCCCAAAGTGGTCACATAAGAGGAGAAAGTTTTCAGAAAATAATCCAGCGAAATACATCCAATGTGCCAAATCCACGGCAAAACAAGTAAAAACCAAAACAACAACACCAAAAAATCCCCTCTGCTTTTCCACCTGAAAGTTTGAAACCATTTTCAAGCAATTTTTACAGTCAAATACTTGCACTAAAATTAAAAGGGTGTATGAAATAGAAATAAGCATTTCTACAATGGTAGCTAATGAAACTTGACAAAAAGGTTAGGTAGAAAGAACATTCTTCACATGATATGATAATCAATATCTACAAAATGCCTTAATTAGGAATGCCAGTACATCCTACCCAAACTTTAAAAATATTTTCAAATTAGCTTCTCCAAGTCATTGGCTACATTTATTCATGTAGTAAATTTTTTTAAAGGTAACATAAGAACAAAAAGGTGAGAGAATGGCAGAGTTCTTCCGCAGCTCAGCACAGCAAACGCAGAAAATCCTCACCACAGTAAATATTTTGACAGTATGTTTTAAAACACCTAAACAATGTGTGTCACGTATTTTTCCTTACTATTGAGCGCTTTTTATTTGTATTTATAATTTACTATTGAGGATTTTTTTCCTTACTATTGAACCTTCATGCAGGCTGGAGCTGTCTGGAGGAACCACTAATGTGGCATTGGGATCTTGAGCTCTCCTCATTGCCTCAACCTTGTCTTTCCATTCCATACCGTCGGTTATATGCTGTCTTGGTGAACTGGAAAGTTTCCACAAAAAAGATACTTTAACTAAAATTACTTTTGTTGAATGCTCTATGTTCTTTTAAATGATAATCAATGGATATGGCAGATACCACTTTAGCACATCACATGGATCCTGAAGCTGCTGGCCTTTCTTAATTGAATGAAGAAATTTATTTTCCTTCTAAGAAAGATTTTTCAAGAGGTTATATTTTCAGTTACCAAGCCTGGTGTCACGCAATTCATAAGATTATTTGGATGTGGCCTCAAAGTTACATATAACAAACAGAATTCATCATATTTTAATTAGCACAACAGCTGTCTTCAGAGAGACCATGTCACATCTTGCATCATCAGCCCTGATTTCAAGTACAGTTCTTGCTCTTAAGATTTCCACATGCCTGACCCTACTCTGGTCTGACTTTGAAAGCAAGCTACCCAGAATTTTAATCTGTTCTTGTACTGTGTCAGTCAGGAAAACAGATATATCAAGAGCCTGGCATGACTAAGCAGGCAGCTGATGAGGAAACTACAAGGCAAAACAACAGCATAAACGACACAGAAGCACAGAGAGGGAATCCAAGGAAGAATTTTAAAAGATTGCCTGAGTATTTAGGCATGATATCAGGAAAGCCAAAAGCTTGCTTAAAAATGATGTTTGCAAATTTTGACAAAGGTTTTTCCAGCTCAAGTTTTGAGTATCTTAAAAGAATGTCCATAATAATGAATCTTGAATGAGTTTCTCAGGCCACAAACTTCCTTTCTTCTGGGAAAACTGATTTTTTTTCCTTCTCCACTACTCCTTGTGTGACTAAGTCAAAAGAAACACCTGTGTATACAGACCCAAATAGTTCTACGCTGAAAGAGAGGTCACGCACGTTCTGCTGCCACAGGCACAGCAGACTGTGCGAGGCAGGAAACATCCCAAGAGATTTCCTGTGCTCTCACACTTTTCAATATTTTTTTAACCATTTAAAGATTTCTACAGTATTTCAAAAGTTGAAAACAAAGATTACCCACTATAAATGATACCCAACTTCTTGACAGGAGTCTTAGAGATCCAACTGACTCACTGAAGTGGAAAACAGTGTTTTCATAATAATATAAGAATTGGACACCTTTAGGATATCTACTGGATATCTATTCCTACACTCACCCCAAACACTACTGGAGGCTGGACCCTACCATAAATATGATTTTCAAAGTTTTTGGTTTGGCAAATAATCTGTAGCAGGCCAGTTATTATCTGTACCATTCACAATAGCTTTGGTTACTGATATGGGCCTGTTGTTAATGGACTGCCAGGTTCTGAACCTTTAGCTTGGTTTGGCACATTGCCCTAGAATTTTCTGCTGACTGAAAATGCAGGGAATTTTCTATGAGCTGTAGAAAACTACGAGTTGTACTCAAGCTGTCTACTGCCATTTTGGAATGGATTTAAAAGGAAACTTACGCTTTTTTTCCTGTCTCAAGAGCATTTACTGGCTCTCTGAAATCTTCCCTTGCTGCTCCTTCTGACAAAGCTTCTCTTCTGCGGAGCTTCTCTTCACTCAAAAGGTCTTCGAGTTCTTCAATTCTCAACTACCAAGTGTTAAGAAAGCAGTTAAGGGAAGTTAGGAAAGACTACCATGGTCTTTAATGCTGTTCACTGCTCTGTTCTGCTTTTTACAGGTTAATGTATTCTACTAATTCTGTATGGAATTAGAAAGCATTGAACACACATAGAAATGTATTAATACATAGAGTTCAAAACAGAGAGAAATAGATATGCTGACCAAAAGCACATTTTGTTGTCCTTGTGTGGTGTTTGGATTTTCCTGATCTCAATTATTTATATTACTGAAGTTTTCCAGGGGAATTCTATTTATTAAGTAGGCTCATAAAAGTGTAGGATAAACAGTAAAAGCTACACTTGCACTCAGAGCAAAGCTCATGTGGAGCCTATTCATGTACATAAACAAGGAAGAAAACCTGCTGTGTTCTTCACCCAAAGAAGATAAATCTCTAACTTCCAGGAATGTTACCTTTCCCTTTGTATGTTGTAAAAGTAGAGAAGGAATAAAAAAACCTGCATCATCATTATTTATTTAATCATCACTTCAGAAATCCAAGCGCCTGTACTTAGAAAAAGTAATAAAAAAATAGCTGACTGAAGAAGTGGAAATGCTTTTTTGTGTTCCTCAGAAAATAAGAAAATAATAATGAAATTCCCTTTTGTTTTCTCATTTAGTTTTTCAAAATTCCACTGTTAGTCAGTACAAGATCACTCAGCAATCATCTTTCAGGTTTTTAATTTTTTTTTTTAATAAACCCTAATTGCTTTAATGGATGAAACCCTGTGTGACACAGTTCAGTGATACAAAAATTTAATATTCAAGTATACATATCGCATTTTTTCATATATTCAAACTTTTCTGGTAACAGCAGATGTAATAGCTGAAATGTACTCTGAATAATTACATTTGGAACTGCAGTCTCAGGATGCATTAATATCTCACACCTAGAGAAGTTGGGCAAGTACACTCTATCTCTGAAATTACCTAAGTGCCCATTCCAGAGAAATAGGACAGAATATTTTAGCAGTGTAACTATTGTGAAATATTTCCTTTCCCCTCACTGTTTCAATGCTACTTTGAATTCTAAAACATAAGAATGTGACATTTTATTTTAATATTGATTCTATTAACTTGACAGTTCCCTGGAAATAAAGGAGATGTTTTTCTATTACCTTTTACAGTCTTGACAATCATTGCAAAAAAATCTACTCAGTGTTTTCACTGGAGCAAGGAAATCTTAACATTTTTGGAAGCCTGCACCTTTACAAGTCCATCACCTATTTTACTGCAAACATCTACCAAATATTTAATCAAAAGTTTACCTGCATGACATTTGTAGTGTATTTACATTCTGCATGTGCTAGTCTTGCTGCTGCAGCATCATCCTCCAGTTCCTTTATTTTCACTGCAGCTGCCTAAAAGTACATTTTAAAAATATCTAAGTCCAGAAAGATGATAACATCATGCAAAGACAACTTTATTTGTTCAGTTTATTAGTCTCCATAAACCAACCTCTGGTATCTGAACTACTTGCACTTTGGAACTGTGAAAACTCATGTCAATAAACAAATGAAAGGAAATCATTACATATCCAGAATATTAAAGTAATATTTTCTATTTAGTTAAAGAAATTGATGTAGGATTATGCTCTTGCTACAGTTTTTATAGTCACAGATACGTGTCTCTACATAAATGCCTTGGCATGATATTTCAATTGAAAAAAGGT